>NC_057359.1:2695000-3295000 GCF_016509475.1 Prionailurus bengalensis
TGCCTGTTTTCCTGTCCCCGAATGTCGGCTGAGGATGGCTTTCTCCCTCCTCGGGAGCACCAGCATAACCCGGGCCCTCTGCAGCTGGACATTGCCCATTAATCGCCAACAAAAGGCCAGGCTGTGCTCCCCACATGTGTTTTCCTCACTGGTCTGTTTGCTGGGCCCCAGGAGTTAACGTGCGCGCCGGCTCAGCCCCGGGGGGTGCTGCTGGCCCCCCACTGCCTGCTCAGTGCTGTGGCCTCTCTGCACGTGGAGCAGGAGAGGAGCTGGCATCACTGCACATGTGACCATCGGATGGGGAACAACGTGGGAGTGACTCAGGCCAGGGCGTCGACACCACGGTGCGCCCTCGCCAGGGCCCAGACATGGTGGGTCTGCGATGGACCAGCTTCCGCTTCTGTAAGCGTCCTGGGACTGACACGCCCAAAGGCCTGGCCGATTACTGTCCGTGTGGCCACGCACATCTGCTGCGCGGTTGTGCCGCCTAGAAAGCCAGTCGTAGCCAGAAGCCACGTGACTTACTCCCCACAGAAAATCAACTCTCCAGAAGACCAGGAACAGACTGGCCAGATCCTAGGGGTATGTCTCCTGTGTCCGTACCTGGAGACAACAGCTAACAGGCTGACAGCGGGTACCTGGCGGGGGCACCGGCCTCCCTTTGGCTCTGAAAGCAAGAACTCCAAGAGCCCGCCAGGCTCCGGCCCGCTCTGCCGCTGACCAGCCACCACCTCAGGCCCGGAGCATCAGGCGACCCGGGAGCCCTGCCCCGCGCCCACGGTCCGATGAGATGGTCGGGCGGCGGGGTGTGTCCGGGGGCATCACGGCTGCGTCACGCCCCGTGGAGCAGCAGGCTTGCGGCTCTGACCCTCCCCAGGCGACGCGTTTCCCGCCCTTCTGACAACCCACCGCCAGGTCCCCTTGCAGACTCCTGCCGTGGCTGGTGGGCTATTTGGGGGGCACTCCACATATTTCTGAGTGTGAGAGGCCCAAGTATTTGATTTTATGAAGAACATTCTACGAGGTCATCTCGTTCTTGGGGGAGCTCAGACCCCAAGGGTCCATGGTTCTTTCCCCAAAGACACAGAGCCAAGAATGCCACATGGGCTCCAGGTCAGGCCCCTGGACCCCAGGCCCAGCAGCCCCGTGCTCCCCACAGAGAGGGAGGCTTCCCTGCTGGTCAACGCCTCCAGGAGCACCCTGCCTTCAAACAGTGCAGAGAACCACGTCCGGAGCTCCGTCAGCCTAGGTTTTTATTTTTATTCCAGGTTTAAGCCAGTTCGTGTCAAGGTCAAGAGCACCTTGGTTAAAAAAATCCCTTCAAACACTTAAGATAAATAAAGCCACGTTCCCTTTGGCAAAGCACGTTTGGCGACGTTCTCTGTGGGACTTGACCGGACAGTTGAGACACGCATTCCGGGGGGGAGGGGGCAGTCCCCCTCTGGGGCAATCCTGGAGGACAGCAAAGGGCGGTGGCTTCGGGGATGTGGGGCAGGGATTCTTTCTGAGACTGGAAATACCCCCTAGTCCTTCCTCTGTCTGCGCCTGACTGCACAAGCTCGTTCTTCTGTCGGGAGGAGGTGGGCCAGCCAGTTGGCTCAAACCCTAGCTCGTGTGTTCTCTGTGAAGGCAAGATTGCGGTTTAGCGAATCCCACCACCCGCTGTGGGAACAACGCCCATCACGGCACACGGACTCCGCCACACGCACTCCCCGGTCCCTGCGTACCAGACAGCTAGGCTCTCCACCTGCTGGGGGAGGGGCACAGCGTCGGTGACGCGGAGGACTTGCTTATCAGCAGACACTCAGCACCAGAGTCAACCCTGTCTGTGCCCAGGTGTCCCTCAGGCCCTACAGGGCCCCTGTGCCCCACGCCACGGCCTCCAAGCTGGAGCATTATTCTTGGAGACACCTGACGGCAGTCCCAAGCTTCCCCAGAGCCTTTCCTCACCCCGGACATCAGAGCCCTGCTGTGGGCAGTGCACACGTGAGCCAGAGAAAGTGGCCGCCCCACAGCCCCGGAGGGAACAGCCTCTGCTGGGTCTGTCTCCTGTCGGGTGGGGGCACGGGACAAGGGTTTCAGAGGGGCATTTCCTCCCAGCACCGACGTGATGTGCAGAGGTGAAGCCGTGCCAGCTGTGGACCCCCGGAATGGTGAATCGCAGGAGCTCATTCTCAGAAAGCAATGTCGGGTGGGCCTGCAGTAAAAATATAAACTGCTGATTCTAAGCATGGCTGAATCGGGTGTATGTTTGGGGAGGAAAAGAGCACGTAGACGGTGATCCTGGGGTGTGTGAGAGACAGGTGTGTGCAGAGGGAGGCGCAGAGGACAGGCGTGTGCACAGGTGTGTGTAGAGGGGCGTGCGTGTGTGGAGGGCGGCGGCGGGCTGCGGGGTGGGCTGGCGGGGACGAGCCGGAGCACGTCGTGTGTGGCGTCTGATGTGAGACGGGGCACAGAGTGACGGCGCTCTCTCGTTCCCCCGAAACTAGCACGGTCCTTTCATGTCTCCATAAACACGGAAACCCTCCCATAAAAACTTTCCCTAATTAATTACGGGGAGCCTCTGGCAGGTGGCGGGGGGGTTGTGCCGCAGCGACAGTGGGAACACCTTCTCCCCCCACCGCTGTGCGAACCGCCCATGCCCTGGTGTCAGCCCGAGGCTTCCAGCTCTCCTGGCTCCCGGTTGGCCCCTAGGGAAGGGTTGTCGCGAGTAGGCCTCCTTCGAAGGGGTTAAAATGTTGGAAGGGACGGCAGTGGACAGGGAGAGAGAAAGAGCAGCGGCCCCTGTAAGAAGCACGGAACTTTCTGGCAGAAAGTTCGGTTGAAAGCTAAGTGGCCCCGTTGGGGAAGACAGTGTGTGTGCGGAATGGGCAGCCGTAGGGAAGAGCCAGGACGTGGGCGAGCGGGGGAGTTCTGAGACAGCACGGCGACCTGCAGCCCTGCAGTGTGTCGTGTGCTGTCCCCTGCCCGTGACTGTGGGTGGACCTGGGGCCTGCTTCTCACCAGGAGCCCCCGGCGCAGGCGGTGGGCCGGCCCTGACCTGAAGAGGCGACAGCGGGCATCCAGGGCTGCATCCTGGACACTCGTGCTGTCCTCGATGAAGGACTGCCGAGGGCTGGGTCCACGTGGCAGGGACACACGGAAGGCACCAGCCGTGAGGAGCCACATTCTGCCAACAGCCATGTGAGCCTGGCAGGGGACCCCAAGCTTCAGAGGAAAGCACGGCCTGATGGGGACCTCGGTTGCAGCCCTGGGAGACCCTAACCTTGGAGCCAAGTCGAGCCGAGCCAGGACTCCTGATTCACAGATGCTGTGAGATCATAAAAGGGTGGGGGGTTTTTGTTTGTTTTAAAACAGCTTTCTTTAATATATTTCACATACATACAACTCACCCATTATAAGTCAACACATCTTAGTATATATTCCCAGGGTTATGTAGTCACCAACACTAGCTAACTCTAGAACATTCTGATCCGTCCTAAAAGAACCCCAATAACCATTAGCCATCACTCCATATTCTCCCCCATTCCTGCCCAGCCCTAAGTAACCATTAATACAGTTTCTATCTCTGTATATTTGTGTATTCTAGACATTGTACATAAATGGAATCCTACAATATGAGGTCTTCAGTGACTGGATATGTTCACGTACCCTGTATCATTTCAATGTCATCTTTATGGCTGACTAATATAACACTGTGTGGATATACCATATATCCATTCATAAGTTGGCGGGGATCTGGGTTGTTTTTCCTTTTTGGCTGTTGTGAATAACACTGCTGTCAACGTTTGTGTGCACGTGTGTACACGGCGGTATGTTTCTATCCTTTTGGGTACAGACATAGGGGTGGACTTTCTGGGTGATGTGGTCCTTCCATGTTTAGCCATTTGAAGAACTGCCAGACTGTTTTCAGAGGGGCTGCACTTGTTACATTTCCAACAGCGGAGTGTGAGGGTTCCAGTGTCTCTATTTGCTGTGTAACATGCTCACGCTTGTTACATTGTCGTTTTGATTATAGCCCTTCTGGTGGAGTGAGCTGTGTTTTCATTTGCGTTTCCCTAGGGAGTGATGATGTCTTTTCATGTACAGAGTAGACATTTGTGTATCTCCTTTGGAGAAATATCTGTTCACATCCTTTGCCCATTTTTTAAATAGTGTTGTGCTTTTAATAATTGAGTTGTAAGAGTTCTTTATATGTTCTAGATACAAGTCCCCTGTCAGAGATGTGATTTTCGGATACCTCTTCCAATCTGTGGGTTGTCTTACCACCTCTTTGATGTATGTTTGGCGGCACAAATTTTTTAATTTTAATGATGTCTAATTTATCTATATTTATCTTTTGTCACTGTACCTTTGATGTGACTATCTAAGAAACCATTGCCTAGGTTAACATCATGAAAATTTAGTCCTGTATTTTCTTCTAACTTTTATAGACTTAGCTGTTACATTTAGGTTGATGATTCATCTTGAGTTCATTGTATGGTGTGAGGTATGGGACCAACTTTATTCTTCAGCATATAGATATTCAGTTGTCCCAACGCCATTTGTTGAAGACTATTCTCCGCACCCCCCACCTTGAATTGTTTTGGCACCTTGTCAAAAAGCAATTGCTTATAAATGTAAATAGTTAGTTCTTATTTCTCGATTCTAGTCTACTGCTCTATATGTCTATCATTATACCTTAATTACTGTAGCTTTAAGTTTTGAAATTGGGCTGTATGATTCCTTCACCTTTATTCTTCGTTTTTAAGATTGTTTTGGCTATTCTGCATCTCTTGCATTTCTATATGAATTATAAAATCATCTTCTCAATCTCTGCTAAAAAAAAAGCCAGCTGGGATTTTGATAAGGATCACATTGAATTTGTAGATGATTTGGGGGGAGTCTGGCACTCTTAACAATATTTGCTCCTGTAAACCATGATATGGAATGCCTTTCCATTTATTTAGACCTACTTTAATGACTTTCAATGTTTTATAGTTTTTAGTGTAAAAGTTTTACACTTACTTTGTTTCTAGGTATCTCGTTCTTTTTGATACCATTGAGAATTGAATTGTTTCCTTTCATTTCTTTTTCAAAATGTCCATTGCCAGTATATAGAAATACAATTTCCTTTATATATTGATCTTATTTTCTGAGATCTTGCTGAACTCCTTTACTAATTCTAATAGATTTTATGGTAGATTCTTTAAGATTTTGTATATACAATGTCATGCCATCTGTGAAAATTACTTTTACCTCTTCTCCAATCTGGATGTATTCTTTTCTCTTCTTTTTCTTTTATTTTCTTATTTTTTATTGTCTTGGTTAGGACTTCCAGTGCAAGGTTGAATACCAGTAACAAGAACAACAGCAACAATAACAAAACAAAAACAAACAACAAACAACAAACAACAAACAACAACAACAAGTAGCAAGAACAGATATCCCTCTCTTGTTCCTGATTTTAGAAGGAGAGCCTTTAAGTTTTCAGCATTAAGATTATGTTGGTTGCAAGTTTTCCCCAAATGCCCTTTATCAGATTTAGGAAGTTCCCTTCCACTTCTCGTTTGTTGAGTGGTTTTATTATGAAAGAGTGTTGGATTTTTCTCAAGTGATTTTTCTGCAACTATTGATAGGATCTTTTTCTTTTTTCTTTTTTCTTTTTCTTTTTTTGCCTTCATTCTGTTATATATTGCCTCACACTAATTAATTTTGGATGATTAAATCAACTGTGCATTAGTGAGATAAATCCTATTTGGTCGTGGCATATATACTGTTCATATGTTGCTAGGTTCTGTTTATATTTTGCTGAGCACCTCTTACATCTATGTTTATGTGGGGTAGTGGTCTGTAGTTTCCTGTGGTGTCTTTGTCTGGTTTGGGTATCAGAAGAATACTAACCTCTTGGAGAGTTTGGAAGCGTTCCCTCAGCTTCCATTTGTTGGATAAATTTGTGGAGGATTAATATTAATTCTTCATTAAGTATTTGGTAGAATCCACCAGTGAACCCATCTCAGCATGGGTTTTCATTGTGGGTAGTGTTTTAAATTACTAATCTGATCTCTTTACCTGTTAGGTCTGTGTAGATATTCTATTTCTACTCGAGCTCATTATAATGATTTGTATTTATCTAGGAATTTTTCCATCTCATGTAAGTTAACTAATTTGCTGGCACTGAATTCATAAGCCCTTAAAAATGCTCTTTATTTCTGTAAATTCATCTCTTCTCTCTTTTTTCTGGATCAATGTAAAGTTTGTCAATTTTTTTTATCTTCTCAGAAACCAACTTCAGTTCTATTGATTTGTTTCTATTTTACTTTTCTCTAGTTCATTTTTTCTGCTCTAATTGTTATTATTTCTTTTCCTTTTGTTCTCTTTAGGTTTAATTTGCTCCCCCAGTGTCTGAAAGGGCGAGGTTAGGTTATTCATTAGAGATTGTTATTCTCTCATTAATATAGACGTTTGTAGCCATAAATTCCCTGCTAAGCCTCACTTTACCTGCCTCCCCTAGGTTGTAGCCTGTGACGCCTTTGTGTCCGTTCACCTCAAAGACTTGCCTAATTTCCCTTGTGATTTTCTTCTTTGAATTATTGGTTCTCTAGGAATGTGTTGTGTATTCTCCCAGATTTATGAATTACCCAAATCTCCAGCGAACAATTTTCCATTTCATTTCACTGCAGGCATCGTGGCCAGAAAATACACAAAAATATCAATCCTTCTACATTTTTTGAGGTTCGCTTTGTCACCCCGCAGGTGATCTCCACTGGAGAACATTCCACGTGTGCCTGAGAAGGATGTGTGGTCTTTGGAAGCCTGTTAGGTCCAGTTGGTGAACAATGGGGCTCAGGTGTTCCTTTCCCGGTTCATCTTCCGCTGTGGCTCTACCCATTGTGGAAAGCCACTGTCACGGCCCCAGTGCTCATGGCCCAGCCGCGTGTCTGTGTCTCTCCCTTCAGTTTGGTCAGGTTTTGCTCCATGTGTTTGGATCTCTGTGGTTGGGCGCACGTATGTGTTGTTATAACTTCCTGACAGATCGACCCTTTTATCATTAGATGACATCCCACTTTATCTTAACAGGTTTTTTCTCCAGTTTATTTTGGGGATATTAGTTGACATAGCTGTTGTGCCGTGGTTACTGTTTTAAGGTATATCTTTTCCATTCTTTTACTTTCAGTCTATTTGAACTTTTGAATCTGAAGTGTGAATCCTGCAGATGGCATGTAGTTTTATTTTTATTTTTTTGTCCATTTGGACAATCTCTGCTTATGATTGATTGTTTAATACACCTGCCATTTTGCTCTGTGTTTTCTGTGCGTCTCATGCTCTTCTGTTCCTCCCTTACTTTCCTTGAATCTAGTGAATATTTTCTAGGGTGACATTTTAATTATTTTAACATTTTTTCCACTATTGTTTAAAGTTATTTCCGGGGGCGCCTGGGTGGCGCAGTCGGTTAAGCGTCCGACTTCAGCCAGGTCACGATCTCGCGGTCCGTGAGTTCGAGCCCCGCGTCAGGCTCTGGGCTCATGGCTCAGAGCCTGGAGCCTGTTTCCGATTCTGTGTCTCCCTCTCTCTCTGCCCCTCCCCCGTTCATGCTCTGTCTCTCTCTGTCCCAAAAATAAATAAACGTTGAAAAAAAAAAAAGTTCTTACCAAATAATCATCCTGTTTGAGACCACTGGTAAATGATACCTGAGTACAACTGGATTCACAGAATTCCTGTGTCTTGTTTTAGAAAAAGGCTTACATTTGTAGAAGTCAAGTTGACCTCTTCCAGTAATCCAGCCTTATTTCTAAGAGCTCTCACATGCCAACGGGCAAGTTCATGAATTATAGGCATCAACCCTGTGAGGGAATCATTGACTTAGTCGGGTCAGGTGGTGACTCCGGACCTCCAGGTGAAGCCAGCTTCACAGAGGACGGAACAAGCAGAATCAGAGGCCCAGACAAGACACAGAAGCATGTGTTTGCTGCTGTCCTTCTTGGGAGGGTCGAGGGCAGGAAGGTGCGTCCACGCGGGGCCTCCGGGGCTCTGCCTACGAGGTTCACTGTGGGAGAACTGATACCCGTGAAGAGTCAGAACACATTAGGCAGGAGGGGGCGTCCCACGTAAATGGTCACAGTATGGTGGAAAACAGCCACCGGAAAGGATATTTGTGATATTTTATGCCAATTTTAATGGCGGAAAGAAAAAATACAAGTTATTCTAACAAGCAGGACGGAGATAGGATGCACAGTCCTGGTTGTGTCATACAACAGGTGGTAGTTTCCCACAGGCTTCCCATGCTGCATTCAGAGATATTGTATGTAAACACACATACGCACAAATACATACACACGCACCACTTGGTGCTCTCGCCCTCTCTGTCTCTACACACACATACACACACACTTGTAAAGGGCTCGCTGTGTGCCCCACCATGCACACTGCTAAGTGACCGAGAAACAGCCTTTCACCCTACTGCTTGCAACAACTCTGTGAGAGGGGTATGTGCTGGGTTGAATGGTGTCCTCCCAAACTAATGTCCACCTGGCACCTACGAACACGACCTTATTTGGAAACGGGGTCTTGACCGATGTCATTGGGTCAAGAGGAGGTCATACTACATGAGGATGGTCCTAAATCCCAAAACTGGTGTCCTTATAAGAGAAGGCAGTTTGGACACAGACCCCTGGGGGTGGAAAGGCCGTGCAAAGACAGAGGCGGGTGTTGGAGCGGTGTGGCTATAAGTTGAGGAAGAGCGAGGATTGTCAGCAACCACCAGAAGCCAGAAGAAGCAAAGAAGGATCCTGACCAGCATCTCCAGAGGGAGCACGGTCGTCACAACACCTCCATGTGAGGATTCTGGCCTCCAGAATGGATCAGAATAGACCTCTGCGGTTATAAGCCGCCCGGCTTGTGATACTCGTTAACACATGGTATATTTATCTGCATTCACTACATTAAAACAATGATCAGAACTAAGGGTTTAGCGGGAACCCCCACATTTGCAGTTGGTCAGACAGCCGTGGGTCCCCTGCTGCTGGTGCCACAAGTGCGAGGTCTGGGCTCACTCTGGGTCGACAGTGTCAGAATAGAATGAATTGAATTGTTGGACGCCTAGTTGGTATCAGAAAATTGGAGGTTGCCCCTTGTAAAGTGCAAATTAAGACCAAAATTGTATATTAATATACTCATATTTGATTGCCACCCCCCCCCAAAAAAAATAAAGGAACCTGGGAACGCCAGCAGTGGGGAAGGTTGAGGATGCACAGGGTTCCCGACACAGCCCTGCGGGTGCAAATCACAGGACCACCTTGGAAGCGAACTGATTGTTATCTCTCCAAGTTGGATAACCACATACAGATGACTCAGCAACTCTGTTCCTAAGTGTGTGTCTGTGGGAAACTCCTACGCATGTGCCCCAGAGCTCTGCACAGAGAAGTCCATGCCAGCTAAGGCTCTGAGACCATGAAAAAGTCCATCTATGGTCTATTTAAAATAGACTTGCACTGCCATGCGAACGACCAGCAGGAGTGACGCCCAACAGCCAGGGGATCGGTCACAAAGTTGCGTGCAAAGGGCCAGTCCCGGGAGAGACTGTAGAAGATGGCATCCTTTCCCAAAGTCCAAAAGTAAACAAAATGAAACCATACACAGTTGTGGGTACAACACTTCACCAGCGAGGAAGGATTGATGGACACAAATTTCAAGGCAGTAAACGCAGTTCTTGAAGAAGTCAGCAGAACTGGTGTTTTCTTCTTCAGTCACATACCTCGTTCACGCCTCAACCTTTTCTCAGGGGAGTGAGGCGTCACTGCAGTTAGCAAACAATCTTAGGCAATGCTTTGCCCCGAGAGATCTCGCCCCAGAGAAGACGAGAAGACGTGTCATTTCGGTTTTTATTTACTTGCTGATGCATGTGAGAGGGTGCTCTTAGTAAATCCTCAGAGAATAGCCTCTCTTCTAGTGCAGAACTGTTGTGATGTTTCGTGGAGTAATGAAGCGAAAACATTTTGCTTGTACAAAACAATTAAGATTTCTACAGGGCAATTTAACAGGGGATTTTTTTTTCCTCTTTCTTTCGGTGACAAAGCCAGCTGCATAATTCTGTTGTTCCTCTAAGTGCCTATCCTTTCGGCGTGGGGTCCTGTACACAGGAGGGGCGAGGGGTGGACAGAGAAGCAGGAAACTGGCTTGTCAAACCCCCAGGCGCGGGGTAGGTACTTTCTAGATTTGTGCCCAGCGTGAGTGCGGAGTCTGAGGGGGCTCTTCGGCTTCCACGAACCCGGCTCTCACTGTCTAGTAAGTAGGACGCTACCCAGTTAATCCTTCTCTTTCTTGACAAGTTACTGAGCCCTGAGTGCAGCGGACAGGATTTTCTTCCTGCAGTGGCTGTGACTATGATCCCGGCATCATTCGGGTGAAAGTGAGCCTGCTGCCCACTGTCCACATTGGCATGCGGGTTATCTGAGATCCACTCACCCCCCAGAGCCCTCACGAGAAAGCGGGCAACTTCTCTGTCATCAGCGCCCTTACGGTCCTCAGACCACAGGAGGGTTGGGGGGAGTGTCGGCCCTGAATGCACGAATGTGTTCCCAAGTCACACAGTCGTATCTCCAAGGGCAAACCTTAGTCCCAAGTCTCCAGTCTCCTTAGCTGGTACGAGGGTCAGAGTGCCTCTTCCTAACTGGTCCCGCAGGTGTCGGGTTGTGGGAACTTCGGATTCTCACGTCCGGTGGGCACCCCTTTGGAGGCATGGGCGGGGCAGAAGCAGGCCCTTCTCTGTTTTTTTTCGTCTGTATTTAAAGGAGAACCAAAGTGCAAAGAGGAGAATGGGGGCGGGGCAGTGGGGCATCTCGGGAGAGGCTGGGAGGGAGGGGTGTGCAGGGGGACTGCAGGCTCTGGGCAGTGAGTGCAGGAGGTCAGAGGGCACGTGGGCCAGAGGAAGGCTGGTCTTTCATGGATCTTGTTATGAGATGAGACGTTCTGGAGCGAGAAGGAGGCGGTGGTGAGGACGGGAAGAGGGATGGTCAGGAAGCAGTCTTAGACTTGGAGGAAAGGAAGGGGACAGGAACTCAATGGTGGGACAAGAGTCCTTGAACGAGGGCTCCGGAGAAGGAGGCAAGGGCCGGTGAGTACAGGTAGCAGGGTGGGAGTGCATCACCCCTATTTCCTCCGTGCCCAGGGCGGGCGTGCGTCTCCTGAGGGGGGCACCTGTGGGGCAGGGGCCATCCTGGGAACAGCGTGGGCGGGACAAGCACAGCCCATCCGCTCCGCCAGCCCGGCTGTGGGTGGGAGCGGGAAAGCCGTGTTTGCGTGGACCTGAGGGGGAAGCCTTAGTTAGAGAGGAGGCAGGTGTCTGAAAGGATTCAAGGTAGAGAAGCTGAGGCAGCCGGACAGGGGGACGAGGGTCTGCAGGTGTAGAGAGGAGGTAACACAGAGCTGCAGGAGAGCTGGGTGTGGAGGGAAGGCCAAGGAGCAGGAACCCCCTACAAGGTCAGAGAGGCCCTCGCACACGGGAGGAAGGTCATGTCGGAGTCGGAGCGGCTTCGAGCAATGACAAGCGGCCCCATGGCATGGTACCACGTGGATGGGTGAAGGTCGGTAGCTCACCGGCTGCTCACAGACCCCGGAGTGGTCCCCGATTCCGGCAGCGCCGTCCCTGGCTGGTGGGAGAACTGTGTAAATGTGGAATTGGTTCCACATCCCAAGAGCTACAAAAAAGCAAGATGAAAACCATCAGCCTCTTTTTCTAATCATTTTATTTCTAGGAACCTATACCTTCAAAAAATATTACCAAGAATAAGATTTAAAAGGAACCCTACGGCACATCCTGTATTCAAGGTTCTTGGTCCCACACATAGCTTCTGGATCAACCCTTATCTGAACCCCACTCTTATCGCTTCAAACTTGTGATGGGGGGCTCTGTCATTTGCAGCTTCAAACACCCCAGCAGATACGGGAGCTATTTGCACAGGGGTGGTTTATGTGTTTCCAACTCTTCCCTCCCCGGCACTAACTCAGCTGGAGGAATTCTGCTTGCTAACAAATTAGCAGCAGATTTCTCCTCCCCCAAACTTTTGCATGTAAATCAGCGACCTCTTGAACTAAGGAACTACCAATGATTTATTCCTAAAAATGATATGCTAGGGTAACACGGAAGAACAAAATGAACCTTAAGACACTTTCACAAAGTTTCGATGTGTAGGAGGCCGGGAACACGAATATGAAAACAACAATCACAAAAGTGGATGTTTTTTTTCTATTATTGAGACCGAGCTGCAGGTCACCCGAACATCTGGAAGATCGGCCACGAAGGGGACAAACGAATATTCGCTGCGGGGGTGGGGAGTGGGCAGGAGATCCCAAGCCAGTTCTCCACAGCCCAGAAGCACGGAGATGCTGGGTCCGTCCTCAGAAAAGACAAGAGAAGTGAGTCTGTCTTGCTAACCCGAATTGGTTTTCTGGAATTCAAACCTGATGCTTATCAGCACATCCGTGAGCTTCTGGTTGTGGGTTCGTTTTTTCTTGACTTCAGAAAATCACGTATGAAACAAAAGGATTTGTGAAAAACACCATTAGTCTGAACCCCCAAAATTACATTTTTAAAAGATTTTTTTTTAAGTTTATTCATTTATTTTGAGAGAGACAGAGACAGTGTGAGTGGGGGAGGGACAGAGAGAGAGAGGGAGAGAGAGAGAATCCCAAGCAGGCTCCACGCTGTCAGCACAGAGCCCGACGCGGGGCTCGAATTCACAAACCATGAGGTCGTGACCTGAGCTGAAACCAAGACTCAGATGCTTAACCAACTGAGCCACCCAGGCACCCCCAAAATTACATTTTAACTTCCCTGTCCTAAATCCTAGTGCAGAATCATCAGGCACATGGTGGGATACAGTTGAAGCCATTGGCATGAAGCCATGACTGCTGTTATACAGACAGGGGACAATAGAGACGTGTGGGGACACACAGGGCGGCCAGCTCTGAACACCACGAGGGCCTCAGAGCAGGGACACGGGGAGCAGCAAATGAATCCGGGTCCCAGGTCTGGGTTCCTAAATACCGATTTCCAATCAGTGCAGCAGCAAGCCTCCGGAGACACGTCTGACCCCCCACATGGCGGCAGAAAACACAAGATGAGTCTGGAACATTCTGTGGTGCCAGAAACTGAGGAAGTTCTCGGAAAAGAAGGAAAAGGCAACGAGGTGGGGCGCTCTGACCGAGCACAGGAGCCGACCTGGAAAATCCCAGAGGCCAAAGCCCGAGCGAGTTGAGCAACAACATAAATGAGGAGATCAGACTGTAACCCGGAGAAGTAACCAAATATCCATGAGTGCCTGCTGGTACGAATAAATGACTAAAAAAATAAATAAATGGGGAAATGGCACAAATCTTCCTTCAAGAATTGCAAATAACAAATCCATTAGGACTGAGGGGAAGAGAAAATCCCCATGAGCCACTGTTGCTGTTGGCAACATCCACGGCTGATGCTAAGTTAGTGGGCGCAGGCAAAGCCTCAAAGTACCTACCACAAAATGGTTATTAATTACCGAGGTGGTTGTAACTGTGTCCACAGATTCTTTGATCCGCCCCCGGGAGGTGGTTCCTGCTTGTCCTCCCCTTGAGTGCCAGCTGGCTTCGAACTTACAGAAGAGGAAACAGACCTCTCACAGAGACCACCGCTCAACCAGGAGGTGCTGGGGCCGTCTGGTAGCCCACACCCCCCAACACAAGGCCAAAAGGATGCATGCCTCTGGCGTTCTCCCCCAAATCCTGAACCATGAGAGGGCGTCAGACAAACACACACCGAGTGACATTCTGCGGAGTATCCGACCATCAGAGTCATGGAAACCAGGCAAGGCTGAGAATCCCCCAGACGCCAGGGGAATAGGTCAGACAGCAGATGCCACGGGGAATCCCGGAGGGGGCTCGGGGCAGAAGGAGGCCATCGGTGGAAAGACGGGTGACGTCTGAATATTCCAGACTTCAGTGAATAATGTGCCACCAGGGCGGGTTTCTTCGTTGTGACAAATGTCCTGTGGTTACATGAGATTGCACCACCGAGGACACGGGGTGAAGACGAGTGTTCTCTGCACTATTTTCGTGACTCTTCTGTAAACAGAAGAACTGAAACTTCCAACAAGGGGGTCGGCCAGCAGAGGCTGGAGGAGGAGAGCCTATTGAGGAATCACCGCATAACCGCGTGTGTAAGGTGTACCCAGCATGCTGGTCCCCTCCCCTCCCGCCGTCCCCGTCCTGGGGCCTTCCCCCTGCTGAGGAAGCAGCCTGGGGTCCCAGCTCCACCCAGAGCGGTGGCCACCGGGGCATTTTTCCCTTAAGAAGGGTTGTAACTGGGGCGCCTGGGTGACTCAGTCGGTAAAGCGTCCGACTCTCCATCTCGGCTCGGGTCAGGATCTCGCGGTTCATGAGTTCAAGCCCCAAGTCGGGCTCTGCGCCGACAGTTCGAAGCACCAACACCCGAAAGCATTCAAAGGGAGGAAAGGGGGGCGCCTGGGTGGCGCAGTCGGTTAAGCGTCCGACTTCAGCCAGGTCACGATCTCGCGGTCCGGGAGTTCGAGCCCCGCGTCGGGCTCTGGGCTGATGGCTCGGAGCCTGGAGCCTGTTTCCGATTCTGTGTCTCCCTCTCTCTCTGCCCCTCCCCTGTTCAAGCTCTGTCTCTCTCTGTCCCAAAAATAAATAAACGTTGAAAACAAAAAAACAAAAAAACAAAAACAAAAAAAACAAAGGGGGGAAAGGATTAAACAAAAAATAGCATCCTCATCAATGAAGTTAGTCTGAGAAGCAACTCTGAGTTTCTAGAAAGGTAACCAAGTTAAACAAAGAAGGTGGCCACACTGACGTTCTGCGTGCTGATCTGTGGAAGCAGTGGGAGAGCAGGGTTTCTGCACAGCTGAGAGATACCCCTGCAGGACACAAGCCTCCTTCGGTTCCCGAGAGCCGTTTTCATTGGCCGGCATCCGGAATCTGGCCAGCAGACTGGCCGCAGCTTATTTAGAGACAATAACATCCACACACACACACTCCCGCCCGATAGGCAAAATTCGTAGGTGGAGTAGACGCTTCCCAGCATAGAAACGTTTATTCGGCAGTCCAGGCAGCACCCGCTACGTGACTGAATCCGGGACTGTCCCGGCTGGCCCCACCTGCACACGGCCACATGCTTAGAAGGTGAGACATTTCTGTCCTTTGCCCGGAGACCAGAGTCCCCGAAACCTGCAGGGACAGCAGAGAGACAGGAGCCTCAGTCAGGCTATTTGCAACACAAAGTCATTCAAAAATGCATTTTTAAAAAATGTACACACAGGGCACCTGGGCAGCTCAGTCGGTTAAGCAGCCAACTTCGGCTCAGGTCATGATCTCTGTTCTTGAGTTCGAGCCCTGTGTCGGGCTCTGTGCTGACAGCTCAGAGCCTAGAGCCTGCTTCGGATTCTGTGTCTCCCTCTCTCTCTGCCCCTCCCCAACTCACGCTCTGTCTCTCTCTCAAAAATAAATAAAACACTAAAAACTAAAAAGTGTATATATGAATTCCCCAAGAGAAATTGAGGTCAGACTTTCATATTTCAAACATGCCAACATTCCAGCTCTTGTGCGTGTGAACGTTCTCGTGCTCGAATGCTTACTGTTACAAGGGTTATCCTACGGCCTCCACCCAAAAGTTACACACCTTATCAGTACTCTTAAAACTGAAGCCGCCTGCCTGAAGAGCTCACATTTCTGTTAGGTTCACCTAAGCTGTCTTTGCAATATTTCGAAGGGGAGTTCAGACTGATCTTCCAGACGTGCAGACTTGAGAGTGAAGTGACTCATCCAAATTAACACCGGCCCAATAGGGCAATAAACGCTGGAAAGGGGTCTCACTGCCTGGCTTGCCCTTTCTGAAGAAGCGCTTCTGGCCACCAGCCTCACGCTCAGCTGGAAGCTGAGACCCTTCACAGCATCGTCCGCGTCACCCGGTAGGGCTGTGTCCGCGCTCCGCCAGCCGCCCTCGAGCTCACTTTGAGCACCACTCCTCTCTCCAGACGTGAAGGTCACCCGCCGGGTCAGGGGTCCCTAGAGACAGTGAAAGCCGAGGAGAACACAGCACTTGTTCAGTGGGCTTTCTGAACGCCTGTCCTAAAATCGCAGCGACATCTTCCCAGCCAGTTCCAGCAGCTGGTGCTTCTCCCCCACCCGCCAGAGCCCCCCATCAACCTCTGACTTTGCTCAAGACACGGCCGTTGCTCTGAGAGGCTCCTGTTCCCCTCAGAGTCCTCAGGGCCCCACGCTCCTGACCCCCGGGGCTGGGCCGGCTCCCTCCTGCCCTCTGCACAACCACCAGCAGCGGGGCCCGCGGGAACTTGTTTAGGCTCTTCCGTGATCTGTGCCTCTCCCAGTAACCCGTTTGTGAGACATTCTTGTACAAACACAACTTAGAGGCAAACAGGACGACGACTTTTAAAAATGCCACTTACATGCGCTCAGGGCCATGATCAGTTTAAATTGGCCAAGTCTTCGCGCAGTTAAAGCTCAGGGAGACTTACGCCCCTCCATCGTTTGCGTGCGAGATGCCCGGTTGGAGACTGGGAGAAATCAGTGGTGTGGCTCTTGGGTCACTTTCATCCCCAACGTTTCTAAGGATGAGCGTGAACAATGGTGGTCGAAAGGACCATGGCAGAGAGGAGCTCACGGCCCACTCAAGGCGAGGCACTGAGTTCCATCTCTGAGATAGTCGTGCATCACGCAGAAGAGCTTCTTGCGAGGGGAGACCAGGAGAGAGGGGAATGGTGGCACGGTTAGGGATGGCCGGCGTGTGTCCAGTCAGCTGTACTTATCGGGGAATTTGTGCCTCGTAAACTAAGCCTACTTCCCTACCCACCCTCCAGCCGGTGAGGAGGGTTGGAGCAGAAACTGGCAAAGTTCTGTGGGTTTTGAATTACTCGACCTGCCCTGGGCTCCTGGTGGTGTTGTCTGGGCTCTGCGTAAACACAGACTGGCACGTGACACTTTGGTGGAGTGACGATGCGTGTCGGGAGATGGTGCAGGTCAAAACCTCAGTGTGACGATCTTTTCACCTCAGGGGCACTCTTGGGTGCTCGTGGCTACGTCCCGTGACCCATGTCCACGTGTGTGCATGTGTGCACGCGTGTGTCCCTGAGCAGACGCACCTGCGGCCAGCCCCGCTGGGCAATGGCTGCCGCCTGACTCGTCTCCATACAGCTCCACAAAGCACATTGCTCCCCGGCCCGTGGCCCTGGCACGGTGGTCGATTCTACGCATCAACTTGGCCAGGGCAAACAACTGCCGTGAAGGGATTTTTACATATCTGCATAATATTTAAATCAGTAGACATTGAGTAAAGCAGACTGTCCTCCATGATGTGGGTGGGGCTTGTCTAATCAGTTGAAGGCCTTAAGAGGAAAAAAGACTGACCTCCCCTGAGAAGGAGAGAATTCTGCCTCCAGACAGCCTTCAGACCCAAGATGCAACATCAGCTTTTCTTCCCTGGGTTTCCAGCCTGCCAGCCTACCCTGCAAATTTTGGACTTGCCAGCCTCCACAGTTGTGTTAGCCAATTTATTTTTTTTAATGTTTTTATTTATTTTTTGAGAGAGAGAGAGAGAGATCGTGAGTGGGGGAAGTGCAGAGAGAGAGGTAGACACAGAATCCAAAGCAGGCTCCAGGCTCTGAGCTGTCAGCTCAGAGCCCGACGCGGGGCTCGAACCCACGAGCCATGAGATCATGACCTGAGCCGAAGTTGGACGTTTAACTAAGTGAGCCACCCAGGTGCCCCTATGTTAGCCAATTTCTAAAAATAAATCCCTCATCTATCTATCTATCTATCTATCTATCTATCATCTATTATCTATTTATCTATCTATCTATCATCTATTATCTATCTATCTATTAATTATCTATCTATCATCTATCATCTATCTACCTTGGCTCTGTTTCTCTGGAGAACCCTGATACTCAAGATCACGAGCTCATGGCACCTTTCTCTTGGGCAGAAGCCAAGCAGTGTCACCATCAGCGACCCTGCCCCTGAGACACTGTCCTGGCTCTCCAGGGTCCCCAGCCAGAGAAGGAGGTAGGGAACAGAGCTGCCAGGCTGCTAGGAGGAGGCAGACACAGCTTCGTCTCAGACAAAGCAGACAACAACGTTTCTGGCCGGAGAAAAGCCAGCATGGAGAGAGATAGCTGGAGAAATGGAAATCCCCTGGTTCCCCTGGAAAAGTGGAGTCAGAATGATGGCAGAAAGGGGCCACTGGCTGTGGTGCTCAGGAGCACGGGCTGAATCTTGCCTCAGCGGAGCCTGGAGCAAGGCTTCTTATCTCTCCCCTGCAGTGGTTCTCGGGCATGTAGGCTCCTGAGCACTTTCTGAATGTGGAGGGCTGTCTCGTGTCTCCAGGGGCTGTGTCCATTCCTCACGGCTGTGAGCCCCTCCCCACCCGCCACCACCCTGCCCGCAGCACAGAGCCACAGACCTGGACCCCACCTGGCCCCAGGCTGTTAGTGTTTGTGTCTCGGTCTGGGTCCTTCCCAAGGCAGGTGCCCAGACCGTTTGGTGGCAGTCATTCATTTGGAGGTGATTACAGGAAACTCTGGGTCAGGTGGAGAGGAGGGTACCGAGGAAGCGTGGGCCCCTTGTGCTCAGTGCTGCCGGGACCCCCTCCTCGGCATTGTCCCGTGGCCGGGCCCCTTCTCCGTGCAGGGCAATCCCAGGAACTGACTGCCCAGCCTTTCTCCAGAGCTGTCTGCAGAAACGGCAGGTGGCCTCTGGGGTGGGCGAGGGGCCAGGGCGGGGCACCCGCGGGCGCTGCCCCAGCTGACCTCCCCCAGCAAACGTGGGCACTGTAACCCTCAGTTTTCCTATAAACTCCAGCAGCGATGGCCTCACTCAGCTTTGTGTTCCCACAGTCTGGCCCCCCGGGAACCCCCAGTTGTACTGGTCACACGAGGAAGGAACTGAACGCCCACAGCATCCAAGTGGCTGACGGAGACGGGTCACTTTGCTTCTGCCAGCCCCGCCTGCTTTGCCAGCAGAGCAGAAACGCACCAGGAGAGGTGAGCCGATTGGCCAATCCACTTTAAGATAGTCTTTGGAAACGCTCTGCTCAGCACTGATCCGGACGGCCGAGAAGAGAAGGGGTTTGCAGTGTGACCCCTGCCAGGGAAGACTGGTATTTCCTGGAGAGGGCTCGGAGCTCGAGACATTGGACCAGAGCAGCAGCGGCTCCGGGGATGGGCTTCAGGTGCGCACAACGGGCAGGGGGAGATTAGGAGATCTTGAGCCGTCAGCCCGCCTCCCTCTCCCCTTTCTCCCCCAGCATATTGTAAGGTGTTTCCAGTCCATGAGGAGCCCCAAGAACTCTGCAGTGAGCGCTGAGATGGGGGGCATTCGGTCGCCCCCTGGCCTTGCACCTGCCCCACCACGTTTCCGCCCATCTCGGGCGCCGCCCCCCCCCCCCCCCCCCCCCCCCCCCCCCGCCGCCGCACGGCTCCACGGCCGCCGAAGCCAGCTCCAGCTTCCTGTTGGATTTGTTCCAGGAAGACGGGGCAACGAATGGAAGGAAGCAAACCTTGTATGAGAAAACTTCCCCGCAGGACACGGGATCAGGAGCTTCACACATTCTCCAGAGTCGACCGTGGCCGAGTTGTTCTCATTCCCACCCTCAGATTCCTGGGGGGCTGGTCACAGCGGTGAGCACATCGGGGTCAGCCTAGCTAGAGAAGAACGCGTTTCAGGACTTGGGAGAAAGGCTGGCCCGGCGGTGGTCGATGGGACAAGGGCGTCCCTCTGCGCGGCGGGGCCCTTGGTACAGCCTGCCGCTTGCAGTTCGGGACGGGGAGTCCGGGAAATCGCCCCCAAATCGTACACCTGTGGACTTTGGCTGCTGAGAATTTATTTGCTTAATATTCTGGCAATCAGCTTGTCCCTTCTGTGGATCGTTAAGCACGAGTTACTGGGCGGAGTGGGATATTTACAGTTACGCCCCAGTGATGATTTCTGAGCGTTTGTTTGCTCCAAGAAGCTTGTGCATTTTTAGCAACTGTTTATCTTAATCTGAGGTCTGAGAGAAAAGAAGTGTGTGAGACCAGAAGAGCAAACATTACCAAGGAAGGAAAATGGGGAAGGACAAGTAGACCGCGGACGGATGTGATGCGTAAAACTGATAAAAATTGAGACGGAACAGTTGAAAACCAGCAAAACAGAGGTGAAAAGCAAACGAAACAAAGTGCGAATGAGCAAGAAACGATGGAAAGTTTGGAGGGCAGAGCAGAGAAAATTCGCCTTGTACCACGAGCGCCAGGCGGGCACGATCAGAGGGTCCTGGCTATCGCGGCCGCGGTGGGCTGGCGGGGTGACGGCTGCGGCTGAGTGGGGAGAAGCGGTAATCTGGAATCGCGGCCTGGATGTTCTGGCTGCTCGAAGCCGCAGGAGCTTATCTACTGGCCTCCCGGGACACCCACCTATTCCGAGGCTCGGGGACCACACGTCGGCGAGCGACCCCAGGTGCCCCAGACCCGCCGTGCGTTATCATCCACGACCTGGACAGCGAGGAGGAACGACCTGGGGCTCCTCTCCCGCTCCTGCCCCTGGCTGCCTTGCAAGCAGCCTCCCTCCCTTTGGGTGGTTCTCAAAATGTTGTAACGCGTCCTGCAGAGTAAGACCCGGTGTGCTGCCTGAGCGCGAGCTGTGGGCGCCAACTTCCAGGCTTTGGCGGAGATGACCCCTGAAACGACAGTTTTCTAGTTTCACTGGGGAGGGGGGCCTCATGACCTGTGCTAATTCACAAAAGCAATTTGCCACGATTCTAGCCAGTCGCAGGGAGCTTCGTATGCCGGCCTCTGGACGCAGCTGAATAGGACTCCCTTTGTAAAGACCGTCCGTGGTATTGGAACGTTGATCCTGGGGAGCATGTAACTTCACGTGAGTGATTAAATACTTTAGGGGTGACTCAGAAAATCTTAAACTGGGCAGAAAAGCAAAGGAGACAGTTGCCAAAAATAAGGCTGGGAGCCCCGAGGGTATGGATTTCTCTCCTGTAACCTGCGGGGACACAGGCTCGTGCCCCACTCTGAGGTCTCCGGGCTTCTCCACAGAAAAGCCCACCCTGCCCTCTCTTCTTGAACAGGTAGCGTGGAGAGCTCGGAGTGCAGTGAGGGCCGAGCGGGGCCCCGGGACTCTGGACAGTGCAGGGCAGCGCTCTCCAGCTCCCCTTCTCCTCCGTGCCTAACACACACGGCGGGCAGCCTCAGATTCGGGGGCGCCCCAGGCACAGAGCACTGCCAGAGCTCTCCTCCAGCGCCTTCCTGCCATACCCGGGGTAAAAACCCAAGCTGCTTACCCGGCTGGTGGTGACCAGCCCCTCGGACGGCCACGTCCAAACCCCCCGAGCCTGCGAGTACGTGACCCGACGTGGCAAAGGTTGTGGAAGGAAGCCCGTCAGCTGACTCACGAGAAAGAAGAGCATCCTGGGCTTTCCAGGTGGGCCCAACGTAATCCTGAGGGTCCTTGAAAGGAGAGGAGAGCATCAGACAGACGGCAGCATGGGAAGACCTGGCCCGGCGGCCCCAGAGTTTGAATCAGAAGGGCCACCAGCCAAGAAATGCAGGCAGGCACCTGGACCTCGGTGTCAGACTTTGGACCTGCAGAGCCGTGGGGTAACACATCTGTGTGATTTGAAGCCACCGAGTCTGAGGTCACTTGTCATAGCGGCTGTAGGAACCCAATGCCACGGCTCACGGGGTCTGTCCCTCCGACCTTGGCTTGCTTCCCTCCCATCTTGTCTCAGCATGTCTGGGCAGAGGACTGTCTCACTCTTCCCGGCAGGCCACACCCATTCCTACCTCAGGGCCTTTGCACTGGCTGCTCCTTCCACAAGCAGTCACAGCCACAGGCAAGTGCGTCTCCAGAGAGGTCTTCCCCGCCGACCTCAGCACTCCCGTTCTGACTTGCAGTGATTTGCACAAAAGCCATCAAGCCCCGACACACTCACCCCAACGTCCCATGACATGTGAGTGCACAGCCTCGAATGTGCTCACTCCTGGTCGTTTCTATTTCTATCTTATTCCCACAGTCACTGCTTTTTCTTCTTTGCATCATTATTTCCCTTTGCGTTTCTTCTGTTGGTTTGGCATCCACACCTAGCAACATTTCATGGGCTCCCTAAACCTGGCCCTGGTGAGGACACACCCTTGCTCATTGTAGCTCGCGGGTGTCGAGGCTGGCTTCACGTCGGGCTGAGAATGGAAAGCCCAGCAGGCGCCTCCTGGAGACCCCGACCCCCAGTCTCACCTGCCCAGGGGCCCCAGCGGGGCCGTTAAAGCAAAGCGCATCAGTGTAGAAACACACTGTTTTCACTTTCCAGATGGTTCCCTGGGAACATGGTAACAGCCATATTTGAGATTCACGCCTCGCAATTACATTTTTTTAAAAAGCCACAAATACTTTGACGTCACACATGCGGCCGGGGAAACAGCAGCTCTCCCCTCGCCCTGTAGGCCCAGGCATGGGTGGGGGTGCCCAGCTCCCACTCCTGAAACAAGAGGATGACCTTCCCTGTGAGACCCTCCAAAGTATTTGACCCCAATGTCTTGAGTCAAAGGCAGAATCAATCTAAGGAAAAAATAAGATAAAATCCACGGTGAAAGCCGGAGACATTGGTAGCAGTGACGGGTGCTTTACAGAATCCAGTTTGGTTATAAATGTAAGTGGAGCTTCTGAAACACGAGCGAGAAATTGGCCAGGACTTTCGCGAATAAGGAGACGTGACCCCTAGCTCCGGCCGGGTCTCCCGGCTTCCCCCCGAGGAAGGCACGAAGCGGGCCACTGTGTCTCAGGACTCCTGGGAAGGGGTCCACGGCGGACTGAGTTCAGCGGGGCGAGCATGCAAAGCGCTCCTGGCCACACCGCGTGCACGGCCTCTCTGGGGCCCACGGGCTCCGCGCCTCTTGTGGACTTAGGCCAAGTCTGCGTGGGGACCCTGACACGATTTCCCAGCCTGAGTCCATCTGATGGGCCACCGGCGAGTGCCGACCGTGGCCCAGGGCGTCCGCCCCAGCTCCCGCTTGCCGCGCTGAGAGCAGGCTGCCCGCGGCCAGGGGTCCTCCTGCTCCGGGGGCACTACCATCTCCCGAAGGCCTCCCGACACAGCAGCCTTTCCTGTCACTGTGCGTCTGGGCCTGCGTTCCTGCTCGCCGTGCCCGGCTCTGTGCCGTGTCGCGAGCGAGCGCTGGTCAGGCCCTCACCTTGACGGATGTCCTCTCAGTCTAGGCTCTGCCTGCACGGGGATTCGGGAGAGGACACCGCTCAGAAATTCTGACACAGAAATCATCTGCACGTCTCAGAGACACACAGGGGGAGCGGGCTGAGTCGAGGAAGGAGAGCCCCAGCGACGAGCCCACAGGTTAAGTTGAATGTCTGACTTCTGTTTCACAGACTCCGTGCCAAGCGTCACGAATGCCCTTGCTTTGAGGGTCATCCGTGAAAAGTACCAGGATGAGAACTGTCTGGTGTCATTCACTCTCCTGACTGCACTGTCCTTATCCATCTCCCCAAAGTGCCTCAGAACTTTAAAGAGCAGCTGTGTTCAGGGGGGCGCCTGGGTGGCTCCGTCGATTACGCGTCCGACTTCGGCTCAGGTCAGGATCTCACAGTTCATGAGTTCGAGCCCCGCATCAGGCTCTGTGCTGACAGCTCGGAGCCTGGAGCCTGCTTCCGATTCTGTGTCCCCCTCTCTCTCTGCCCCTCCCCTGCTTTGTCTCTTTCTCAAAAATAAATAAAAACATTAGAAAAATTTTTGAAGAGTAGCTATGTTCAGAGTGCCAGAAAGCTGTCTCGAGCTTTGCTGTGGTATAGTTTTTTCCACATTAATGAGACACTGTGCCCAGCCACCGCCTCTGACCGTGCTTCCTGTATCCGAAGTCATGGCCAGTAAAGCATCCGCGTTCAGGTGGTGGTTAGGAGGAGGGGATTTCCCTAGACCACCAAGCCAGGGTTTTGCCCACTTCCCTCCTGCCGGCCTGCCTCGGGAATTCCTGGACAGTCTGTGGGCCACCGACTGGTGACTTGGAGTAACTCCGAGGCCGGGGGCCAGAGGAGCCCGCCCCAGCTGACCACATCCTGCCCTGGCCCAGGGCATTCTGGGAGCATTGCTGTTGGGCCCCGGCAACCGGTCCAGCCTGGGAGGGGAGTCTCCTTCCCTCTGCCCCAAGGGGGAGTGCGGACCGGGGCCAGGGGGTGCCTGCATCTTCCTGGGGGCCACCCAGGGTCCTGTCACCAGAACCGCACAGCCGTGTACCCACCTGTCCCCTTCACTCGGCCTGTTCCTCCTTAGAATGCTTTTACCCATAACGCACCTCAGGGCCAACGCTTTTACCTAATTAGGACAGCTGAGCCCTGGCCTGTCACATTCCTGCCAAGGAGAGGACGATGGCCGGGCCCGGGAGCAAACGGTAAGGCTGGCGTGGGCCACTTCTGTAGAGTTCCTCCCTTCCAACAGGAAGGAAGTAGAGGTCCGGGGCAGAGCTGGTGGGTCGGTGGCTGTGACACGGGAGCGTGTACATGTCCCTTCTGGTTTCTTCTCTGTTTCCTGAGTGGAAGAACAAAGCAGGGGGTGACGGAAAGGGCGCGGGCATCTACGTGTGGAGGGGAGCTGGGCAAAGGTTGTCTCCGAGCAAGGTGAACAGGGGGCTGGCGGCTGAGGCCTCTCAGGGCCACAGGGGTGTAAAGCCGGCCGATCAGCAGGAGCTCTGGAGTTCTCCCCGCCTGCCTTTGGCCGCTCGGCCAGTGGTGCCATCAGCACAGGGTCTGGCTGAACTGCTCCCAGGACCGCACAGAGAGGGTGGAGTTTGGGAGGGCTGGAGTGGGGGGGGGCGGGGGGAGGGGGCTGACTGTGGGAACGGACTCCTTCCTCCCTGGGGAGAGGCCAGGACACTCGGGAGACAGACGCAGCAGCCCCAAGGGACATCCTGATGCAGGACTGGCAGGAGCTGGCAGTGTGAGCAGGAGAGTGACGGGAGCCATCCAAGCACAGGGACATGAAGCCCTGGAGGGTGGAAGGCTCGAGATCCAAAGGGCCTGGGACGACCCGTACCTCCTCCAGCAGATTGGCACGCAGGCTCGGGTGACCCAGACCCGGTTCGGCAGCCCCCAGCCCCGCTGCCCAGGACTGGATCCTGCAGGGTCCCGAGGCTCCAAGTCTGCGTTTCTCCCGACCTCCCAGTGGTGCTGAGCTCTGTCCCCGTTCTGGGAGAAGGTCTCGAGACCAGGATCTGCCACCAGGCTCACCTCTGCCTGACCGCTTACACCAGCCAGTGGAACACGCCTCGTAGCTCTCTGGATGTCAACAGATAATGTACCTGTTTATAGAGAGCAGCCGACCAGAAGCACAAGTCACCATGTCTGTGACCCTCCCGGTGAGCGACCACAGCATTGTCCACGCCTGCCAGGCCACCTGCCGACCCTGTGGCTCAGAGGTGAATGTTCTGGACAACCCCCCCAGGGCTGCCCCCGGCCCTCTGCCTGCCTTCTCCATCGAGGCTGCAACAGGGAGCCCCTCCCAAGAGCAGAAAGCATGGCCACCACATGAGCTCACAGGCCCACTGGGTTGGGACACCCGCCTGCTTCAAAGGCTGCAAAGGCCCAGACCTTCCGGGACAGCTGGAAACTCCTTGGCGTGACCACTGGCAGGCCTGACCCTTCCTGCCACTTTGCCAGCTGGACCTCTCGCCCCCGCCCTCACACCCACAGACCTCAAGCCATTTCTACCTGTGTGTGATGCCCAGAGGGCACATGCTGTCTGGGCTGGGAGCCCACCCCGCCACCCTCCCCCACTGTGCCCTGGGTGAGAGCCGCCCGAGAGGGTGTCGTCCTCACTCTATCGGTTATTGGCTCTTTGAGGAAAGACGTTTGGTCCTGTTCTGGCCTGCCACCACAATGGTAGCTGGTGGAGCGAATAAAACAAACGAATGACAGGTGAGAGGGAGGGGGAGCATTTCGTGTCCAAGCCCTGTTTTCTGGATCTTTCCAAGGCCCTGGAGTTTACTCTCTACCTGACACAGTGCAGGGAAAAATGGGACTGCTGACATCACTGGGTCTTTATCAAAGCCCAAGGAGGCAGAGCATGAGCCTGTGAGTGAAGCTAATCTTCAGCTGGAAGGATGCTGGAGGGCAGCTGCTGTCCTGGAAAGTCAGGCGAGTGTGGTATAAATGCCACACGAGTGTTGGAAAATTCTAGGCTAACACAGAAGATTCTTTGCTTCATTGTAATCCAAATCAAGTAAGATTCAGAGGGGAAGAAAGTAAGGGAGTTTTCATCTTAAATTGTCTTTCAACACAGTCTACAGGAAATGGGGTGAAAATACAAGAGACAAAGTGGTAACTGCCGGAAAGCTTTAAACATCATCATCAAACCCTCCGGGCATCAGAAATGACGGCTAAGCAAGGAGCTCAGGGGGTGCCAGGTGGCCCCCAAACTCTGCCTGCAGAGAACCGTATTGTCTGGACCTGGGGACTCTGCTCCACACATGTGCACACACAGGGTTCACACGCATGCACACGCTGCACACACACAGACATAGCACAGCCACACACAGACACACATCCACTCATCCAGACACATACACACTTATGTACACATAGAGACACAGACACCAGCACACTCACACACACACACACTCATGCAAACACGCAGGCACACACAGACACACACAATGACAGCATTGGGAATGACCGAGTGGGAATAGCCAAACAGGAAACCGATGGAAGAAGGCAGGGCCTCTCCCTGAGCCTCCCGCACAGCCGCCATCCCGAGACTTTCCCTCTCAGGCCTCCTGGGATTTGCCTCCCTGGGTTGGATTTCTCAGGTTCAGGGCCTAGGCTTATCTCTTCCTTCACTTACTCCCTTGTTTTGCTGCAGGTGTTTTCGCAGGTAGCTCCCCAAGACGGTTTGAATTCTTGCTGCGTCTGAGAAGAACATCTCTGTGACTCCCTCGGATGTGGTGGTCAGTTTGGCTGGGTATAGAATTCCAGGCTCCATTCCGGAAACTGTTTTCTGGAGTGGCTGCGCCAGTTACATTCCCACCAGAGTGACTCAGTTTCTCTGCACCTTTGCCTTCACCAGCTTTCGTTCTCCAAGGTCATCTTACAAACATTTTTGGTCCACGCATACGTTTTTGTTTTTGGATATCCAGTCGCTGCTGCCTCACGTGTTGAAAAGACAATTCCTCCTTCACTGAATTGCTTTTGCAAATATCTGTCAAATATCAATTAACCATTCCATGTGGGGCTATTTCTGGGTTCTCTGTTCTATTGATTCACATGTCTTTCCTTCTGCCAACACCATGGTCTCAATTAATGTAATTATATAATAAGTCTTGAAATCTGGTACAGTGACTCCTCCCATTTTATTCTTTGTTTCCAGAGTTGTGTTAGCAATCCTACTTCCTTTGCTTTTCCATATAAACAGAATAATTTTGAATATTTAGAATAACTTAGAATAATTTTGTTTATTTCTGCAAAAAAAATTACTGGGGTTTTGTTAGGAATTGTGTTAAAGCTGTATATCACTTTTGGAGAATAGACTCCTTTATTATGTTGAGTTTTCTAGTCCATGAACATGGTATGTCTCTCCATTTATTGAGATCTTTGATTTCTCTCTTCAGTGCTTTGTAGTCTTCAGCTTGTGCCTGTTTTGTCACATTTGCACCCAAGAATTTCATTTTTTTAGTGATTTGAAGTTGCACTGTATTTTTAATTTCAGTTTCCATCTGTTCATCGAGAGTATAGAGAAAAACAATTGATTTTTGTAAGTTGATCTTGTATCCTGTAGCCTAGTTTATTAGCTCTAGGAATTTTTATTTGTGTATTTTCATAGATTCCTTAGGATTTTTAGGAGGACCGCCACCATCATGCTATCTGCAAATGAAGGCACTTTTGTTTCTTCCTTTCTGGTCTATATACATTTTATTTCCTTTCTTTCCTTATCTAGGACTTCCAGGACAATGTTGAATACAAGTGGTGAAAGAGGGCATTTTGTCTTGTTCCTGATCTTAGAGGAAAACATTCAGTCTTGCATCAAGTATGATGCCAGCCATAGAATTTCTATAGATGCAGATGCTCTTTTATCAAGTTGAGGATTTACTCTACTCCTAGTTTTTTGAGGATTTTATCATAAATAGATGTTAATTTTGCCAAATATGTTTTCTCCATCAATTGATATGATTATATGGTTTTTCTTCTTTAGGCTGTTCATATTACAGATTGTATTGCTTGATTTTTGAATGTTAAACCAACATTCCATTCCTGTAATAACCTCAGTTTGGTCATGGTAATTGTAACCTCCAGGTCATGCTGAATTCTACTTGCTACTATTTTATTAGGAATGTCTGTGTCTATACTTATGAGGAATAGTGGTCTGTGGTTTTCTTCTTCCATGCCATCTTTGTCTGGTTTTGGGATAGGATAATTCTTGCTTTGAAAATAATTTGGAGGGGCGCCTGGGTGCCTCAGTCGGTTAAGCATCCGACTTCAGCTCAGGTCACGATCTCTCGGTCCGTGAGTTCGAGCCCCGCGTCAGGCTCTGGGCTGATGGCTCCGATTCTGTGTCTCCCTCTCTCTCTGCCCCTACCCCGTTCATGCTCTCTCTCTGTCTCAAAAATAAATAGATGTTAAAAAAATTTTTTTTAAATGATTTGGAAAATCATTTTTTATTTTCTGAAAGGGATTTTTGGAATTAGTATTATTAATCCTTTTTTATATGGCTCGGTAGAATTCTTCAGTGAAACCATCTGAACTGGAAGATTACTTTTTTGAGATCTCAGAAATTATGAATTCTACTTCTCAGCCTGTGTACTTCCTATTGAAAGAATTGTGGAGATTTGTGCTTTTCAAGGAACTGGTCCATTATATCTAAGTTGTCAAATGTATGTGTGTCGACTTGTTCATAGTCTCTCCTTATTATCCTCGTAAGGCCCTCTGGGTGTGACACCTTCCGCTTCATCCCCAAGATTCACTTCTGTCTGATACCGTCTTGCACAAATATGTCAATTTATTGATCTTTCAAAGAACCGCCTTTTGCTTCATTGGTTATTTTTCTGTTTTAATTTAATTAATTTCGACTGATTTTCTTTTATCCTTCCTTCCACTTGTTTTGGAGTTTCTTCTGCCCCTCTTCTTGTTTCATGAGATGAGAGCTTAGATGATTGATCTGAGACTTTTCCTCTTTTCTAAATGCAGCTTTTGAAAACATTTTTTAATCAAGGAGAAGGGTTTGTGCACGGCTTCAATTAAATTAATAAAGAAGGAAAGCTTTTCCCACGTGTGCATTTTGTAGAAAGCTGCAAACTTCTATGATCCATTGAAATACCCAGATAGTTAACGTGGTCCCCACTGACTGTGGTACAACGTACCATTTTCCAGAGGGGGACTCTGACACGCAGAAATTCAAGTGTCAGAGGAATTAAGAACGACAGTAGGAGCAAGTCCCCCCACTCCTCTGCCCACCACCGCGCTCCAGCCTGCTCTAGCCATCCTCACGGGCTGAAGTAGGGGCCGTCCGTAAAGGATCCGGGTAGATTCCATCCAGTCTCCCCAAACCGGCCGCTCACAGTCCAGAATGGAGAGCAGATGTGGGGGCTGGCCAGAGTGAGGGTCTGCGGATGGTGTCCATCATCCCCGCCCTCCTGCTCCAGCCGAGAGCAGTGGAGGGAGCGGCCCCTGGACCCCTACGCAGGCACCCCACAGGCACCCCAGGTGTTGGTCGTTTGTGCAGTAAGTTCAGGCCAATGTGCTTCAAGAAGGTTGCAACCTCCAAAGGGCCAAATTAAGAAAGTCCAAGTTGATGGGACATTCTGCCACTTACTAGCTGTGTGACTTTGGGCAAGTGAACGGCCATCTCTGTGCCTCGGTTTCCTCATCTGGAGAATGGGATGGTCCCAGTCTTGGGGGCTGGGTCTCCTGCTGTGGTTAAGGAGTGATTCTGTGTGAAGGTCTGGGGCAGGAGTGAGCACCAGGTCAGCGCGGTCTCATCAAACCCCTTCGGTCCTTTCTGCTCTAAACCCACAGGCCTTTGATGTTGGAGGAGTGAGGAAATCTGCAATTACGGTTACCTTCTTCCATGGTCGCCCCGTGTCCCCACCCCCACCCCCAGGCAAACCCTCTCTCAGCCACGAAACAGCAAAGTAATTCAGCGCGGCAGCAGACACTCGTTCACAGAGCCAGGAGCACGGGAGGAGTGCACAGAACCGGTCCGAGCAGAGCACGGACAGGTCTGCACACAACCACGCCGAGGGCTGCACGCTCTGTGAGCGATTGGATAAACACAACCGGCGTTTTTGTTGGATTGCGCTGCAGACGGTGTGCGCAGACAGGCTTCCTAAGCGGAGGCCGCGGCTCCCGCAAGCCGCTCCCCACCCCACGCCGGCCCCCGTCTTGCAGGAGGGGCATCTGCGAACACAGGGCACTTTTTGGACTAATAGGACTGCAAGCGTCCAAGGGCTGCTGCCCACCCGGCCCCCCGTTTGTGGGCTTCAGCTGCAGACGCCGCTGCCAGCCCTCGGACCACTCTCAAAGTGGGACGGGATCCGGGGCGCCTCCCTTCCCCCCACCCCGCAGCCCATCTTTTCTCCTCCGGCTCCCAGAACACACAGGCTTGCAGGAAAGCATGTGCGTGCACAGCGCACAAGCTCATCACATCGCCTCCCCAGGCTGATTTCACACTTCCACGTCTGCTCCCACTGAACCTTCTGCCCAGCTGACCACCAATTCCGAGGCTCCCACACCCACTTCAGGTCTGGTCACTTGCTAGAACCACCCACAGAACCCAGGGAAACACTTTACGGATGTCTCCGGGCTTATTTCAAGGGGTGCAATTCAGTGGCAGCCAAACGGAAGAGACACACAGGCAGGGGAGGGGAGGGGGCCCAGAGCTCCTCGTGTCCCTCCCAGCACCAGCCTGGGGAGTTCACACCTCCCCAGGGATGGGGGCGGGAGACCCACAAATGCCAGCCCTCTGATCACAGGGCCGGTGTCTCTGTCGTCCAGCCCCATCCTGAGGCGGTCGCCTACCCCAGCCACCTCCCCCAGTCATCTCATTAACATACAAAAGAAGTAAACTGAGGCTTTTAGGAGCTCTGTGCCCAGAAAAGAACAAAGACCAAATATTTATTTTGTATTTTACCAGAGGGTCCATGTGTTCGTGTTCCGTGGAGGGTCGAACACATTCCGTCCCTCACAGTGCAGTTCCTCTGTGCACACACACCTGTACATGCGCACACGCAGACACACGTGCACACACATAGACACGGACGTGCACACACACAGTCGCACGCTTGCACGAACGCAGACACACTAGTTAGGTGCCCGTACAAAATAAATGTGAACAGAATAACCTCGGGATCTCCGTTGGCTCCTGGCTGACCGCGCAGCGTGGGAGGAGAAAGGGAGGTGTGACTGAGGCAGGGAGACGGGTCGCCAAGGTGCTGACTGCGGAAGCCACGATGAACGCATGAGGTTCAGCTTCGCTCGGTGTCTGTCGGCCAGTGAATACTTACTTGCAAGAGGTCAGCGAGTCCCAGGCTTCACTCGGGTCCAGCCAGGGTTACTGCACAGAGGCCAACTTTTGTTTTGCCAGTCTGTATCCAGGCTGCTGTTTGAAAGCCATTTCTCCCCGGTGCCGGGCTCCTTTCCTCTTACCCAGCACCCCTCCCCGCCCCCCCCCCCCCCATCCTCCCAGGGCTCGTCCCCAGTGAGCTCACACCACACCGTCCCGGGTGCATGCCTGCAGAGAGGCGTCTGGAAACCAAGGAAGGTGGGGTGCACATTTACTCAAGAGAAGAGCCAACGCAGAACTCAGAACAGGGGTGGTGCCCACTAATTCTGACCCGGGGACCCAGACAGCACCCGGGATCCAGGAGGCAGAGGCTGGGAGAGGAAAGGGAGGCAGAGAGGAGGCGCATTTGCAGGCCAAAGCGTCCGGCCTGCCTTCGCAGCCACTCAGCTCCTGCAAACCGCCTGCAGCACCCTGGCCCTGCCGGCAAGGTCCCCCGTGGCTCCACGTCCAAGCTCCCTGCACCTGCTGGCCAGGCTGTAGGCGCCAACGCGCTGGGAAAGTGAATGTTTCCTTTTGTAAACTTATAAACAAGTACATGTTACGTTTATACGGTGATATGTGATATGTAATAAGTTTGTACCTACTGTAGTCAAGTCTGGGGCCAGATGGTTTTTCAAAAGCATTCACATATAAATTAGACTATCTTTTGATTTTATTCTCCTAAGTCTAGACTGGATTTGATGGCCTGAGAAACGAGCTGGAGAAAATTTTAAGTTATTTGGTACCTGACATTTTATTTTTCTCCAACTTTTTGTTACGAAAAAATTTCAAACATCCAGAGAAGGGGAACACGTTGTACAACTCCCCACCACGTCCGCTCCCCAGCTCCGGTCACTGATTTTGTCCTCTCGACCTTCTGTGCACGTACAGTCTTGGCTGAGTCATTTGAAAACAAGTTTCGGACATCAAGACATTTCACCCTCAACAGCTCATCTCCTAGAAATAAGGCCATTCTTCCAGATAAGCATTGTGCTATCACCACACCCAATTAGCAGTACGGATGGGTCTGTGATACTCCGTTCGTACCGAAATGTCATCACAATACTTTCGTGCTGCTTAGGTGATCAGGTTCATGCTTGTTGTTAGAAATGTTGCTTCTTTTTAGCTGTTTTCACCCTAGAACCAATCCTACCCTTTTCCTGACGTTACCCTGTTTGAGGGATGCGTTAGGTCTGGCTCTCGGCACCTGTCTGGTCCTTTCTCCTGGTGTTGTTTACCGCGTGCTCTATCCCTCCTCCTTCCCGTAAACTGGACGCGAGGGCTGAAGTGTTTTCAGCAAGACCACAGCGTCGGCGATTTCGTGAGCTGGAGTTTTCGACCCCTAACGTCAGACTGACCCAGCATGGGTGATGCTGAGTTTGAATCCCCCTGAAGGCGTTGACAGCCAGACGTCTCCGATGAAAGTGGAGGGTGTTTTTTCTTTCCCGGGTGGCACTGTGTGATTGACACGCTTTCACGTCCCCTTGTCCCGCTCAGTTATCTGAGGGGTGCAGAATGCAGAGCTCCTAATTCTTCCATTCCTCCCTTACTGATGAGCTGACATTTTCCGTGAAGAGCTTTCCCTCGTCACTCCGGGAGGCAGAGACCCTCAGGGAGGGCTGGTTTCCTGGAGAGAAGGAGGGAGAGAATATGTCTCTAGGGGCTGTGGGGGGCACACAGAGGGCCCCCCCCATCAGGGTCCAGTGTCTGAGCCTTAAGGCCCAGGGAGGGAGGAGCTGGGGGTGGGGGTGGGGGTGGAGCACTGCTTCAGTGAGAGGGCTGTGTGTGGGGAGAACCTCTGGGGGAAGGAAGGTTTTCCTGAGAGGATTTTCGGGAATGCCTCTGTGTCACGTCCCCGCCTCTCCCTTGGGGCGCCTGTGGTAAAAAGCCCCACTGTTTTTCAGGGCTTCTGGGGCTGTTTTTGGAGGCATCACCAGGCCTCAAGTTTGCCCCGTTACGTCTGATTTCAGAGGCCCTCAGTGAGTGGAGACGCGGGCACCAGCCACAAGGAACAGCAACCTGCAGCTCATCTTACCCGGCACGAGGCACCTAGTTGAACAGAATTACCGATAAGCCAAGTGCCCAGCAGAAGCCAGCACGCCGCGTGTGCCCTCCGCTCTGGCGTGGGGCCGAGGGAGTCTCTCTCTCTCTCTCTCTCTTCCCCTCCGCTGGGCTGGATGCTGAAGGAGGCACGTTCAATCCCACTTGCAACTTGGGACAGAAGTGGCTTCCGGAAGCTTGCGCGGGACCCGCTGGTCAGCCTGGAAGGCCTCCACGCAGACGGGCTCACAGCAGTCAGGGACTCATTAAGCAGCAGGGAGGACCAGCATCGGCCCTCCTGGGACCCGGAGCTCCGCAGCGCCCCCAACCCCAGGTTCTCCAGGGCAGGGGTTTCTCTGCCAGCAAAGCGCAAACCCCGCCAGGTGCCCGTCAGGGCTCAAACCGCCCCAAATAAGCACTCGCTCCCAGCTCCAGAGAATGCTGGACAGGGCTTGTTCTCTGGAAGCAAGAGGCCTCCAGATCTGGGGCAAGTACCCCAGGGACCCTTCCCTGTCCTCCACCACCCTCCTGGTACCCTGCGGCCTCCATCCTGCCTGCCCAGGGACGTGCACCCTGGCTTTGGGCATCAGACCCTGCCTCCTTCTTGCTCTCCTTTCCTTCTCGTCCCTCTCTTTCTCCCAACCTCCAGAAGCTTCCAGGAGCGGTTGCTGTGTTCATGCACCTGGCTTTTACCTTCCTTCTCCAGTGGAAAATTCTGTAGTCTGGTCACCTCCCCGGGTGTTCTTCGGCAGCACCTCCCATAGACTGCTTTATTCAGCCACACAAAAGGGTCCGACCTGTGTGCGACAGCGGTCACTGCGATTGGCCCGCAGGCCCCGGAGCCGAGCGGGGTGCACAGGAGGCTGGGAGCCAACGAACAGGGTCTGAGCCACCAGCTAACCCGGCAGCCAGCCCGCGGTCAGGTAGTTTCAGATGGAAATCATTAAGATCACGAGGACGGGAACAGTAACAGCCGTCGTCGTCACCATCGTCCTCGTCGCCCCAAACCCTCGCTGTCAGCGCTGCAGACGCCCGGCCCAAGTCCATCCACGGGCCCAGTTGGTACCTGGTCCAGCTGGGTCCCGCCCGAGACCTCGAGGTCGGCCGCCTGGAGCTCGCCAGCCCGTTGCAGTGTCTGGAGCCTCCTGGGGCAGGGGCTTGGGACAAGCTCGGCCCCAAGGGCTGAGGAGAGAGAGTGGAGGGCTCGGGAAGAGGAGCAGACGGGGTGAGGGGGGCGAGCACGGAGGCGGGGGGTGGGGGGGGGAGCGGGCCGAGGCGCCAGGAGGTGGGAAGGAGGGGCGGGGAGATGGGGAGGGGAGATGAGGAGTAGAGGTGGGGAGGGAGTAGAGGTGGGGAGGGGAGAACACAGGGAGGGGGGCAGGGAAGCGGGGGCGGGGAAGTGAGAGGGGCGGAGGGGGCGGGGGGTGGGGAGACGGTCTGGGACTTGAGGCGAAGGGGAAGTGGGGGTTCAGGGAGGCGGGGAGGTGAGGGCGCGCAGGCCGCGGAGGAGGCGGGGAGGGGGCGGGTTGCAGGGGCGCGGAGGGGGCGGGGAGGGGGCGAGTTGCAGGGGCGGAGGAGGCGGGGAGGGGGCGAGTTGCAGGGGCGCGGAGGGGGCGGGGAGGGGGCGAGTTGCAGGGGCGGAGGAGGCGGGGAGGGGGCGAGTTGCAGGGGCGGAGGAGGCGTGGAGGGGGTGGGCGTCAGGGAAGGAGGAGGAGAGGAGAGGGCGGGTTGCAGGGGCGGAGGAGGCGGGGAGGGGCGGGCGCAGGGGTGGAGCGCGGGCCCGCCCCGAGGCCGCTGGAAAAGTTTGCGCCCCGGCGCGCGCGCGCAGAGGCTGAGCCAGCCGGTCCGTGGACACGCGACGGGGACGCGGCGCCAGCGCGGTGGCAGGACGAGCGCGGGCGGGACCCCCGGCCGGAGTGCGACCCCCCCCCCCCCCACATCCCCGCCCCAGGACTGCCCCGCTGCCCCGGTCCAGGCCGCTGGGAGCGGAGGAGGGGGCGCCGGGACGCGGGCGGCCCCAGTGCCCTCCCCAGACGGAGGTGAGTCGGCGGCGGGGCCCGGGGCGCAGAATCTGGGCGGGCGAGTGCAGCCGGGCCCTTTTCTCGCCAAATTCCAGCCTGTCCCGGGCGCGACGGGGACCTGGCAGGGCGAGCCACCACCTCAGCATCACGCTGTCCCCCGGGCCACCCATTCCGCGGCGGACAGGGGATGGTTCCTTTTTGCCCACGGCCCGACCGGCTAGGCTGAGCCTCCCCTTAACGACCCGAGTGCCGCTGTCCCTCCCGGGACGGTTAGCAGGCCAGGCGCCCTTCCAGGAGGAGCACCTGGGGGCTCCGGGGGTGGGCCTTCTCCTGGGAAACCATTCCTTTACATCACATGCGCGGCAAAATTCCACCTTTTCCTTCTGTTTCTCAAAGTAGGCGGTGGAGACCGCTGGACTCGGGGCTGGAGGTCACGGCCCCTACCCCCTAGGTGCAGCCCTAAGGGTCCCATGGGACAGCGGTGCGCAGCCTTCATAGCTGACATGAGGCCTGGGGAAGGGGCCGTCGCGGGAAAGTCGTGCTCTAACCCTTCTAACGCCGGGCTCCAAGTGGCCTGCCTCTCCCCTCTCCCTTCTGGCGCTGGCCAGTCCCGGGGACATATTCTTTGTGGGTTGTTATATTTAGATGTAAGAGAGGAACTTACTGTGGGTTCTTGAAAGGGAGAACACACTGGGTTAGGAGGATACGGGGGCTCTTCTGGAAGATTATTTCTAAAGGGGAGGGTGCACCCTTACCAACTCCAGAGTTCGGCATCTTTCTGAAGTCTGGAGGTTGCGGTTGGAGACAACGCGGTACATAATCACCGTCTTCCTTCGTGGCGGTCTTGCAGGCATGGTAAAGGAACACAATTGCTAGAAAGTACCAGGGCTGGGTTAGGTTCTGCGGGTACGTGGCGGAGAAAGACGGCCGTGTCATGGCTGATGGTGTGGCTGTGTGTGTGTGTGTGTGTGGCACTCCACGGCTCGTGGGATGTCTGGATCTGTACGATGTCTCACGTAACCGAGGCCGAGCGCAGTGCCGGAATGAGTCATTTTGTGGCCGTAGGAGGGCCACACGTGGGGTGTTCTCAGCCAGCAAACCTTCACATCCGGCCTCTGACACCAGAGACTGAAAGTCAGCCCTTCGGAGCCTCCTGCTCAGAGACAGAAGGCATGGCTTCTCGACCAGTCCCATCTTTGAAAATGCCGCTTTTCCCCTTGCGTTTCTGAACTTGGTAAAGTGCGTGGCTCTCGTGATTTGCTACCACGTGTGGGTAGTAGAAACTCCCGTTTCCTCCCACGTTGGCCCAATGATGTTCTCGGAACGCAGGCACCGCTTTTCCTGTCCCTGGGAACTAGGCCACTGACTTGGTCGTCTGGGATCTCTTCCGTCCTCCTAAAGATGCTTCGATACCTACAGCGTACGCGAGTGTTTTTATGGTCGAGAAACGAGAATCAGAGCGTGCCGTCGTCTCGAAATGTGGGGGTTACCCTGCTGTGAAGCCCCTTTTTTTCTGCCAGGACTTTGTGCTGTGACACAGCCGGCTTGGCCACGGGGCGCCCTCAGGCCATCTGTGACGGAGCCGAGGGCCTGCTGCGGGTCACCCAGCCTTCTGTTCCCTCTCCTGTGGCTCCGTCCTCCTCCTCCTATGGGTTTGGAGCCACTTCTCACTGCTTGGGTCCTCGGCCCCCATTTTCTGCTGAAATAATTAATTGCCTCAGGAGATGCTCCGGAGCTTTCGGCGCTAACGGGAGGCGCGGTGACCTCTGCCCCGTTGTGGAGACGCCTGTATCTCGGTCACTGTCGTGCCAGCAGTGGGCACGCAGTCGCCTTTCGTTCTCTGTCCTTTTCCTTCTGATTTGGTGGAGTTGCCACCGTGTCTGTGGGAGGCCAGGCGGCAGGCCACCGGGTGGGTCTGTGACGAGACTGCTCACTGCACAGCGTGGCACCCAGGGGTGGCTCTGGCGTCTGCCCGGCACCGCGAGCGGGTGCCCGTCCTGAGTCAGTCTGCGAGGCCCTTCGGCCTGAAGACGTGACTCCCATCGCCCCGGTGTCCGTCCGCATGCGTTCCGGCATTCGGCCCCCGGTGACACTCTTGTCACCGTCCGGGTGAAGAACGCGAGGAGGGGCGGGCGCTCCGGAAGAGCTGCCCCCTAATATGGTGCATGGGGATCACATCCCCGGGCCGGCCAGCCCAGCCGTGTCTTCCGAGCTGTGCCGCCAGGGACGGCGACCGCCACACCGCAGCCTGAGTTTCCTTCTTCGAACGTCCAAAAGGCAGATGCCGCCATGGGGACCAGACGTGCTGTGGCCCCGTCGTTCTGGGAAGGGATGGGAGGGACCCCACAGTTAGGGCTTCTTGGGCCCAGATGTCTCTTATTTGCATACGCCCTGGGTCCCCCCGGGGAGCTCACACCGTCACGCATGAGGGGGGCAACTGTGGCAGGAGTCCAGTCCTGTGCCCTCACTAAGAACAAGCAGAGAAGGGGGAGTCTGAGCAGAAAGCAGAGGGTAAGCCCTCTTGTATCAAAACCTTGACGGACGAGCCTGGGGACCCAGGAGAGAGAGAGAGAGCGCAGAGGCAGACCCTGGGGCCTGTGCCCGGGCTCCTGGGTCCACCCCGCGTGCCTGGAGTGTGCCAGGTCTGTGTTAACGTCTGAGGCTCACCTGCCCGGGAGAATGGCCCCTGGGAAAGCCGCCGGGTAGCAGGGAGCCTGCTCACAAGGGTTACTCACCGGGGGCTCCGAGCCTGGGCTGGAGCAGAGTGCCGGCATGGGGCGCGCGGGCTGTGTGTGAAGCCTCTTGCCGCGACCACCTCTAAAAGCCCCGCGGGGTCGCCTCAGAAATCTGGGGCAAGGGGAAGTACTCATTAGCAAAAGAATTTCCTGGAGCGTTGAAACGGCCGGCCCCCTACTTCCTTCCTAAATTCTCATAAACGACAACAAAGTACTGCTTTCCAAGAAATTTTCCAAGCATCGGCAAAGGCTTGGCGTTTTCGCTCAGTTTAGAGGATGAACGAGTCGATTTCTCCGGGAGAACGTGCCTTTGAGAAATCTCACCCTGACTCTGACCAGGAGGAATTTCTCACTGTCTTCCTGTGCTTTTGTTTGCCTGTACGGAGAGGGAGAGGGACGGACCCCAGACTTAGTGGAAATATTTTCCTTTACTTTTTTTCTTTTCCTTCTTTTTATAGTTTGTTTATCTTTCAAATTGCCATGTGTAGAGAAAGCGAATCACTAGCGTAGACAGCACATCTGGAATCCATCGGCCGACCCGGGCCGGCCCCTGTCCGCGGATGCACCTCCTTGGAACAGAGGGGCGGGGAGCCCCACTGATGTGACACGGTCTAACCTGGATGGCTCACGGTGGCTCCACCTTCTAGAAGGCGTCTTAGTCCTTCTCAGCGAAGGGAAAAAGAATTGGTGCTGAAATGCCTTGAGGCAGACTTGACCCCACCTTCGTGAGGATGCCTGGAAAACTGTAGGTAGTGATCTCTGTTGAGTCCGTCCCCTGGGCACTGGGCGTGGGCAGTACATTTGTTCACCGCGAGATGCACACACCTCCCTGCTCGGCACGGGTGAGCCAGAGGGGTGTGCGGGGGTCCCGGGGACGTGGGCACAGCCCGTGGGAGCGAGAGTCCTGCCGGTGGACATCAGCCCTCCGGAGCCTGGAAGTCGTCTGCAGCGAGCAGAGGTTCCTCCCCCGAGGGCCCGTACCATGCAGCAGCTTCTGGAACAGGGCCGGTGCTCCGAACCATACAAGACAAGAAGGCCCACCGCCACCTTCCTCAGCATCCTTTTTTGGCCGTTGTTTCTGAGTTGTTCAGGGGAAATTAAGCAGTGATCAGATGCTTACAATGAAAAGCCAGACGGCGGTCACTACCAGCCCCAGATGCTTATTTTTTAAAATAAAATAAAATGTGAGCATAATGTATAAATGTCACCCCCGTGGGGACTTCTCCAGCCAGCCAAGTGCCATTAGTCTCTACAGGGACCCCTGTATCAGAGCCCCTCCTAGACACCAACACGATGCCCAGAAATCCAAGGCACTGCACAGAAGCACAGACACAGACTCCTGAGGATGCCCCCTTCCAGCCCCAGCCGCGCATCTAAGGACGATGACATGCGGCAGCCATCCTGTGTCCACAGACAGGTGCAGCCGTCCTTGACAGGAGCAGGAATTACTGGATCTGAATGTACCTCCACGTAGGACTCTGCTGAGCATCACATCGGCACAAAGATGCCAGGCACAGTTCTATGCTGTGGGGCCCCATTTACGCAGAGGTCGGAAATAGACTATGGCCCTCGAGGGTATGAGAAGCTGGCCAGTGGGGTCCCCTTACCGGGAGGGGTGTTGGGGGTCCCCTTACTGGGAGGACTGTTGGGGGTCCCCTTACCGGGAGGGGTCTTGGGGGTCCCCTTACCAGAAGGGGTGTTGGGGGTCCCCTTTTCTGCAGGGTAGGCCAGACTGGCTTCCCAGGAACTGGTGCCTGCCAGCCCGACACTTCCCAGAAGGGGCGTTTCCGGCGGGCTGAGGCCCTGCCTGGCCCTGAGAAGTTGGGGGCAGGATGGGAGAGTATTCTTCCGGAAAACTCAGGTCCTGCCGCGCCCCTGAGACATGGAGGCAGAACTCCTCTGTGATGCTCTTGCCCACAAATAGCAGCCCTCAGATGCATCCCAAATCAGTCTGGCCTTCAGCCCAGCACGTAACTCTTGGGATGGAATCTACGTCCTAATGTTGAAAACCCAAAGAAAATAAGCTTTTAGTTCCAGAGAGAGCCAGATGCCTTCCAGTTACACAAAAGGCGGAGAATAGCATTTAACAAAGGATGTTCTGAAAAAGTATGCTTTTTGAATGATGAATATTTCATCAAGGGAAATGATCAATCAAGCATTAGTGGGGAGATACATCCACCCTCAAGATGCATGGTTTCGGTGGCTCTCTGGCACGTCTTCCGTGTTTTCATTGTGGTCGGTTTACTGCTGGGTCCTGACTTTACCGCTCAGCTCAGTTCCTTCTGAACCCCACATATGCGGGCAAGGGCACCCCTGCAGCCCTGCACCTGCGCGTCCTCTCTCTTTACCTCCAAGAGGTCCAAACCCAGCAGGTTTGGAAGGTATCCCTTCTGTCCACGCTGTCCGCGCAAGCCCGGGGGTGGGGAGCGTGCAGAGGCAGGACCGTGCGTGGCGTGGACTTCTCGCGGGGGAATCGGGCCGGAGACAAGCTGCAGCTGTGTCGAGGCTTAAGAACCTTCCCGATGTGGATGTTTGGAGCCCTGTCTCGTCGATTCACGAGCAGTTCGCACACCTCGTCCGTGTAGGTAACACTCACACGCTTCTGCGGTTCAGACTGTTATGATGCTAGCTCACTCACCCGTGGTCGTGAGTCATGTGGACCACGGTGTACCATGGTCAGTTCCAGGGATGGAAACCCAGGGGAGGGTGCAGGTGTGAGGCAGACTGGACTGGGTGCCAGCGGACAGAGGGGCAGCGGGCGGTCTGGCGTGGGGCCTGTGTGTGCCCACCATGGGTGGGGACATCGCCGTTCTCAGGACGGACTTAGACGAAGGTCCGGTGCCAGGGGAGGCTGGTGGCAAAGCCGTCCACTGGGCTGACCCGTGTGCCTCCAGACACGCCCGTGCCTCCCAGAGGCCGGGCCCCCGGGGTTTCTGGAAGCAGCAGGGCATGGACGCTTCTGCGTGCTGGGGAAGTCTGCAAAGAAGAAATGGCACTGCCTCTTTCTGTCTCAGAGAGCCCGACCCCCCGCTGACAGAGGGCAGGCTGACGGCACCCCGGGCCCTGAGCAGCGCGGGGGGCGGGGGAGCAGTGACCTGGAGGGTACCCTGAGGGGACCCGCGGTTTCCTCTCTTTCTCCTCCGAGAGCGGCCGCCAGCACTGCAGCCCTGGGTCCTTCCAGGACGAGCCCCTCTCAGGCCGTGTTGGTACCTGGCAGTGGAGCTCAGTGGCCAGACTCTGACTTAGGGCTCTGACCTGAATGTTCCAAAAGTCAAAGAAGTCACGGCCGGGGAGTCGGTGGGCTGTCTTAAGCTCACCTCATTGGATCTTAAGTAGATACTTGCACGAATAATTGTCGTTTTAAAATCCGTGGGCCCCCTGAAAGCCACGTCTAGCTGTGATGGTGACGTCCCCGGAGGTGCTGAGTGTGGCCCCAGGTGAGGGTGGGAAGTGTCAGGTTGGGGGATGATTAAAATCCGGGGCCCTGGAGAGCCTGGAGCTTGGCTTCTCACCTTCACCGGTTGTCTAGTGCCCCCGGGGGGGGGGGGGGCTTCCGGCTCATGTACACGCCTTCAGTTTGGGGCATTCAGACAGTCTTATCTGAGCTCTGGATTTTCAGCCAAGTTCAAAGCCCAAGCGCTGGTCCCTGCTTTCCCTTCCTTCACCCTGGGTGGACGTATAGGCCTACGTCCCGTCTGCCCCCCCACCACCACGCCCTGCCGCCCCCAGGGAAGGCCTCTGGTGGCCTCGTGGCCCTGTCTCAGGCCTCGCCTGTGGGCCATCTGGATCAGACTCTGTCCCCGGCCCTGGTACCCGGGACGCCGTCGCCCCACGTGGCTCGGGGCTCACCAGGGAGGCCTCAGGAGCTGGGTGGGCATGCTCCTGGGCTCCATCCTGTGTTGTTGTTGTCCTGAGATGACCCCATTTCTCTCCCGGTAACTGGGAATCATGGTTTAGCAGCTCCCGCCTGTGGATGAGGCTGGGTGGCCAGCATCCCACATGCCCAGAGAGTCCCCGATGGACGTTTATTTGGGTCTGTGTCATGTTACAAGAGTGAACGACGGGCGCTCAGGCACCGAGTCTCCCTCCAGGCCGCTGCAGATGGCAAGTCACTGCCCGTGGTCGCCTCTGCCTCCGGGGAGCCCCGGCCAGTCCCACGCTCCCGCGTTTTTGGTGCCTTCCTCCGACTCTGCCGCTGCTCCCCCCTTAATCTCTGGGCGCCCCTCTTTTGTCTCCGCAGGCGCCTGCTCTCCATGCCCTGGCCGGGGTCCCGCCCGGGGCCACCTCCGAAGCCTGAGCCGGGGCTGTTTCTCTGGAAATGGACGTGCCCAGGGCGCCCTCTGGTGGCTCCCGGAGCTGAGCCTCGGTGAGTCCCGGTGGCGATGGCGGCCTCTGTCCTCGCGCCGCGCCCCAGGCCCTCCCCCGGGAACGAGACCCTGCACCAGCACTACAACTACGTGGGCAAGCTGGAGGGCAGGCTGAAGGAGGCCCCCGAGGGCAGCACGCTGACCACCGTGCTGTTCCTGGTCATTTGCAGCTTCATCGTGCTGGAGAACCTCATGGTTTTGATCGCCATCTGGAGAAACAATAAGTTCCACAACCGCATGTACTTCTTCATCGGCAACCTGGCCCTCTGTGACCTGCTGGCCGGCATCGCCTACAAGGTCAACATCCTGATGTCGGGCAAGCGGACGCTGAGCCTGTCCCCGACGGTCTGGTTCCTGCGGGAAGGAAGCATGTTTGTGGCCCTCGGGGCGTCCACCTGCAGCTTGCTGGCCATCGCCATCGAGCGGCACCTGACGATGATCAAGATGCGGCCGTACGACGCCAACAAGAAGCACCGCGTGTTTCTTCTGATCGGGATGTGCTGGCTCATCGCGCTCTCGCTGGGCGCCTTGCCCATCCTGGGCTGGAACTGTGTGCACGACCTCCCCGACTGTTCCACCATCCTGCCCCTCTACTCCAAGAAGTACATCGCCTTCTGTATCAGCATCTTCACGGCCATCCTGGTGACCATCGTCATCCTGTACGCCCGCATCTACTTCCTGGTGAAGTCCAGCAGCCGCAGGGTGGCCAGCCCCCACAACTCGGAGCGCTCCATGGCCCTGCTGCGGACCGTGGTCATCGTGGTGAGCGTGTTCATCGCCTGCTGGTCCCCACTCTTCATCCTCTTCCTCGTCGACGTGGCCTGCAGGGTGAAGGAGTGCGGCGTCCTGTTCAAGGCCCAGTGGTTCATCATGCTGGCCGTGCTCAACTCCGCCATGAACCCCGTCATCTACACGCTGGCCAGCAAGGAGATGCGGCGGGCCTTCTTCCGGCTGGTCTGCACCTGCCTGGTCCGGGGCCGTGGCGCCCGCTCCTCGCCCACCCAGCCTGCCCTCGATCCCAGCAGAAGCAAGTCCAGCGGCAGCAACAACAGCAGCCCCTCGCCAAAGAGCAAGGAAGACCCTCCCCAGAGAGTCGCCTCACCCTGCATCACCGACGGAAACAAAACCCTGCAGAACGGGATTCTCTGCAAGTGAGAGCGCCTGCCTCCGGGAGCGGGGGAGGGGAGCCCCGCTCTGTGGCCGCCTCGCCCCTGGGAGTTCCACAGAGGGGACTCGGGAAGTCCACTCGCCAGTGGCTTGCCCGGCGTGGACGTCCCGTGAGGAGGGGGACCCAAGGACCCGCCAGCGTGTGTCACGGCAGACCGTGAGCTCTGTCCGTCTTGGCTCCAGTCTTCTGAATGCACCACGCTGCGACAGTATCTGCCGCCTTCCCCTGAGCCCCCCTGGCTGCTCCCCGCGGGGCCTGGACAGGGAAGGTCGCGGGCCCCACAACGTGCAGGGTGTTTCTCAGAACGTCGTGACGATGTTTGGTAACTTCACTCTACACTGTGAGCGGAGTGGATGCCTGTGTGCTCGTCATTTCTGTGTCACGGAGCACTTGTGTCTCTTATGTCTGCCGTTGGCACGCGGCACCTGGGTATGTCGGTGAGCGGCAGTGTGTGACACAGTTAAACATCCGTAAGTGCAAGTGTGTCCTGATTGAACCACCAGGTGTAAGGATGTGGCTGGAAACTCGGTGGACACGGCAGGCCCGGGCTCCTCAGGCCGACGTGAAGTCTTGTGTTCAGCAGGCTTTGAATGCCTACCATCCCAGAGAGGGCTGGTTCCCGGCGGGTCTCAGGTGTGTGGGTCTGAAGGATCCTGGGAGATCGGGCGATCTGGTGATCTCTTGGAGCCGTGTCCCTGTTCCTCTGGGGCTCCTGTGTCCCTACACATCTAAACTCACGTTAACCAAATTCCCTGATTGTTTGGGGTTCCTACAGATCACAGAAGAGCCAGGGGCTTCCAGGAGCCCATCCCCAGACCACCCAAGAAAGGGACCCACGAGGGAGCAGCAGAGGACAGACGCACCCCCGCCCCCCGGCCTGAAGCCGGAAGCAGTGGTCTGTTTAATGCAATGGAACGTTTGTACTGAATTAGGAGAGGTTTACAGGGCTGTGTTGAGTCTCTTTCTCTCTGATCAGAAAAGCTCGGAGGCGGCAGCCCCGTGTTGTCTCAGTGGCGTAGCTGGGGAGGTCGGCGGTCTCCACGCTCCCCAAAGCTGACCCTGACAGTGACAGCCAGGAGCGTGTCCGCGTGTGCTCTCCAGGGACACGTAAGGATACTGTAATCTGCCTTTGCAGCCTGGGCTGACCCTGCGTCCCTGATCGCCTGGTAAAGGGATGACTTAGGAGGGGTTTCCGTGCGCGCCCTCCCCAAGGACCCCACCCGCAGGACAAACACGTTAACGATTTGCAAGAGAAGCTGGCTCCCGTGTGTCATCTGGTGCACATTCCCCACACCGAGGAACGTTCCGGTGGGTCCTGGGTGGTTTCCGTGTACTGACCAAAGACTAGCCTCGTTTTTGTTGCCGAGGAGAGAAATTGTACTTGTAAGGAGATGTCTTCGGTGGCATTTTTGGTGGCTTCTTTACATCACTGAAAAGGGGCTTCTTTCTGAACTCAGATAGCATTTCTAGAAAAGTGAAGCATTGAGGTACTGGGTTGAGAAGGCAAAGCCGCATTCCAGAGAGCTGGAGTGTTGGGCATCGGTGCTCGCCGGGTGACGACGTGACTTCAGGACCCGGTGCCCTGGCTCTGAGGGGCGTTGGGGGGGGAGGGGTCTCCTCTCTGGTGCTAATGTTAGTGACACTCGCTCTACAGTCCCGTTGAGAGAACGCAGAACTTTCAAGCAGTCTGAATGAAAAATACGCCAAAAAAGGCACGGTGTTTGCTTGCTGTATGCAGAACGTGATCGAACATCAAGACCGGTGTGCACGGCCCTCGGCAGCTTGCGGGGGCGCGTTTAGGAGTTGAGACTACAGAGCTTGCGCTAGATCTCACTCGGTTAGTAACCTTCACGGTGTCCCATGTGTTTGTTAAAAAAAAAAACCCAAAAACCAAAAGCCTGCATATAAACTGGTCATTGGGGCACCTGGGTGGCCCAGTCGGTTCAGCGTCCGACTTCGGCTTGGGTCATGATCACTCAGTTCATGGGTTCAAGACCGGCATCAGGCTCTGTGCTGACAGTGCACAGAGATTCTCTCTCTCCCATTCTCTTTGCCTCTTCCCTCCCTGGCTCTGTCTCTCTCTCTCAAAATAAATAAATAAACTTAAAAAAAAAAAATGAAAAAACAAACCTGTGGCTGGGGGTCAGCGTGGGGGCCCGTGTGCAGGGTGGCCACCTGGTTTCCCACCTGGGGCCACTGTCCCTCCAGGATGGAAACGGCTCTAGGAGCCCGTGCCCTCCCCCACCCAGTCCCACCTGGGCAGATGCCCTGGGTCAGGGCTTGGAGGCGGGTCAACCCTTAACCCTGCCTCGGGGAGAAAATCACAGGTCCTGGCAGAGCGTGGCCGACAGAGGGCATCTGGTTCCGCTCCGTTTGCAGCAGGAGAGAGTAGGTCAGAACCGGTCCTTCGCCCTGCGTCATTCCTGACAAAGGGCCACGTCTAGCGTGTGTGTGTGTGCGTGTGTGCACGTGTGCTTGTGCGTGTGTGTCTGCTCTGTGTTAGGCCCGTAGACGGCCTGACTGGGGATGTTCATGCTGATGTTGGTGGAGAAACCTCACTGCACAAGCGAGGACCACCGCGGCTCCCCTAGAGCGGATGCGGCCAGAGACCCCGTCAGGAAGGCCGACGCCAGGCCCCGTGTGCACGCCACACCGTCAGGGGGGCGAGGCTGTGCAGGTGCTGCTGTTGGAAGAGGCACGCGCTCCCTTCGGAGAAGCTCCAGCCCCTCTGCCTCGCCAGGTGACGCAAGACCCCCGCCCGCGGGAGAGGCTGGCCACGCAGCCCTCCATTGCTCACACCTCGGTGACAGTCACTCCAACGGTGAGCTACGCGGCAGGCGCTGCTCTCTGCCGCGTGACCTGTGCTGCCCAAGAGGCTGTCCTGGGGGTGGAACCAGGCTCACTTCATAGAAAACTCCTCACTGAATTAGCAAGTCCGGGCTCTTAAATTGTGTCTGTGAGGACAAAGCCTCACCACCCAAACGTTTTAGCGTCTAAGTCGAAATATCAAAGGGTTTGCTGCACAGAAACGCACACACCTGTCTCCCGAAGGTGAAGGCACATTTTCCCATGACCAGTGAAGAAGGGCACCATCGCCAACACGGCCGTGACACCCGGTGCCCCGGGCCACGGCGCTGACGCTCGGCGACGCCACGCGGCCCCTCCGCCTGGCCGCCACAGATGCGGCCAGAAGCCACGTCGCTTCCTGGAGGAGGTTAGAAAGCTCGAGGCCGGTTTGAGAATGCCACTCCTCAGAACCCAAAGGGGATTCTGTCCCGGCATCAAAGCAGAAAGTGGCTCATCGGCGACACGCCCAGGCAGAGACTTTCACGGCAATTCTTTCTTGTTCCGCAAAAGTCAATGGAAAACAAAACACAGGATTCTCAAGTGATATTTATCAATATATATAATTTCCCATCCAAATGCTTTTTAAAAAGTAATAAACATCTTATTATTACACATTGAATTTACACGGAGTTCTTTCCTAATCCTTGGGCTTTTAACATCCCATGTTTGATTCTTGTTTAATTCTCAGTGCAAAGAAACATTCACATACTTAAAGTTTTTACAATATTTATTCTGGAACAAGTTTTATTCAAAAGGCAAATGAACACAGAACATTGCACTCGAAGCTGACACACAGTCATTACAGAGAAAGGTAACTCAGCGTTCAAAGACAGAGATGCCCACGTATTCCTGCTTGGTTGACCACTGCTGGATTTGGTCGGGTAGACAATTCGGTCGTGGTAAGGATGCCCCCGGTGCATGGGACACTCAGGACCACGCCTGCACTCTCCGTGAGCACGCTTTGCTACCTACAGTGTCTCAAGGTGAAGCGACGACACAGAAATGTAACCTTGTACGAGGTTTCGTGCCTGGCACTTTCTTCCGTGAGAATGGTTCTCCCAGCTCGGGGAGGAGCCCTGGAGAGTCATTGATTCAGGACATCTGGGGAGGCAGGGGGCCTGCCCAGTGCAGCCCCCCAGTCCCCAGCGCCCATGCCAACACCAGCCGTGGGGCACGCATGAGAAGGGTGCCCCGCAGGCTCTGAATGTCCCCTGTGACCCTCCCGCCCCACCCGCCTCCAGCTCGCACAGCCTTCAGACCCCCGGGCCCAACCGGGAGCCCCAGCCTCCACTGTCCTGTTGAACCTGGCCACCCCGGCCATCAGGCCCGTCTGACCCTCGTGCCCCGGGTGTGTTTGTTTCCTACCGGATGACAGATTCCCATCTCTCCCGGGAGCCCATCACAGAGAGCCTGCCGCACAGGAACCTGTGCACAGACGGGGCCAAGACGAATGCCCGCCAGCTGTGGGGTGCACAGCTGTGCCCAGGCAGACCGCTCGCCCCCGAGCACACCTGGTGTGGACAGCTTTTCCGCACCTGTCCCTTCCTGCCCGTCGTCTCTGACCTCGGAAAGACACTGCCGGAGGCAAGCAGCGCATACGACTGGACTTGCTCGTCCCCGAACGCTTCTTCTTCCCTTCAGCCCCCTGCCCTGTCTCCCTCCTTCCTTGTCTTCCCTGCTGGCCTCCCTTCCCTCCTGCCCCTCGGTCACTTCCACAGTGCCCACCCCCGCCCTCCTGTCTGTTCCTGCTCCCCCTTGCACTTGGGTCCCACCTCCGGCGGCATCCAGGACGCTCCTCCACGAGTCTGCAGAGGCCAGGACCTGTCAGCCCCCGAACTCTTCACGTCTGCTTAACTTCCTGCCTGTCCTTGTGGCTTAAACTACCAGAGCCCGGGGAGGGGGGCCGAGGTGCCCGTTCCCCCGCCGGCCTGCCCACGCACACACACAGGTGTGCATCCGCCGTGATCAGCGCAGGTACGTGCGCACGCGCAACTGACATTCAGAGCCCTCGTACAAAATCGCAGTTTTCCAGGCTGCTATAAAATGTGCCAGTTTTAAAACTGTGCATTTGTTGCTTGCAAACTTATAAATATTTATAAGCCCCATTATAAATAAATTGTGGCTGGCAGACAGCACTCTGTCCGCCAGCAGCGATTGCTCGAGTTCTCGATGCTTATCAATCCTCCACTTTTAAAACTCAGAGCACGGGCTCTGGGATCTAGAACACGAAGCGGTAGGAAAACCTACTGGTAAATTGGAGGGGAGCCCTCAGTAGGGGAGGGCTGGCAGCTCACACCCGATGGTGGTCCACACTCCCTGTTTACCAGAAATACACATTCCTGGGCCCGCGCAGCCCTCCTGGGGTGGGGCCTGGGGCCTCCTCGCTGCCCCTCGTCTCCAGATCTGCTTGGCCCCGAGGACTGTGTCTCCGCCTGGGATTCCCGGCCCGGGGAGTGTGCACAGGGCCCGCTTTCCACCTGCGCCCGGCTGGCAGCTAAGCGCAGCTGGGTACGTGCTGAGTTGTGTCCACCCTGCCTCCTGCCGCCCCTCACTCTGCCACACCACGGTGACCGGGCCGATCGTGCCCTCCTCCTCCTCCTCGACTTCCTTCCCTTCCCCACCCCTGGGGGGGGGGGGTGTCTGCGGCTGAAGGGCCCCAAACAGAAACACCTCCTCGTCCCGGAAGGGGCACGAATGCAAACCCAAGCGGGAAGAGCTGTTTGCCATTTTCCATCGGGGGCTGAGCGTTACACACACTGTCAAGGACCCTCATGAGTCCTGCGCTCTGTCCTACGTTCAGCCACTGACTGTCCCCGCCCTGCGGCAAGTCCCCTGGCCCTAGTCCCCCCACTGAAGAGCCGGGTCTGGAGCTACAGGATCCTGAACCCATGGCCCTCCCTTGCTTGTGACCCTCGGGGAGGGGCGGGGCGCTGCACATCCGGGTTCGTAGCACGTGCCGGAAGAGTGGTTTTTCCACTTCATCCTTCCCAGGACCGTTTTTAAAGTTTCACTACACAGCCTGGTGTTCTGAGACACGTGACCCAGATTTGTCTGCGACACGCGGTGACCCAAGCGCAGTATTTCCACAATCCCCCTCCCCCCTTCCCCACCGCCACAGAAAGGCGGGGGGGGGGGGGGGGAGCGTGCACGCAGGAGGGCGGGACACACGCATATGCTACTCCTCCAGCCAGAGAGCCCGTCACACGTGTGCACGAAGCATCCCAGGGATCAGCTGTCCTTCCTCTTCACGTATATTCACCACCACCTCCCATCTCACGGCGGGGACACCGCACAGCCCTGCGGTGCAGGTGGCATGCGGGCCAGCGCTCAGAGAAGCCCCAGCAACCAGTGTGAGGCCTCGTGGCTCTGGGGCGCCGCCCGGGGAGGCCTGGGACCTCGTGGGAACTGCCTCCACCCCGTGACCGATTCCCGGAAATAAGGACCAGGGCCTCAGGTTTCAGGTGTCACTTATGAGAAGGACGCCTCCCCCCACCCCCATCAGGCATCTGACGCCACCTGAAAGGAACTGTCCATCTCAGGAGCCCAGGACGGGCGGGGCCAGCAGACACGCGGCCACAGCGTCCGAACACAGGGCCCTTTCAGGGGCTTCGCTAACTGCCGCCCTGCCCCTCCACCCCCCTCCCGCTGCTGCCCCTCCTTGGAAGTCAGGCCTCCCTCTTCCTCTGCAGGCGGCTTGTCACTTTCTGTCTTCCCTGGAAATTACCCCGGTGCCTTCCTCCCTGCGAGATCCTCAGGACACTGTATGTCCTGCAGCTGGGCCTCTGTCCATCCTTCCACCCCAACAGCCAAGACAGCGATAAGCAATCCTTGTTCAAACGAAACGGGGTGCAGCAGAGTGGCCAGCGGGTCCTTGGGCCGCCGCGTATAGGAGCCCGGGAGTGGTGGCCCGGGCACAGGGGTGGGTCGGGAGATGCTCGCGTGCATCAGCCATCAGTCCGCTGAGCGCCCAGGGCCTCAAGCATCAGAGCTCAGTGAAACCACCGGCCAGCAGCCCCACAGGGACCCTGTGGGTGCTTAGAGGGACAAACGAGGATGTCATTTGAAAGTACCGCTGATTCACACAAGGAGGTGTTGGGGGGGGGGTTCTCCAGGGCTGCCGCACCGATGCGGCATCAGAGGCCCGCCGGGCCTGCCTTGTACACCCAGCACAGCCGGGGGCAGGGGCCCAGCAGGGGGGCGCAGGCCCGGTGCCACCATGCACCCCGGGGGCGGCCAGGCACAGCGCACAGAGAACATACCCGGGGTGCAGAGACCCTGGGACACACAGCCCTGCCCTGGCAGAGGTGCAGGCTGGGAACTGGGCGACGGGGGACCCAGGCTGGCCCGGGGAATCCCGAGTCCCAGGCACGGCAGAACCCGGTAACACCAACGGAGCAGGACAGCTCGGCCGGCTGCCCGCCCACCGCGTGGCTTTGAAGGTGGGGTACCCACCCCGCCTCAGTTTCCCCGCCTATGAATGAGGCCCTTCACACGGCCTTGAAGGGGAGCTGAGATGACCCCGCGGAGCCCCAACATGCTTCACAGGGGAGGGCCAAGGAAGAGAGACTCGAAGGCACCCCTGGGTCTCCAGGTTGCTCCGGTGGCTACAAAGGGGCACGATTTCCCACTGCCATTGTTCCTTGGTAAGCAAACCCTGGAATCTGAGCTTAAAAATACATGTTTTGAATTAATATTGAAACAAGAATTTGATCTCCCGCCAATACTTCTAATTTTCTAAATTGATTCTCATGCAAAGAAAACATGATATATATATATATATATAAACATATATATATATATATTGCTTATCACCACTGAGACAGACATTGACTTCACAGCAGAGAGCTCCCGCACCTGCAGATTACCATCTGTCACATCCTCAAGAGGGAAAAGAAAGCAGGTCACGTGTTCAGGGCTTCGGGGTCCCCAACCAGCCCTTCCTACTTTGCCCTGAAACATTAGCGTTTGGGAGGTGCCATTAACACGACACAGCGGGGCACTAAAAAGTCAGTTTACCCATCTTTATATGTGTGGACGCTCCCACACTGGGGTGGGACCTCTGGTATGTCTGCAGGGCTGCAGCCTCTGGGGTACGGGGCACAGGGTGGTTCCCACCCCCGCCCCGTCTGCGTCGTCACAGGGCAGGAGCCTGAACAATGCCACCCCAACCCCGTTCAGCTCCCACTGCTTCCGAGTGACCTGGGGCAGAGTATCCGCACCGTGACTGAAACCAGAACTGTTCTTTCCAGGAAGAGGCGGATGGTCCTACGTTAGTTCCAATCCACGGCAGAACATTCTAGAAGACTGAAGCCACCGTCATCTTGGATCCACTGGACCCTCAAGGGACAAAAACTCCTAAGAAGCCCCACACACATCTGTGGAGCTGCCCGACTCCCCCGTCACCCACAAGCTTCACCCCATCTTCCATCCTGGACACACACACCCCAAGAACAGAAATGGGGTTCATTTAGCATTAGAACTTCACAGATTCACTCAACAGAATTTTTTAAATCCACCCTTAACTCCTCACTCTTGAAGCATCGAATTTATTACCGTCCCACTCTAAGCGCAGAAAGTCCTTCTGCTGCTCCGACCCAGGGGTGCCTCGCACCGTGGGGCCGCACGGGACGGGGGCCTGTGCCGTGGCACCAATTAGAAGGTGCCAGCCGACGAATGGATCCTTCTATCTTTTAAAAGACAGCATCTGTTAAAATCACATGGTAACGTCAACACGGGCGTTTTTTAAAAGTTACAGGCACTGTTGACCTCCTGACACCGAATGACCCCGTAAGAAATCCCAGTACTCCAGCTCAAAGGAAGGGGTCGAGACAGAGCTCCGTGGGGCACGGGCCCTTTCCACGGAGCAACTGGGAAATCTGCTGCAGAGACAACCAGCCACCTAACCCACCGACCACTCGAGAAGCAGGAAACCTCCGACCGATCCCGCGGGCCCGAGTCACCAACCTCAGGCAAACGTGGGGCAAGAGCCACGGCCGCGCACACGTCTCCGGGACGGAGCACGCGTGTCAGATCTGCCTTCGACACAGCTCGTACCGGTGCATTTTTCGCTGTCGGATTCAGGGCAGGGATGGTTTTCTAGCAGCTACCGCGGCGGCCTGCCATCATCGGATTGGCTGGAAGGACACAGAAGCCAAGACTTCGCCCCAGCCAGCCCCCCGCCCCCCGCCCACAGTAACACAGATGGGAGCAATGGAAGAGTTTGCCAGTGAAGATGTTGGTCACTGAGGCTCCTTTGGTGCCACATCTGGCAGTAAGATCTTTGAGAACCCTGGACAACTGAGGTCAAGGGGGACGGGATTCCCATGCTCAGGCACCACCGACACGGCCGGGTTGACAGTTCGGCGGCACCAGGTGTCAGGTGCGGGAGCCGGGAGCTCACGGTGCAGTGCAGACGGCCGGAGGGGGCGGGGGGCGTCATCGCGGAGTGAGGGGGCGCCAACACCCCGCGGGGCGGCCCCCGGGACCAGAGCTAGGCCCTTTCGGGTGGCAGCCCGCCTTCTTCTGCGCCGACTCCGTATTTTTTACTCCATATTTTTAGAACCCTCCTGCCTGCTTCTAGTCCCCGTGTTGTGCTTATCGGGTAAGATTGCAGGTCACACCTTCCTAGGGGAATTTCTCAGGAGAATGGGTCAGTTGAATTAAATTTTTTGCCCGGACAACTAGAGTCACACTTTTTTTTCCATTAAAAACATACAGCACAGAACGTTAGTCTTACATCTTTCTTAGTCTTAAAAAATATAAATATAGAGGGCTAATTTGTACAGGATGTATAGGTATGTACACCTTTAATATGCACACGAGAAAATCAGGACAAGTTTATGAAACTTGCACTTTTCGGACACCTTCCTCCTGGGGCATTTGGACAAGGCTCTGAGCCCGTGGGCGGCTGCCTGAGTTTCCATAGCCCCCGCACCCATTTCCCGGGAAGAACCAGGTCTCCTGACCACCGGTGCAGGGTCAGGACGGGGTGGCCGGCCGGTCACAGGGGCTTCTCCACCGGCTGCTGGAGACAGAGCTCGCTTCCAGCAGAGACGATGGGCAGGCTGTTCTCCAGGTGGTGGTTGATGAGGTGGCTGATGCTGTCGAAGACCCTGTCCTTCGTCCGGACCTGGGAGGGACACAGAGGGCAGGATGCATGACCCACGGGCAGAGAAAAGAGAACGCACGTGCTTGGAGCCAGCCCCAGACCACGGGAACCGGAGCGGCGACCTCCCCGGGGCCTCCGCACTCTCTCAGAGACACGTCTGCGAAGTCCCCAGGGATCGTCACTGGCCGGTCATTCAGCCTGTCACCTGCCATGTGCCTTCAGCAACCACCCTGCCCTCTGCTGCCAACCTTTTCCCTCCTGCTCTTCTCCTGCCCTCGAAAGACCCGTCTGGCCGTTCTGCACTCGCACCCAGAGGGGGTCCACGTAGCCCTTCCGTCTCCCGCACTGGGGGCGAGCCTGTCTGGGATGCAGGGGCGGCGCAGCACGCTCCTGGTTTCTTGGTGCAATGCCTGCCTGCCAGCCTCCGAGCAAGTGAACCCTGGGGGTGGGATGGGGGTGTGGGGGAGGGTCACCACTTCCCGCTGCTCACCGGGCCTGCGCCTTGGTCCCTGGGCTGCTACACTCCCAGTGTAGACCACACTTGAAGAAGGCAGAGGACGCCTGGCCAGGAACAGTCTCCCAGCTGCTGTGGACACAGCCCCCGTGGCCTCCTTTGAGGGGATGGGAGACAGGTCAGGGAGCAGGTGCCTGGCTACATCTGATGGCCCTCCAGCCCTTAGATGGTCCTCATGATGGCTTTTGGATGCCCTGGGTGTCTGACCTCTCTCTCCAGCCTTATTTCTGGGGACCCACCCTTCCCTGGGCCACAGCTCTCCCCCACCTGTCTCTCAGGGACCGAGGGCACATCTAGTTTCTTCCTCCTTACATGTCCCTGTATTCTCTCCTTTCCTCTAATCCCATCCTCACCCCTGATGTGGCCACTCTTGTCTCTCCCTTCCACCAACCTACCAATGGGATGTCCTATTCTGAGCCTTCAGCCTTGATCTCATTCCCACCCCAAATCTATAGTCCAGGTGTGCCCATTAAAGCCCCCCCACCCCGCCCCCCGGCCATCTGCTCTAGGATCTACAAGATAGCAGCCACAGGCAACAGTAGAAACTTAGAAATGAGGGTTCTCTGTTCTCCTGGGGTCCCACACTGAGGTAGGCCCCCTTCCCCACAGGTGTCTGTAAGCATGGAGGGACAGGGACCCACTGGGCCACGGGGTTCCTGACCCTTGGGCACTGAGCCTCGCCAAGGATGTGACCCAATGGGCACATTAGGAAAGGAATCTTTTTGCAAGAAATTTTGGCATCTTTTCATCAAGGCTGTTTAATCCTCCTGAGTTCTGTAGAATCCCCACCCCAGAAAGACCCTGAGGTGACATGGGCAGGCCCCTTTCTGGGAGGTGAGGGGCACCCAGGACTCAGCCTGAGACTACTGTTGGCTGCTGCCTTGACGCTGACTTCTTCTTCCCACTTCTTAGTGATGAACACTCATCGAAGTTCTGCGGCAGCAGGGGTGAATGAAAGACGGTTTATGACAGGGCAATGTCTGGGATAGCAGTCTTAGCATGGACTCACGTCCAAATCACCAGTGTTCAGTAACCCCGTGCCCAGGCCAACTCCACCAGGAGCTTGGGGTGGGGCTCGGCCAACCGGCATGTCTCTTGATCCCCCCCCCATGATTCCAACATATTGCCCAAGCTGCCCCCTGGTGGGCATCTTTGGGGTATGAAGGCTGGGCCACAATGGACACACACATACAAACAAAAGCATGAAGAGTTATATGATATAAATTTACTGCCTAAATAGGCCAGTTCACTCCATTCACATCAATGCTTGCTGAAACTCCAGTCTGGCTTCTTCCCAGAGAACCTGCAGCCCACAGAGCTATCTGTATGGACCCACTTGCTATGTGGGTCAGAAAAGAAGAGCGAGCTGAAATCAGTATTCTAAGCTTTTACCTTAGGAAACTAGAAAAAAGAACAAATTAAATCCACAGGAAGCATAAGGAAAGAAATAATGAAAAAATTAGAGCAGAAACCAATGACACTGGAAACAGGAAATCAGTACAGAAATCAATGAGCCCCAAAGCTGGTCCTTTGAAAAGATACATAACAATTGATAAGCCTCTGGCCAGGCTAAGAAAAAAAATGAGAGAAGACACTTAGTAATATCGGAAACGAAAGAAGGGTCATCACTACAGATCTCATGGAATTTAAAAGGATAATGAAGGAATACTATAAATAACTCTATGCCCACAAATTTGCTAACTCCTTAAAAACGGACCCATTTCTTGAAAGACACAACTTCACAAAACTCTTACAAGAAGAAATAGATGGTTTGAATAAACCTGTGGCTATTTAAAAATTGAATCAATAGTGAATAATCTGCCAACATAGAAAGCACCAGGCCCAGATAGGTTCACTGGTGAACTCTACCAAACACTTAAAGACAAAATTTACCAAGTCCCCACAATCTCATTCAGAAGACAGAAGCAGAAATAATATCACTTAACTCACTCTATGAGGCTAGTACGACTCTAACATCAAAAGCAAACAAAGACATTACAGGAAAAGAAAACTACAGACCAGCACCTCTTATGAGCACACATGCAAAAATCCTCAACAAAACACTAACGGATTGAATCCAACAATGTATAAGAAGAACTATACACCATGACCAAGGGGGATTTATCCTGGGTCTGCAAGGCTGCTTCCCCACTCAGAAATCAACACAATCCATCACACCATTAGGGAGAAGACAAAAACTCCATGATCCTATATCAATGGAAACAGAAAATTCAACCAATGCTTGGTAAAAGCTCTCAGTAAATGAGGAATACGGGTGAAACTTCCTCCACTTGATAAAGACATCCACAAAAATCCTACCACTAACATCCTACTTAATGATCAGAAACTTGAACAAGGCCAGGATGTCCCGCCTCACACTCCTCAACACCATCATGGAAGTCCTCGTTAATGCAGTAAGACAAAAAAGGAAATAAAAGGCAAAGACAGCATTTTCAGTGAACGGTGCTGCAGCACTGGGATATCCACATATATTTTACAGAAAGCCTAGATCAGAACTTACACCCTTCAAAAAATTAACTCAGAATGGATCACAGACTTAAATGTAAAATGCAGAATTATTAAACTCTTAAAAGAAAACACAGGGAGAACCTTCGTGACCATGGGTTTGGTGATGACTTTCTAGATAAGACATCAAAGGCCTGATTCGTGAATGAAAGAAACGATAAGCTGGACTTCATCAAGATTAAAAACGTCTGATCCACAAGTGACACCTTCAAGACAGTGAGAAGAGCAGCCACAGACTGGGAGAAGGTATTTGCAAAAGACACATCTGATAATGAACTGGTCTCTGAAATACGCGAACAGCTCTTAATACCAACATTAAGAAAACAACCACATTTTAAAAATGGGGCAAAGACCTTGACAAACACCTCAGCAAAGAGGACGCACAGGTGGCAAACAAGTACGTGAAAAGATGCCCTACAGCACGAGTCACCAGGGAAACACAAGTTACAACACTGAGATGCCACCACACACCTATCAGAATGGCCAAAATCCACAACACCGACAACTGCCAATGCTGGTGAGGATGTGTGCAATGGGAACTCTCGTCACTGCTGGTGGATTGCAAAACGGGACAGATAGTTTAGAAGATAGTTTGGTGGTTCCTTTTTTTTAAATGTTTGTTTATTTTGAGAGAAGGGGGGATAGGGAGTGAGCAAGGGAGGAGCAAAGAGAGAGGAGAGAGAGAGAATCCCAAGCACACTCCACACTGTCAGCATGGAGCCCGATGAGAGGCTCGAACCTGAACCTTGAGATCATGACCTAAGCCGAAACCAAGAGTTGGATGCTTAATCGACTGAGCTATGCAGGTCTTGTAAAACTAAACACATGTGATGAAGGAGGTGCTGGTAGCTGAGGTTTGGGGGCAGGGTGAACTGTGGGAAGGAATCCATGGGGCAGTTGGGCAAGGGGGTGGGGGCCGTACCTTCTGCTTTAGGTATCGTGGGTTCAAGTTGTCTAGGGAACATTTAAATTAGGTGCCCAGTAGTCAGAAATACCATTTAGAGATATTGTACGTTAACAACTATACTGAACCAATGACAGAATGATTACATCCATCCCCTTCCAAAAGGTCACACTAGCTGTGGCAAAGCCATCAGACAAGATAGTTCCTGATTAAAATCTGGTTCCATTGCAAAGGGTTGCACACTCAGACCTGCTGCTTTTTGTCTAATGTCTCAGATTGGGCTGGATCCACCGGTGGACCCTCCACTCCCAGAGGCTCAAGCCCAAATACAACCTAACCCGAGCGGGATGTAGACCCACCCGCCCACATTGCTTGGCCTCTCCCAGGTTTGAAATTAAGGTGAGGCTCAGGTCCTTCCTAGACCCAACGGACACAGTGCCAGGTTCACATCAGCCCCCTGGGGCTGCGACGCCGAGAGTCAGACTTGGGACTGTGAGTGCCAGCTGCTTACATCCTTGCAATCAACACCTTGCCCACATGGGCACTCCTTTTCCCCAACAGTAGGAGGGAAATTTAGAGACTCACAAATAACCCAACGTCCCACCTTAAGACACTAAAAACCCTGAACTGAGCAGGAGAAAGGACATCATAAAGATTAAAGCAGAGATAAAGCAGAGAATGGGAAAATAATAGAGAAAATCAATGAAACCAAAAGCAGCTTCTCTGAAAAGACCAACAAATTTGACGAAGTTGGAGGACTCACACTTCTGGATTTCAAAACTAATTACAAAGCTACAGTAATCAAAACAGTGTGGTACTGATATAAAGACAGGCATATAAGGCACTGGAAAAGAACAGAGGGCCTAGAAATGAGCCCCTGCATATGCGGTCAAGTGATTTTTGACTAGGGTGCTATGCCATTCAACAGGAAAGAGACAATTTTTTCAACAAATGGTGCTGGGGAAACTGGGTGTCCACATACAAAAGAATAGAGTGCCTGTAGCTGATGCCATATACAAAAATTAACTCAAAATGGATCAAAGACCTCAACGTAAGGCCTAAAATTCTTAGAAGAAAACTCAGGGCAAAAGCTTCAAGGCACTGAATCTGCAATGGTTTCTTGGATATGGTACCAAACGCCCAGGCAACAAAAGAAAAACCAGACAATTTGGACGTCATGAAAATTGTAAAGTTTTGTGCATGAAAGACACTATCAACAGAGTAAAAAAGCAACCTACAGGATGGGGGGATAAATTTGGAATTTGTGTATCTAATAAGTGATGAATATCCAGAATATGTAAAGTACTCCTAAAACTCAATAATAAGAAATAGACAACCTGATTCAAAAATGGGCAAAGAACTTGAACTGCCATTTCTTCAAAGAAGACACATAAATGACCATGTGACCGAATGACATGGCCAATAAATACGTGAAAAGATGCTCCACAACCCTCATCATCAGAGAAATGCAAATCAAGATACCACCTCACACTCACGAGAATGACCACCATCCCCAAACCAGAAAATAGCAGGTGTTGACCAGGAGGAGGAGCCATTAGGGCCCTTGTGCACTGTTGGCAGGAATGTGAAATAGTGCAGCCGCTGTGGGCTGTGTGATGGCTTCTCAAAAACATTTTGTTAATGAATTCTCATATGACTCAGCAATTCCCCTTTTAGACGTACACCCGAGAAACTCAAAGGAGGGTCTCAAAGAGATACCTGTGCATTGTATTAAGAGCAGCGTTTCGGGGCGCCTGGGTGGCGCAGTCGGTTAAGCGTCCGACTTCAGCCAGGTCACGATCTCGCGGCCCGTGAGTTTGAGCCCCGCGTCAGGCTCTGGGCTGATGGCTCGGAGCCTGGAGCCTGTTTCCGATTCTGTGTCTCCCTCTCTCTCTGCCCCTCCCCCGTTCATGCTCTCTCTCTGTCCCAAAAATAAATAAATGTTGAAAAAAAAATTAAAAAAAAAAAAAAGAGCAGCGTTTCCTGCAATAGTTAAATGTGGAAGCAACACGTCCATCCACACATGAATGGATGGGCAAAATATGCTCTATCCACCATATTGGATATTGGAATGTGGTCTATTCCACAATAAATGGAATATTGTGCAGCCTTAGGAAGGAAGGAGATCCTGACACGTGCTCCAGCGTGGATGAACCCTACGGACAGCATGAAACAGGCCAGTCACAGAAGGACAAATGAGCTGTGACTCCGCTGACATGACGTCCGTAGAGGAGTCAAATTCATAGAGACAGAAAGTAGAATGGTGGATGCCAGGGGCTGGGGGTGGAGGGGACAGGGAATTATTTAATGGGGACAGAGTTTCAGATTTGCAAGACAGAAAGAGTTCTGGGGATGGATATTGGTTGTACAACTACACGCACACCACCCACACCACTGGACTGTACCCTTACAGCTGGCTTAGATGGTAAATTTTGTGTCCTGTGTATTTTACCACAACAAAAAAAAAAATGAAGAAAAAGAAGAAAAACATGGACAAAGGATCCGAACAGACGTTAGTCCAAAGAAGATGCGTAAACAGCCAATAAGTATCTAAAGAGATGCTTGACCTTGTTAGTCACGAGGGAAACGCAAATCAAAATCACAGTGGTCTGTCACTGCCCGCCCACACGGATGGCCAGAATCCAAACGCCCGATAATAACAAGGGTGGGAGACGGCACGGAGAAATCGGGGCCCTCGCACACTGTTAGTTGGAATGTAAAATGGTGCAGCTGCTTTGAAAAAAAAACTGTGTGACGGTCCCTCGGGTGGCAGATTACAGAGCCACCACACGACCTAACAAATCCACTCCCAGGTGTATGTCCAAGAGAAATGAAAACACACGTCCACACAGGAACTTGGACGTCATGTTAGCGGCAATGTTCGTAACAGCCAAATGTCCATCACGAATAAAGCATGGGCTGTCCGTGAGCGGAATGTTCCTCGGCCACAGAAAAGAATGCGGTGCTGACACCCGCCACAACGTGGATGACCCTTGACAACACTGCACTCAGTAAGAGAGGCTAGTCACAAAGGACTACGTATTTATAGGATTCCATTCAGAGGAAGCTCCAGAAGGGAGAAACCCACGGAGACTAGGCGACGGGAGGCTGGTGGGTGACAGCTGAACGCAGAGGCATTTCTCTTGTAGGTGGTACACGTGTTCCAGACGGACTGTGGCCATGGATGCACACGTCTGTGAATATACTAAAACCCACTCGATCGTACTCCTGAAACGGGCCTGTATGTAAGGTATACCCTGATAAGGCTGCCTTTAAAGTCTCTGTGTCTACCAGTTTACAGAAGAGCCAGGGGTCAGGGCACAAGTGACATAGGGACACCACAACCCAAATCACAGTGTGGGATATTCTACAGACAAGTTATCTAGCCGCTCAAGGAAACCACTGGAGTCCAGGGAGATGGAGGGAAAACAGAGTAAGAGTCTTCAGAGACCTCACAAAATGGACCACGTGGACCACGCTTGAATTCTGATTCCAACAAACGTACTATACACAGAACATCTTTGAGATAATCAGGGAAATTTGAATATGTTGAACGACGATCTTTAGTTTTGTTGGATATAACAACTATGTCGTGTTGTTGTTGCCTTCATACCCTTAGTGGTGGAAATGATGCTGAGATATTTACAAGAGGAGTGCACTGCAGGATGCCTGGATTTGCGATCTAATGTTTCAGAAAGCCCCTCCCTCCCCTTCTCTCCAGTCCCTTCCTTCCTGACTGAACGGTCGGTCCAAATGCCAAGGAAGACAAATGCTGTGCTCTGGGGGTGGGGGTGGGGGCAGCCACGGTGGTCCCCAGCGGGAGACTGGAGTCCAGGGGCAGTGAGGGGTGTACCACAGGACAGGTGACGGGAGGACACAGGACAGGAGGTGGGTGGCCCGCGTGGGCACCAGAGCCAGGAGGGGTGGTCAGAGCGAGCTCAGGGGGAAGGGAGCCCCCGGGGAACGGCTGGGCAGGGAACCGGCGCCCCCGCGGGGTGATGGGGCGGCCGCTGTGATGCGGCTGCACCTCACACGTGGGGGGTTAACCAAGTCGGTGAAAATATGAAGGTAAGGCGTCAGGCTTCTCATCGCTGGAGGAGAGACTTAGAAATGCAGGAAAAGAAAAACAGATGAACCCTGTGATATCAGACTGGAATCGGAAGAACACCACGAGCGTACCACTTGTAACATCCAGAGAAGGACACACAAACGGACACAGACACGAGCGTGCGCGTGTGCGTGCGTGTGCGTCTGTCGGCACCAATCCGTCCATCTCCAGGACACGGGAGCGGCAGCGCCCCCACTTGAAGATCCTGGTCTCCCCGTGAGAAACAAGCAGGCCAGGCCTCCAACTGCAGTGGAGGAAGACGGTCCCGTGACGTCCGTGTGTATTTGAAGCAAAGACAAAGAGCGTCGAAGGGACGCGGTGAGGAGCCACCGAACAGTCAGGCAGCTGTGAATCCACACGGATGAAAACAAATTACTTAACAGCTGGAAAGGTGGATTCATGTAGTTTCAGGGTACCTCCTCCCAAATATGTAATAATTACAAGGGAAGGCGAGAGTGTGCAGGGGCGAAGCCTGCCAGACGCCCCCTTCGTCCGGCATCCAGGAGAACACTCACGGACACCACTCCCAGCGCGGTGTCTCCGTGACGGCGTGACCCGGACGCGTAATCTGACCCCGACTCGGAGGACAGCTCAGAAAAACGGACTGAGCAGGAGCCTGCGGTGAGGGGGACTGAAGACACAGGACAGCCCGAGGCGGTGAGGGATTCTGAACGGATCCTTTCCAGTAAAGGCCGTTCCAGGAGCGGCCAGGGGACAGGAAGGGGGTCGGCAGGAGCAGGCCGCAGTGGCGCCATCAGGGCAAAGGCGCATTCTGTGTGCACCACACTCACTCAGGGGCCGGGGGCGACAGAGACTTTGGGCAGGGTACTCGCAAATCATTCCGTGGGAGAACGCTGCCCTCTACTTTCAAACACTATCGTCCCCTCTAAAATAACGGACGGGTGAATCGAGATCGGAACAATATTGGTAAACTGTGCAGCGAATACCGGGACCTCGGGAGTTCATTACGCTTCTGTCTCTATTTTGTGCTTCAGAAAACACTGAAAGTGCTGTTGACAGAGACACAGGGTGAGACAGGGAGGTCGCACAGACGCGACCAGCGCTGCTGGGGGAGAGAGGCTTGATGTATTTACAGGCACAGAGACAACCTGGGAAATGAAAACACTTGTCAAAAATTGAAAAATGGGCTACGCTTTAGTTTCCAGGGAGAATCAAGAAAGGACACCTGTTGGGGCGCCCGGGGGGCTCAGTAGGTTGAGCTTCCGACTTCGGCTCAGGTCACGATCTCACGGTTTGTGAGCTCGAGCCCCGCGTCGGGCTCTGTGCTGCCAGCTCAGAGCCTGGAACCCGCTTCGGATTCTGCATCTCCCTCTCTCTCTGCCCCTCCTCTGCTTGTTCTCTCTCTCTCTCTCTCTCTCTCTCAAAATAAATAAACGTTAAAAAAGAAGAAGACATGAAACCACTGAGAGCAGTTTGAGCACCAGGAAAGGACTCCGAGAGGGAGCCTGAGCCTGGCCGTGAGCACCACCTCGCTCCCCCGGGATTGGGTTGGGCTGTCACTTCTCATCAAAGACCGCAGGTAACATCCGCTTGGTCACACTTTCCAGGTGTTACACTGGTGAGAAGTGAAAAGACACGACGGCCTTACCGGCCAGCGGCCAGTGGCCCTGCCCGTACATCCCTAGTCTATCCTGCACTCGGACCGGTAAGGCAGCCCGAGTGTGGCTTCTCCCACGAGGCCACTGACCGTCCCCACCGTCTCCATCCCCTTCTTCTCCATGGAGCCCCCGGGTTGAAGGGACAGGCCTGGAAGATGGGGGCCCCGGGATGTGAGTCGCCGAACCAAGGACCCGAGGGGCAAGAGTGGGTGAGTGGGAACTGAGCTCCCTTGCCTCAGACCAGTGAGGCTTCCCATGTCATCTTTTAGATCAGCACCGCCTGGTCTGCCGGAGACAAAGGAAACTTTAAAATAACAACAAGGCTTGTTTGAGTGGAGGGATGGAGGGGGATTATTTTCTTAGTTGCTCTCAGAATAAAATAAAATCCTAATAAATGTGGGGTGTTGGCCGGTTGCTGTTTTCCGATGTCCTGAATGCAAAGCCCCGGCACGTGCTCTCAATGTGCCACGTTCCCGAGACCGCGGTCAGGAAGCCCATGGAACACCCAGCCACGGAACAAGTGCAGGTGTGCTGGAGGTGTGGGTGCGGGTGCAGGTACAGGTGAGGTGCAGGTGTGGGTGTGGGTGCAGCAAGTGGCTCATTATAAAGCAAGCACAGCGCCCGGCCCACCCTGCTGGCCCTACCGGCCGAGGGGATGAATCAAGGACAGGTGCCTCCGGGCATAATCTTAGCCTCAAGAGGGCTAACTCACCGTGAGGATGCTCCAGACGCCATCTCTGGCGCTGTTTCTGCAGAGCCCGTCGGTGGGGTCGGAGCAGCTGCTGCCCCACACCTGCCTGGGAGCTCAGGAGCCCCGCCTCCATGCTCCTCGGTCACCCACGTTTCCAGCGACCCCAGGAGCCCTCGTCTTGCACGATCAGTGTGCAGTGGGAAGGCACACAGGTTCGTACACTCTGCAGTAAATATAGCCTCAGAACTGTTTTGCATCCTTATTTCTCCGAGTAATCTGTTCTGCCAAGTTTCCCCCTTTATAGTCAGGGACCAACCAATTACCATGAAAATCAGATGAATAAATATTGAAGAGAATGTGTTCATCGTCTATTTTGGTGTCCTAACGGCAAAGAAGTGACATTACATTCGTAATTAAGTCTTTCTCAGCTGAAGCTCTCCTCCACTGGATCAATTAAATTAGATCATCAGATCCAGCAAAAAGCCTCCCCAAAGAACACTTATTAGTTGGTGCTACTGGTTTTCTCTGAGGTGCCAGGTTTCCCCTTAGAAATTAAAGTCTTGTAGACAGCACAGCTGGGGTCGTGGCTTACAAGAACACCTGCTTCAACCACATTCCTTCAGCTTCCTTCCCTCCCACCTTCCAAATTATCTTAAAAACAAAAAAATGTTTGTAAGTAGGCTCCACACCCAAGGTGGGGCTTGAACTCACAGCCCTGAGATGAAGCGACAGGTGCTCCACCAACTGAGCCACCCGGGTGCCCCTACACGTTACGTTGATACTGGTTTGGGAATGCAGAATATATTAGTAGTAGTACTACATGTCTTTTTTTGAGAGAGAGAGAGAGAGAGAGAGAGAGAAAGAGAGAATCCCAAGCGGGCTTCATGCTCAGTGCTGAGCCTGATGTGGGGCTCGATCCCTTGACTATGAGATCGTGACTGGAACAAGAGTCAGATGCTTAACTGACTGAGCCCCCCAGACACCCCAATACGTGTCGTTTCGTAATCATCAATCGATCCTTTGTCTACAAGGCCTGAGTATATGACCCATTAACCGTCTTTGCTCTATGCGATGGCGAAACGTAGCTAAACTGTTAAATTCTCTTTTCTCAACAATACCTAAATGTTGCAACTGAAATCTTTGCATTCTCTTAGCCTTGCTCAGGTGTTTTCTTTCCTGTTTTGTCTCAGAAAACAACAGATGGATTAGTAGCAGCCCTTGCAAAGGGCAACCTCTCTGGGCTGATTCTGTTTAGAGACGCCTATCTGTGATGAGGCATCTGTAGCAGCAGGGGACCCTCAGCTCCCACGTGGCCTGCGGGGGCCCTCGGCTCCCGTAAAAGCCCGAGGTCGATCGGTGCCATCACGTGCTCGTAAAACACCTACTATGTGCCTGGCGCTATTCTACGTACTGGACGTAATGCAGTGACTAAGGCTGCCACCCTCACAGGGATGACAGGGCAGTGCGGGGAACCAGTCAGCGAACCAATGAACAAATAAATGAGTGCTTGTGTGTGACAAGGCCTTGAAGGTCACAACGAATCGTGGTGCAGAAACAGGGGCTCTCCAGGACACTTTATGTGACATACGAAGAGGGACGGCCTCTCTGATTTGCAGCCGCCCTAGCTTGTTATAAGGTGACTATACCCCTGGCCCCCAAACCAGACCAGCATACACAAGCAAAAGGCAGCCAAGGCAACGAAGACCGACCCCATGGGTGAAGGGCAGCCAGAAACACCCAAGAGGACGTGTCGGGTGCCCAAATCCTGCAACGCGGTCCGTGAGGGCTGCGTCAGGACCAAGCAGGGCATGTGCCAGGACGCAGCGTCAGAAGGATCTGCCTGTGTAACTGCCCCCTCCCCCCGTTAACAGACTCCAGAAAAAAACCCCATGATTATTGTACTATTTCAGCTGATGCTGAAGCAGCATTTGACAAAATCCAATACCCAAACATGACAAAAGCAATCCGGTAACTAATTGCTATGAATTCCACACAAGCAGAAACTGTCCTCTTAAACCTGCTCACGGACGTATCCCAGGTGTCAAAAGCAGCGCCCAGATTTAGCAGTCACTTGGTGCACAGCTGCTGAGCGACTGAATGAATCAGAGAACCAAGTCCTCTCTTCGGCTGTTGAAGACAATCCCCCAGAGCTTACGTCACCCTCAGTAGAAGAAAACCCGCCAACGTCCCCTTTCAGGCTGGGGACGAGACGAGGGCGCCCTCTCCTGGTGAACGCTCCAGGGCGCCCCGGTGAGCGTGCCACGGGGTCAGAAACCGGAAGGCAGGAGACGCGACTGTCCACGTGTGCCACGGCCTGACCGCCGTTCCGGTAACACCGCTGCCATCGGCAAGATTTCTGGGCACAAGATCATACCACATTCCTCTCCCTACAGCAGTCACTGTTGAGAAAACGTGGCCAAAATCACACACCGCTTGGGCCAAGAATTCAAACCAGACACTCCAGGGAGTAACCAAACAAAGGAAACACAAGAACTTTCCGGAGAGAGTTTTTAAATTCTGACAAGGCACAGCTTAAAACTAAGTAAGCAGAGACTCATGCCATGTTCGCGGATGCGATGATTTAATGCTGAAAACCGTCAGCTCTCCCTGAAATTAATCCGTGAACTCAACACCGGTCCTACCAAAATCCCAGCACGCGTTTTCGGTGGGGGGATAAACAGACTCCAAAACCACAGCAAAGAGGAATAGAGGTCCGAGAACAGCTTAAAAAGAGAATGCTAATAGGAGTTGCAAGAGGAAGGACTTACACTGCCACATGTTAAGACCGTTTCAAAGCCAGAGTGACCACGCGATGTGGTGCTCGTATCAGGACTAAACAGTCCGCTCAACAGGACAGGGCAGACTCTCGAGAAAAACAAGGGACACAGAGCACCGAGAACGTTAACTCAAGGCGCATCCATAGGACAGAAGCCTGGCTCACCACCTGGAGATTTAAGGGATGCTGGGTCCCTGTCTTATGTCACTGTCAAAGTAACTCTAGTCAGAATTAGAACCTAGTTGTGAAAAATAAGCAAACACAGAAGTCACAGAGGAACAATGTGCATCTATGACTGCAGGTCAGGAAATCTTTTATGTTTACTTTTTAAATGTTTCTAATGTTTATTTATTTATTTTGAGAGAGAGAGAGTACGAACAAGGAGGGGCAGAGAGAGAGGGAGAGACAGAATCCCAAGCAGGCTCCGCACTGTCAGTGCAGAGAGCCCGATGTGGGGGCTCAAACTCACAAACCATGAGATCATGACCTGAGCCGAAATCAAGAGTCAGATGCTCAACTGACTGACCCACCCAGGTGCCCCATGAGGAAATCTTTTAAAACTCAAGACCACAGGGGCACCTGGGTGGCTCAGTCGGTTGAGCATCTGACTCTTGATTTCGGCTCAGGTCATGATTTCATGGTTCATGGGTTTGAGCCTTGCGTCAGGATCTGTGCCGATTGTGGAACCTGCTTGGGATTCTCTCTCTCCCTCTGCCCCTCTCCCCTGCTCTCCTTCTCTCTCTCTCTCTCAAGTCAAAACAAAACAAAACAAAACAAAACTCAAGGCCATAAACCATAAAAGGGAAACTTCCATTTGATGAAGAACATCACAGACAAAATGATCAGATTCGGGGGAAAACATGGGAGGGTTCATGTGGAAATTCTATGGCTGAGAAACTCAGGAAGTGAGCTGGGTGAGAAGATCAGAAGAGAAGCAGGGGGGAGGTGGGCGCATAACATTTACTGGAAGAACCTGTGGACACGCGGTCGTAGGGCGACACTGGGACATGCTCTTCCCCGGAGTCTTGGACTCGCCCCGCAGGGAGGACGATGTCAAGGAGGCTGAGGGAACCCTGGTGCATGGCCGCCGTGCTCCCTGGTAGTCCAGCCGTTCTGGAAGCAAATGCACAGCCCTGGCGAAACCAAGTGTGCGCATGTCCTGTGACCAAAACCCCGGTCCCGGGATGTGCCCCAGAAAGACCATCGTGGGCGCAGGGAAAATGCACGGAGACTTCGTAGCACCTTCAGCCCTGCATGAGAATGTTCCACAAGTGACGTGTGGCCGTGGATGGGGGCCGCTGGGCCGCCCACCCAAGCGACGATCCCGTGTACAGAAAGCACCACAGACAGATGTCAAAAACACATGCAGAGTTTGACATGGGATCTGAGGGGCAGGACCATGTTAGCAACTTCCTGAGATGCACAAACACACAGTGTATCTTCTCCCTGATGTACCTCCGTGGGAAAAACCACACAACCGTAGAAGGTGGATCAGAAGGATTCACATTACGTTCCTAGGGAGGGGGTTGCCCAGGTGGAGAGGGGACAGGGGCACGGAGCCGATGTCCGGAGAGCCAAGGTGCAGACGCCCTGGAGCAGCAGACCATGTGACGTAACAACTCTCCCCTCCCCCACCAAACACGGTTAAACTGCATTCAAGTCCAACCAAAGACGGAGGCTTCGTCCCTACCCATCGATCAGGACAGGCCATGTTCTAATCTACTGTTCGGATAACTACCTGCTTCTGTGTTTTCACCGGATAAAAGGTTTTACACAACAATCTTGGAACTTATTTAATGGTTCAGTTAATGTAATTATGTTTATTAAACTTAGTTCTTAGACTGTGCCAAGATCAAGTCCAATCTATTTACTGACTGGAAGACAGGAAATTCAGTCAGACCCACATGGTTCATCAGACACGACTGTACCACCAAGAACGGCCACACACACTGTCCCCGAGTGGGAAAGCGGGAAGCTAATTCAGAGGGGGTCTGTTTACTGCTTCATCACGTCTTCTACTCTAGGAACTCTTGGAGACACTGGAGATCAATATTAGAAGCCCAGGAACCCTGCACTTCCTCATCCACTATGAATGGATCGGACAGGAAAACTTTCCCTGTTTTTGCACTTATTGTAAAGGACGTCAGAGTTAAAGCTTTCGCCTTGGGCCCTCGTGAGGTTTCCAAGCGCAAGCCAAGCGCAGGTCTGTGTGCCTGGGCAGCCGGGTCCCCGAGAAGTGGCCGCCAGGATGTCAGCAGGTGCGCACAGGCAGCAGAGGGAAAGTGTGGTCACCCAGCACAGAGGACAAGGGGAAACTGCTCTAAGGAGGCAGGTCATGTCCTGCCCGTGCTCACCGTGCCCTCCGGGTCCACGAGCAGCAGGTGCTTGGCCTGGCCATTGTGCATGCCCGTGAGGACGAAGGAGCCCGGGTTGGTGGCGCTCTTCCTGACCAGGAAGTCCCCGTCGTTCTTCAGCAGCCCCTCGGCCTCCTTCCGGCTCATCTCCCCTTGGTACCAAGGCTCCCCTTCCAGCTCCTCCAGCATCTTGGCATCCGGGGCTCTGGGCGTGACAGGGCTGATGCACTCCACGGAGGCCGCCTTGCTCAGCACAGGCCCCGAGGACTGGTTCCTGAGAGCGTCTTCAAAGGGTTCTGTCAACAGCAATTGCCAGCAACAAGTCAACCCCACGAAGAGCAAATGATAACATGCACAATGTGATCTCGATGGAAAAGCCAAGGCAACTTCCACCGGAAACAAACCTACAGAAAGGCGACTGGCTGGTACTATTGACCGTGTTTGGAGGCACAGGCCGAACCCCGGCATGACTCTTTCTGACGAGCCTGTGTTCCCAAGACATCTGGGCGCTGCACCTCGTGCCAAGGACTCAAGCACACCCTCTGTCTAGCCGGTCAGAATGACTTCACTTTTGCATGCTGCGAGAGGCCGTGCATATCGCCCTCCATCTACCTTTTCTGGGACATCGGCTAGCCTCTTAATAAACCTGTTTTCTTGTCAAAGAAAACCCGCCATTGCTCCTGGAAATACGCACAGAAAAGGACAATCTGCAAAGTTAGAGTTACTGCAAAACCTATACCCAGCCCATTGCACGTTTGCTTCAAAACCTTGGCATCAAGGTAAATTTTTCAAAGAGAAGAAAAGTGACATTTATTGGGTGCCTTTTGTGTGACGCGGCCCGGGTTAGGAGCCCCACCTCTCCTTGGCCTTCACTTGTTTCTCTGTGGAAAAAAGCTCCTGTGTGGGCATCTGAGACCCGGCATGACCACAAGCCCCCCAAGGACACACTTCCCACCCCGGGGTCAGTGAACGGTAGGTCTGCTGCTCTAACAGGAACAGACACAGCAGCACAAGAAGTCGCCAGGAACATCTAATTAAACCTCAAAATGAGGCAATGTGTACGAAAGTGCCGAAGATGCCCACGGCACCACACAAGTGTCAGGTGTGAGGATGAGCACATGGGACCACGTGGCCAAAGCAGCACAGTGCAAGCGCCACAAGAACAGGAACAGTTCTCTCCTGGGCACAACGACGTCCCCACACTCCAACATCGTCCCTGGGACGTAGTTTGCGCCCTACACATATTCAACAAATGCTGCAGAATAAGACCAATTATGAGTAGAGGGTGGGCAAAAGCGAGGTGAATAAATGAAACCCAAGTTGGGGTGTTTTAACGCTTGTTAAATCATTTACAGACCTGAGAATAAAAACAGGTTAAAACTATTGCCCAAAATTAGATTTTCTGTTTTTATCCTTTTTCTTCCTGATTACCTGGAGTAGTTGAAAGTTGTATTATACCATTTCTGCACCATCACCACCACCATTATCACTATCAAGACCATCACTATTGTCACCACCATCATTAACCTCATCATCACCATCATCACCACCATCACCAATCATCACCATCACCACCATCAACATCACCATCACCATCATCACCATCACCACCACCACATGACCATCACCATCACCATCATCATCACCACCACCACCATCATCACCACCACCACCATCAACATCACCACCATCATCACCATCACCACCACCACATGACCATCACCATCACCATCACCATCATCATCACCACCACCACCATCATCACCACCACCATCCATCATCACCATCATCACCACCATCACCAATCATCACCATCACCACCATCAACATCACCATCACCATCATCACTATCACCACCACCATCACCATCACCACCACCATCATGACCATCAACATCACCATCATCATTACCATCATAACCACCACCACCATTATCATCACCACCACCATTATCATCACCACCACCATCATCACCATCATCACCACCATCACCAATCATCACAACCACCACCATCAACATCACCATCACCATCATCACTATCACCACCACCATTACCATCACCACCACCATCATGACCATCAACATCACCATCATCATCATTACCATCATGACCACCACCACCATTATCATCACCACCACCATCATCATCACCACCATCATCACCACCACCATCATCACCATCACCAACATCATCACCAGCACCATCATCACCACCACCACTACCATCACCATCACCACCATCATCACCACCATCACCATCACCACCACCATCATCACCATCACCACCACCATCGTGACCACCAACATCACCGTCATCATCATTACCATCATGACCACCATCACCATCATGACCATCACGATTGCCACCACTGCCAAAGGCACCAGGAGAGGCACCATCAACATCATCACCATCAACATCATCATCACGTCACCAACCATCATCACCATCACCACTACCATCAGCATCAGCATCACGATGAGCACCATTAACTATCACCATCTTTACCAATGGCACCATCATTATTTCACACTAGTGGTTTAAGATAAACAACACAGACTGCTGGCTTCATTTTTTTCCATACCTTTCAATAGAAACTAGCCTCTCCGGGGCCCTTTCTTCTTCTATTATGCCCTTTTCTAGTTTTGGAAGCAGGTGTAGAAAATGATGGATGACCAAAGGGAGGCTCTGGTTCTCATTTTTCCCATCTCAAACCCACACCTTATCTAACTCCCCTTGGGCTCTGGGGCCAGGAGCCACTGGTAAATTGACTAGATTAAACAGTGAAAACTGTCTGACCATAAATACAAGTACCAAATGCAGCTGGGAGACACCATTACAGCGCAAGCAGAGGCTCACAAAACTGCCACTTTGGTCTGCATCTTGGGAAAGTCGCTTCGTACCTCTGAGGCTATTGCCACATTTTTAAAGAGGTGGGATTTGGTTAGATGGTGGTGAAGGTGCCTCTAAGCCCTGAGATTCCACAGTTCTTCTGTGTGTGGTGACTTCTGTACACAGAATGGGGTCAGAACGGGAACCCACTGTCTGGGAAACCAAAGCGGCTGAGGAGAAACAGACTCTGGTCGTCAGGACGCCACCTGATCGTGGGAGCACTCCACCATGTCCTCATTCACATGCAACACCACAAACAGCACACGTCAAACCAGTAAGGCTGCCCTGACCAAGTGGTAAAGTTACTGAACCGCTAGGATTCTCCATTTTCTCCTCTGTAAAATCGTGATAATAACGGAATGGTAAAAATAATAATGGCAGGGACCTGCAGGACTGTTGCGAAAATTAAACAGAACAACGAATGCCCAGCACTTGTTAAATTATCAAGGCATTTCCTCCCCTGTGAAGTTCTCAGGGAACCGCCAAAGCCACATGGGGATGTAAAGCTCTCTGTGAACTCGGAAGCCTCTCTCAAAATGCCTTAGCAACGACTTCCACTCTCGTTACTCAGTTCACGGATGATTTAGCTGTCCCAGTCTACATGACAAACAGAAGGTCCAGGGCGCACGTTACTACGCTGCTAAGTAGCTCCCTATCACACTCCTCATCCTGGTTTGTTTTTCTTCAGGGCACTTACTGCTACCGGTTACAGCACAAGGGTTATTCAAGCTCCAGGAGAGTAGGGATTCTGTTTTGTCTTCCTGTAGCCCCCAGTAAGTAGATGAGGATAGACACACACTAGGTGCTCACTGGACAAGAATACAGGAGAGCGTGTGTGCATGCGTGCGTGCACGCGAGAGGGCGTCTCGCCATTTCTTGCTTCTATGTTGGTCATTTTCAACAGACCACAGGCCCTGTGATAAGCCATTTCACACTGGCATCCATAGCAACTGATCCAGTATTTGGCACGTAACGGCTGATTGACATTTAAGTAAATAAACGAATGAGGACGTTTTTGTGTGTACCATTTATCTCGAGATATGTGCAGACAGATCTTCAAGAGGAAAGTCAGTTCCACACAGAGGGGGAACCTGCTTTGTCTCTGGACTTCAGAGAGAGCTGTCATCCCAAAGCAGAGGTCGGCCAAGTGCAAAGCCTTGAAAAGCCCAAGCATAACCCAGCAAAGTGAGGTGGAGCCATGGCCATGCGGTGGCTTCTGCGGGCCTTACGCGGTGCTGACCGGCCACCACACGCTGGTGGTCCTCTTTCAGCTGGGGCGGTAATTCACATCACTGTTAATCAAAACCCTGCCAGCAGAAAGTATGGTCGCGGCAAAGATTTCAGACAGCGGAAAGCAACCCCGGAAGACAAGAAAACCACACGCGAAAAGAAACCCACTCATGTCGAAGAGGTCTTTCCGCGGGCTGCTCTCCGCGCTGCTGCCGGAGGCTGGTGTGGCCTGCGGCGGGATGTGCTGGGCGTTCACGTAGGTGGGGGCTTCTCCGGGGCCCGCGTGAGCTCTCCCTTCCGGCAGGCTGTAGGTGTCCAAGGACCCTGCAACGAGAAAACCAGCGCTCTTTTCTCTTACGAGGGGAAGGCCATTTGCGCATCTATCCGTAAGCCACCCAACACTTCACGGAGGCGTTCCTACGGGCTATCTGGTAGCTAATTCTTCTTGTGGGTCCCCACTGGCTAAATCCCCCTCTTCTGACCCTGTCACCACTGTTGTGTTTGGCCGGGACGATTTCCCTGCCTCCATGTCAAGATGCCAGCCCCCGAGGACGGACACCCTGACGGCACAGGCTTGCCCGAGACTCCGGCCCCGACCGGGGTCGGTGAGTGGAGCAGATGCGCCACGGCGGAAGCTGCCTGGGTCCCTCGTCCCCTTTACAAAGCCCCCTGAGCAAGTAGCAGCAGCAGAACCATGAGCCTCATTAAATCGCCTTGTTCTCCCTTTCGGTGTAAGCGGACGCCTCGTAAGTCAACTCCGTTCTAGCCACGCGATGCCCGGCCCCTTCCTTACAAAACGAAGCATCCCGTCATGCCCCAGGCTCCACGCAGGAGGCCCAGGGTGGGCGTGTGATGGAGGACCCCACCCGGGGGCAGCGCCCCCACGGGACTTCTCAGCTGTGCCACGAGAGTGCCAAGGCTGGTCTGGGGCCCGAGGGGTGACGGTGGTGCCCGATCCCACTTGCTCGGGTCGCCGTGGGAGCCCCGTCTCTGACGCACTTACACAGACAGACTCTCAGGAGCACTGCCCTCTGGCAGCGCTGTCTCTGGAGAGAAGTCACCTTTCACACCCCATGGGCGGCTCAATCCAGTTGGCAAGAGGGCTTCTTAAGCTTTCCCCAGAGCCTGTTGTTGGGGTTGGGCAGCACAGCACTGCGAGAGGACGCAGGTGTCCTGTTAAAAGTCCTTCATGTGTCTACACCTGTTCCTGAGCATGACTTCATGTTTCACGGGCCGCTCCCGTGTTATGTGTCCTGGTTCCACAGCGGCTTCTTGCCGCTCACGTGTGTGTGTGTGTGTGTGTGTGTGTGTGCACATGTGCGTGGCGAGCAAATCAGTCTGTACGAAGGATTTTACAAACTAAGTTTTAAAAGGAGAAGATCAAAAGCCCAACAAGTAACTTTCCTGACGATGGCCCTTTGCCACTGAGACCATGGCAGGTGCAGAGCTGGGGACCGGGGGGCATTCACACCACGATGGGGTCACCGAGTGTTAATTTTTGGTAAGGGACAACAGCTGCCAGCAAATTAACAGAGGATATTCTTATCCAATGGAAAAAAGATATTTATTGCTTTCAACTAAGAACTTGAAATTCATTGAGACATATGACCCTCAGGTGCATTTCTACCTTGGAGTCTCTTACGTTGTCTGATCCTGATCTGGCCGGGAGGGGTGGGGGGAGGGGGTGGAATGGGAACACACAAGGAGAGACTCATTTTCAAGTGAACCTGACATACTTTTCAATAACAGCCAGCATCTGCTGTAAACAATGTGTCTCCGTTGGTCCTTAGCAGTTGTTAATGTGGTTAAGCACACACGTGTTATAGAAATACTTTTAAATTTTCTTTTAAAGCTTATTTATTTCTGAGAGAGACAGAGACAGAATGCGAGTGGGTTAGGGTCAGAGAGACAGGGAGGCACAGAATCCAAAGCGGGCTCCAGGCTCCGAGCTGTCAGCACAGAGCCCGACGCGGGGCTCCAACCCACGAGCCGCGAGATCATGACCTGAGCCGAAGTCGGACGCTCCACCGACTGAGCCCCCCGGGCGCCCCTGGAAATACTTTTTAAATGTCTGTGGAACAGAGGTAAGAACATAGAAAAAAGGTGCTCCTGGCACAGCTCGGACTCTGGTTTGCTACGTGTGTCCTACTGGGAGCTGCAGCTGTGTGGCCGCCTCCACCAGGCCTTACGCTGTACTGAGGGCCCCACACACGGGTCCTCCCTTAGCTCGGGCAGGTGAGGCCGCAAACGGCCTCACGAGGGGGCAGTTCCAGAAATGTATTGTCGTCTATTCCCCGGCGGGGATGGCCTCGACATGAAGCCACAATACGGTCACACATACGTACGTGGACGCGTTAATCAGAAATCAGAGCTTAATTCCCCGTTGCTGCTTCTCCTTCAGACCCTGAGGGGTCAGCAGCCAGGGGTCAGGACCCCCGAGCTACTGAGGGAGTTCAGGAAGAAGCCGAACGTCGAAAGAACCCTGTAGAACACACACACGGACACGCTCGGGTGTACGGAGCCTACTGATAGCTCCTGGTCACGGCCGAACTGTGGCAAGTGGGGACACGTCAGTCGACGTGACACGATGGGGAAGCGCCCCTGAAAGCGCCCAGGGCCCGCGCGGGACTTGCTTCTCCACGCCACCTCTAGTGCGTGCGGGCTCCGTCCCTCCCGAAGCTGACCCTGGACGGGGCGGGCGGGGGCCGGGCAAGGAAGGGAAAGCTACCAGCTCCTGTGAGGAGTCGTGGGCACAGCCCCGCTGGAGCGCTGAGGGACAGCGCAAAACACACGTCAGAGAGCCCCAGCCACCAGCCACCCGGACGGACGGGTGCGGGCTCGTCGGGAGGCCCGCGCCTCAGCCCCCTGGTAGGCAGGCCGTCCCGCCGGAAGGACAAGGACGCGTCCAGGGTGCACGCGAACGGGAAGCGCCGGGACAAAGGGGAGGCACCAGAGGACGAGCGAGCGGCGCCCCCACAGCCCTCCTCCCTGTGTCCGTGACGGTGGGGGGGGCCTCAGTCTCGCCAGGACACACACGTGCGCCGCCAGCCCCCGGACGAAGTCCCCGCCGGGAGCGCGTGCTCCCGTGTCTTCTTCCCTCCCCCCTGGCCGTGCCCCTCACCTTGCCGGACAGGTGCTTGCTTCCAGTCTTCGCCGAACGGCTCTCCCAGGTGTCTCCCCTGGTAGTACGTCTGCTCTTTGCCTGCGAACTACAGACGTGTGTAAATGCCCAGAGGAAAAACTGCCTCTCCCCCTTTCTCCATCCCCCAAAGCCACAGCCCAGGAGAAGGGACCCCAACGGCGGGTCCGCCACATCCCCAATCACACCCACCTTTTCCTTCCTGCCTCGCGGTTGGCATTAGGGTTCGGGAAACGCGTTTGCACGGGTGTGGGGGAAGAGGCTGCGTCTCATCAAAACCACACGCGCCCCTCCTTGTCTTCATTTCACGCCACCAGCCCTCCCTAAGTGTGACCGAAAATGGGGCTCTCCTCCATACTCGCGGCCACGTCACCGGACGCGCCCTCGGGTAAAGCTCAGGTACGTCAGAACGCACCTCCCTCAGCCATTCACACCCGGGCAAGTCCGCCCCGTCCTCTCCGCGTCAGAGCTGCGGACGCTTGATTTCCGTGTTGTTTTGCCACTTTCGTCAGTGTCATTATTATTTGCATAAGGTGGGTGACCTCACAAAATTCTCTGTCACGAAATAGAGACGCGGTAACTCTAAAAAGCAATCGCCTTACTGGAACGGTGTTGATTTGGAGGAAAACTCAGGGAAATGAAGAAAAGGGAAGGCTCATAAAACGCTCATCATTTTAAGGGCCCGCACCCACTGTCTTCTCGGGGAAAGAAAGCACCCCGAGCCTTTGAAAAGTCCTGAACTCTTTCGTCTCCTCACGAAGCTCCCAGTGTAATGGCATTCGCCCCGGGGTGGAGAGGAGACCCCCAGACTTGCACCTCCGGAATCACAACCTAGTTCCCAGACACGCGATTAACGCCTTAGGACGTTAAAGCAAAAGCCTCCCCTGTGTGTCCGCGTGTGTAATCCAAGGGGAGAGAGCAGGTGAGTTACTGCGCCAGAGACCGGACAGAATGCCAGCCTGCGAGCACAGTGGAAGAAAATGGAAGGAAGTGCTCGAGGGGCCAGACCCAGGCAGGGGTGTGGGACTCACCTGGGCCGTGTCAGGGGCGTGGGGTCTGGCTTGCAGCCGCACGTCCACAAAGCCCCCCGGAGGGGGCGCCTTGCTTGGGATGCTGTTGTAGTACGGGTGCTCTGAGCCATCCCCCTCCTCTTCAGTCCAAGGCTCGTCCAGACTCTGCATTCTGTTAGAAGAGGGGTTTTCCAGGGCTTTAGCCGAAAGTGGAGTTTTTTTGTCAAAACCAACAAATCTAATGTTAGGACCTGCTACCCCAGAAAAGAGAGTTCAGTCACTGCCTCCTCACTATCTAGATCTCAGCTATGAAAAGCAGATGAATGGGCTGGCCAGATGCTTCTGCCTTCATCGCTGTCCCACCTTCTGGAAAATTCCACTCATCTTTGAAACAGGGAAGAAGTTTAAAATGTTAATAACTGGAGGTGCCTGGGTGGCTCAGTCGGTTGAGCGTCCGACTTCGGCTCAGGTCATGATCTCGCGGTCCGTGGGTTCGAGCCCCGCCTCGGGCTCTGTGCTGACCGCTCAGAGCCTGGAGCCTGCTTCAGATTCTGTGTCTCCCCCTCTCTCTGCCCCTCCCATGCTCATGCTCTGTCTCTCTCTCTCAATAATAAATAAACGTTAAAAAAATATTTTTTAAAGAAATTTCATGTCCATACCTGCATTTGGAGCTGAAGTTCTTCTCAACAGATAAGATCCTGCCTGCTTCATTTTCTTTCCCCAAAACTTTGGCAAACTTGATCATATAAAAAACTACACAGAAAATTCTGACCTTAAGTGTATTCTCAGAGGAGCACGGCAACTCAGTGAGCTCCCCCACCCATATTTGTGCATATAATTTTTATAGATTTATCTGGCTTTTATGTAAATTTCAGAAGTACAGAAAAGCATAATAATTAGCATAAAAGATACGCATCCACCATGGACAGTAAGTGTGAACATTTTGCTCTATGGCTTTTTCTACTTAAAAAAAAATTTTTTTTAATAGTTTTTTTTAATCTTTACTTATTTTTGAGATAGAGACAGCGTGTGAGCAGGGGAGGAGCAGAGAGAGAGGGAGACACAGAATCAGAAGCAGGCTCCAGGCTCCGAGCTGTTGGCACAGAGCCTGACGCGGGCTCAAACTGATGAGCTGTGAGATCATGACCTGAGCCGAAGTCGGATGCTTAATTGACTGAGCCACCCGGGCGCCCCTACTTAAAAAAAATTTTTTTTAAGTTCATTTATTTTTTGGGAGAGAGAGAGACAGAGCACGAGTGGGGGAGGGGCAGAGAGAGCAGGAGGCACAGAATCTGAAACAGGCTCCAGGCTCTGAGCTGTCGGCACAGAGCCCGACACAGTGCTCGAACCCCTGAACTATGAGGTCATGACCCGAGCCAAAGTCGGACGCTCAACTGACTGAGCCACCCAGGAGCCCCACTTTTTTTTTAAAAGAAATAAAACTCATCACGGGTGTACAGATTCATCACATTAGCAGTAAAATGTGAGCGGTGGCATGTAGGTGTGTGTGCAAGGGCTCACCGTCTGTTGGAACGCTTTCATTATGAAATGTCAGGGAGCAGACTCACCCACCAATACAGTTAAATCCCACCCTCCGCCGCCTGGTGCCGGATACTCCAGAGTTGGTGTGGGATATCCTGACGTGTTATACACGCGTCGTACACGTGCGTGTACCTGTAAACTACGCCAATGTTGTTTGTTTGGTCTCAAAGTTTCCGTGTTTCATATCCTTTTTCACTGCACTTCAGATTTTTGAGGTTTATTCCGGGAGCACAGATGTACCGGTCTACTTTTTGTAAAGTAGGTCCCGTTATACACGAAATGGACAAGTAGCGGAGAACGAGTGAACTTCAAAATTTTATACACAGTATACACAGTTTATGGATAGTGGGTGTGTATATGGGGTAGGAACTGACACTTTCTAACTGCTCCTCCCACACACAGGCCCGTCTGAGCGCAGGGAAGCTTGACAACGGGGAAAAGTGGGGTCCTCACAGGCACCTCCCAAATGAATCGCCTTTAAAGCAATCTCCCTGGGGCGTCTGGGGTGCTCAGTCGGTTAAGCGTCCAACTCTCGATTTTGGCTCAGGTCATGATCTCACGATCATGAGATAGAGCCCCGCGTCAGGGTCCTCGCTGGGCATGGAGTCTGCTCGGGATTCTCTCTCTCCCTCTGTCTCTGCCCCTCCCCACCAAAAACAACCTAAAAAAAAAAAAAAAGGCAATTGCCCACCAAAAACAACCTTAAAAAAAAAAAAGGCAATTTCCCACCAAAAACAACCTAAAAAAAAAGGCAATATCCCACCAAAAGCAACGTAAAAAAAAGGCAATTTCCCACCAAAAACAACCTAAAAAAAAAAAAAGGCCACTTCCCAGTAGATGAGAAAATGACTGAGAATGACCCAGTCAGGAAAGGGGCAGAGCTCAGAGGTGTGAACGCGGCCTTCGTGATAATGGAAGTAAAAGAGCCTTCGTGCCTGAGTCACAGAACGGGACTGCAGACGTTAGAGCAACAGTGAAAAAGCGAATTTCGGAGAAATAAAGGTTTGTTTGCGGTGAACACACCTTTAGAAGACGCTTTCATTATGCAAGTCCGATCAAGGACAGACTATTGATACGCCCCCACATGGCTTTCTTTTAACGCTTTATGCTGCATGGAATATTCTTATGTCTGAAGGAAACTCAATGCTAGATCCTGAAGGCTGTTTTCCTCTCTCTCTCTCTCTCTCTCTCTGTCTGCCCCTCCCTCTTCTTTCTCTCTGTCAAAATAAGTAAATAAAAATTTAAAATTTTTTTTTAAAAAAGCGAGAATACTGTTCCCTTTTTACAGAGAATGCTGCTGACTCATCCTGGCCAAGGGGCGGGCGTGCCCAGGGCCACAGGAGGCTTTGGGTCCTCAGGCTACCCAGCTCAGGGCTTCACGGAAGGGCCCAGAGTTAGGACCGCGCTGACCACGGTGGCACGGACGGGGGACATATCCCACCTGTGAGAAGAGGACTCACGGAGGGGACGTGTGGAAATCTCACCTGGTTGCAGAGGACACGGCAGGAAGGTATTACAGTGCGTTTTCGTGACCTTGGCTACCGTCTCTACAGTTTCTAGAAAATGTTTTCCCCAACGTTCGGGGCCTCAGCCATCCGTGGGCTTCCTTCCGACGGTGGGTCTCCCAAGCCCCGGCCCAGACCCATCAGGTGCATCCGAGCCAGGAGCCCCGTGACCGACCACGTCTGTCCAGACCACATTTCACGGAGGCCGCGTCTCGTGGTTTCTCCTTTGAGACATTCTCAGACGAAAGCCCATAGAACGCGGGAAGGCCCGCGCACAGGGGGTCACAGCGCTACTCACCGGTCATGGAAAGCGGGGACCTTGGAAGGACACTGCAAATACTGCTTAAACCGGAGCTCAAAGGCCTGTCCGATGGAGCCGATGACATCCTGGGCCAGCCCGTCGCAGCACTCCAGAATGTGACACGCTGGGAGAGCAAGCGTGCAGGCCTGTTAGAGACGCTGGGCCGCCAGGCTCCCGCTGGGGAGGTGCCCACGTCCCCCACTCGCTGTCCCGGCAGCTCCACCCACAGCCCGATCCCTGGGCCACGGCCACGAAGCGTCACCGCGGGGATGCGTTTCTTAAGGGCTCTGCTCTCTAACACCAAAGGTCCTCTTTGCAAGTACATTTAAAATTTTTAAATTTCAAAATGGTTAACAATTTCTTAACCGTCTACGAAATACCAACTCAGAGCTCAACAGAGAAACAGGGTTTGGAAGGAAACGTCGTGACAAAGAAGGGGGCGGTAAGAAGGAACGGGCCCCCCTCCGGCCCCCCGAGCCTGGACAACGGTCCCAACCCGGCTCCTGCTGAGGGACGCCTGAGCCACCCCGTGGCTGTCCGCTCACTTCCTCGTGGGAGTCAAGCGGCCTCACCGAATGCGGCAACTCGGGACAGTAAGAACCCCTCAAAAGAGGAGCTTCAGGGGATGTTAATTCACGGGGACTCCCCACCACATGCCAGGGCGCCTCTCGAATGTGGGGCTGGCTGTTCACACAGGTTCTCAGACAAGCAGCTTGTGCTAAAGAGCAGATCAAAGCTGAGCTCCTGTGGCCCGACGTGGGGGGGAGGGCAGGCCTCGGGGAGCCTGGAGCAGCTCCCAGCGGCTTTGCGACAGGCACTCAACTGTCCCACGAGGGCACGCCGTCCCGGAGGCCAAGCTGCGGCACAATCCGTGTGGAGCCGCCAGAGAAGAGGCTGCAGGGGCAGAGGGCCCGCTCTGCTCCCCGAGAAATACGAGGTCTCCTCCCAGATCCACGTCTGCGTGCCCCCGGGAACCCCAGGCCTCCCTGTGTGACCCGCGCTGCCCCATCCTGTTACTAACGACGGGGAAAGAAACTCTCGGGGGAGGCACACCAAACCGCTCTCCTGCCGCACGAAGCCAGCAGGGCACCGTGGAGCCCACGCCGACGGCGGCCACCAGCCCCGGGGTCCGCAGACTTCCTGTCCCCTGGGCTGCAGGGGAGCACCCTGGGGACCCAGGGAAAAGCACGTCCTGAGGCTCTGGATCGCAGCGCGAGCCCTTGGGAGCACTGGGGATGGCCAAGAGGTTGGTCCCAAGGAGACAGATGCCCGGCTGTGCTTTTATTACTGATTATCGATATTATTTTAGTTTATTAAACACCAGCCCGGGAGGCACAGGGCGAGCCCACATGACACAGCTGTTAGAGCTGCAGGGTCGTGCATTAAGCAGCACGGGTGGCAGTGTCCCTCCAGCTAGTAAGGAGGCCGGAGTCTAGGCAGGAGGGAGGGGAAGAACCCCGCCCCCCCCCCCCCCCCGGCCTGTTTGCAGCCACGCACGCCCACCCCCGAGGGGGACCAGCCGAGGGCTGCCTGGTCGGTGCTTCGGGGAAGAGTAGAGACGGGAAGGGCCAACAGTGTGCAGCTCACTGTCCTTCTGAAGAGATACAGCAGCCGCAGTGAAGGAAGAACGGGTTTCGGCAGGGGGCTGCCCGATCGCTCCCGTCTACACAGCAGGGAGCTGGAAGCCTGCTTCCTGAGAACTGGAAGACGCAGGGCCGCGGCAGAAGCAGGCACCCTGTCCCGCCGAGGGTCGAGTCCTGGCGGTCAGAAACCGGGGGCGGCAGAGGCTGTAGCCGCAGAATTAAATCACGTCTCCCTCCCGGCTCTGGTCCCGGGGCCTCTCTGTTCCAAACTGCACTCGAAATCCAAAACGAACCCTGGGGTGAGGGTCTCCGGGGCTGCTGTTTTCTCTGAGAGCATCGCAACAGTCTTTTCCCCTCACCCCCTCACCGGCATGACTGGGCACACACAGGAACGGTGAGGCCCTCGCCATCGGTGACCGCCGCTGAGGAGGGGGCAGAGCTGGGGGCGTCACTCAGGGGCCACGAAGGAGCAGACCGCTGAGAGGCACGTACAGAGCTGTGGTGCCGTGAAGACTCAAATACGTCGTAAAACCTAAAATGTGGCCCAAAACGGACGTGAGGGCCACAAAACGGGGCCGTTCCTCGTTCCGTCCCTTCTGGGGGAAACTGGCCCTCCTGTCACAGGGCGGGCGGTCTCGGGGTGGGGCTCGTGTGCCCACGTCGTCTCCCCCGCCCCTCAGACCAATAAACAAGGTCGCTCTAGGGAGAACTGCTCACGCCTCTGAGCTGCTGGCCTCACACGGGGGAGGAGACGTCCTCGGGCCGCGTCACGGAGGGCACTCGGAGCAACACGCACTATGGCCCCCGTAATCATACAGGCGGGGGCGGGGGCCGGGGGACGGCATGTTCCCTCAGATGGGCCAGCCCCACGTGTCTTCCACACACAGCAAACGCTGCTGGTCAGAGGTCACCATCGGGACACCAGCTCGCGGTTTCCCCATTGGCTCCAAACACGTCCGGAGCCCGCACCACAGCCCAGCCCTCTGACAGCTGCGGGCTGCGGGCTGGGGTCTCCGTCCACCTGATGCTGTCCCCACGGCGTCTGCGGGACACCCGCTCCGCCAGCACAGGCGAGCGATGCCCCCACGGCACGTGGCCGCCATCTCCGCCGACCGGGGACTGGTAGGGGCCCCTTGGACATCTGGGGTCTTACCCAACTAGAAAATGCCCCAGGAACAGCGACCACGGTCCCTTCTTCACGGCAAACCGACAATCCTCACCCCTCGGGAGGAAGGCTGAACAGCAATGGCCTCCTAGGAGGGAGGCACAGACCCCCTGAACTCAAGCATGGTTTCCAGCCAACGCTGGTCTGTCATCTGGGGAATCCATCGGAGTGGCAGGAACTTAACCACGGTTGACGTGAGGGCGGGCTGGCGGACGGCAGGCCCTGACCCCGGATAACCGCACACCTTGTAAGAAGGTGCCCACGTGAAGACACGGCCATGCTCGGAGCAGAAGGTGGCATGAAGGTGGGCCACTGGAGCCACGTGGCCACAAGCCAGGACGCCCAGACGGCCAGAGCACCGCCAGGAGCTGGGAGAGGCAGGCGGGGTCCCTGCTCCAGGCTCCAGATGGAGCCCGGCCCTGGCAGTGCCTGGCTCTCAGGTCTCCAGCCTCCAGAACCGTGAGACGACAGCTCTTGTCGTTCCCAGCCCCCGCCGTGCAGAGTTCTGTAGGGGAGCCCTCGTGGACCGATCAAGCTGCCTCCCGCTGGAAGGACGGGCTTGCGTGGAACTGCCGGCCTGCCGCCCTCCCCCAGCCGAGCACTGGTTATCCACAGCCATCACATGAAAGTCGCTGCAAGGTCAAGACGGGGTGGGCTCCACGTGTTAGCCAGGGGTTTTGGGGACAGTCCTTGGCTCAAGACCACCCATGCCCCCTTCCCGTCTACCCTCAGAACTCTGTGAACACCCCCACTCTGATTCAGGAGTGACAACGTGGCAGTCATAATCCAGGACATGGCACTTCATTTGCGGGGTCCCCCTCGCCCCCCAGACACCCACGCATCTGGGGGAGAATAAGTGCTAACACCGTATGATGTCATCGTCTGTGACTCTGAGGAAGGAAAGCGGTCCCGCCACGCCACCGAGTACCAGCGTGGGGCAGGAGGCGGCCGTGGGGAGGACCAAATCTTTACAGCCAGACTGGTTTCTGATTTGCAAGGTTCACTGACCTATCAACCATCTAACCTCTCTGCAAACGCCTCCAGGTCAGGCGGCACAACAGTGAAAGCGTCTGTACGCGGACCCCGGGGGGGGGGGGCGGTGCACCTGGGGGACAAGTCTCACCACATGGTGCCACCTCGAGGACAGTGAACCCATTCTCTGTGTCCAAGATACAGTGCCGGGGGGAGGGCACGACAGCATGCTAAGATCTCACGTGCACTGACATTTTAAAAGAAAAGAATATACGTGTACGTATGTGGATAAAAAGTCCCGTAAAGCAAACTAGAAAATCTTAACAGTCGGTACCTGGGGTGGAGGGCGGGAGGGGAGGGGAGCCAGTGCTTTGTACTGCTGTCGACACCCCCTGGCGATCTTCGTCAGCGAGTTCTAAGCTGGGGTCACGGGGTGCGTCAGTATCCAAGGGTAACGCGCACCTGTGGTCAGCCCACCCGCCCGGGCTGTCGGCGCCCATGGTGGGGCTTCGGTTTTGTACATGATAAAAGGAACAGGGTGGTGAGTGTGGAGGTCTAGGAATAAAGGGCCCATGAGGATGGAAAGCTCGTGAATGCCCCACATCCCCCATTTCCAGCCTGCGTCTGAGGCCCTGGCAGCTTTGTGGGGTGCGAGTGGACGGCACGTGAGCGTGGACTGCTCAGGGCAGCGCAGGCTTCTCGGGGTGACGTGGTTGGCGGTGGGGCTGGGGCCGGGCGGGGGCGGGGGGGGGGGGGGACACAGCGTTCCAGGTGTGGCCGAGGCCGCTTTCAGGGCACGAACGGGAGCCACAGGTGCAGGTCACGTGCTCCAAGCCGCACCCCCCGCGTGCAGGTGGGGGTCTCAGGCCCCCGGCCGCCCGGTGTCTCCTGCCCCCACCGAGAAGGCAGGCAGCCCTCAATCCCCGTTAACGGCACGGCGGGACACACGGGTCGTGCTGGCGGAGGGGGCGGGACCAGGAGGAGCACCTGGCATCGTGTTCAGCCTGACCGCGCACGAGTGAGAGACTGTAAGAGTCGAGCATTGCTTACCTCTGCGGTTAACAGGGTCCTTAGCTACGTACGCAACGTAGTCGGTTGTGTCCTGTCAGAGAAAAACGAGGCACCCACGTCACTAACCACGAGCAAGACAGCACAGCCAGACATACACTACGCAACCCAGCCCAGGAATCTAACGCTCCCAAGGGACAGCCCAGAAGGACGGTATTTCTCACGCTACCGCGGACAGGAGTCTCCAGACCTTGTGAAGTGCGGGTTCTGACTCGGCGGGTCCAGGGCGGGGCCTGAGGCTCTGGTGCGGACACCGCCCGTCTGTGCCCACGCTCTGGGCCACGGCCGTGTGACGGGCACCCCGTTCTCTGCACGGCGGATCCCCCCAGGAGCTCTGAACGCACTGCTGCCCGAGTCCCAGCTCCCGGATAATCCGCCCTTGCTGGACGGGAGGCCATGAGGCCTCAGGACGGTTTGAAGCTCTCCAGAAGGTTCTACCGTGAGTCAAGGCTGACAGCCACTGTCCTGAGCTCTGCCTGAATCAGCGGTGGTCAGTCCAAGCTGGCGTCAGAGTCCCACAACGGGCTTGTGGAGACACAGGCTGCTGGGTGCCGCCTTGGGGCTTCGGATTCTGTGGGTCTGAGGGGAGGCCCCAAAATGTGCATTTCTGACAAGTTTCCAGCCGGTGCTGGTGCTGCTGGTCTAGTAGCCATGAGGAAACCAGAAGCAGACGTTCAAAGGTTGTTTGGGAACGCCTTCCTGGGTGGATGGCATGTGATGGTTCTTTTCTTCTCGGAAATAAGTAGTAACTTTAATCTTTTAAGATGTTTCACACATATGAGCTCTGAGTAGTAGCCTGGCTGTTCCGGGTAAAATCCGAGTCTGCGCGGCGGCCTCATCTGATCCGTGCACGGAGGAGGCTCTGTCCTCAGACGTAGGCTGGGCCGCCTCTAAACAGGCAGAGGAACCAATCATTCTCTTCATTCTGGAAAGCAGAACAGACGTTCCCTGCAAAGCTGACATTCTCAACATTTGTAAAGTCTCAGGGGGGGGGCGACCGGTAAAGGCTCACCCCGTCATTGCAGATTTCTCCCAAATGTCATTGCTTCGAAGGGCTCCAACATTACAGATGAGCTCCAGGTTTTCAGCATCCGGAAGATTCTGTGTCGTGACTGCCTTCGTTACTACTCTCCGTGGGCAGGGGATGACCCCTTCTCTCTCTGCCGTGCTCCAGGAAAACCCTCCGATGGGAGAGGGGACGACTGGGAGCCTGGGGACATGCAATGATTACTGAACGCCCCAGCAGGCAGCACCAGGCACAGGGTGCTTTTCCATACGTGGTACATGGTTTCCCAGAACTCACAGCGACCCGCTGGGTCTGAGGAGGGGAGGAGGGCCCTCCAGCGGGTTTTGACATGACTGGTTGCCACCAAGGGTCCCTCCAGTATGCTGCCTGTCTACGCTGTTCCATGCTCCTCCTTAGGCCACTGTCTGCTGGTATATTCCCTGAGCTGGGAAGGGGGGTGAAAAACAGACCATCAACCCAGCTTCCAGTCATTTCCATCAAGGAAGATCTGGTCAGAATATGAAACTAACAGCCAAGTAAGGACTCCAGCTTGTAGTCACGGACGCTTTCTGTGGACTCAGGAGATGACAGCATTGGAAGGGTCCTAGGACAGCACCGGCGTCTCTCCGTCCGAGCTCCGTGGAATTCTAGGCCTGGTCAGGAACATTCTCCAGTGTTTGAGATGTGACCAGACTTTCTTTCTCACTTCGTGTTTTAGTTTCCATAATAATCTTACAAATTAATACAAGAATATCCGGGACCATCTGAATGACCACTGCGTCATCGGTTCTGCGTTGCAATGTCAGCGACAAGGTTGTCACTTGGGTTTCCGACATTACAGATGCCAAGTTTTTAAAGAATTCGAGAAAAAAGAACACTCAGACTAGATGCTTTTGCCCCAACTCAAGCAATTGACGTCACATTTGTACACAACGATGCATCACTGAAGTGCTTACTTCAACAGAATAAATTAGTGGAAGGACTGAGTCACCCAGGCGCCTGACGTAGTAGAGAGATGCTGACCTTGAAGGATTCCGCACCGTGGCGGCCGGTTCGAGAGTCCCTCTGAGAGCAGAGATCTGGGTGATGTCAGCAAAACCACCCATCCCGGTAAATTCCTGTCACTTTGAATGTTTCTGGCTTTACTGTGTTTATCAGGATTAAACTTTCAAACACGATCGGGGCTTACAGTTCAATAGGACGTATGAACCCAAGGAATGTATACTTGATTTATTTTTGTGCATGTTTGGGTGACAAAATTAATTTGAGTCAACACTAGTGGCATACGCAAAGAAATTCTCCTTCTTAAATTCTTACTCCAGTCTGAGAAACGCTCCTCTGGGGAAGGAAGGCCAGGAAAGAGGCATGACATGTGTCCCGTCCCTCAGATGGTTTAGGGTCAAGCCAGGACAGAACTCTTCTAAAGCCAATGTTGATCATTGTCTGGCACGCTGGGGGAGTGTATTGGTGTTCAGAACATTGTTCTAGACATCATCCAGTCACACTGAACACCAAGTTCCACAGATGGGGCTGCCGGCTGCCCATCCTGCACCCCTGTTGCCACCCCCCAAACCTTTCTGAGCCTGGCCGGCACCCTGACCCCCTTCTGGTGGCCTGTGAACACTGGTAATCACAGCAGATTACGATTACAGGGCATATTTTGGGGGGATTTTGGATTAACAGTGTTTTTCAACCTGTCTTAGTTGATATTTCAAAACATTTTCTTACTGGGTCAACTAGAGCACAAAGCAGTGAGTAGTTACACACTGAGCACCAGAACAAGGGATCGAACCTGGGATTGCTAGTTTTATTGAAACATCTTCCAATTATAATGGTTACAAGCCAGTGCGGAACGGGAACCCACGCACAATGCGAACGTGCATTTGGGCTTGGTTAAAATAGGAACTGACCAGGTTTCCTGTCCCCTGGTATCGTGACGTTTTATGCATCAGAAACAAATAAGAAGAAAATATAAAAAGGTTAAAAGCACCCAGTGCTTCCTTTTTCTTTTTTAAAAGCAAGGAGGTGAGGAAATTTGAGGCTCGCAGACCTGTGTGCACCCTGGAGAACAGGACAATTTGAACAGAAGCCTGTGTCCTTGGCTTCCTGAGCCTTCCGTCTCTGCAGGTCCACTCATAGCATCATTAAGTTGAAGTTTGAGACAAGTTCTTGGAAGAATCTGTCGCTGCGGGTACGTACTGTTTCTTCCTTTTATTTTGCAAGCTGGGTTACCTCCCAAATTTCGGAAACTATGGCTGCGAGCATCACACGGGGCCAGCGGTGAGACGCCTCTGTGAGTTGACTGGAGCCACGTGCAGACACAGGTGGAGGCGTGAGGACAGGTGCGCGTGCCGGTACACAGCAGGTGCACCTGTCCCTCGAGATCCCATCTCTAGTGGCAGACTCCCACTTGCTAAATGTATGTCTCAGTGAGGTCTTTCGCTTTATGATAAAATGTAAGAGATTAAGGGATTGGAGAGAAAGTAAAGGAGGGGAGGGGAAGGAAAAGAGGAAACCACGGGGAGAGATTTTGAGGACTAGACCCTAAAGGAAGACAGCGAGAGTCAGTGGAGGTGCTGAGGGTGGTCCAAGGGTGTTTTGCCATATTCTCTTGGTCAGGCGGGGGTGTAAGGGCAAGGAACCACGTGCAGGGTGGCCGAATCCCTCTCCTGCCAATGCCCTTGGCCCAAGGGTCTGGCTGGGCTTGACGCCTCCTTGGGAGAAGGGGAGGCGGCTGCAGGAACTGGGGCAGAGGCGGGGGGCGTGGATTGTCTGCGGCCGAGACACCGGGGGCCGTGACTCCACCAGCCTTTAGAGATGTCGAGATGAGAGCCAGCAGTGGAAAGCGCCCACCCGCTCGACTTGCTGTTCATGAGCCAGCAGCAAGCACAAGCAGTTCCCCAGGTAGAGGGAGCAGGCCGGGAAAGACACACCAAGTCCTCACAGCCTGGGAAATACCCCCTTCCCGGCCAGACCAGGACGGGACCTCTGCACCACACCGGCTACTCCGGCTGCCCTGGACCCGGAAACTTGCACATAACGAAACAACAATAACAATAAAAACACCACTTCTAAGCCTCATTGTTTTATTATAAAAGACTTATTCAACAGCAAAAGGACATCATGCCAGGACACAGAACAATTTTTCTTTTTGAGTAAATGTAGCTTCAAGAAAACACTCACTCGGTCGTCCTAATTTTTAAATACTTCCCCAGACTGGTGAAAACGTGGCCCGGACCAATGGGAAATGGTATGAAGGCGGTCTTGGGGGCGGGTGTTTTCTCCCTCATGGCTCCGAGGGCTGACTGGCTCTTCTTCCCTGGAGATAGTTTCCTGCCTGCAAGCTGTTTCCAAGGGCTGGCCAGCAACAGTGAGCAGCAGTTAGTGTGTGTGGGTCTGGCTCTGCTGGGGGCGGGGAGGGGTGGGGGGTGGGGGGTGGGGTGAGGAGGAGGGGGAGGAGCAGGAAGAGCAGAAGGGGAAGAGGGGGAGGAGGGGAGGAGAGGAGAAGGAGGGGGGAGGAGGAGAATGGCGAGGGAGGAGGAGGAGGGGGAGGAGGGAGGGGAGGAGGGAGAGGGGGAGCAAGGGGTTTGTGGGTCCTGCCTCTCAGACGCTGAAAATGAGCACTGACACCATCTTGACCAAACGTGAGGAGTGAATTACCTCGTGACCTTCTTAATAAAAGCAGCAATGCAAAAATGGAACATTCCCATTCTGCCTTGCCCTCCCTCTCTCCCTCTCTCTGTCTCTCTCTCTCTCCCTGCACTCCCTCCCTGCTGGCAAAGCAAACCAGTAAGACTACAACATTCAATGTGGATAGAAAAATTCCAATTTCAAGCATCTATGAATCAACCAGACTAAGTCAACTCGCAGGCTTCGCGTAGACTTCAACCGCGAAACCGAAGGGCCCTGCCGGAGCCCAAGAGAAAAAAGGAACGAAGCAGGACCCCCAGTCATCAGACGGGGGGCGCCTGACGGCTGACACTGGGGCGCGGTCCCAGGACCTCTTCAGAAAGCCAGCACTTGGAGGATTTTCGACCGCTTTGGGCTAATGGCACCAGAACCAATGCTGGTCGAGAAGGGCTTACGGAACCAGGTGGGGGGAGAGCTGTCATCAGTTACCTTTCCCGATCGTGCCCTAGAATGCACCCTTGGGAGGAAGGCCCCTTCTGGAAAAGTCCCGACGAGAGCAAGGGAAAGCAGCCCCGGGCACTTACCGGGTCTCCCCCGGAGGCAAACGAGATGGACTGCATGTGGTGGTTGGCGATGATCTGCAGGCCCAGGACAAGAAAGGAGACACGTCGTTAGTGCCCGCCCCGCGCCCTGGAAAAGCCACCGTTTGTCGGCAGGCGATACGACCAGGTTTCCTGAGAATCCGCGAAACTGGTACCCGGCGCAAATAAAGGGATGGGAGTCGTCACACCAGCTGACCGCCGGTGGGCTTTCCCCACACGTCAGCTGCTCGCTCGGCGAGCTCCCTGGAGGCGACCCTTGAGGGAGGAGCCACGGCCGCCCGGTTCACAGAGGCGAAGCCCGAGGCTGAAGGACCACAGCTGACGGGGGTCCTAACGACTTCCCTCTCGGAGAAGGAAAGGGTCTCACCCCCACACGGAAACGGGTCACTGGTGCAATTTCTGCTTCCAGAGACACATGCGGTCTTCAGGGCCGACCCCCAGCTAGCGAGCAAGGAGCGTGTCTCGTTGTGTCCCAGGCACTCTTGCGACCGGTTCCATCGATGCAAAGGCCAGGGAGGACATTCCAAGTAAGTATTAAACCCGGAAATTTCCATTAGCTTTACAAACGGCAGCGGAATTCAGGAGACAGTAAATTAGAAGCTGCCCTAAATTTAAGCTGCAACGTAAGTTTCCCATGCTATTTTTATAATGTCAAAGACAATGGAATGACCTTGAATTGAATTCCGGGGTGGAAACAGTGGCCCCGGCTCCATCACACCATCACCAGGTTTATTCCCGCACAGCCCCTCAGGCCTTTGGTGGCGGGCAGTCGGAAATTAACGGAGGTGAAATCCCACCGTGCGAGGAGCTTCCCGACTGTGCTCCCGAGACGCTCGAAGCAAACCTGTGTCTGAACTGGGAGAAAACCATTCGTTCTAAAATGCCAAAATGGCATGTGCAAAACCACTCACGATCTAGAAAGACCTGAGCATATAAATGGATGGAAACAAGGAAGCCACTCTGGAGCCTGTACCAACCCGGCCGGATCCAGCTACCAGCGGCCACTTGCAGCCTTCTGGAAGCTTCCTCCCTCCAGCCCCAGGGCAGGGGGCTCCCAGGAGGGCAGCAAAGCACCAGCAATCCCCACATGAGGATAAAGCTCGAAAAGGTGTTGATTTCTGCTTAGTTTTTGCTTATAAGACAGCCCTCATACTGGAGTTTGGAAACTGAAGTGGGTATTATTGAGGGGAATATTGTATTGAGGGGAAAAAGCAGAAATCCTATTTGGTCACAACGTGTGGCTGTTGCTGTATCATTGTATTTCAGACCTTCGGAAAAGATGGGAGATTAAATGGAGTTTTGAGCCGGTGAATCTCGAGCAGGTGTTTTTGGCCAAGAGAGGTTCGAGGGACGCTCGGCAGAGGAGAGCGGCCGGGACTTTCACGGTTGCTCTGCACGGGGGAGGGCAGTGTCCGGCCAGGACTCCTCCTAATTTGCAACAGCCAGGCCGCCACGGGACAGCCAGGGGCGTGAGCGGGGGCTGGCGCCCACCGTCGCGGGCAGTGTTCTATCGTCCCAGAAGGTGCTCCCCGCTCCTGAGCCCAGCCCCACACCCATGCTCCACAAACAGTGAGGACACAGCCAACCAGCCCCCAACCCCAGCACGGCCACGTCCCTTCCACTCCTCCTGAGTTTGTTTGTTTTTCTTAAGGGGGGAATGAGGTGTAATAGGCAGGGATCGGGACGTGTATCCCACAGAATTGAGGGCCACAGCCTGAGGATCCCTAGAAACATAACAGCAACGGCCACACTGTGTGAGAGTGGATATGGGCGTGTGGTGCAGGGCAGAGGGGTCCCTCCCGCCTTGCAGCCCGGGGTCACAGGTGCTCAGCCCTGAGAAGGCCCCAGAGAAAGGTGGAGCCCGCTGAACCTTCCTAACCCACCCCCACCCCACCCGTCAGAAGGACCAACGTGAAAAGACAGGGATTATCTGTCCGGCAAGTGAGGAATGGAGTAGGAGCTGGTGCCACTCGCTGACCTGGGGAACACTGAAGTCAATGAATATAAATATATTTGGCAACGCAAAGGTAACCCCAGGCACCCCCGGGAACACGGCCAGAGTCAGAGGTGTGCGGGTGGCCCACCTCTCTCCCCGTGGAGACACATCCCATTTCCAGCTCAGGCCACCGGCAAGGGAGCCCCGGGCTGCGTGGGGAACACGCCCTTTTACGCGTCTGGGCGTCTTCACCTGCTGGTACCCAGGACAGCCACTGAGACACCCACTGTTCCAGCGGACAGAACTGAGGCCCGAGAGACCTAAGACACACGCTGCCGAGAGGCCAGCGTCACACACGGAACCCGCCCCAACGATCGCCACCGCCGTGCGGCCTCGGCCGGCGAGCGGCAGACGTCCCGCGCCGGGCGGACTCCCTCCCGTATGCCTCGTGCAGCGACCTAGGACGCCGTCAACCGCGAGTGGCTCCAGATGAGGAACCGCTAAGACAGAAAAAATCTGGCCCATTAAACCACGAGGTGCCATCCACTTCAAGGATGACACAATGTGGAAATGAGACGTGGGCTGCGGAGTCCAAGAAATACGGCGTAAAAGGAAATGAAAGACGGGCAAGGAGGTGAGGAGTCCGTGGCAAACACATGCGCTGCAAGTCCCTCAATGACTTTAGACGTTACCCTTAAAAAAAACAACGGTAATTTGCAGCAGATTCCAAGAAAACCAATTCTACCTATCATTCCGTGGGCAACCGTTCAAAGGGGCCAAAGTCTGCAGGCTAGTAAAGATTTTAGACAAATGTTCTCTGCCAGACCCAGCAGAGCAGGCAACCTTGCCAAACACCCAGGGGGCCCGGGCGCCTACAGACCTGTTTGGAGTCGGGCGTCCGCAGGTTCAGGCTGGCGGTGGACACGGTCAGGGAGATGTTCATGCCCGCAAACTGGAGGTTGCTCTTGCCCAAGATGCTGGACAGCATTTTGCTGGGAGGCTGTGAAATCAAGCGGCCAGATTTTAGCTTCCGATTCCGGAGAGGCCGCGCTGTCACAGCCTCTCTGTTGTTCCCGTCTGCTGCACCCCCAAGCCCCCACCTTCCCGCCCTCACTGGCCACGTGAAGGAGGCTGTGCCACGAAGGAGCCGGCAGGCGGGATCCAACAGGAGCACACGGATTCTGGGACTCGCAACAGGCAGCCACAAACACGTCATAAACACGTCATGCGCACACACGGGGGAGGACCCTCGGGCGTCAGCACCGTCCGCGTGCAGGCAGCTCCCGTGGGGATGAGTCTCCTGTCACTCGTAAGCCCAGGAAAGGGCCACGGGCCAGTGCTCACAGCTTCCAGGCTCAGATACTGGTTCCAGCCCCCCGGGAGCTAAACTGGCAGAGCCAGAAGAGCAGGGTGCAGCTCGTGGGGCCGATGAACATCCCGTGGAGTCTCGAGACTGCTCACTGCTGGGGGCCTTGGGCCAGAACGTCCTCCAGGCCGGTGCTCACAGGGACGGCCCGGCACAGGGACGGACCACCGGGCTCAGCTCAGTTAAAGTCCTTGGCACAGGGCCCAAAGGACTGCGTTTCCGCACCAGCCATCCCTGCCCGCCCCCCACCCAACCCCCAAAGGCCAACTCTTGTATCTGGGTCCAGGGCCCCCAAGCCATCTTCCCTGTCAGATTAGAACATGCCCTCTTTTGATATGCTAATTACAGCTGGTTCTTAAACCATTTTTAATCTGACAGAGCTGTTTACAAATAGAGAGGCCTGGGCCCCCGTCCCCCGAGATTCTGATTAAGTCATACCCGAGGCCATCAGCCTTGTTTCTGCCACCCTCCCCGGGCTCTGAAAGAGGACACTCCCTAGCTCTGTCCTCAGACCCCCTCCTAGTGACCCTACGTGACAGTCAAGATTCAAAGTTCTCTGCCTGAAACCCAGCTGCCTTACAGCTTCGCGGATGTCCCCGAGCTGTAATGACAAAACCCACCCAGGGCGGGGGGTGTCAACAAGCCGGCCACCTGCCTGCAAACCTCAGCCCCAGGACGGATTCGGATTGGGGACATCAGAGGTAACGCCTCACGACAGAGCAATAGAGTCCGGGCACAGACAGTCCTGACAGTGGCCATTTAGTTCTGTACCTGCCAGACTTCTAACCAGAGAGGTTTTCTGACCTTTCTCTTAATCCACTTTCTCCCTGGCCGTCTAACCATCTCCAGGGTGAAAAAGTCAACCCAAGGTTGAATGTATAGTCCCTGGAGCCGGGTGACATGGGCCTGAGCCCAGCCTACCCCTACCCACATCTCTGTGCCTCAGTTTTCATCACCTGTCAAATGGGGATATCCCGTGGCGCTCTGGAGCTGGTTGTACTGGCTAATGAGAGACAATTATTAAATTTCTGGGATTTTAGGAGCTGGCCGTTAAAAACAGCTGCTACGAAAAGTTAATTTACGTAAACTTACAAACAAATAACTTACATTAAAAAAAAGAAAAAAAGACAAGTACTCAAAACTCCTCACTTCCCAGCTGCTTTTGCTACGTTACCGGTCATCTGTGCCGCTCAGGCCTTTGTGCCCGCTGCACCTGTGAACCAGGTGGAAACACCGTGAGATGACGTGTCACTGCGCGTCCTCGGGGATGTCGCTAGAGCCTGGAAGGGGCCTGGCGGAAGCACGTATGCCACGGAAACTGGCACACGGGACAGATGAGCGGCTTCGTACTCTGAACCCTGAGGGCCGCTGGTTAAATTTAGCAGCACAGCACCCGGGGTGTTCACCACCAACTGTTCTAGCGAAGAGAACTAACGCCCAGAGAGGCTTCAAGGGGCACCAGCCCCGTCTTCCGTGCCATCTCCTCACCGTCTACAGGTCTGGGCCAATGGGGCACAACTGGGCGCTGACTTGCCGGCCGTCCTGCCAACCCCAGGGCAGGGGGACCCCGAGCTCTCGTCGCTTGGAAAGTGCCGACAGCCAGGCGGTGACAGGGGGCCCTGACGGGCGGTGCGTGACCGCGAGTGCTGCGTGGGGAGGCAACACAGAAGACGGTACCTTTCTCTTCCTGAAGGCTCCCTTGGCGCCAGGGACGGCTTCGCAGACGCGGCTGATGGCTTCCCTTAAGGGGGCAGGAAGAGAGATCCATTTGTCACATCAGTCAGGATCCTGCAACCAAGAGACCACACGCGCACGTCCCCAGGGGAGACACCTGCCCGTGCAGTTCAGCGTAGACAGCGCGGCTCCCCATGCGGGGGTCACCCGGTTCCCTCTCTGGCAAACAGAACCGCGCCAAATGCGACCAGGTCGTCCTGAACCTCCCGCTGGCAGTGCCCTAGTGCCTCCTGTTGGCGTGGCTGTATCCTAACGGTGTGACGGGTGTCGACGCCACAGTCCGTCTTACGCTGGGCTGGGATTCCGTTTAGTGGACCATTACCAGGGCACGTGGTCTCCCGGATGTTCCCTTCACGGCCACGGTCCCGGCACGGGGCCGGCCCTGACCAAGCACCGCTACGGGTCACCACCCTTCCAAGGTGAATCAGAACGTTATCAGAAGAAATTTGGCGTTCTGAGTATTATCTCCAGCGTCTGCAGTTAGTAAATATCATAAAACCAAGAGGGTTCTGAAGGCGGGGAGGCGCTCGGGTGATAGACAAATGAGCAAGAAATAAGGTCTGTGCCGGGCAGTTCCCGGAGCACCCGTTTATTGAGCAGCTACCACGTGCCGGTGCTGCCCTGAGGAAAGGAGGCAAGGAGGGTCCTAGGCCTAGGGGCACCTGGCTGCAGAGGGTTCGCCCGGCAGGACACCTCGGGACGTGGGGAGGGTGCGAGATGGACCGGCTGGAGGCCGCTGGGGTCCAGATGCTGGGCCTCCAGGTGGGGAGGACGTGCTGGTAACAGGTGCTTGAAAGCAAATGGCTCAACTCTGGGAGCGGGCCTCAGTGGGTAATGATAGGGATACTCCAGAGGGGGCTCCAAAGTCAGGAGCCCAGAAAGGGGATGGGTGAATGTGTCAGCCCCCTCGTGGGGACAGACACAATTGTAAGAGAGCACAGGAAGAAATAAACGGGGATTTGGACACACCACCGGACAAACAGGATAACGGGTCCTCAGAAACATTCTGCAAGCTTTCTACGTGAAATACTTGAAATCCTTTTCTATCATCTAGAAATCTAATCCCCACCACAAGATAATGCTCTTAAGAGAGATCTGTCCTTGTCAAATTACCATTCAGGTGAGGCTCACATTTGCCATTGAATTCACTGCAGAGAGTGGGGAAAGACTATTCTAGAAACTCAAATACCGTGAAGGCTGTAGACTGAATCACCATGACTCAGACGAAGTTCCTTTAAAAGGCATGAATGTTTTCAATGTTTATCCTTAGCCATTTGTTTTATAATAATGTTCCAACTGTGGTTCTATCAAAATGATCACCCGAGTACCTTTTAAAAGGCAGTTCCTATTGAGGAAGGTCAAGCTGTCTCTTTATGGAACTGTATAAACCCCAGCATCTATATTTTCTCTGTCTAATTTAAAAACAAGAAGAAGAAGAAGAAGAAGCTCGGAGCATCTCTGCACTGTTATGACACATTCGGCTGAGCAAAGCGCCAAAATCCGCGATGGTCCCAGCAGGCCGGGAAGATACCCCACGGCAGGAAGCTTTCTGTAGGTCTCTCCTAAAATATCCGTAACGAACATCGGATTTCTTTCCCGAGCCACCAACGCGGGCAATGAGAGAAAGAAATCAGCCTTGGGCGACAGCCTCCCAAGAGGATAGCTCTCAGCGGGGTCACCTGTACAGCACGTGTCTGAGCCAGTGGGCCACGCAGGTCGGGCCACAGGCCTCCCTGGCTGCCCGTGTGCCACTTCTGTGGGGGAGGCGGACACAGCCCAAGAAGTCCATTCCGTCGAGCAAATCCTCCCCAAGAGACTCCGGCGGCATCCCAGGGCACATTCAGAGACTCCATCTTCTGTCCTTAAGATGTGCCAATGTCAGAAATTCCAGAAAGTTCTCTGAGCTCCACCACGCAAAAAAGTCCTAAGGATCCCCTGTGTGAGATTTACAATCCCCCAACGTGGTCGCAAATCAAGCTACTCTTCAGAAAAAAAACGTCCTCCGTCCATCAATTTGCTTCTAATGCTCCCACGATAACCTGCGTGTGTGTGAATTCTCACCACACGGAGGCTGATGGTGTCCGTCTCCCTTTGAAATAAGAATGCGGCGGAACGTAGTAACTGCCACACTTAGATGCCTGATGCTGACACAAGAAACTTTAACTCCACCGTCTGACTGCAGAGGTAACCATTCTCATCGTCCCTCTTTACCACCTAGCACAGCACGTTTCGGTGAACGGTACTGTCTCAACTTTTCATTCAGCAAAAATGATTTGGCTTTCTGTAATTCCACCGAGTCCTCGGGTCAGTCTCGGGTGGCGATGCACCTCTGTTTTTCATGGAGATCGCTCAACCACCTGTTCAGCATGACCCCACTGGGGCGAGCCAAACTGTGACCTGAGAGCTCAGCTAACGGGAATGTGGACTCTCTGGCACGACCCCAGTCACCTGGGAGTAACTGAGCCTCACTCCATCCTGGTCCCACCATCTCTCCCATTCAGTATGAAGTTCTCATCATGAGAGCCAGCTCCTCCCACACGTCATACCCGTCACGCTGGAGGGCGGGATTTGAGAACTGGGTCCTTTGGAATCATGTAGCCCCACTTTTGTCCCCACTCAGCCATCTCAGCCTGCCCACCCCACCTCCCCAAACACACACACATTTCACAGACTAAAACAATAAATAGTAGGTGCCCCAAGTGGTGATTTCTGCCATCAGGGGTTTATGTTCTAGCAGGCGGAGGGGCAATAAATAAACACGTGGAACGACAAAGTGCGATCCACTTCATGAAGAACCAAAAAGGAGAGACATACACGGTGAAGGGTAGCCGAAGACGCCACCCCACACAGGCCACGCCGGCAGACGGAGTATTCTGAGCTGAAGGCCACGGAGAAGTAGCCAGAAGAGCTCTCTGCCCTCCCCCCATTTGCCTAAAAGCAGGTCATAAATCTGTACACACAGCCTGTGCCCCTCTCCACAGGGAGGAACGGAGGTGAGCCACAGCAGCCCTGAGACACAGCAAAGGAACTTGGGCTGCAGCTAGCTCCCCCCTCCCATCAATTCCCCCCACCCCACCCCACCCCTGTCCACGCACTTGCCTCCCCACATGTCAACAAGGGGTTCTCCAACAGGTTCCCCCCTAGAAACCCCAAATTCTTTTCCTGGGTTTTGTCACTTCCCTATGGATTTCTTGTTCTTTGGTAAGATGTGAGATAAGCCCAAGTTCTAACCACTTCTTTGAGTTACTCATCACTGAGTTTCCCTGCCTGCATGTGTACTGTATACATTCATCACCTGCTTCTCTCCTGTTAGTCTGTCTTTTGCCTGCCTTATTTGCAGAACCCTAGCCAGAGAACACAGGAGGGCAGAGTGAAAAAGTGTCTTCCTCCCGTGGAGTGACAAATATGGTAATACATACATACCCAAGGGGGACAGAATGACCAGTGAGTGGTGTTTCAGTGTCTGGGCAGCATTCAGGAAAAAAAATCACACTGGGTTTCTATCTTGCGCCTTATATGCAAATAAATCCTAAATGGATTGCAAACTTAACTTCATGGTAACGAAACCATAAAAGTACCAAAAAAAAAAGGAAAAAACCTGGGAGGAATTTTTTTATATTATCTTTGAGTGGAAGGATGATACAAATCTTGAACATAAAAGGAAATATTGACACACTCCAGAGCATAAAAATAAAATTTTATGCAGAAAAAAAAACTGAAACATTTCATAGTCAACAAGTTAATTACCTTAATATAACTTAATAAGGAAAATATCAAAAACCCGATGCAAAATGTTAAAAGATACAAACAGAGTTCACAGCAAAGGACATACAAACAGCTCTTGGAAATCTGAACAAATTCTTGGCTTTACTCAAAATAAGATTATAAACTAAAGCCTATGCTAACATGCCACTTAAACAGCCAAAGGTTCGAGCTTGAGACATTATAAGAAAGCCCCGCATGTGGTTAAGAAGCAGTTCAACACAGCCTCTGGTGGGCAGCCTGGCCTCATCTAGGAGAACGAGACTCACACAGACCCTCCATCCAGCAGACCCACTCCCGGGAACCTACAGTCTAACACCTCGGAGGCGGCCCAGAGGCCCTGGGCATACCACCACTGACTGCAGCCAGGTTGTTAATAGGATGGAAAGCACTTGGTGGCTGTCACAAGAGCCAGTTCCATAAATGACGGCAACTCCTCCAAAGAGACCACCAACACGGTGCTGGTGCTGGTGCCCTCTGTGCCCTTAACCCTCTCCCTCCAAGCCAGGTCTTGTTCCCACAATCTGCCCTGCAAATTCCAACACCCGCCACGGCCCCAAATGCAGTGGGCACTGTGCCACCCTCAGCTGATGCTCCTCTGACGTCTTCTGCCCTCCTGGGTGCTCTTTGCCAGTTTCTCGCCTTCCTGTGATGTGGCCACAGGACTCCGTCCTGCCCACCTCTTCTCTGTCCTCAGTGCAACTCGGACAAGTGGACGAACAGGGTACAGTCCGAGAACCAGTCCACTGCCCCCAACTCCTGTCTCGGTGCACGCAGGGGCCCAGCTCCTCCCTGGCCCTGGATGAAGCCCCAGACACATAACCGTATCTAACCCACCCACCAGCCCCAGGGCTGGGCCCCCGGCGGGACTGAGGGCTGCATCTGACTCCTTGAGCCTTTGGAAGGCCCTCCCCTGGGAATATGTGGGTGCCTGTGCTGTGAAATGGACAGTGTTGGTCCTTCACCCACCCACACACCCATCCCCTCCGCCGTCCACACCCATGGGGCAGGTGTAACCCTCTTGCGGCTGACGGGGCCTCAAACTAGCAGGAGACCCTCGGGATGGATCCCGTGGGCTCAGGGCCCACATGAGGTGCCCCCTGACCTTAGCCCTTTAGCCTGGTCGCCAGCAGGAGGCCGTCAGCAACGCCCACTCCTGGTATGGAGACCATCAGTGCACTGGGCATCCTGGACTCTAGTGACAGGTGCCAGTCTGTGTCATCTCCATGAAGCCCCTCACTCTGTCTGAAGCGAGAAGGAACCACCTGGCCTCTCTCTGGTGGGGGACAGGGGTGGGATCACAGGGCTCTATGCCTGCCAGACAGAAACTGCCTCCATATCAGGCCCCTTGTCCTGTGGTTCCTCCGCGCTGGGTGCTGGGCAAACAGCAGCAAATCACATTCCCACCGCCATTTTGTTTTCCCAGGCCCTGTCGGGTGACCCCACGCCTCAGCCCGTCAGGACTGCTGGAGCCGAGCCCTGGGGCCTCTGAGGTTCCCCGACCTGCGCTCGCCGTAAGGGGTCCTACCGTCTCTGCTCCAATCACCTCGCTCATCTTTACCTCCCGCCCCCATATCTCCTCCAGCGCCAGGACTGTGGAGACCATTCCCACACCCAAGTGACGGTTCCACCACGTTGTTTAAAGTCTTCTCAGATGTCACGCTTCAAACCAAGCCTCGACTGCTCCCCCCGAGAACTTCCTGCCCCCCCTCGTCTTCCCTGGGGCAACTCCTCGGGACCACGGTCCACAGGGCTCCCCCCATCCCACACTCAGGAGCCGTCTCTGATCCTGGAGGACCACCCCACGCCAAACCCGTCCCCTCCCGACCACCGAGGACCAGGCAAGACAGTGTGTGTTTTCAAGAAACGTGTGGAGGAGACCAGGGGTACGCGGGAGAGTCTAGAAGGAGACAACAGCTGTTGTGCACTGTGCACTGTTTACTACTCAAGCACAGACCCGTCGTTCAGAGAAAGGAGAAGGCAAGGGCACCTGCCAGCAAAGAAGCCTCCATGCAAAGCGGGCTGGAGGCCAAGTGGAGGGAGAGCAAGAAACCATGAGAAAACGCACGCTGGATCCGGGCCCAGAGAGGAGCGCGACGCACGGTGGACGCGTGAGGTGCGGCCACGCAGAGGGGTGTGCCGGGAGGCGACAGGCCGTCAGATCTGCAGAGCCGTGAGGGGGTGGGATTCTGACCCGGAGGTGGCTGAGGACGGACAAACCACAGAGGCCCTTCAAGCAGGTTGACGAGATAGACACAGAGTTGCATGGACGTTAGCCGCTGTGTGTGGGACGAGGCAGTGGCTGAGAAATGGCGGGCGGGGAGGCCAGCGAGATGTCAACGGCAGAAGCGACAGAGCAGACCCTTGGGGAAGACACCCGGAGGCCTGCCTAGCTGTGGCCAGTGACGCCCAGGTGGTCCTGTCAGGGGACGGCGGCCTCTCTCCCTTCCAGGTGACCATCTCCATCCCGCAGCCATGAGACACGGATGGGCGACGCAGAGCCACACAGCCGGCCACCCAGCGAGGACGGAGTCGGGAGGAAGCGGCGTCCCCTCATGTCGCCCACGGGCACCGCCGGCCACCCAGAGCCTCCATCCGGCACACGCAGACTTACACGTGAATCTCAGACACCGGGAACACTTGAACCTTAACTTCTCGAAAGTAATTTCCCCGCGATGGGTTGAAACTGCCTAAACCTTCCAAAGTTAAGCGTGTCGCACGGAGGTCGCAAGCGTAAGCGGGGCCGTGAACCCGGAGATCTGTGCCGCGCTCGAGAAACCAGGGCGCAGCCAACCCAACCTCGCCGATGCCTCATAACCTGCGGGGTCACCCGAGACCTCATAACCCCGACGGTCTCAAGTGTGTGCTTTGCCTTCCACACACGTACACAGTAGGCGCCAATACCTGCCGGCTGATGATGACCAAACGTGCAGAAGCAACAGACCCTGTAAGTCCTCATAAAACCCAAGAGGAAACCAGGAATGAGGCTCCTTAACCCCGTAGGCGAGCATCTCACGAAGATGAGCCCTCGGGATTGAGGGGAACGTATGGATGCAAGAATAACGCCCACCTGCAGCAACACTGAGGCTGATATTCCTTTTGGCTAGAAGAACGAAGCTTAGGGGTGCCTGGGTGGCTCAGTCGGTTAAGCGTCTTGACTTCAGCTCAGGTCATGATCTCACGGTCCGTGGGTTCGAGCCCCGCGTCGGGCTCTGCGCTGACAGCTCAGAGCCTGGAGCCCGCTTCAGATTCTGTGTCTCCTTCTCTCTCTGCCCCTCCCCTGTTTGCACCTGCCTCTTTCTCTCTCTCTCTTTCAAAAATTAAAAAATAAAATAAACATTAAAAATTTTTTTAAAAAGAATGAAGTTTAAAGTTGGCTTGAGGTCACAAGGAGTGTCGCAGACATCCTTGACAGATGTGGGGGGGGGCTTGCTTTCGCCTCACAAACACGTTCCCTGATTTCCTCTTCCCTTTAAAATTCCCACTGTTCGGTTAGAAAAAGCCTGCTTCCAGCCCACGGCTTCGAGATGCTGATGAGCCGAAGGCAGGACCGACGCCTGCCCTGGAACTGCTCACCTAGACAGACACAGTTTCGTAAGGCGGACGAGTCCTCATGCGGTCGGGGTGGGGCCAGAGGGCGTCACTGCCTTCAGGGCGCCACAGGGTGCTTTGCCGGTAAGACCTTGTGGATCCCGGCACGCACGGAGGTTCACAGGGGGTGGCCAGGGCACACACGTGAATGTTGCCCCCGCCGCCGAGCTCTGTGTGAGGCACTGTCTCGTGGTCTCTGAGGACCCCGTGGCACCATCTGTGAACCCACAGAGCGTCTTAACATTCACGGGGTGTGGCTCGGGGCAAACGCACGATAATGATCCATGTTCCCATCCGCAATATTCTAATCAAAGCCACGAAGACGCATCTTCCTTCACAACCGAGAGAGGAGCTTGAACCGATGGAGGCGTAGGAAATGATCCTCAGATTGGTTATTCAGCGCACCCCCGAGCAACACAGGTGTGAGTTGCAGGCATCCGCCTGGATGTGGATTTTCTTTTACAAATACAGTACAGTCCTGTAAACGTATTTCCTCTTCCTTCTGATCGTCTTAATGCCATTTTCTTATCTCTAGCTTCCTTTTTTTTTTTAATTTTTTTTTTAACGTTTATTTTTGAGACAGGGAGAGACAGCATGAATGGGGGAGGGTCAGAGAGAGAGGGAGACACAGAATCCGAAACAGGCTCCAGGCTCCAAGCTGTCAGCACAGAGCCCGACGAGGGGCTCGAACTCACGGACCGTGAGATTGTGACCTGAGCCGAAGTCGGACGCTTAACTGACTGAGCCACCCAGGTGACCCTGGAGCTTACTTTGTCGTAAGAATATAGCACATGATACGCACGACATAAAATGCACGTTAGTTACCTGTTTATGTTTTCAGTGAGGCTTCAGGTCAGCAGACCATGAGCAGGGAAGTTTTTGAGAAGTCAAAGTTACACATGGACTTTTGAGTCCGCGCGGGTCAGTGGCCCTAATCTGCGCGCTGTTCAAGGGTGAACCATAAATGCGTAATTACATACGTGCACGTATATACACGTATATACATAGAGACGGCATCAGAGACAGAAAGAGCAGAGAACCGTAGACTCCCGGCGGCTAATTCTGGCTCCAGACATGACACACACTCACATTGACCATAATCAGATTCACTTACAGACATATGGTCCCTAGAAACATATGGTCCCTAGAAAACGATAGGAAAATAAATAGATCCGTGTGTAAGCAGCAGCTACTGGAAAGCCCACTCTCGGACGTGTATTAACGGTATCATCCTTAGTCTTATCTGCCGAGACCGCGTGGAGGGTGGCCGGGGGTCGCGGGTCCTCAGCCACCTTGGGCCCGCTGTGCACGTGCACACCCCTGCATGCACACGGACACATGTGCACGCATCCGGTGGCCCCAGACATTCTTGCCTGAGGGGCACAAATCCTCAGGAAGTCAACAATGCAAGGAGAAATGAAACGAATGTTCCCGTTTTCCAGTCAAGGAGACTTGGGCACACAAAGTGAAGGAGTTGTCAGCCAGTGCAGAGGCTATGTCCCCAAAGGAAGGAAATCGTGTCTCCCTGAGTCCTGAGGGAAAAGACCACTATCTCCCAGCACTGGCCCCTCGCATCAGGAGGAAATATGTGCAGATCCCCTGAGGCAAAGCAGAACCGATATGCTGCCCACAGCAAACTCACTCGTGCCTCCCAGCAACTTAGGGGGCCGTCCCAGCCAGCCTCCCTCTTGACCCTGGGGGGCCGTCCCAGCCACCTCCCCGCTCAGGACACCTGGGAGTCAGGAGACACCCAGGAGCCCAGGAGTCAGAGGCTGGGAGAGCCAGGCCGCACCCCACGCTCCTGCCTCTTTCGGGGATGCTCCTGGCCGCCAGATTACCGACAAGGACAACTCCAGATTATCACGCAAGCTAACTCTGGAAGACGGGAGACGTGAAATACAAGAAGCCAAAGAAGAAACCCCTAGAAATAAGCACTCCACGGACACCATTGTTCTTTTTCCAAAAATGTGTTTAATATCAGGCAAAGAGTTACAGCGCCATCGGCCAAAAGGACGACGGTCGGGCAAAGCCAGCCCGAGGTGCGAGGCGGGGACAAGAGCGGTGGGGGGTGGGGGGCACGGAGAACGGCAGGATTCGTCGGGCGGCCCTGGCTCCTGGGGGCGCCCGCCCGAGGCCGAGGGAAGGGCCTCTGGGGAGAGCCCATCTGCAAGGCAGGAGAGGAAGACTGGTCTGACTCTTCCTCATCCAGCACCTTGTGACTCGCTCCCCTCGTGCGGGAGGCGCACGCTCTGGAGAATTTACTGGGACGAGACGCGTTTCCCTTTCCTGATGGCACAGTATGTTCACTGCAGACGGGGGGCATCTGCTCTGCTTGGACGGGGCACCGACTTTCCGTCCACATCCTTCTGCTCCCATGTACACGTGGAGACGAAGTCCCTCTGATTGACTCTGGTGGGGAGAACGGGCACGAGAGAACGAGGTCAACCTGGGTCAACCTTCAGGGAACATGTCTGGCACCCGCTGGGCGTAAGGTGTCCTGATTTAAGGGGCGGAACCTGAGGGGACCTGGGGGGCGATGCGGCCGGGAGGGCGGCATCCGGGCTCACGAAGACAGACTCTGCCTGTAGGAGGGTGGCTCGGGCTCACGAAGACACCCTCCGCCTGTAGGAGGGTGGCTCGCACATGCACGCACGCACACGTACACACGTGTCATGGAGAGCCAGCACCCCCAGCAAGGGGGACAGCTGGCCTCTGTCTTCACGCCCCTCGTCTCTCTGAGCCACCCCCCCTCAGATGTCAAAGCCGTTCTTCCCATTTGGAAAAACAATAACAAGGACAAAAGGAATTAAGTTCGGAGAAGGCGTCTAACTCTTCCCAGAGTCACACCGTATTAGAGGAGTCAAACTCCGAGTTAGATCCTCCGGGCTCCAAAGCCAAGCTTTGCCACGCGCGGTCTCCTCTAAGACTCATGTAATGCACACGGTGACCCGGGGCCACACTGCCGTCAGCCCCACGAGAGTGAGCAGGCATGCACCCCAGGTCCCACGGGAACGAGGTGTGCCCCCCACCGGGTCAGCGCAGCACTGGGCATGGCCCCTGTGCCCTGTGTCTTCGTCTCTCATGAGAACGCAGCATGCCGGCCTTGTCCTGGAAAGCTCCCCAAGGACACTGTCACGAGCATACGCCAAGGGCCGGCACCCAGGCTGGTTGCGCCAGGCCAGGAGGGACTCGGACGCGCATCCCATGCACCCATGCACAAGGCATAGGCGAGAAGATACATCACTGTCCGTCTCGCTCTCCACCCACGGCCGCGGCCACGGAGCCAGCACTGGGGCCGGCCCTTCCCTCCCTCGGGCCGGAGTGTGTGCACAGCAACCCAGACCCACGGGCGGCGGGACGGACAAGGAGAAGAGCCAGTCCCGCCGTGTGGGCCCAGAGCTGATGAGAGAGGGCGACACCAGTCACATGGAGTGAGGAGGAGGCAGGTCCACGTCCGGCCCTTGTGACATGGCGAAGGCCCGGAGAAAGACAGGATCTCCGCTCAGGTGCAGGGCCAGAGGGGGACGCCATTTGTCCCTAAGCACAAGCTGACGCCCTGGTATTCCGGGGGCACAGCGGACAGAGGGTGACCCAGAGCATGACCCAGGACGGGGAGCCAGGAAAACAGGCCAGAAGCCGCACGGCTGGTGCCTTAAGTCGGGCAGGGGTCATGTTGTTGAAGAGACGCGAGGGGAAGATGTCTGGGGCAGATATGAGGCTTTGTGACACAAACAGACACAGAAGAGTCTCTCAGGAGCAGCGCGTCAACAGAGAGACGCGGGGTGAAGGGGGATCCCATGCGTGTGGACGCCAAAACCGCGGCCGCAGCGACAAACGAGGCGTGCTCGCGTGAAGACAGCAGAAAGCGTCGCTGGAGGACAGAAGCAGGACCCGCACAGGCAGAAACTCGTGTCACGTCCTGGACATAAGGCCGTGGTATCATTAAGTGTAATTCTCCCCAAAACAGTCATGATCACCTCGATCATAACTGCAATCCTGATGAGATCGTTCTGTGCTGAACGCTACGATGTCAGAACACAGAAGAAAGTTCGAAAGCGATGAAGAATTCTTTTTAGTCGACAAGAGAGCACAGCAAAGGGTGCCGGGTCCCACCAGGGCGGATGTGTCTACGGATCAGAACCGCACACGTATCAGTGTCCAGGAGCACATCCAAGTGTCCAAGGGAATTGAGGGGACGAGACAGAGGCATCTCGAGTCCACGGGGGAATCCGGGCTGGGCACAGTGGCTATCTTGTCACAGGTGGCATGAAAATCCAAATGTGAAAAGTAAATACAAATACTAGAAGATCATCAGCGTAATCTCCCCACGAGGGAGATGTTCAAGACAGGAACACGAGCCTCGATAAACACACTCTAATTTTAAAGTTTCACTGTAATGCAAAATACTTCCAGCACACGCCCAGCGTGCAAAACACCGCCACGAATTACTAAGAAAACGGAGGGGAGCCCAGCAGAAAAGTGGACGAGGGATGTCAACAGGGAATTCACTACAAAGGACTCCAAGCCGGCACGTAGGTAAGAAGGACACGTTTCCGGCACGTGAAACCCTCAAAGTCCAGCAACAGCAACGGCGTCTGACCGTAAACCTGGTTAAAATGAACGATGTTAAAGGGGCAACGGAGCCACAACCAGGGCTTATCGCGTGTCCGCTAAGTGGTCCCGCTGTACCACTGTGAGGGCATCGATCTCCCAGCGTGGAGTCCGCACGATCTCCATTTTGCGGGTGAGAACCTAAGACCAGAGAGGTTAGGAGGCCTGCCTGAGGCCGCACAGCTGGGAGAGGGAGGTGGACCCAGCCTGCCGCACGAGCCGGACACCTGGCCCAAGTCAGCTGCCAACCCCCCACCCCCGCCCCCCGCCACTGTGAGAGCAGGTGTGAGCTCCGGCAGGCGGCTGGGGATAAAACACTGATGGCCACGGGACCCAGCGATTCCGTCTCTGGGTATACACGCCGGAGGACTAAAAACAGCGTCTCGAACAGGTGTTTGCACACCCGTGTTCACAGCAGCCTGACTCACAACAGCCAAACAGTGGGCCCAGTGCCCCCTGACCAGGCGGATGGGTAAAGCAAATGTGGCCCATCCATCCAGGGAAACACCACTCAGCCTTGGCAAGGCAGGGAAGTCTGACACCTGCTCCAACATGGATGAACCTTGAGGACATTGTGCTGAAGGAAATAAGCTAGTCACAAAAAGACAAATGGCCCTTGAACAACCCAGGGGTTAGGGGTGCTGACCCCCCACAGCTGAAAATCCATGTATAACCTCTGACTCCCCAAAATCGTAACTAGTAACAGCCCAGTGTTGACCGGAAGGCTTACTGATCACGTCAACGGTGGATTAACACGTATGTGATATCCCGCCTGCATTCTCTCTACAAAGTAAGCCAGAGGAAAGAAAATGTTAAAATCATAAGGCAGAGAGAGTACATTTAAGCGCTGGACTGGATTCATCGAAAAAAATCCACGTCTAAGCAAACCCGTGCGGCTCAAACCGATGTCGTTCAAGAGTCACTCCACTTCCACGCGGCACCTGGAGTCATCAAATTCACAGGCACGGAACGTGGGTGGAGGGCGCCGGGGGCTGGGGAGGAGGCCTGGGGGGTTGGTTTTTATGGGGACAGGGTTTCAGTGTGGAGGAGACGGGTGGTGGGGATGGCGACACAACACTGAGACCACACCTAATGCCACTAAACTGTGCACTTAAAGATGATTCAAGTGGTAAAATTTAAAAACAATTAATGTTTATTGTTGAGAGCGAGAGAAAGAGAGAGACAGAACACGAGCAGGGGAGGGGCAGAGAGAGAGGGAGACACAGAACCCGAAGCAGGCTCCAGGCTCCGAGCTGTCAGCACAGAGCCTGACGTGGGGCTCGAACCCACGGACTGTGAGATCATGACCTGAGCCGAAGTCGGACGCTCAACTGACTGAGCCACCCAGGCGCCCCTAAGTGGAAAAATTTTTTAAAGCAGCAATTAAGGAGAAGCCAGAAACCAACCACGGTGGACCATGTGCTGTGCTCATGGGGTCGGGGCCTCCGCAGGGGCTCCCAACCACGGCCCGACCACCGGGCCCACGCAGCCCACTGAGATTCATACGAATTTTAACGTCTTCCTCCATTCTGAGCGTAATTAAATCTTCAGTATTTCCTGTCAAACGCATCATCATTTTCCGACGCACTTTTAGACCCATAATGATAGAATCCCTGGCTCAGACTATAAATAATTGAGCTGAGGCCCTTACAGACGTGATAACAGCTTCCGTGGGACGTCCTTCAGCACATCCTGTGCTCTGCTGCTATTAAAAGGCTCTGTGGGCGTCTGGCCACATGTCGGAAAGCGCTGCCTCACATGTAAACAAACCACAGCTAAGGGATAATAAATAACATATATTTAGGCACGTATGTCTCAGAGGGTCAGGTCCTACCCCACTCCACGCGCTAACGTCGAATACGGAGGGAGGACAGTCGCACTCAGATGAAACAAGAATGTCGCCAAACAGACAAAATGGTGCCCACTGATGAGCGGGCGTAAGATGACTCTTGATTCCCCGAGAACCGACACCGTGTTACTTGCCTGTGTCCTAGACTCGGCGAGCCGGGGGGAGACCAGGACTCTGGCCCCAGCCTACCCACCCCTAAGCAAGGTCTGTGCTGGACTCGATTCCCCCGGATGTGAAGGGCCAAGTTCATCCCCATCACTGGACGGGGCATGCCGTCTGGAGATCACATGTGCACCCGGCATAAAATTAAATTACTACGTGAGCCTGATCACTTACTCTACTTCTGAGGGTATGGGGGACACGAAACCGCACACAGTGTGCTCGCAAAGTTGTGGAAGAAAACTCACCCTTCCGTTTTTCTGGTACTTTTGTTTTCGAAACTTTCTCTAGTGGACGGGCACGTGCCATGTTCATAATGAAACAGAATTGAGGCTGGGGGCATGAAGGTTAGCGGAGTGTGGTGGTTTTAACCCGGGACACTGGGAAAAGTCTGAAGGCTCTCAGTCGTCTGAGTGTTGGGGCACATCTAGTGGGGGGGGAGGTCAGGGGTGCTGCGGGATGTCCTAAAATGCCCAGAAGAGCCCCCACAACAAGGCATGACCTGGCCCCAGATGTCAGTGACGCTGAGGCCAGGGAAGCCCTGGTCTGGAGCCTATTTTTCATCTCCTGTCCAGGCCCCTGGCCCGCCATGCTGGGCTCCCACGCCATCGGCACCAATAGGAACCGTCCACGGATGCTCCGTTCACACAAGAGAAGGGCGTCCCTGGAAGGTAGGCTCAGTGTTAAAATCGCTGACGGGAACAAGCTGTAGGGACAGTCCCCCCTTTGCTGTCACCCGCCTGTCCTGCAGGTCCCAGGGCTCTGGACAGAGTGCGGGTGGGTCACCTGTGCGAGGCTGATACCGCCAGACCCGGGGCCTGAGAAGGGGAAGAGGCTTTGCTGAAGCAGAGGAGAGTGCCAGGAGGGAGCTGCACAGGGCCACGGGGAGCAGGGCGGCCCCCCCGGGGCAAGTGCCCCTGCCAGTGGGACAGGCAGAGCCAGAAGCTCCACCAGAGCATGCACCGCAGCGACCCTGGGTCCTGGGGAGGTGTCCCAGAACCAGGACACCCGCCCACCCCTCCGGGTACCAGCGGGCAGCCCGGGGAGCAGGGTTCACTGCCTTAAAAGAACACCAGCCATAAACCACATCCTCTGAAGGAGGCAGGGTCAGACCCACCGCTCGCCTACACGTCTCTCTTACCTGATATTTTGGTGTGCTTAAATAGATTATTTGGTGTGCTTAAATAGATTATAACAACTTATAGACTGGCCACTAGAATTTGCTCTCCAGCACTTAAAGTCTGTGCTTCAAAAGGAGTTATAAATTGCCGATCTCGAAATTATCCACGTCTTCATAAGCAGTAAATAAAAACTTGAAGATAAAGGCCACTATGCCACCACATTATCCTCAAAGAAAGCGGCGTTTTCTAAAATAAATGACTTTCAACGTGCTCAGCACACACAACCGTGCTAATTTTCATAGAAAAGGCCCTGGGGGCAGAAAGGAAGAAGTGCTTTAATATCACCTTTTCCACACAGTTTGTCTCACTAATCACATCCTCTGGGCCACCACTATTAACCATTTGCTTTTCCTGATGTTCCATCTTCAGCCATTTCCCTCGACTCCTGAAAATTTAAGATTTTGACGAGTATTATTTGACTACCTACTGTGCTGGGCTCTGAGATTCTGGAGGGCCCTTCTGGGATGCCCCGTGGCCTTGATGGGCTCTGAGAACTCCTCACCCGGAACTCATCAAGGCAACTCAGACTGTGCATTTAGAAGGCCATGTGGCCCCATCTCCCCGCCCCGCCGCATTTAGACACTTTAGACTTTGTTCTCTCCCAATAATGACCAACAATATGAATAGATTTTGATGAGGGGGAAATGCTTATGATTCGAAGGGAGGATCCGTGAACATAACCTTTTGTGTACAGTCTGAACATTATTATATCAAGCCTGCATGTAAAAAATACACCTTCACTAAGTCATCAAAACCGACATCGCCGTGGAAACAAAGTGACCTCATACGCCTACTGACGCGCACTGAGGACACAATTTCTATTGTTTACTGCCAGAAACACATAAGCTAAGAGAAACAGTTAAAATTAAGGCAAATTCTACAAAATACCTGGTGTGTACTTCCAATAAATGTCCAGAGAGACAAAGAAAGGCTGGGCAGTCGATGCAGTGGAAGGGAGCCCAGAGCCGCGACAACCACATACAGTGCGTGGTCCTGGCTGGAGCATTACCCTGATACCAAAGCCAGGCAAGGACACCACAAGAAAATTACAGGCCAACACCCCTGGTGAACAGATGCAAAAATCGTCAACAAGACAGCAGCAAATCAAACTGAACAGTACATTAAAAGGATCATTCACCATCATCAAATGGGATTTAGTCCAGGGATGCAAGGATGGTCTGCAAATCAAGGGACACGATACACCACAATTTACAAAATGACGGATGAAAACCACACGATCACCTCAGTTGATTCAGAAGAAGCATTTGACAGAATTCAACATCCCCTCGTGATAAAAACTCTCAGCAAATCGGGTAGAGCGGGACTGTATTTCAGCCTCATGAAGATCATGTAGGACGAGCCCTATATTACACTCGACGGGGAAACAGTGTGAGCTCTTTCCCTGAGATCAGGAGCAAGACAAGGATGTCCACTCTCTCCACTTTTATTCAACGTAGCATTGCTTTTCCAGAATTATTTTGGCTATTCTAGCTCTTGACTGTTCTATATACATTGAAGAACTGGCTTATTGATTTCCACAAAAAGCTCAATGGGACTTTGATTAGAATTGTATCACATCGTGAGATAATTTTTAAAGATTTTTATGTTTTAACAATGCAGTTTTTTAACCCATGAACGTAGTCTATAACTCCATTCATTTAGATCCTTCTCTCATCAATGTTTAGTATTTTGTTGCATATAAATCTAGGATGTGCTTTGTTGAAATTAACACTAATTCACGTTTTTGTGCTATTGTATATGGTCCTTTCAAATTTCCATTTTTCAGTTAATTTCTGCAACCTTGCTAAACTCCCTTATTAGTTCTAGAAGCTTTTATATAGTTTCTTCAGGATTTTCCGTGTAGATGACTGTGTCATATGCAAATAGAGATTGTTTCATTTTTCCCTGTCCGATTTGTATGCCTCTTACATTTTTCTTGTCTTATCACACTAAGATCTCTAGTACAATATTAAATAAAAGCTGCTAACTATGAGGTTGCCTGCAGGGTTTTGTGGATGTCCTGCCATCAGGTTAAGGGAGAATCCTTCCATTCCCAGTGTGTTGAGAGTTTTTATCATAAATGTATGTTGAATTCTTGCAAAATCTTTTCTTTACATATTGAGATTTTCATATTTTTTTCTTTTTTAGTCCGCTGATACGGGAAATTACATTGTTTAAATTTTTAACGTTGAGCCAACTTTCCAATCCCTGGATAACCCTTCCAGTATATGTTGTATTATTTTTTGATAAATTGCTGGATCCAACTTGCTACCATATTGTTAGGGTTCTGTGTCTAAGTTCACAAGGTTTTGGGGTTTTTTCTTGTAATGCCTTTGTCTGGTTTTGGTACCCAGATAATGCTGGCCCCATAAAACAAACTGGGAAATGTTCCTTTCTGTTTTCTGGAAAAGATCGTGAAGAATAAATCTTATTTCTTCTTAAGTGTTTGGTAGAATCTATCAGTTGGTACCATGTGGCTTTAGAGTTTTCTCCATGGGAAGATTTGTTTGTTTGTTTTTACTATGGATTTTATTTCTTTAACAGATATAAGCCAATTCAGATTATCTATTTTTTTTTCTTTAAGCCACTCTGGTAGTTTTATCTTTCAAGGAATTTGTCCATTTCATCTCAATTATTCAATTTATTGGCATAAAGTTGTTCATAATATCTCCTTATTATCCTTGCAGTGTCTGTGGTATCTGTGGTAATGTCCCCTCATTCATTCCTGCTCTTGGTAGTCTGAATTTTCTCTCTCTTCATGATTGATCTAATAGTTTACCAATGTTAGTGTTTTTTCCTTAAAAAAAAAAACCCTACCTTTTGGTTTCAAATATTTTCTCTAATCTTTTTCTGATTCCAATTCCATTGACTTCCAATGCTCTTGAAATGGCCTAAAGAACAATAAAACTTAGACAAAACACAGCAATGATTCTGAGCCAAGAAATGGTTCACTATATTCAGACTCCAAACTGGAAAAAAGTTTCAGGGATATCTTTTTCATATTGCTTATATTTTCCTTTTAACAGATGTACAGGTGTTATAATGATATAAATCTGTGCCTGCAAACACCCGAATTGATTCTAAGTGATATTAAAGCATTGTGTTATATTTTAACAGGCAGTGCTTTTCTTTTAATGGTTATAAAATAATTAGTTGGGGTTTTTTTTTAATAGGAGATGGTATTTTATAGTAGACGAAATGTGGTGTCTTCAAGACTTCCAGTGAGGAATGAGCCTGTAGAGCAATTCACACAATGTGGTCCTATAGCTCAGGGCACACATGGACACTTCTATGGCTGAATGTTTGGCCTTGAGGCATGGACAGCGGGCCAGGAGAGTGAGGCGGTACGCAGGTCGGCGTGGCTGTGCAAAGGAAGAGTGATAGGGTGTCATGAGGAATAGATTTAGAAAGGTATGCTGAGGCAGGTCAAGTAGAACACTGGCTGCTAAATTAAGAATTTTCCATTGTATTCTGCAAGTAATGGATAAGTAGGGAGTAATATGTCTCAGGCACACTAACCCATGAGCCGGTGCCCAGGGAATTGAAGGAGAGAGCAGAAGGAAGGAGAGTACCCAAGGGGCTGCCCAGGGAGAGCCAACAAGCCCCAGCGGTTGAACAAGGGAGAAGATGAGGCAGGACAGTCCCGGTTTCTACTCTGGGAGAAGGTGTGGGTGGTCGTTACAAGCATCCAGGAGATGTGAGCTGGCCCGACAGTGGTGTTGGAGGTGAGGTGGTGGGAGGTGAGAACAGGAGGCAGAGATACGATGCTCGGGATCTGGCAACTGACTGAGCAGCTGTGTCCAGGAAGACATACCAGTACAGGGCCGGACTCAGAAGAAGATTCAGAGGTGCGGACACAGATCTGTGGCTTATGCACCCGAAGTGTCATGTAAACCAATGAGATGCCCAACACGGACAAAACATCACGGACACGAAAACGTCGAAATCCGCGAACATGTCTCGAGCTCTCCCACGCACTAGCCAGCATGTTAAGTGCTTTTGAGATATTAACTCGATCATCGCTCGACCCTGTCAGGAGGTACCATAATGATTCCCATGCTAAAGACGGAGACACAGAGACACCGAGAATTTAAGTCACTTGCCCAACCACACAGCTGGAACGTGGTTCAGCACACACAGAAGCCCAGATCACCTGACTCTAGAACCTGTAACATTTGACCGATGTCTGCAAAGGCAAGGAGGTCCTTACGGAATGATATAGTTGGGGGGCAAGTGAACTCAGAAAAAAAAAGACAGAAAAGGAGCAATCAAAGAGGTGCGTCCTGACACAAATGTGCTTCTGGCATGGGGATTATAAATACACACCATGCCAGATGGTCCGTAAGGAGAGTATGGAGTGAATGCCACGTATTCATCTCATGGATTCTATTTAAACCATTGTGAGCCACCGAGTCAACTATGCTCTCCATTTTTAAAATTTCTGGATGAGTGGGATCACTTGAAAAAAAAAAATGGACTCATTTTCAAAGCGGTGGTTTCATAGATGGGAGTTGCAAACGGTTCAGACATTAAAGATAAAATCTGGAGCACCGCGTCTCCAAGGGTGGTACCTGGGCCGGGTCAGAAGCTTCTCCTGAAGACTTGTTGCAAATGCAAATTCTCTGCTCCCACTCCAGACCCACCGAATCAGAAACTCTGGGGGCGGGTCCCAGCCGTCTGCCGTCACAAGCTGTCCACATGACTCTGAAGTGTCAAAGTTTGAGAACCACTGCTCTAGAAAAGGAGATGATCTGTTCATGTGCATCAAATCTCTGGAGTCCCCGCCCCAGGTCACAGCGCTGACAGAGCACAGATCAGCCCTGTGGCCCCTCTGTGCCCAGCCTTCTGGGTTCTGAAAGGAATCCAGACTTTGGGGGAGCCCAGGTCAGGTTGGGGGGGGGTCCTCTCCTTCTGGTGCAAAATGGCAGAGAAAACACGAAGATCTTCTGTGCACGCTGCCTTCATCCAGAGATCTTAGCAGGGTCACCTCGGGGGGTCCCCCAACCCACCGCGGCAGAATCCCACAGGAGGGCATCATGGCATTTAACAAAGTTTCTTCATCCTTAGCCTGCAAAGTGAGATGTGTCCCTCCTGAGCAGGAAGTTCCACCAGGAGACAGCTGAATAAGCTGTCAAAGAAGGAGACAGACAGACAGATCCTGAGGCTTTGTGTGGGAGGCTCTGCCCGCTCCTCAGCCTGCTTTGCTGGAACCTGTAGATGCCGTGTCTAGCCCCCTCTCTGCATCTCGGTGACAGCCGGGCTTGCCCTGGCCAGCTGCCCTTCCTTGCCAACCCTGCACCCTGTGAGAGCCTGGCTCACCTGTGCAGTCCAGGGGCTACCCACGCCCATCCATACCTGCCCAACCCCCACGCCCCACCCAGGAGACTGTCCCTAGGACCATCTCCCCACCCTGGCTCCCACGGACAGGCCCCCAGCTGGATGTTCTCATGCCCATGGGCGGTGACTGCCCTCAGTGGCAGACGGCTACATCACTTGCCCCTGTGCTCAGAAAGTTGTAACGACAAGGCCATCCTGACGTGGTGTTAACCAGGCCTTGAAAGGAAAGGGGAGAATGGAAACAGAAGGGCGTCCAGATTTTCCAGGGGGGGAGAAAATGGGAACCAGACTGGTTTACTCGGGTGTTCGGGGCCAGAAGAGGAGGAAGCGTTTCTCCCCGACGGCTTGGAGAAAAACATGGCGCCTTCCCCTTCACCGGCCCATCCACCTCGCGCGTCCGTCCTCACCTCCCTCATCCCTGAACCCCGTCCCACCCCACCCCACCGTGCCCCATTCTGTCCCCCACTCACGTCAAGCTGGCTGACTCGGTGAGGGTCTCATCCTTTCTATAAACCCCCCGCGTGAAATTTTTTGTTAAGAACGCTTTAATTACATTTCCTCCTATTCTTTGGAGAAATTTAATGGGCAGTTGTGGAAGCACAGGAGACCAGTCCCAGGATGAGCCAAAGAAGCAGGACAGGGGCAGAGTCCTCACGGGCTGCGAGGGCCTCACGCAGACCCTGCTCTCGAGTTCCCTCCCCCGTGGCTGCTCAGACCACTGCTCCACTGTGGTCAGGAAGGGCGTCTGCAGTGAGCCCCCTCCTCCAGCAGGGCCTCCGAGGTCTGCCTGGCTCATGCTTCCCGAAGCCGCACCCCTCCCTCGTCCCCGACGCGGCTACAGCGCCGCTCCAGAGCCCGTCTGACACCCACCGCTCTGGCTTGGGCCTCTGCAGCTGCGTCCCAGCCTGCAAGGTCTTGGTGGTGTGACCTTGCCCATTCTGTTGGCTCACGTCTGTCTGGGAAGCTCACGGCCAGGCTCGGGGCTCCTCAGAAAAGCCCTGCACGTGGCCGTCCCTCCTTCAGATCACTCTGCCAGGTGGCACGAAGTTGCCCACATCTGACCGTGGTCACCTTCTGCATCCACAAAAATGTCAAGGTCGTGTGGTTTCTCGCACCCTACTCGTGTCTACGTCTGTGTTGATCTTCTCCCTCCCCGCAAGAGAAGGCGAGCTCTTACTCCGGGCTTCCTGACCAACATCTCAACGGTGGCCAGATGTGCCATGCGATAGACACGTATTCAGTGGCCGAAGGACCAGCGCGCTGAGCCTGGAACACAGTAGGTGCTCAACGCCGGGGTCCTATTCGTGATTATTGTTACTACTATCAGCAGCTGGCAAAGCAGGGACACAGGATGAAATACTAGAAATACTGCTCGAGTGAAGGCGATGCCTTCTTACTAAATATTTTACCCTTCTCAGTAACTTACAGTCTTTCTCTTCAGCTGGAAAAAATACCCTGGGCCGAACTGGTATTGATCATTAGTAATAGTATCAATCAGCAAATAATATTACAGATTAAGCATTATATTGGTTATTATTATAATATTATTAATTATAATTATATAATTATAATAAAATAAATATGTAATACATAACATGATAAATTTTAACATATACCGTATAATATATATGAAATATATATTTATAAGGTATAATCGATATCATTAAATGTTATATTTATTAATATGTATGTAATATGCAATTAAATATAATCAAATATCATTTATTAATGTATAATTAAGTTTAAATTTAACTCAATTAAATTAAATATAATATTAAATTAAATTTAATATCAAATGCTATTAAATATAATTGTTAATTATAAATTATAAATATAATATTAATTATAATTATAATATTAATTAATTAATATATTAATTGACAGACCCCGTCAGGTGTGCTGAGCACAGGCCAGGGCAGCCCCAGAACTTCGTGGGTCCCGTTGCCAAGACCCTCGACACGTCTCCCAGATGGTTCAATTCGCACCCGCGTGTGAGGATCCCGAGCCCACAGAGGTCATGAGTGGCTGGGAAGTGGTGCTGGGCTGGTGCCCAAGGGTCCCTGGACGCACCCCGTGCACACAGGGTTCTGCCACGAGGGGTCGGGACCAGGACAGCTGCTCAGATGGGCAGAGACTGAAAAATCTGATTCAGATGGACGGGCCAGGAGCCATCACCCCACTGCCCCAAGCCCACTCTGGCTCACAGGGTGGTGCCCGTGACCCCGCCATGCCGTCCTGGGGGCCCGAGCCCGGCACAGGCCGCTCCGATGGAGGCTCGTCCGGCATCCTCAGCCAGGCCAGGGTGCCCCCACATTGTGGGCCTCTGTCCCCTGCCCGGGACAATCTTCGGTTTAACTCAACTTAGCGGGAGGCAGACAGTGGGCAAATGCACCGGTGCCCCATTCCCTCCATGGGAGAACGAGGCCGACCAGTGACGGGGTCTCTGTCCGCGACCCCTTCCTGCTCCCCAACCCAGTCTCCCTAAACACCCTCCAAAATACCTCAGGTCCGCTCGGGGCCCAGAATCAGGCACGAGTGCATGCGGGTCCGGTCAAGGGAACAATCCTGGACACCCTCACCGTGCATGGCCTGTGCCGGCTGTTTCCAGAAGTAACGTCTTCTTTAATGCTCCCCAAGTGAGTGAATCCGTCAGCGTGCATTACGGAAGCAGAGACTGGACACAGAAAAGAGGCCTGTGGGAAAGTAGACCCCGCCTCCCTTTGCCCCCGGGGCCGGCCTGGCGTCCTAACTGCAGCCAGCCAGCCGGAGGCGGGACCTCAGCTGGGCGCACACGGCCCCCCTGTTCCCTCTCCACTCCGGCTCCGTACCCTGTGGCGCACACCAGAATCACGGCAGAGTCCGAAAGACAGAACCCCATGTGGGGCCGGCGGAAAGGATTTCAGGGGTAACCGCCCACACCCCAGACACCCTCGTGGTCTGGCTTCAGAGCCGAGCCCTGTGAAATCAACGGCCTCGGTCCTATGCTTCCTTTGGATCTGCCTTGTACTCGGGGGAGGAATCCACTGGCTTCAACGTTCCCTCCTCCAGGAAGTCTTCCCAGACTAGCTCAGGCCCTCGGGATGCTCTCCTGAGTTTCTGTGGTACTTCAGCATGCCTGCACCGAACGCCTGCCCGACTGCCTTGTGACTCGGGGCCTCCAGTGAGGTGTGGACCTGTGCCTGGCACATCCTCACACGCAGATGCAGACGAAGGAGACACGAGGCACGAGGTTATCCTGGGGGTGGTAAGACTGAGAAGTGATGGACCGCGAGGCAGGAGGACTCAGCTTTACTCCAGAGCCGGGTGTGCGTGCACGCAGGGAGCTGGCGTTTTCAAAAAAGACTCCTAAACGGAGAACATGCTAGCTCCCCCCCGCCAGGCCTCACCCCGGGGGCTCGGCCCGTGAAACACGTTCGGAATGAGTAAATTTAGAATGAAGCAGTCAGGCTAAAGTCACAGAGAGCGGCTGCGGGCTCCCCGCGTAGCAGGGACAGGTGGGCAGACCGTTCACACCGCCGTCTCCTTTCTATTTCTGGCAGTCAACCCGCCCCGGGGAAGATCTTTACAGCTTTGCTCCTCTTCCGGCCCGCTGAACTTCCACCGACGTTAGAGGTGTTTACTCTGCGGTGGGAGGGGAGCCCCGCAACACCATAACTGAGTGTCCTCGCTCCAGCGATCGGGCGGCACCCGGCCCCCCCCCCCCCACCCCCGTGCCACGTGTAAAGCACGAGTCTTAAATCCACAGATCGGGTGGATGTTCAAAGACAGGACTTTCCGGATTGCTTCCTCTGGGTCTGCAAACTGAGAAAATAACAGAACCAAGCCCTGCCCGCGTGGGGGGGGGGGGTGTGTGTGTGTGTGGAGCCCCCACCGCTGTTCTCAGATCTGTGCAGAACATGCCTGAGCCCACCGTCCTGTGTCTCCGTCACTGTCCCGGGCAGGGTGATGCAGGCGGACCACTCTGCCAGCCACTGGGAGCCCCAACGCCTTATCTGCCCTTCTTCCTCCGTGTCCGTCTCTGGCCACAGCAGCTGCCCCGAGCCTGGGCACTGCCCCGAGCCCGGCACGGCCTCTGTAAGCACAGATACCTTGTCAGCAAATGCAGCCTGTCCCCACACCACACAGTACACACTTGCCACGGTGGCCATGCCACACCGCCGTGTGGGAGGCGTGGCGGGAAGGGTTCTGGGGGCTGCCGGTGCAGGTGGGGGGGGGCCTCTCACTTGCAGGACGTGTGACCAGGGCACACGCAGTCTCAGGAAGGCTGCCACACACACGAGAGGAAACGCAGTGGACTGGGGTGGAATGCACACGGACGACGGAACGTGTGGTGGAATTTTGACCTCGGACTTTGTCTTCTTTAAGGGCTCGAAGAAAACCCTGGGAGCCAGCAGTGACCGGAGAGGAGGGAGCATTGCGACTCAGAGAAGGGGGGGTGGACAGAGTCTCAAGGCCATGCCGAGGCTGAAGATGGGCCCCTCCAAGCACAGGACGGGAGAGAGACCATTCTGGAAGCCAGGCCACATCCTCTGCTATCACGAGCCCCCACGATCACAGCGCCACATCCCCGGGCCTCTGTCCCCGGGTTGTCATATCGCCAGTGCGTGCTTGCTAGTTGTTTGCTCAGGCTCAAGACCCTGCAGCCACCAACTAACTGCCCTGCACTTTCAGACCAAGGTCACGCCTTCTGAACACGGTGCCCTTGTGAAACATCAGACAGAAAACACGGCAATGTCACAGCGTTCCCACCGGCAGGCCAACGGCTACTTCCACTTTCACTGCCCTCTGCCCCATGCTGACAATGTGAACAGGTTGTGGCCACGCGGCAGTGAACCGACCCCGACAGACGGCATCAGCCGTGAACGTCTCCCAAGACCCCACTGATATGCTGGAACAGAACAAAAGGGAAATACCTTCCCGAAAGGCACAGGTTTTGATTTTGATTTTCAGACTAAATAGACTTGGTGCCTTTTTATAGAGATTTTTCCAAGCATGCTGATTCTGGGTGTGTGCACCAGACAGAATACTGGGGGGCAGGTCACATCTGCAGGGTGGTGCTGGTGGAGCTCTGGGCCTAACCAGGCCCTTTGGGGTCCACTGAAACTACAACAGCTTTTAAAATGAAAACAAACAGTCCACCTGAGTGGCTCAGTCGGTTAAGCATCCGACTTCGGCTCAGGTCATGATCTCACAGTTCTTGAGTTGGAGTCCCACATCCGGCTCTGTGCTGACGGCTCAGAGCCTGGAGCCTGCTTCCGATTCTGTGCCTCCTTCTCTCTCTGCCCCTTCCCTGCTCACGCTCTGTCTCTCTCTGTCTCTCAAAAGTAAATAACATTAAAAAAATTTTTTTACATAAACAAAATGAGGAAAACAAACAAACAAAACCCCACGAAACTAGATTCCGTTATTGATGGACTCTCCACAATGAGTTTATGTTAGGACAACGTGCTGAACCTGAGTTCATCCAGAAGTGCAGCAAAGTCACACGTGGCTGAGTCCACATGCCTACGTGACCTTTATCTGGGGAGTCCAAGCTGTGCAGGAGGTCAGCCGGGGTCAATGAGACCCAACAACACACGTCAGATGTTTGCATTTGTGGCTGAAGACAGGTCACGTCGCTGAGTGCTCTGGGCTTAAGTGTGTATATATTTATAGCCTTCCATGTCCTAAAAATGGCTTAAGATGACCCCCAATAATAGGTAAAATTTAACACGATAAATAAGATAAAAATGAGCAGATGAGGAAATCAGAGGAAAGGAGGAAGGACAGGGCCGGTCCAGTGGCCAAAGGCACATGGGGAGCTTCCTATCCATGTGCAGGGCGGGCCCGACGGGCAGAGAACACGTTCTCCCCCGTGACCTCCCTGTCTGACATGGTTCGTCCCTCTGTAACACCGTTCAACACCCCCGCCCCCCACGCCGTGACAGGTGGGAGCATCTTGGGTGAGGACGTTTCAGGGAGGCACACGATGTGGTCCCCTCGCGCGGTCATCTGAAGGTCGGGCTCAGGCCAGGCAGGCAACTCGCTGGGACAGTGGGTGCCCACCACCGTTGGCCACCATAACCTCGTTTGGAAACCAGTGGCAGATGAAAGCAGAGGTCTCTGATTGACGCCCAGCCGGGGAGCTGGGTCCTCCCTGCTTGGGACCCCCCCCAACTGTCCGCCTCGGTGACACCAACTGGAGACCCTCACTGGCGCCCCTCAGGGACTGTGCGGTACACTTTGTAGGCCCCGCCCACTGGGCACCCAATTTCCCACAGCAGCCACTGATGTGGGCATTATGCCTGTATGCCTTTCCACACAAGTGGAAAATGGCAGAGGGGGGCTCCATGTACAGGACAGGACGTCCCTCCACACGGTAGGCAGTCCCCAAGGCTCTGCCCAAAGCGTTAGGGGTACAAGGTGATTAACAGCCACCGCTGCAACTCAGAGTCGATGGCAACTTCTGGGATAGTTGTAGAAGTTATCTACCAGTAAGAGGTCAGGAACCCACGGGTGACTCTACCGAAGGCATGACGATCCACCTCAACTCAGACGGAACAGCACAAAACTACACTGACCCCAACAAAAGGACGCGCGGTTTGGCCGCCAGAGCCTCCAAAGACGCTTACATCCAAAACTTGAAACAGTGGAACAGAGACGTAGTGAGTGGCTGGTTACTTGCTTGAGAAAATTTTGGGGCGCCTGGGTGGCTCAGTCGGTTAAGCATCTGCCTGTTGATTTTGTCTCAGGTCGTGATCTTGCCAATTGTGAGATCGAGCCCCACATCGGGCTCCGCGCTGACAGCTTGGAGCCTGCTTGGGATCCTCTCTCTCTCTCTCTCTCTTCCCCTCCCCAGCTCATGCTCACACACTCTGTCTCAAAATAAATAAATAAGCTTTATATGTATACACACACACATACATATGTGTGTGTGTGTACATATGTGTGTGTGTGTGTGCATATATATATATATAATGTGTATACACAGACATATATATGTATATAGATAGACAAATATTTTTTCGTGATGTCTGGGGAGCCTTTGGAAACACAACTTCCTAGAGCCTATTTAATAAAACCTAACCACAACCTCACATTTTCTGGCAACCTTCCGAGACTGCCTTTAGTATTAAGAGAAAACCATGGCGGGAGAGAGCAGTCACTGGCCCGGTGAGCACTCAAAGACCCCAGGGGCCTCAGCAGCTCCAACGTGTGCCCACCTACAGGACACTGCTGGACATTCCTCTCCGGGAGGCAAAGGCTTCTTTCTGACATCGATTTGTCAGTTTCCTTCGAGGGGTCTCTAGCTATTACCTAAAATAAGGACCGTGTCATGTGATATAAAAGCAAGGCAAGAGGCAGAAAGCATCGTGCAGACAAGCACACGTAGTTTTCAAAAAGCCTGATAAAGCCAAGGCTGTTCTGGTGCAACCAGAATTCACCAAGTTTCCTGAGTCCCAGCACGGCACCCCCCTCAGCCCATTATGCCGCCAGCCTTTGCCAGCGTCTAAATGGAACGGGATCGAGAAAGACACCTACTCGTCCAAATCCACCCATATCTGTTCTCCAGTTTCCTCCCGCAGTGTCCTCACTACCTCCGCCCCAGAGAGTGCCGGGACCCCGATCAAGGGCACACGGGGACTGTTCACCCCCCTCCACCACCCACCGCTGGTCCCCAGGTCTGCGTCCCCACACCGGGAGGCCAGGAAGGACAGCAAACGGCGGCCGGCATGCTGCACGTGCAGAGCTCAATAAATACATCCAGAGAATTTAAACGATACGAAAGCATCTCAGAAAGGGCAGGATCTGTTACAGGAATTCGGCAGAAATAGCCAACAGTTCTCTCTTAACGAAACCGCCACCACCACGAGAAGGTGAACAGGCGTGTGTTCCCGTGGCCCAGACGCGGCCAGAGCGCCCTGCCCAGCGTGCCGCCTGCACCTGACACTTGGTGCGCGGGACAGACGGTTCGCTCCGCAAATGCTCCCGCTGGTTTCCGGAACACTCCCACTGCAAGGTACCGCCCCTCTGCCTCGGCAAGGCCCGTAGGCCATCCTGTGCAGATCGATGGACACGATTCTTCCCTGAGTGCAGTTTACAATGCTGCTGTGTCCCCACCACGCGTGTCTTGAGCCGCTTCGGGAGGGACAGAAACGTCCCTTCTTTTGAACACAGATTTCTTCCGTGAGGAAGACATATCATTGCAGTAGTTGCCACAATTAAAGCGTGTGCATCATTTACAGCCATTACTACAAATAATTACTTTCTAAAGCTCGAACATTAGGCTTTGGCTTGCTAACCCAAAGATAGACAATACAGTGACTTGACTGCCATAAACATGAGGCATTTTCTGAGGTCACTATTTAGATCAAATAATTCTACAAATACCAAAGCAAGCTAAGGTCACCCACGGAAATGTGCCATTTCATGAACCCTCCTGACTTTCCAGTTTTCCTCTTCCAGGTGACTCCAAACCAACATGTTTTAAAGGTATAAGCTCTAAAAGGTTACGATTTCATTAAAAACAATGCTTAAATACAGAACTGGCTCTCAGGAAGCTTAGAATCTAGTTGACGGTGGAGGATACATACCCCTGCTCAAAATCGCTGACCCCCGCGAAGAACCAACTGCTTCCTAAACTACTACCGCCATGAATATTTCTGCCTCCAATCCATGCATTTTATTCCCTGTGTATACAGTTGAAAATTCTCCCCTGACACATTTTTCTCTTTGGAAAGAAATAACACAGTTGAGTACACTTTAAAATACCAAGCTTGTATTAGGGCTTCGTGTGTAAAGGAATAATCACAAGCACCACGCATGTCTGAAGCTTCATTATAAAGAGAGCTTGGAAGGAGCAGGGAGTGTCCCCGAGGGTGCTCATGTCAGAGACATGCATCACAGGTGGGGACGAACACTTGGAAATCCTGAATACCCTCCCTGTCACCGTCACCAGCACTCAAGGGGCAAACTTTCCCCCGGAAATTTCTAGGCTGCAAACTCTGAAATCATTCCTTTCCAAAGTAAAGTCACGGGAGTCCACATTCGAGAGGGCTTACCTGGTAATCTGTGTTCTTGTACTGAAGTCAAGAGACCTCATTGAGCGGAGAACTTCAATGCACCCCAAGTACTGGAAGGGGAAGAAAACGTAAATCATGAGCCCTGGGGACTGAGACGAAGAGACAGTTCTTAACTGTGTAAAGGGCGTTTTGGAAAGCCATATATATTTCCTAGATCTCATTTTATGTACATCATGAGGCTTTGTTATCTTCTGTAAAAGCAATAACCCACACCCTTACGAAACTAACCTCAGTGCCTATGTCGGTACCAGACTTGACTCTTCTGAGTTCCGTTAGTATTTTCATTTTACTTAGAGGTACATTTTTAAACATTTGTGTTGCGTTGTAACATGTACCGTCAACCACACAAGTCTTAAATGCAGAATTCAATTATTGCCGAAACACGTACCTGCGTGTAACCACCGCTCAGAGCCCAGCATCCCACCATCGTATTTCTAGCCCTTTACGAGGGCCTAGAGGCTTATCATTTTTAAAGAAGTAATGAAAACGCTGTAATACCAACATTTCAACCAATGGTAAACTTCATTATTTAATAAATATACTTTGGGTTCCATGAACAAACTATACATTACCCTCATAGTTGCTTTCTTTTGGCTTACCAGAAAGCCCTCTCCTGCATTATATAACACAAACTTTCAGAAGTTCTAATTTACACATCTAAATTTGTAGCTAAATTTTTAATCAGTTTCACACATGTAAGTGCATGTGTGTATGTAAATATACGGACATAACGAAAGCTGTAGATAAACAACTAGCATGGTAGAGATACAATATTTGTGTTCCAAAGCCCTGGGGAGTTTGAAGGACAGATGTTTTATACCAATGCCTTTAAAATTAGACTTCGCAGGAAGAGACCTCATGGTGTATCACAGAAAAGACTGCATTTGAATTATTCAGAAAACCTGAATTGGAGCCTGACTCTGTCATATCTTGTTATGTAACTTGAAGCGAAACTTTAAAATTCTCTGAGCCTGAGCCTCTGTACCCACAAAATGTAACTACCGTTCCAACCATTGGGTGGCTCTGTGATGTCACCGCCACCACCGCATCACACGGTTGTTGGAACACCACCACCACGGTGGTCAGGAGGATGCCATGAACAACGTCGTAGAGCCACACGAATCAGACGACCGCCAGCACTGCAGAGGCACGTGATTACACTGACCAACATCACAGACCTACCTGTGGACCAGGACTAACACCATGGGACTACGTGACTCTTACCACCACCAAAGCACAGAGTTACATGAGTACCATATCCCATCACAGGGCCGCGTGAATACCGCAGTGATGTCCCAAGTTACATGAGAAGCAGGAACAACACTGCAGGGTTGTGGGAGCACCGCCACTGCTGTTATGGTTGTGGGAACGCCACCGCCACCACGGCAGGGTTATGTGAATATTGCTAACACCATCGCTCAAATGTGTGAAGACCACAACCCACTTTGCTGAGTTGCAGGACTGCCACGTCCATCACTGTCACAGCACGGGGACACCACAGCAGTGTCCCAGATATCCCAGGGTTATGTGAATACCACCATCAGCAATGTTACAAAGTGAAGTCATTAATATGACCAAAGTGGCAGAACGGTGTCAATAACAACACCAGTACCTCTCAAAGATACAGAGTTACACAATTTCACACCCGCAATTGCAGACTCATGGGAAGACCCCATGGCCATCATTGCAGACGTGTGACTGTGACAAGAACCACTGCAGATAGCTGAATATCATGCCCACCGTCAAGAGCTATTAAATACCACAACCACCATTGTAGTTATGTGACTACTACACCACCACCACCACCACCACCACCACCGAGAAATGGGAATACCGCGAACACCATCACAGTTATGTGAATACCACCAGCAACATCATGGTGATACATAAGTGCCGTGATCACAAACATCACAGAATTGTCTGAATGCCACATCCAGTCTCATAGTTATGTGTTCCTGGGACGAACCTTGCAGAGCTACGTGTATACCAAATCCACCGACATCACAGAGTTACACCAGTACTACGATGATCATCACAGAGTTATATGGATAGCACGCCTGGCTTTGCAGCAATACATGTATCCCCACACCACCACTGCAGCTATGTAAATATACAGACCACCACCACTACAGAATTATGCAAATACCACCAACACCACAAATGCCCCCCCCCCCAAGCACCACTGCAGTTATCGGAACACCCCACCAATAGCATCTCAGATTTAGGGGAAGACGATCAAATTTATTGAAGAGGTCTGTGAATACTGTCAACCAACATCACAGAGTTATATGACTACAACCAACAGCCTCACAGTTATATGGCTACCAGAACCACCATCACAGGGTTATGCGAAGGCCACACCAGCCCTGAAAGATTGTGTGAACACCATGACCACCATTTCTGAGTTACAAGAAGGCCGCGATGGACTTTGCAGAGTTACAGGATTAGCACACCCAACACCATCTCAGCGCTTTGTGAAGATCACTACTACTGCCGTGTAGAGTTACCTGAATCCCACAGCCACCAAGGCAGACCACTGTCACAGAGCCATGCAAACACTGCCACCACCACTGTTGCGGAGCCTTGTGAACACCATGGCCACCAACCAGGAGGGTTATGCGATCCTCCTAACTAAAGCTGCAGGTTTACATGAATATCACTAGCATGATCTCAAAGTGATGTGCTAATGCCAACACCACCCTCGTCATAGAGTTACGCAGACACCACGACCAAGTCACAGGGTTGTCTGAGTTATACCATCACCACCGTCACAAGACGCAATGACTGTCACCATCAACTCTGTGCAGTCGCGCTAATGCCGTGACAAATGAGTGTTGCAGGGTTGTAGGAACACCGTGCTGAGCTTCACAGACCATGTGCACATCACCTCCACCACCATCACAGTGGTATGTGAATACAAGGCCACTGTCACATAGTTATCTGACTATCACCGCCACCACCATCACGGTGGTATGTGAATACCACGACCCACATCACAGCGTCAAAGCAACAACACCAGCAACGTCACAGAGTCACAGAAATGCAACTACCACAGGTGCAGGCTATGCGCGCATGAACACCAGCACCATGAAAGAGCCACGTGGACACCATGACCGGCTTCTAGAGCTATGTGACTAGCTAGCCAAGATGCGGCTAAGGGAAGACTACCAGAAATATGGTCATAAAGTTATGTACTACCATGACAACACCACAGGGTTATGGAGACGCCACGACCGACACCACGGTGACATCTGAATGCCATCACCGCCACCCCATTGCAGGTATGGAATATCATGACCACCACAGCAGGCATTTGTGACCACCATGACAAATACCACCACCATGGTAGGAGAACTATATGAACACCACTACCACCAATGTTGTGGTTTTGTGGATACCACCGCTGCGCTGCACTGCACAATTATGTCAACACCGTGATGAACGTGCATCCCTCCGCTAACACAGTTGTGTGGAAACCGCAATGTCGTCAAATTACGTGAATACCACCAACACCGTCACAGTTACATATGGACCACAACCAACAATATGGAATTCTGTGAGCACCACGACCATCGCATTTACGGAACCACAACCGCCACCCCGGCAGTCGTGTGTAATGTAAGTACCGCCACCACCACCAGCCACGTCACTGCCCCTACCGCTGTCAGCATTGTGTGAATACAACCACGGCAGCTGTCCCGAAGTTACACGAAGACCATGACCAACTCCAGGAAGTCACAGGATTACCACCACCACTGCCACACTGGAGTGCTAGGTGAGGGTCACTATGAGTGTCACAGACCTGAATCATGCCCCCCAGGTCTGCAGCAATCTGCCCTCTTACCATCAGTGTTTAAGGAAACGTATTTCTACCCCTCATAACACGATACAGCATCGATCTCCGAATCTCTATCACACGCAAAAGTATCTCATCCTCGTTCCGATGTGCATTTCCCTGATGTCTATAAGGCAGTGTGATTCATCTCGCAAGTGTGTTGGCCATTTTCACCCCTTTTTCCATTAACTAACTGCTTTGATCTTGGGCCCAGTTTCCTATTCCTTATCTTTCTATTATAGACTAAGGGGATGATAATCTCCCATTCAGTCATTTCTCGTTTGATGGTGTCGGCATTTTACCTAACACAAACTGTTACTGCAGTAAACACTGTACCAATTCCTGTAACCACACGTCTGTCATTTTCTGTATGGCTCTGGAGGGTCCTGTCTTGCACGAGAAGGTCACGATATTCTCCTAAATCGTATTTCACAACATTGATTTATGACTTATCTACACATTCACTTCTTTAAGTGTTTTCAGTAATGTTTTCCATTTGGCTTTTTAACCTATTTGGAATTCACTTGTCTGTACAGGACGCGGGTGAGTTAATAAAGTTGGCCTCCAGAGGGACTGTGATCTACACCACTGCCACTGACCTAGTAGTTCATCCAAGTCTTTCTGCAGTGATGTGCCAACTTCGTGATATATTAAATTCTTATTTTCTGTGTGGACCTCTACCTGAGCTCTATTGTGTTATACTTTGCGTGTCAGTCCCACATCTTTTGTGTATATTTTTCCTGAAGAACTTTAAAATCATGTTCTGAAATCCCTCCACCACTCAAAAACTGGCTTCTATTTGAGATTTCATATTACCTTGAGAAGAACTTATATTTGCCGTTAAGCTTTTTATCCATAATCGTTGGAGTGTCTCCATTTTAGATATTATTTATTGCCTGTAGGAAGACTTTGTGGTTTTTACGGCATTTACCCTGTACTTTTCTTCTCCAACGTATTCCAACACATTTTTTTTTTAATTTTGGTTACCAGTGAGGACGACATGTTGATTTTTCCGTTGTACTTCTAATCTGGTTTTCACCAGCAGAGAGAAAGTCTATCGAATTGCAGGTATAAACAGAAAACTCAATCAATGGGCTCCAGAGATGCACAAAGAATTACGAAAACTGAACAATGGGACTCAGAAAACCTCCCCAAACCAGAGAAAACCTCCCAGTGGGACCGAAAGATGGACTCACAAAAGAAAGTGTAAAGTCTTGGAGTCTGGATCTGAAAGTTCCTGCATCTGCATCAGAGGAGTTCCAGTAAAAGGAGAGACAAAAACAGAGGGGAAGAAATAATTCAAGAACAAAGAGAATGAGATGTTCAGTGCTGGAGGGAGACGGGAGTATCTATATTTTCAAGGCTCATAGAAGAAAGATGAAAAGACCCACTTGTGGATGCACGGAAGCTGCGTTTCAGGACAAAAGGACCCAGACAGAGATATCCTGTGAGTGCTCCGTGAGGGGAAGAGACACCAGCTACTTACAGAGAGTTCTCCTGCCCGCTCGGGAAGTCGGAAGAGAAGTATTGAGCTGAGAATCTTACATCCACCCAAACCGGCATTCAAGTGGGAAGACAAAGCCAAGACTCAGAGAGCTAACCACCCACAGACACTCCCTGAAAGAATTATTCCAGAAGAACAATGAATACAAAACACAGGAGGATGTGGGCTAGGAGAAAAAGAATAAGGAAAGAATCAACAAGAGTCACAGGTACATCTGATGCTTAATAATTATTGACGCGTAACTTTAAACATCTATTTTACAGCGACAGGGAACGAAATCTCAGAAGACCCCGACTCAGCTGGCCAGGGCAGACACAAACAGAGGCTGGAGCCAGGGAGAAGAAGGGGGAAATCAGGAAATGCACGCTGGGCACACTGGGCACTTTGGGCACCACTGTGTCTTGTGGAGGCAGCACAGAACTGATTAACCGAACCGGCAAAAACAATGTACATTACACGTACGTTACACGTACAAAAAATTGTAAAACCCTGGGGCGCCTGCGTGGCTTGGTCAGTTAAGCATCTGATTTCAGTTCAGGTCATGAATTTGTGGTTCCTGAGCTTGAGCCCGGAGTCGGGTGAGCCCTGCTTCTCTCTCTCTCTCTTTCTCTCTCTGCCCCTCGCTCACTTGTGCCCTCTCTCTCTCTCAAAAAAAATTGTAAAACACTGTAAAAACCAGGATGACTGACCCCCTCCCCGCCAAAACTGCTAGAGAACAGAAGGAGGAAACAAGTAAAATCATTCCAGCCAGCAGAAAGGAGAAGGAGGAAATCAGAAAATGCACAAATAAAAGACAGAAAAATATAAATTGAAACATCAGTAACGGGCCCAAACATCTCAGTAATCGTAATAATCATGATTGACTGGACCCACCAATTAAAAGTCAAAGCTTTCACACTGGTTAAGAATAAGTTGTGTAAGTCACATGAGGTCACAAAGACAACACTGAAAAGACAAGAGCAGATTCTCTCCCAGGCAAAGGCCAGCAAAATAAACCAGGGATATAACCAGGAGAGTAACTCACTCACAATCGTAGGGAACAAAACACGAAATAAGCTTAAGAAACGTGCAGGACTAAATTGAAGAAAACCTTTCATGAAGGATGAATAAATAAAAGAAGGCCCACATATGTGAGCAGACGTATCATGGTTTTGGGCTGCAAGATTCCATACTAAAAGCAGGTCAATTCTCCCCCAAATTAATCTACAATCTTGGTGGGATGCCACATGAAGTCTCAACAGGATTTTTTTCCCACTGCATGAAAAGTTAATTCCGACGTGTGATCATAAAGGAAGACTTTGAAGAACGCAAATAAATTTCCGAGGAAGATGAAAATGACAAAGAACCAGTGATAACTCCATGAAGCTGACTTGGGAACAATCCTGCACGGAGTGTGGTGATGCGGGAGAGGCCAGGGACCCCGAGGGGCTCCCACGGGACCAGCCAAGAGGGCCCTGGGCTGCACAAAGGATGGAAATCAAACGCAAGCCAGCGGGAAGTGAGAGCTGAGTTTAGTGAACACGTATAGAGAGATCCAGACGGAGCATCCAGGAGACTCAGAAGGGAAATGAGGGAGTCTTATCTTTATTCTGGATCTGGGGGTTTCTACTAGATGGTGGCCTGGTGCACATGTCCCCTCAGGCATCCAGGAACCAGTGAGAACAAAGACAAGGGCCCAGGTGTTATTCCTTGGAGCAGGGGGCCTTGGTGTCAGTCGAAGTGTCTAGCTTGGAGGTCTGGAATACGCGTGCGATGGCTTCTAGTCGGTCTCACATGGCCCTTGCTCAGATGTGATCTGCTCTAGAGAAGTCACTAACTCCTTGTCCCTTACAAGGAGGACAATCACTGTCTGCATCACAAGGCATATGGAGAGTGGGGTGGGGGTACAGGTCCTAGCAAGATACAAGCCGGAAAAGAAGCAAAGTTAAAAAACCAGCTTTTTCTCTCATGGGAGAGCTTCCCTGTCTCAAAGGGGTGGAGAAGAAAAGGGCAGATGTATCTGTGGGAATCACTGATGAAAAGATAAGGGGCCAATAAACGTTGAGTACGTGATGGGCTCACAAGAGCCCATGCTGCTCAGTAAGGTCGGGTACGCCGTGTGCTGTTCACACGCGGCAGGCTCTCCTTACCCCATCCCCGAAAATAAATCTCGGAAGGATTAACGAGCTCAAGCTGAGGAACAAACTTACAAAAGCATTATAAGAAAACCCAGGGGGCGCCTGGGTGGCGCAGTCGGTTAAGCCTCCGACTTCAGCCAGGTCACGATCTCGCGGTCCGGGAGTTCGAGCCCCGCGTCGGGCTCTGGGCTGATGGCTCGGAGCCTGGAGCCTGTTTCCGATTCTGTGTCTCCCTCTCTCTCTGCCCCTCCCCCGTTCATGCTCTGTCTCTCTCTGTCCCAAAAATAAATAAAAACGTTGAGAAAAAAAAAATTAAAAAAAAAAAAAAAGAAAAGAAAACCCAGAATACGATTTCTGTAACACGACCTAAAACTCAAAGGCCATAAGGTAAACCCAAGAAAACTGATAAATTATTTATAAGAAAAGACAAGCAACATAAACATCATGATTAGGAAAAATGCAATAAATTTAACCGGGGGAAAAAATTAATGACCAGACTACCCAAAGAGTTTCTATGAGTCATTAAGGAAGCGTATCCACTCAAGAGAAAAAAAAAAAAAAACGGGCAAGGAAACGAACCGGAAATTCACGGAGGAAGACAAACAGCTGACCCACGTGTCCGTAAAGACTAGCGATCAGAGCCATTAAAATAAATGCCAAACAAAAAGATAATTTTCCACCCAGCTGAGCAGTCACACTGGGTGAGGGCCCTCCCTCGTGTTCCTCTAGCGTGTGTAATTTGGTGAAACCTTTCTGGAAGACTCTTTGGAAGTATCTATGGAAATGGAAAACGTGTTTCCCTTTGACCCAGCAACTTCATTTGTAGAGCTTTATTCACGCGTCAGTGTGTGAAATTGTATGTACAAAACATTCATTGCCTCGCTGCCAGCACAGAATGACCATGTGAGCCCCCTTCTCGAATGTTTATCAATAAACCCACGGCTAAACACTTAGGGCACATCCAGACTAAGATTCTGAATGGGGCCGTTTTATGAATGATTTAAGCTCAGAGTCTCCAGGAGACACCCTTACTTCCTCCACATCGCCCCCTTTGGGGCAGAACACTGGTTAACTGCAGACATCAGAGCTAGTGTCAGAAAAATGCTAGTTCAAATTGCACATTACGCTTTAAGGTAATTTCAAGCGGCGGATACACAGGAAAGCCTGCTGATGTCATCGATGGCAGGGTAAATGCACGTGCTGGCAGGAGTGACGACTGGGGCAAACTCGTGCGGCGTTTTCTCCCGAAGCTGGACGTGTGCATTCCCCGTGACCCAGCATCTCCGCTGAGAAGAGAGAGATGGACCCACCTGCCCGCCACATAAACGCACAAACGTACTCACGGTAGCACTGTTCATGAAACCCCTAAACTGGAAAGAAAACCAAGTGTCCACTAGCAGTGTGATGGATAAATAGCAGCGAAGTCGCTTCAACTGCCAACTCCCCACCCCCACCCGTGCCACGCGTCCACGGCCTGTGGGAAATACGTGATCTCCCTTGCCTGCAAGCCCCCCTTCCCTCCCAACTCCTTCCCTCCTCCCCTTCCCGAACCATGCCAATCGTCAGTGATCCCCATCGAAGATCAGACTTGGAGAAAGGGCCCCTCCCTGCCTACGACAATAGCGTTCCTTATCCCGTGAGAGCACGTTCTGTGTTCTGCATCCACGGAACCCACGCCTGTGTGCACGGTGCCCCTTCACTGTTATACTGGATGCTCGGTACTTACCGGGTAAGAAAGTCACACTGCCAGGATTCAAAACAGGGGAAATTTAAACCTTTAAAGGCTCTCTCTCACTGCCATCCCTCCCTGACTGTCAACGCCTGAGACCCCAGCGCCCCCTCCAAAGTGCTGAGCTAGCGCTCTGTGCCATCGTCCCCAAATCCGCACCCGTCCGTATGCCGTCACCGAGAAGACTGCAGGGCCGGGCCTTTCTCCCTCTCCGCTTTCCGAGCGCCTCACACGTGATGGGTACAAAATAAATGTGTGTTGGGCGCATTCACCAAGGCTAACGAGGTTAGAGATGCTTTCCGGTCCCTCCAGTGATCAGAAGCAGACAGCGTATAACACTTCATTTGATCACGCAGGAGGCTCACGAACCATAATTTTCTATTAACTTTTTCTTTCACTTAGTAGCACCCATTTGTGTTGGTTTCTGATACGTAATATATTCCAACATCCTCAGTGTTTCCCTGAAATTATTCTGGAATTCAGATAGGACTGTTCTACAGGCCTTTCCCCGTAGCTGAATTAGTCCAAGTGACTGGGAGAGAGTGCACACGGACAGCTCAGGAGCAGTGTGGGAGAGAGGGGGACGCTCGCCCCAGCAAAGGAACAGAGGAGCAAAACTACATTCTATCTGCAACGAGCTTGTCTGTCATTATCTCAAAAAAAAAATCTTTTCAGGGAATAACACGTATCCTATAACCCTACGGCTATAAATTTCAACATCTGCTCTCAGTTTACCTGGAGGCCGATTCTTCCCCATCTAGGGCAGCGTCCTGGACACAGGTACAGGTCACCTGCGGCTGGGACTACAGGTGCATTTCCCACAAGGTCAATGGGTTGACATTTTCCCCATTTAACCACATGCTTAGAGTTTCCCAATGATTATTTATAATTCCAAGATGAATATGTATTCTGTGAGTTAACTACCTAATCTCTGAGCCTGAATGCTACCAACTGGCATGCGCCCTTTTAAGGCAAGGATACCATAATTCCACAGTTCAACCCTTGGCGCTTGGATGCGTCAAGCACTGGTATGAAAGTGAACAAGAAAAACCACTGGCTTCCAATTTCACTCCTCTGTCTTCTGTCCGTGGAAAAGCATGAGACCATACTTGCTGGTCAGGCCAAAAACAAGGCCCTGAAAAACGTGCACCGATTTCTGCATTTCGCTCGCTAGCCAGGAAGAGTGGACTTGGGACCCACACAGCCCTAGGTTACAGACTCACTTCGTGGCTGACCACCGGGGCGAGCCTCAGCAAATCACTGGACACTCTGAGTGCCTGTTTCTTCGAGCGTCGGGTGAGATTACCGTGAGAAACACAGGAGACCGCGTGGGGTTTAAGCAAGCAGCATTACGCTAACGCATCACCTCCACGAGTGATAGATACTGTACTCCGAACACGGACTATACATCCTCAGCACGGTCCTGCAAAAGGCATTTCCAATTGGCTTTTCATAAAACTTGTTCCAACTGACACATCGGCTCACGGTGTGGGAGAGCATCTTTCCCCTCCCTCTTTGCCAGCTCTCAGGATGCCGTTACGGGTGATTCATTTGCATTTTGTAATTTGTCCGAATATCATAATTTTTACAATGAACTTTACTCCTCATAAATGACGTGTTACTGACAATTCAATGCCCTGTCTCTTCCACCCAATCCAGGGAAACGATGTACAATCGGAATAGGTCCTGCCCCCACCCCCATCCCTCCGAGACCCTTCTCACTGTGCCCTGTTATCCAGAGCACCTTCCTCCCACCCCATCCAGACAACTGCCGCTCACCTTCGGACTTTAGACCCTCCATGAAGTCATGTACCTCTGGCTCATTTCATTCAGCATGACCGCGCTTTTTGGTGGCTAAGTTTCTCATTTTCATAAAGTTCCATTTATCTATTTTCCTTCTGCTCCCTGTGCTTGTGGGGCCATATTTAAGAAACCCCTGCCTAATCCAAAGTCACAAATATTAATCCTTGTGTGTTTTCTATGAGTTCTGTGCTTGTAGCTCTGACATTCAGGACTTTGATCCATTTTGAGTTCACTGTCCTATACGATGCAAGAAAGACTCCAACTTCATTCTTCTGCATGCGGACATCCCCTTGTCCCGCACCATCTGCTGAAAAGACAATTCTCCACTGGCACTCTTCTCAAGAATCAACGGACCACAAATGTATGGGCTTACTCCTGGTCTCTCAATTCTGTTCCACGGATCTGCGTGTCTACACTTTGGTCCGTAAAATGTGAGTCCCCCAAATTTCGTTCTTCTTCATCGATTCAGTTTTGGCTATTTGGGGGCACTGATGCATTTTTAAATTACTTGATGAGTTATTTAATTAAGCCTGTTTGACTAGTTTATTTGGTTAGTTGCTGACTTCTTCACCACCACATCAATTCCAGGAGAGAAGAGACCACCTCTCTTTTTTTATTCCTTATTGTATTGAGAACCAGACACACAGTGTAAACTCAGTGCGATTTGTTGAATGAATGAATGAATGAATGAATGAGTGACCGAATTCTCAATTTTGATAATGGTAAATAAAAACAGCCTCAATGTTCAAAAATAGGACAATGTTTAAGGAAGTTATAATACATTAATAGCATAGAATATCATGCAACTGTTAAAAAACATGCCTTCTGATAATATTTAATGATTTGGAGAATCGCTGAGGCTGATCTCAATTTTGCATAAATGAAAATAAAGGGTGGAAAAAAATCAGGGAAATTTTAATAAAAGTCATCATGGAAGGCTGTGATTACGCTTGAGTTTAATTTCTTCTTTTCCTTTTCTCTATTTTCTACTCTTTCTGCAATCAGCAGGTGTCACTTCCATAAAAGAAAGCCAAACACTATTAACTAAAAGTACACAAAGGCATCCAGTTGTGCACAGACTTCTGGATTTGCAGTCACAGACGATGATCGCCCTGCTAGGGTTCTGTTGCTTGTGGAGTCGACCCCCAGTGACTTAGACGGATTCAGATTCTACTGGGGAGGTGGCCACATGGGAGGAACTGTTCTCTGGGCAGCCAGGGTTGAAGATACGATATGGGGTATAAAATCAATATAAATATGCCCCTACCCCAGTCTCATTTCTGACATGGTAGAACATCCCTTAACCACCTGTGAGAACCCAGGGCCGGGGCGGGTTTGTGAACCTCACCTCTTCCAAATCCCCAGTGGGGACCAGAGGGGACCAGAGCTCCTGAACCCACACAGGTGCTACTACCCACGCAGTCAGGGTTCAAATGTCATCAACTAAAATAGCTTGGAATTTATTGGAAAGTTACTATCCACACTGAAGGAACGGCCATACCTAACGGCACTAACATGACCAATATTGGTAAGGATTTTTTCATTTAAAAGGTAATGGATGGGGGCGCCTGGGTGGCGGAGTCGGTTAAGCGTCCGACTTCAGCCAGGTCACGATCTCGCGGTCCGTGAGTTCGAGCCCCACGTCAGGCTCTGGGCTGATGGCTCAGAGCCTGGAGCCTGTTTCCGATTCTGTGTCTCCCTCTCTCTCTGCCCCTCCCCCGTTCATGCTCTGTCTCTCTCTGTCCCCAAAAAAATAAACGTTGAAAAAAAAAAGAGGTCATGGATGTAAACTCATCGATGGTGGCAAAGGTCAGAATGCTGGACACCCTACTGACTGTTCGGGCTTGAGGGAGCCTGGAGGGGCCTGGGAATCTGCTTTAGGTCTTAGGCAGGTGCCCGGGTGGACGTCCCGTGCATGTAAATGTGCTCACTGATCTGAACATTTAAGGTTGCATGGTTTACTGAGCACTGACTAAAAAATTAAAAAATAAAAAAGATCACTGCTTTTAAGACAGCCCTTGAAATTATTTTTAATGCTCAGCTTTTTCTGTCAGATAACGTGTGTTCATCGTACAAAACTTTGGAAAATACCAAGGGCATCAAAACATGAAGATCATTTATAATCAGTCCTCTGGCACAACTTGGCATTATGATAAATGCCACGGGAAGCCCTCTAACAGCTCGGCTCTGTTCTCTGGCTTCTGGGGCTGCTGGCAAGCTCTTTACCAACGCCCGCAGCTGCGGCCGCACAGACCCACCCGCCCTGACCACGTCTGCTCCCACCATTCAGCCGGCTTCCTCCCGACGCCTTCAACGCCAGCTGCGGGTTCCTACAGAATCATTCACTCCCCTCCAAGATGGGCCTGTGCTGCCACTGCTGTGGCCCCAAAGCAGGGGCCAGGAAGGGGGCTCATCCCCTGCGCCTTTCCCGACTCGCTGCCTTGTGGGGCAGAGGCACCTGCATCAGGAGGCACGGTGACCAGGGCTGCCGTCAGGGCCCTGTCCCATGACAGAACTCTTTCTCGGATAAAGGAACCTCTGACCTCTCCCACAGAAGGCAGAGGCCGGTCCTGACCCCTGGAGCTCTGGGCAACTGAACCGCACTCCAGGACGAGGGCCGCGGCCGGCCCGAACAGGAAACACTCATCTGCCACCTGGCAGGCCCGGGGCCGGCGACCCTGCAAATGCTCACTCGTCTCACTGCCCTGGGGCCCTCGTGGACAACGCCGTGCTCACCCCCACTTTAGACGAGGGACCTGAGGCTCACGTGCACCCCGGGGGAGCAGCAGGTGAAAGGCGGCCCTCGTGCCCAGAGCCCCGGGGCACCTGCTGTAGTGGCCGAGCAGCCATGTGCCTGCACGGCGGGCACGTGGGCGGGCGCCCGGGACAGCCTGTGGGGACAAGCGGGCACTGACACAGGTGACCACCTGCTTTCCGCTTTCCTGTTTCCTTTGTCCGGTTTCTTTTCACTGCCCGACAGGGAGGACGTCAGCCATCTGGGTACAGCAAACCCTCACGTCTAGGCTTCCTCCTCTCTTCACCTTTCATCTCACAGGGCAAATTATACTAACACAAGTGCCATATAGGCTTCTATCAAAGGAGCCAGGAAGCCCTTGTAAATGCTGGCTGCAGGCATGTGTCACCCGTCTCGCGCACGCCGAGGACGCTGAGTCACAGGGAGGAAGTATGACCGGGGCTCGCTTCAAAGGAAACCACTGTGCTCAGTCTCATCTGAAAATCACAGCAGTGCGATTGGCCATATCTGCTTTTCAAAGCCGAAGGGAAAGGGGGAAGAAATACTCCAGAAATACATGCTGGTGTTGCAGCTAAAGCCGCGTCGCAGCTGCTGTGTGAAGGAGGCAAAGCTGACCAGCCCTTTTTATTCAAGCGTGTCCTCATTTACCGCCGCTGTCCTCACTCTGACACCGAGCTAGCCGCTTGGTCCCGGAACATGCAATCTCTCCCCTGGGGCCCCGGTTCTCTTCACCCATCCCCCACAAAATAAACAAACAGATTATTGGACACGATGGCCCCGGAGGGTCCGCTCAGCTCCCTGTGTGCGCTGGGGGCCAAGAGCCTTCTTTCCTGCAGACCCGCCGGGCCACAGGTCTCAGTCCTGGGCCTCTGGTGCACTGGACAGCACTGTGGGGGGGGGGGGGCCTGGCTTTGCGTCCACGCAGCGCCACAGGCCCTTTGCCCGGAGCTGCCCACCTCTCCTTGCTCCTAGGACGCAGCCGTCAGCTGCGTCTGCCCTGGAAAGGCTGCGAACAGGGCCGGGCTGGCTCGGAAGGCGTCTTGGGATCTGTCCAGACAGCCCCGTTTCGTTCCCGCCGGTGGTGACCTGGGCCTTCTCTCTTTTTATCTTGGTCAGTCTCGCTGGGCTTATCCATCTCATTGATTTTCTTTTTCACAGCATCAGATTTATGTCTCATTGATTTTTTTTTTTTCCTATTGACTTCCTGTTTTTCACTTCATTGATTTCTGCCTTTACCTGCGTTCTTTCTTTCCTGAGGCTTTCTTTCCGTTTGTCTTGTTCTTCTTCCTCAGTGACCCTTAGATTATTGGTTGGAGACATTTTCTCTTTTCCAGCGTAAGCATTCGGTGCCATAAATGCCCCTCCCTGCTCCGTCGGAACGCGCAGCGCACAAACTTTCATACGCTGTGCCTTCATCTGTATTCAATTCTGTAGATTGTTCCCTCTCCTTTGAAATGTCTCCTTTGTCCTTTGTCCTTTATAGGCCTGTTGCCTAATTTCCGAGTGTTGGGAGGTTTTCCCGTTGCCTTTCTTTATGAATTTCTAATTTGAATCCATTCTGGATTTCGATTCCTTTAAATTTGCTTAGATGTGTCCTACAGCTCCAGGTAGGGTCTGCCTTGTTGGCTGTTCCGCGGGCCCTTGACAAAAACGTTTATTCTGCTGTGGCTGCGCGAGTGGTCCGTGTGCAACCAAGCGCTAGATCCTGTTGTTGACTGTTGCTCAGTTTTGTGTATCCTTGCTGATTTTCTGCGCGAAGCCCACGAACGGCTCGGGCGGGCTGCTGGAGGCTCCCACTATGACCGTGGGCACGTACATGCATTTTTGTACTTGTCCCTGTCCCGAGAATGGGCTCATGTCGCACACACATTGCTACGTCATGCTCTTCTTCCTGTTTCTCGTGAAAATCTTTTCCAGTCAACCATAACGGGACTCGAATTCTCTGTTTTAAATGGCTGCATGTTGGGGCACTTAGGTGGCTAAGTCAGTCAAGCATCTGACTTCAGCACAGGTCATGATCTCCCACGGTTCATGGGTTTGAGCCCCGCATCAGGCTCTGTGCTCACAGCTCAGAGCCTGGAGCCTGCTTCAGATTCTGTCTCCCTCTCACTCTAACCCTCCCCTGCCCATGTCCTATCTCTCTTTCTCAAAAATAAATAGTAAACATTAAAAAAAAATGTTAATTGGGACACCTGGGTGGCTCAGTCAGTTGAGCATCCGCCTTTGGCTCAGGTCATGATCTCATGGACCGTGGGTTCAAGCCCCGTGTCAGGCTCTGTGCTCTTAGCCTGGAGCCTGCTTCAGATTCTGTGTCCCCCTCTCTCTCTGCCCTTCCCTGCTCATGCTCTGACTCTCTCTCTCTCTCTCTCAAAAATAAATAAATATTTAAAAAACATACTTATTTTAAAAAATTTTTTAAAACATAATTTATTGTCAAACTGGTTTCCATACAACACCCAGTGCTCATCCCAAAAAATTAATACAGATAAAAAAATAAAAAAATAAACGTCTGCACGTTTTCGCCTGGTGTGAACGCACCACAATCCATGCCCCACGCCCCACCCCCCGTCCGTTATGGGACGTTGTGTGAGGGGTGGCATAACTCCCAGGGACAGTTCCGCTGGCTTCTCAACCGCGATTCTGACAGAGGCCGATGCTGCTCGTGACAGTCGGGGGTGGCCTGCGGGAGGCAGTGGGGGGAGGGTGGGTGGCACAGGTGAGTCTCCGTTGAGCCCTCTAATAAAAGGAAGTGTGGCTCGGGCCACAGTGGACAAGCCGTGGGCAAGCCCTACCCACCTTCTCGAGACAAGGAGCAGCTGTGTCTTGGGCAGAGACGGACAGACCCGCCATTGCAGGTGCATGCGAACCAAGGCCCCAATTCTCCGCAGGACAGGACAGAACTCTAAAAATAGAATATGCACCGAGCCACGCCCGAACGCAATTCCACCACGTTCCGTCCGTGAGCCGAGTCTCTCCCGCGTCGTCCACAGCTAGAATGTGAGCGGCTCAGACAACGCAGGAAGTATCGAGGAAGACACATCAGCTTAGAGAAAAGGAGGAGGGGGCCACACACCCTCGGGACTGTCACCTGGTAAGGAAGGAGATCAGCTCTGCAGGCACCAGCGAGCCACCGAGGGACAGAAGGGACAGCGTCCGACCGGCCCCTCCAGTAGATGGGGAGCATCCCAATTCCAAGGGGTCGCAGCCCCGGCCACCAACAGGAGGTGGCTGATGTCTCGTGCCCCTCTGACCCGGGCCAGTCTGCGTGGAACGTCTTCCCCCTCTGGGCCGACGCCGGGCCCACTGTCACCTCCGAGGCATTTCTTGCTCCGACCCTCCCTCCTTGAGCATCCCCCCGCCCCCTCCTGCACACATCTGGTCAGTCTCTGGGGCTCTGGACACACCCCTGCCCTCCGTGAAGCCTTTCCTGCTAGTTCCAGGCCCGCTCGCCCCTCCCCAGGCACCAGCACCTTAATGAACACAAAACTTTGTCTTTTTAATTTTTTTAGGTTTCTTTTTTTAAAACTTCTTTTCATGTTTGTTTATTTTTGAGAGAATGTGAGCAGGGGAGGGGGAGAGAGAGAGGGAGACACAGAATCCAAAGCCGGCTCCAGACTCTGAGCCGTCAGCACAGAGCCCGACTCGGGGCTCAAACCCATGGACCGTGAGACCATGAACTGAGCCGAAGTCGGACGCTTACCCATTGGAGCCACCCAGGCGCCCCCGAAATTTTGTCTTGTTAAAATGCAGCATCTTCTCCCGCTTGAGGGGATCATACATTCCTTTTGGAAAATAGCCCCGAACCTCCTTCGAAGTGACGATCCCCTCACAAGGCAAGGGACGAAGGGAGCCGCAGAAACACTCACTGCGTCTGCTTCCCCCGCTCTGTTTCCTAAGTCCGGCTCTCCCGGGAGGTGGGGGCGCCCGGACGTGCTCAGTTTAGCCCTCTGTGTGGACACGTCCTGCTGACGTCAAGCTATACAATATTTAACCTCCATAACGACCACTCACGGCTCTCATTAAAGCTGCTTCTCTTATCGAACCCTTCCTGTAATTAGCTTTAAAGAGAATCCTCGGGGCTGCTAATAACGCTGCCCATCCGCAGAGCAGCTCTAGCGGACTCTGGGTGGGCGTTCTGTTCGTGCCAGTTCACAGAAAGAATAATTACCCAGGAATTTTTTTTTACCAGAACAGAGTCCAAAATGTGCCTCTTTGGACTTACATTCTTAATAGCCAATTACGCATAAAGAGGCCCCGGGTCACCCTCCTGACCTTCTGCTCTGACCGTCCTGACCCTCCTGACCTTTTGCTCCCTCACGTTCCGCGGCGCCCCACAGCCACCTGACCGCCGTCGCCACTGTTCCCTGCTGATCACAGGCTCTGTCCCCAGGGAGGTCCTGGGAAGAGCTGGCGGCTCACTGTCCCCGCAGCTGTGGCTGGTGGCCTTGTCACATGCGGAACCCCCCTCAGGAGTGACTTCCTTGACAGCAGGTGCCTTTTGACTTCTCTTGGGTTCTCAGGGGCCCCAGGGGTGGGTTCATTCTTTAGATGCACAGAGCCCTGGGGCCCTCACGGAGAGCTCCTTAGCCCTGGGTCCTGAAGGCTGCCAGAGCATCATTAGAATAAAGGCCAAGCCGGGGTGGAGAGCAGGGCCCAGACGGGAAGACTGAGCGAAGGTCAGAGGGGCCGCTGGTTTGGGGGGGAAACCAGCGGTTTCCTGCGGCTGCAGTATTGGGGCCTGGGGGGCAAGAGACGAGCTCGAGGGCCGATCAGGAACGTGTGTGTCTCCTGACGAGGCACCGGGTGGACTTCTGTAAACAAAAGCCGGTGGCAGAGAGCGCTCAGTCGGGAAGCTGAGACACGTATGTTACGGAGATAAATGATTCACCCCATTTAACAGAAAAAGGGTGAAAATATATATTTGCCTCACTAGATGCTGAAAAAGCCCCGGGGAAAATACAACGACCCATTTCAGAATTTTTTTTTTTTTTTCGAAAACTAGGGTTATAGGAGATATTTCGTAATGTGGGCTCCAGCAGCCCTGGTGGGGGAGGCATAGACGGGGCACATCCCGGCCACTGTCCCGGCCCTGGTGGGGGGAGGCACGAACAGTTTGTGGTGATTCTGCCTCAACTGGAAGTCAGTACTTCCGCACGTGCGGGACCAGCGGTCAGGTGCTCGCACCCCACGGGGGACCCCCAGCCGCTCGGTAGGCCATCCCTGTACTTAAGCCCCCCCCAGAAGATATTCCTTATTCACTGCATACTGCAGAACGTTTACGCTGAAATGCAAATTTTTCTTTTTGTTCTTTACTCAGGAAATACGCACAACTGGTCTTTTCCCTCCATCTCATCCGAAGCCATCGGACTTCTGAACGAAATCATTCCATCTAACGTCGTTGGTCCTTGACGGTTTTCACTTAAAGGGCTGAGTCCTCACCGTACTTCCTCGGAAGCCACCAGACCTCCGGGGCAGCGGCGCTCTGGGGTCTGGGCCCGGCCGTGTCCACCCCGACGAGCGAGGCCCAGACACCGCGGTGCAGGCCGCTCACTGGAGGCGTGGGGACGGGGAATGCCACGATAGCAGCGGCTCCCACGGGGGCCGGGCCTCCACGCACGCCCTCTGCCTCCCGTGGGGGCACGGGGAGGTCTGGAGCCCCACCGCGGAGGGGCCCGAGGGGGCTCGGGGTCCGGGCGTCCGGGCCCCACCCAGGCTGTGTCGGGCGGAGGCGGTGTGTCCAGGTGAGGCTGTGGGAGCCACACGCCCTGGGGACGAGCTCCCGGCTCGAAAGCCAGACTGTCCGTGGGCTTGCACGGTCCCCCCCACCCTCCGGCGTCCTCCATTACCAGGACTGTGTGCACACAACACGTGGCTCGTGCTCCTCACAAAGAAGACAGACACACAGGGATGAAATGCAGTGGAGACGAGGGGAAGACACACGTCTACTCCTTACAGGATTCCAGCGTGAGCAACAGCTCATCTTCCCCAGAACCGTTCTCTTAGACTCGAATACAAAACAAGTGAAGTGATCAGGTATTTCTGGAAACGTGACATTTAATGTTTTCTAACAAGAAAGAAAACAGCCCCTTTTCAAAGTCATCACAAGTCATCTGATGTATGTCTGTGTGTGTTGTGTGTGTGTAAATGGTGTGTGGTAAGTTCGTGTATGGGGTGTGGTGTGAGTGTGGTGTATGCTGTGTGTACAGTGTGTGTGGGTGTGCGGGGCACACGCACATAACACACTGGCTATACTTGTGTCACATAAAAAGACAGATGGCATGCTTTGTAGATTAAACTAATAATTTTGCCTCTTAATCTCAAAATAATTTCTTAAACTGTTTTTCAAACCACTTGGATGATATTTACATGGAAGCCACATATTATGAGATTTTCAACAATTAAAAAAAAAAATTCAACTTTCAGGGCGCCTGGGTGGCGCAGTCGGTTGAGCGTCCGACTTCAGCCGGGTCACGATCTCACGGTCCGTGAGTTCGAGCCCCGCGTCGGGCTCTGGGCTGACAGCTCGGAGCCTGGAGCCCGCTCCGGATTCTGTGTCTCCCTCTCTCTCTGCCCCTCCCCTGCTCATGCTCTGTCTCTCTCTGTCTCAAATACAAACAAAAAAACATTAAAAAAAAATCAACTCTCAAGTTTCCACTGCACATCAGACAACAATTTGTTAATCTAGAATTAAAACGGAATCCAGTCAGTCGCACGGCGATCATGTACCGCGGCCGTGCTGAAGGAGCTCTGTGATGCCCTTGCTCGTGGTGTCACAGGAGGAGAGCACGGAGACGACGCAGATTTAAGGTATCTTTTAAATATTTTTTTAATATTTATTGATTTGGGGGGAGAGCGCGAGCAGGGGAGGGTCAGAGGACAAAGGGGGAGAGAGGATCCGAAGCGGGCTCTGCGTTGACGGGCTGACAGCAACGAGCCCTATGTGAGGCTCTAACCCACAAACTGCAAGATCATGACCTGAGCTGAAGTCTCAACCATCTGGGCCACCCAGGTGCCCCAGATTTAAGGTATTTTTATAGACACTGAGGCAAGTGGAAAAAATAACAGTTTAGAAGATTCAGAGAAAGTGAAGTTTCTAAAGACCATCAATAAAGAGCAATAGAACATTTATAAATAAAACGAATCATTTCTACCGCCCTAAATATCATCAGATTCACAAATGGGACAAACAAAATAATTTTTTAAAGAGCTCTCGTAAAAACAAGGCTTCATTCCGAGAGAAGCACAGCCCCGCACAGGAGGAGAAAAGTCAGTAGCTCTTGGGCTGTTGGACTCTCCTGCAAACAGCCGGTAACTCGGACTGTCAGGAAGAGCGGACGGGAATCTGTGGCCACCCGAGGGACCCGGCACACAATTCCTGTCTCGGTGTCCAGGTGAGCCCCCGAGGTGAGCTCCTCACCTGGGCTCCCCAATCCTTGTCGTGGGCAGTGGGGTTGGTCCTAAATGTGCTCACTTCTTTCCCTGTTTTGAGTCTGCGGTGTAATGTGCTACAAGGAGGGCCCGTCTCTTGGGGACCCTGGGGCGTGTCGCTAGCCCACAGGGAGCAGCTGTCCATCAGGCAGGGTCAGGGCTAACCTGTGGGCCGTGCTGGCCTTTAGAAGGCTCCTCTCGGCGGCCAGCGGCTCTCCTTAGCAACAGACTCCCTCATGAAAACTGGTGCAGCCACTGTGGAAAACAATGTGGAGCTTCCTCAAAAAACTAAAAATAGAACTACCCTACGACCCACCAATTGCACTACTAGGTATTTACCCAAAGGGTACAAAAATGTTGATTCGAAGGGGCACACGCACCCCAATGTTTATAGCAGTGCTATCAACAATAGCCAAAGTATGGAAAGAGCCCAAATGTCCATCGATGGATGAATGGATAAAGAAGATGTGGTATACACACACACACACACACACACACACACACACACACTGGAATACTACTCAGCAATGAAAAAGAATGAAATCTTGCCATTTACAACAGTGTAGATGGAACTGGAGGGTATTATGCTAAGCAAGATAAGTCAAAGAAAGATATCATATGATTTCACTTATATGTGGAATTCAAGGAACAAAACAGATGAACATAAGGGAAGGGAAGGAAAAATAAGATAAAAACAGAGAGGGAGGCAAACCATAAGAGACTCTTAAATACAGAGAACAAACTGAGGGTTGATGGGGTGGGCGAAATGGGTGACAGGCATTGAGGAGGGCATCTGTGGGGAGGAGGACTGGGTGTCGTATGTAATTGATGAATTACTGGGTTCTACTCCTGAAGCCAAGACTGCACTGTATGTTAACTAATTTGAATTTAAAAAACAAGGAAGCAACCCCCCTCCCGTTCACGCCTATCTCTCCCTCCTAAGCTGCTCACTCTGTGGGCCCGTGCGTGGAGCACGCAAACATCGCCTCAGAACCCGCCAGAGACCCGTGGCAGCCCCCAGGCGCACTCAGACGAAGCCGGCTTGGACTCTCAGACAGTAGAACTTTAAGGTGGGCAGCAGCATAAGCGACACAATTTCTATGGGCCTTTCTCGTCCAAGTTTAAAGTAGTTTCAAAATGGAACTGTCACGAAAATATCCATTGTCTTTTGCTGCTGTGTGACCAAAAGAGAAAGCCAAGGGTTGGGCACCCTGAGGTGGGTATCCGAGCACCGCCAGGAGGCCTCCCAGCGTAAACCCAGACCCCGGGGGCTTCGTGTGCAGGAGCCTCCCTGCTCTGTCTGGCCGGGAGCCATATCAGCGGCAGGCTTGGTGGTGACACGTGCAGGTCTAACTCAACTTGCTACGTTCTGAATGCTCCTGTTCCCAGGCACCTTCTCCGTCTTTCAATCCCATACCCTTCATTAATTAACCCTACAACTGCTGTTCACACAGTTTGATGTTTCCTAGGTGAGTCAAACCCACCCGGCTCCTGCCCTTCCAGGCTGTCCTCCCAGGTAACTAGATGGAGTTGAAATATCTTCAAACAACAAACCTCGTATATAATATCTTCAAGCGTCGTAGCAGGTGTCTCTACAAGGGGGCAACACCTATCGTACAGCAAATGAATTTTCCAGAACTTAGGAAAACTTGGGGGGGGGGTCCTTAATTTAGAAATAAATTTAAATTGGGACGCTTGGGTGGCTGTCGGTTGGGCGTCCGACTTCAGCTCAGGTCATGATCTCGCGATCCATGGGTTCGAGCCACACGTCCGGCTCTGTGTTGACAGTTCGGAGCCTGGAGCCTGGTTCAGATTCTGTGTCTCCCTCTCTCTCTGGCCCTATGCTACTTGCTCTCTCTCTCTCTCTCTCAAAAATATACAAACATTAAAAAAAATTTAAGAAGTAAATTTAAATCAAACCCTTCCCCAAATTCACAGCCTTTAGATTTACAAGCAATGTACAGTCATATACTAGAGACTACCTCTCTCTGTCCCCGAGATCTTGTAAAGCCAAGAGACTGATAAAACTATTCGCAAATCAGCAAACGGTATCACGTTACGATTGTTTTTTCAGTTTTGTGATTTTTCAAGAAAATACGTCCATGACGTTCAACTCAACAACACGGGCAATGAGGAAGCGTGGACCAACAAGAGGGCCACGTGATAACGTAAGTCAAACGTGTGCACGAGAAAGTGTCCTTAGCATCTGACCTCCTTGCTATGTGGTTCCAAACTTCTCCGGGGAAGCCTGAGCTTATGTTCACACGACCACCGTTCACGGTGAACCAGGCGATGGCACCAAGCACTGGGTGCCCCCAGGGCACTGCTGCCACTTACTGGAGGCACAATAAAGTGACCCCCAAACCCAGAGGCTGGGGCAGACCCAGCCTTCCGTCCACCTGAGTTCGGCTGATGCTGGAGTTGTCGCAGCCGTAAGACGGCCCGGCAGAGCTGACCTGGTGGGCTATGTTCATCTGAGTCCAGTCATGACTGACCTTTAGAACTAGATGTCTGCCTTCATTCTCCAAAAATCAAGAGCAAAGCCCCAAGCAAAGGGAATGATCTGTTTTTGAAGGAAAACTTTAAAGACAGAAGTTTGAGAATCCTCTCTCCATTTGAAAACGATCTTCTCTGTTCCACACGATAGGTACCTTGGCTTTGCCAAGGTCTGTCTGTTTTAAACATAAGCTCTCTTCTTTCTTTCTTTCTTTTTTTTTGTTTTTTCTGTTTGTTTGTTTGTTTGTTTGCTTCTTAGACAGCAATTATATTAACGCACTAGAAGAAATATTCTCCAGTGCTTGCTAGTTCACCTCAAAGTGGTCAGGGTTTTTTGTTTCTATTTTGTTTGTTTCTTTCTTTTTGTTTTGGCTCCTGGTTGTGTAATCTGAAGAGGGACTACAAGAAGAAAAACCATTGTCTTTTATCATAAACTCAAGAAGACGTGCATATTTTAAGCTGATCGGCATCCCTCAACATATATTAATCCATTTTCATATGGTGAGATGAAGATTCGATTTAAAAGCAGCCTCGAGGGGATGAGGGGGCCCTATTTTTAACACCGGGGACAACAGCCCTTTGTCAGTACTTTTTAGGCAGTTAACTGCAGTCCACAGTTAACTGCTTCCTTTAATATTTTGGTTCCCAAACTGCCGAGATACAACATTTTATCCGAGAATGTGTCTGCTGGATTGTTAAACTGAATCTGTAGCCTGTATGTGCAGGCCTGACGCCCTGCGGGTCTCTCGGTGTGCTGGACAACACCGTGGAGACCGTGTGTGTCTCGTTCCCTTCCAAACAAGCAGCCATGCATCCGAGGGGCCTGCCTGCTCAGCCCTCCCCCCCCACCGCTGGAGGACGTGGCCCAGCTGTAGAGCGCAGTGATGGCTCCCCACCACCGTCCAACAGGCTGGAGGCCGGGAGCCTGTGGCAGGCCAACCGACAGGTGCTGGGTATTCGTTCTTTTAACAGCATAAAATACTTGCATAAAGGAGGAATTTTATGGACCACACTGGGCACGACTGTGTAATTCTTTGTGTCGAAGGAAAAATCTGGAGCTGCTAGCTCCAAGGCCCACGCGCAGCCCCTTTTGGCCTATTTAAATGGCAGACTACAGCCCCAGGGAAAAAGAGTCCCCAATTCTCTGCTGCTGTAAATCAGAACCCTCAGGTATGGAAGGCGAGGCAGACCTTGCTGGGGAAGGGAGCACCAGCGGCTTACATAAAGCAAGCCAGCATTTGGCCTGCACTGCTGGGAGCTGGGGGGGAGCCAGAGCACCCAGCCTGCCTCTTGGGGCAGACACAGCAGAAGTAGTCCTGCCGCCCCCGTATCTCCCAGGGCAGGCCGGTCGGCGCTCCCAAGTGTGCTCACTGCCCGGGGCCTGATGCCCACGTCCCCGGGACAGGAGCCCGTGCCCACAGGGGCACTGGCCGGACATATGGCGCAGCGAGTGGGCAGAGGAGCGGACCCCAGGAGAAAGCAGGCCAGAGCGAGGTCCCCCGTGGCGAACCTTCTCCCCACGGGTACGCAGCTGGCGCGCCCGCAGCGCCCCGTCCCCGCGGCCCCGAGAGCTGGCCCAGGAGCGCGCGCCTGCCGGCCTCCGCGGCCACCCACCCCGCGGCCCGCGCGCCCGCACCCACCTTGACGACGTAGGTGACTCCGGCCCCCAGCACCTGGTCGCTGGCGTGCGGGGCGCGCGGCGGCGGCTGGTCGCCGGGCCGGCCCTTCCTGGCGGCGCGCATGGCCGGGGCGCCGGGGCCGGGGGGCGCGCTGCCGTCCGGGGCGGCCAGGCTGGGCGCGCTGCAGCTGCCCGAGAGCCGCGCGCCCGCCCGCGCCCTGGCCGCCGAGCGGCCGCGGAGGCCCGAGCTGGAGAGTTTCAGGTGGGACACCTTGTGGAGCAGGTGGCCCAGGCTGCCCGGCCCATCGTCGGGCGCCCTGCGCAGCGCGTCTCCGGACACGAGGTAGGGGGCCGCCGCCGGGGCCGCGCGCGCCGCCGAGACCTTGCCGCCGCCGCTCACCGACAGGTTGTGCAGAAGGTCGTCGACCGATGTCACCGAGTCATTCCTGAAGCGGTTGTACTTGGTGCGTGGAAGCATGCCCCTCCGTGGGCCGGCCGCATCCGCCCGGGCGCTGCAGGGGCGAGCGCGGCCCGGCGGGACGCGGCGGCCGGGACGGCGGCGGCGGCGGCGGCGGCGGCGGGGGGGGGGGGGGGGAGGGGGAACAGCGGCGCCGCCTCCCCGCTAGCGGCCCGCGCCGCCGCGTCCGCGCAGCCCCGGCCCCGCGCTCGGCTGCGGAGGGCGGCACGCTCGCGCTGCTCCAGTCATCGCTTCCGAAGGGGAGCGCCCCGCGGCTCGGGCTGCGCACTGCGAGAGCGTGACTCACTCCAGAGGAGACCCTTCTCAACAAAGGCCCAGGGAACGCTGCAAATCACTTCCTGTAGCACAAAATAATAATAATAATAATAATAAGTACAAAAAAAAAGAAGGAAAAGAAAAGAAAGAAAAAGGAGAGAAAGAAAGAAAAAAAGAAGGGAAAAAAACACACATACACCCACTGAGAGCACACTAGAGCCAATCAATTCTCAGACTGCCTTTTCTACATTTCCAGACATTTCCTTCCAACCTTTGCTTGTTGGCCTCCCCATCCCCTCCCCCCCTCCCCCCCCCCACCCCCAACCCCCCGTCCGGACTCAGCATCTGTGCCAGAGGTCAGTGCAGCCCCTTCAGACGGTCAGGGGAACTTTCTGAAATCCCTTCTTCTGAGCCCGGGGCTTCCTCTCCTCCCCACCCTCCCCCACCTCCCCCCCCCCCCCGCCCCCCTCCCCCGCAGTTCAGCCCTCGGTGTGAGCCCCTAAGGATCTGAGAGCCATGCGTTAAAATGTGACGAAGCCTTTTTAAGAATAAGATCTTCAGCGGATCCTCATGAATTCTGATTTGGAAAGCAGCAGAAATTGGTAAATAGCCAAAAAAATTTTTTTTAATTTTGAAAAGGCAGAAAAGAAAAGAATATTCACCCCCAGGTGAACACAAAATACCGATTTCCTGGGTTTTTCTTTTTTCTTTTCAAGTCAACAGAGCAGCCATGACAAGTGCCTTTGTGGCAATGCAGTGCCTCCGGAAAAAAAAAAAAGGAAAGAAAAAGAAAGACAAATCTGCACAGGGACTTCTGCACAGAGCAGGATGCCTTCCCTGCTAATGACCAGAGCCCTTCTCAGCTGGGGTTAGGTTGGAAACCTACTTCCAGAAAAGAAGAGGACTTCTCAGGAATGGCAGCCGGCTCCAGAAATCCATTCCAGAAAGGGGGCTGGGCTTGACGCTTTATCCCAACTGAATGCGCTCAAGGTCTGGAAAAATGTCTACCAAACGCTACAGATACATTTCAGTGTGTCTTCTGTTGCTGCTTTGCAACCCTGCAGTAAGGAAGAAAAAAATATACAGCTGCTCTGGTTACACAGCAAATCCGTTTCAGGAGTCAGACTCAGCTGCAACGGACAGGCGCAGGCCTCCTTCCTGTCAGCTAGGAGAACAGGGCGTTGGCGGCCCCACAGAAGGTCGGCGAGCCTCACGCCCGCCGAGCCCTGTCACCGTGGGCCCTGCCGGTCTCTGTCATGCATTGAGATAACCCACCTGACACAGCGGAACCTCCCTGTCCAAATTTCCAGGCAACTCTGTGCAAGCAAATGAATTCACCTGCCTTCTCTAGCGCCCTGCCTTCTCACACCCACGACTAGGCATGTGCCACACGAGGCACCCAGCCTTGCAGAGCTTTATGGAGCAGGTGCAGGTGGGGCGGCTCCTGGCAGGCAGGTGAGGCCGGCCGCTGGGATGCAGGCACGCAGGGCGGCCGCCGCTTCCCTCCCTGGGCGCGGGCACTCATTCTGGCCCTTCCCCTGGTTCGCTTAGCAACGGCAAGTGCACACCCCATCGCCGATTGTGGTGGTCAGCAGAGCCCCCCCAAATCTGAAGCAAAAGCGCCCTATCATTCCCAAACCCCGCTCTTCATTAGAAGCAGACAAAAACAGCAAAATGTGAATGAGATGCTGTTTGTGTGAATGGAAAGGCTAGCAGTGAGCCAGTGATTCTGTGAATGAAGCCGGGCCCTGCAGCCGGTGCCAGGCAATCCCCTGGCTCCAGCGGCCTCAGCCAATGAGCAGCCGCCCCGATGACTCATTCAACAAAGGCTTGCTCAATAGTGGAAGATTCCATTTCAATCAAAGGCGGGATCTTTATTCCAACGGCAGTGTGGGAAAAAAAAAAAAAGAAGAAGAAGAAGAAAGAAAGAAAGAAAAGCCAGCCTGATTACAAAATGCATGGAGGAAGGCACCGCTGTCACGGACAGAGGAAAAAACTGGTTTTTCAAGAAAATTCAAGAACTGTTGGTTCAGGTACCGGTGTGAACAGGGACCGCTCTCTTGGAGGTGAGCTGAGTCCCAAAACTTTCATTCAGCAGTTCATTTACAAGCAAGAAGCAGCCATGAATGTGCCATGCGGTTCGGCATTTATTATGAATGTACAGCAAACGCACATTCAAACCCCAGGCATCTCGCCCTTGATTCTTTTTGTGAAAGGATCATCCAGCACGCTGCACGTTCTGAGTCGCCAAGGAGGAAAAAAAAAAAAAAAAAAAAAAATCGAAAGCTACACGGTTAACCCTTTAGCCAACAGGAGATTTTTATTTCTTTTATTATGATGAGCCATGTGGATGGAAATTGGCCGTTTCAAAATATAATAGTAATATACATTTACTGCATATACGAACATTTATAACCAAAGAGGGTGATTACTATTCCAAGGACACACTGGTACAATAAAACCTCACTGGCCGGGAAGATGATGGCCAAGGGGGTGGGGGTGGGGGTGCACCAAGAGAGAAGCCCGTACCCCTCCCCCCTGGCGGTGCCCGGGGCCCTCACCCAGGGCTGGTGCAGCCTATTTCAGGCACCATCAGCCTGTGACAATGTAGAGGTGGACGGTCGATGAAATTTTCATAGCCTGGCAACACGGAAGGGAGCCTTCAGACTCAAGACTGCCTGGGGTCATTGACGGTAGCCTTTCCAAGATCTTGTGGCTTCCAGAATGTTGTGGTTTCTCGTTTTAAATGTATTAATTTAAAAGTGTATTGGTTTTCTATGGATGCCACAATCACACTATTCGTGGTTGAAATGATCCGACTGTGTTACCTGCCAGGGCTCTAGATCAGAAGTCCAAGATGGGTCACAAGGGGATAAACTCAAGGGTGGGCGGCAGTGGGCTCTCCTGGGGTTTCTAGGGGGAAACCCCTCTCCTTGCCTTTTCCCGCTTCTGAGGCAGCCCTCGTGTTCCTGAAGATGCACGTGAGCTGGGGAGGGCGGCTCTGCTCCCGAGATGGTTTTATTCTGGCCAGAGGCAAAAAAATCTGACGTGAACGTTATAACCCAGTATGCTATAAAAATGTTTAAATATGCGTGAGGTACAAAGGCCATCCAGAGGGGAGCAGGCTGAGTTCGGCCTGAGGACGTCAGGGGTGACCTCAGTGGGAGTGACTCTGAGGCAGAGCTTTGAGGGATTTCTGGGATCTTCCAGGTCGATGGAGGTGAAGAGACGCGTCAGGAAGAGAGGCTCTGTGGGAGGCATCCCGAGGCCTGCGGGACTCGGCGTTTCCAAAGGCCTGTGTAGATGGTGGGGCTAGAGCAAGGTTGGGAGGCGAGGCCACTAAGACAGCTGGACCCGGAGGGGGTGGGATGACCCGCGTCACCCTCACGATGTGCGCACACTAAGACAGCGTAGGGCAGTCAGATTTGTATTTGATGTGGACACCTTGAGCAGTCAGTAATGGGTGCTCCGGGGAGTTGAGAGGGGTGCTGATAACAATACAAGTAAACAGTGAAGTGGTCTTGAGGGAGGGCAAGAGCGGGGAGCTGGAAGGGAGGAGATGGGCTCAGGATACGGTGAGAAGGTGCAGTGATCTCCATGTCAAGGGATCAGGTTGGCTTGTCTGGAGGCAGAGCTGAGACAGGGTTTGGGGTACCAGATGCTCCGTGGAAAGCAAGGAAGGCCACAAGAGTGGGCAGAGGGAAGTGGTCCTGCAGAACACCCCCCTCCGTCCCTCCCCAATCCTGGATTCCACCCACTTTCCAGCCCCAGAAGCCAGGAGCTTGACCCTCCAGCCCAGCTGGTGCCTCTGTAGCTGAGTTCCTGAGGGAGTGGGCGGTGGAGACGGCCTGCCCCACTCACTGCAGCAGAGAAGAGGAACCTTGCTGTGAAGGAGTCTGGGCAAGGTCTTCTACATCTCCCAAGGAGGGGGATGTAGAACAAAGGCCACGCTTCTGTCTTGGACGACGAGGCTGAGTGAGTCTCATCCATCAGGACACAGAGCTCAGGTGGCAGAGGGTAGGCGATGTCTGGGTCCTGGATGCATGGGGGTGGTGACACATCCATGGAGAGCCGCCCAGTGCCAAGGAGTGGTCAGGGCTGGAGGCCCGAACTTGAAGGCCATTGGCGTGCGGGTGACATTGAGCTCTTCGGTGGCCGAAGCATACTCAGGAAGGAAGAGGGACGAGGAAGGATCCCAAGAAAATCCACACTTCCAGGATGGGAGCTGAGGAAAAAATGACCAGGAGTTGGAGGTGCATGTGGAAGCCTGGTCGGAGAGACGCCCAGCATCTTAGCTCAGTTGCTATAACAAAATGCTAGAGACCAGGCGGCTCTAACAACAGACTATTCCTCGTGGGGGCTGGAAGTCCAAGATCAAGGTACCAGCAGATTCGGCGTCTGGTGAGAGCCCACTTCTGGTTCCTACATGGCTGTCTTTCCCCTTGTTTTCCTGGTTGGGAGGGGTGAGGGAGCTGCCTGGGGCCTCTTTTATAAGGGCACTAGCCTCTTTCCTGGGGCTCCACCCTCATGACCGACTCACCTCCCAAAAGCCCTGGTCCAAACACCATCACCTTGGGAGCTAGACTTCACCATATGAGTTGGGGGGTGAGGGGATCAACATTGGTTTCAAGAGAAAATCAGTGATGCTTAGCAGGAGCACTAGTGACAATCGTAACTACTGAGAACATCCCGCCTGTCAAGTGATATGCACCTGTCGTACGCTTCAGCTCCTGTGGCCTGTGAGATAGCATTTACACCCCATTCTACACAAAGAGACGTGAGGGATCAGAGGGGGTTATGAAGTGGGCCAGGGCCACAGAGTTAGGAAGTGGCCAGTGTACCTGACTCTAAATCCATGTTTATGGCCACAACCTCACCCAATTCAGAGAGTTCGAGTCAGGTGTGTACTGAGAATCATGACACCTTAGCAAGGAGAATGGAGGGGCCACTACTTAGGTCACAGGATGGTGCCATCCAAACAAGAGATGAGAAAATGGATGGAAAAAGTCACGCTCTCCAGAAGACAGTGAAATCCAAGGGAAGAACTGAGGCGATGGCCAGAGGAACAGCCCAGAGCGTAGAGCGGTGATGGAAGAATGAAGCAATATGTTTGGGGGGGGGGCTAGAGTAGGAAATGGAGACATGGGGAAGGGGGAGGGCCAGGAGGATGGCCCTATAGTGGGTAGGGGAGGAGAGGCAGGAACTGGGGAGCTGATCGCTGGGGTTGAGTAGGAAACAGGTGTTCCAAGGAAGAGACCTGGGTAAACAGAACATTTCAGAGGTGGGGTTAAGAGAGTCCAAAGATGATGACACACCAGGGATTCCTTACCTCTACCTTACTGTCTCACTCATGGTTCTTACCAGAAGCCGTTCCCACCTTTGCAGATGAAGGAAGACAACAGGATCTCTGGAGCCAGTGGAATTCCAGCTGGAATTTTGGGGGAGGGGCTGCCGGAGGGAACGATAGAAAGGCAGAGCCAGTGACGGGAGGGAGTGAGGAGGAGATACCCAGTCTCTGTCTCCCACTCTCCCCTCTCCTGTTGGTGCCTTCCACTTGCCAAACCCATGGGAAGCCAGTGGTGCAGGTGCCTGGCAATGGCAATGGTTGGAGAGTGAGCTGGGCAGGGCAAGAGGAGTTGGACCAGAGGTCAATCTCTCTGTGGCCATGGCAAGAAGCCAGAAGATTTTTAAGCCTGATTTGGATATCATACCTGATTTTCTCTACAACATGAAAGTGAAGTTTGTGCTTAAAAAGGGAGAAGGGTCTATCTCAGTAAGGACCTTGAGTTGAGGGGGAACACAGAGGATGCGGCCAACAATGAGGAAGAGGGAGGGGTCGCTGCAGTCATCACGTGCCCACCATGACTCTGTGGTGTCCCTCAAGGAAGAGGGCTGGTTTTCTCTAACAGCGTACCTCTGGCTACATATGAGCTGGGTCTTGAACATGCGGGGAGGTGACAGCCTGGATTCTCAGGGACACACACCCCAAGGAAGTGAATGGAAGCAAAAGGTCCCCAGTGGTGCCCCTGAAGCACAGGTGTGGAGAGGGAGCAGCCACACCAGAGAACAGGGGTAGGAGGGAGGGGTCTCAGATTCACAAAAGCCAGAGATTGGGGTCATCCTGTGAGGAGGGAATGGAAGGGAGTTTATTGTCGATGACAGTGTGAGAAGGGGTGGATAGCTGGGCACTAGGAGAAGACAGAATGAGTGCACAGAAAGTTCACTTCACAAGCCACAGCTAGAACTAGCAGAAGGGTTGGGTTCCGGACCTGGGGGAGGGTCTCTGAGGTGGCAGACGTGCTCTCTGCAGGGACCCTCAAGTGTGTGCCCCCCACATCCTGGGTGTAGGAATTCCCAGGGATCCCAGGATTTCCCTGGGTCCAGGAATTCCCAGGATTCCATACCACAGAATGTGGTATGGGAATACTCACTTCAGCACTACGGACAGTTCCCCTGAGCCTGGACCCAGACCAGGCTCGGATCCCAGAGGCAGACCTGCGCCCTGGCCAGCTTCATGGAAAGTTCTCCGCGTATCAGTGCCCCTGCACAAGTGCTCTTTCTTCGTGTCGCCCCTCCATCCAGCCCGTCAGCGGCCCACACCCATGTGAGCGACGGGGGGAGGGCCCACCGCTCCACAGCTCCTTGTCCAGCAGGCTTTGGGCTGAGCCCTGTATGTAGGCCTGTTCAATCCTTGTGACACTATTCTGTAGGTCCTACTATTACCCAACTTTACAGGTGGGGGACACTGAGGCTGGGACAGGTTGAGTGGCTCTACAAGTGGACCTGGCTAGCAGGTGGCCGAGCAGGAATTCACTCTACAGCCGGTCTGACTCCAGCATCCCACAAAAACAACTACACGATGAGGCAGGGGGTATCCTCACTCCAGACCTGCTCGGTCCCCCTCTGGGCAAGGAGAACAGTAGCACACAACTACTGCCTCCTTGAGCCATTGCCATGGTGACCAGGCAGCAAACCGAAAGTGCCATGCAGGCCTAGCACAAAGGGTTTTTATTACTGCTGAGTTAAGACCCGCAGGTTACCCATCTACTGTAAGAAAAAGCCATCAAAGTGCTGGCCCAGGTGGAGTAGATGGAGACGGAAGGGCAAAGCTTCAGTGCACCCCAAAAACAGACACAGCAGAAAGCAAACCAGTTCTCATTTCAGAGAGGGGTCCGCGGGACACGCCTCAGGAAAAGGGGGAGAGAACTGCCTTGCGCTCGAGGAATGGCCCGGAGGCCACCACATGCTGGAGAGAGTCGCTCAATTAAAATATGTGAGGGTCTTACTTCATGTGTAGAATAAATTACATAGCTTTTCCTGAAGAATTCATTCATTCAGAAAAAGTTTAGCGGCTTCTGTATTCCCACCAGTTCCTTGAGCATACGCACGTCAAGTTTTACGTGGAAACCGCTTCGTGTTCGTTTTCCCTCAAAAGAATCTATTGTTAGAGACATGGCATTTTATAACATAACATTCCCCAAGTGTGTTTCATGGCGGAGTACTATTCCATGGAGTTGAGAAAATGTAAGTCCTTCAGCCTCCACCCCCCGTCAGTGGACACTTTGGTGGTTTCTAACTTGTGAATGTTGTAAACAATGCCGTCACGAGAGCCTTTGGACACCCAGCTCCTTTGGTTTCACTGAATTATTTCTTAGTATAAATCACAAGGGAATGCAGACTTCCTAGCTCTTACTTGGTCTTGCTAAGTGGCTTTCTGGAGGTCCCCCATGGGTTTTCAGTGCCGGCAGTGATCAAGAGAAGCAAACCAGTCTCACTGCAACCTTCCCAGCTCTGGATTTTGTGACTTTTGCAGTTTTCATAGTTGCAAATGGTTCCCGATACTTAACAGCTGCAAGATGGTTCCCCAAGGATCTGGGTCCAGATTGGTGGAGAGTGTGCTGGACTTTTGCCTTCATTCTGACTGGTTGGCTCCAAAGTATTGAGATTTGCTCGATGGGGATGGTCTGCCTGTGGACCTGAGCCTGTGTAAACCCTTGCCCACACCTCTCCCTCCTCAGAGACTCCACTTGGAACCTCACACTCATCCTTCAGGACTCACAGTATTGTGTTGACTGTTTTCAACTCAGATTTTTGTTTCTGCCAGACTCTGTGTGGGTTTCACTATACTAGTCAAATGTTTACCATCTTATTCATTTTCAAAAAATATTTTAGCATATATAAAATTACACATAATATTAGTCACCTTATGTTATGTAACTATTTACATACTATCTGATATATTATGCATTGTGATTTACACATGATTATATATACTAATAATATACTTATATGACCCGTACTGGTATAATGTTGATATATATTAATTATAAGTACTATTCCTTTCATATGGACATGTGTTATGATTTATACATAACCATTTTTACCCATATACTTGTATAGCCCATAGTTGTATGTTTATATGTTAATTATATGCATTGCTGTGTTTTCACATGGATGCATTATGTCTTATGACTTGTGTATGAGTAGATACACTAACATACAAGCTATGTTGGTGTAGTATTGATGCATATGAATTCTGTGTATTACTCATCTTTCATGTGGAGACTCAACACAGGGGCATCACCATGAAGACAGCTGGAATCCTGGAATGGCCTCCATTGTCTCAAGGCTAAGAGGCAAAACCACCAGCGATCACACTGTGTCCAAGGGTCTCGGACTCAAGGATCCTCCGGCAGACTTGTCACCATGCAGGGGGCTGGCCCACCTGAAGTTTCTGCTCCGGTGAGTGCGGGGTGGCTCCCCAGGGAGCTCGGTGCTGCCCTGTCAGAACAGAGCTGAGGTCACAGGAAGGGAGAGACGGGGGAGAGGAGGTTCTGGGGGAAGTCTATGGGTTCCAACACAACAGGAGCCTCACGGAGAAGTCGTGGAGGCAGCTGGGTGGGTGTGAGTCTGGACTGAATGGACAGGTGTGGAAAAGATGAATGAATGTAGAAGTCAGGACAGTTCAGTGTCCTTAAAGCCACAACACCGATGAGGTCAGCAAGGTGATGAGCTGCTGGGCAAGGAAGGTTGTCCCTCTGCCAAATTCTGGGCCAAAATTGATGGTGGGTTTGGGAGAAGAACAGAAACCAGCAATGGGGACAGAGGAGGAGAGGCCACCGGGGACAGAAGAGCACACACCGAAAACCACAGAAAGACGCAACCGTGAAAATTCTAGGATGGATTGTTCTAGAAATGGATTGATGGACGCATTTCAAAGAGAGGAAGGCTGTGTCCAATGAAGGCAGCACGGCAAAGACTGAGAGATCTTTTCGCTGTGATGGAATTGTTATAAGATGGGATTGTGGCTGATATGCAACGGTACGTTTTCACACAAAGAATGTAGATTAAGTACATGGATGGATGACATAAGTCATACCTCAAGAACTCAGTTTCAAATTAAAAGAGAATCTAGCACACATCCACCACTATTTCTATCCCAAGACATTCTTCACCTGGGGCAAATGAAGACAGATTTATTTGTAAAAAAAATGTGTACATAAATATTTACAATGTCTTCATTCATAAAGGATACTTGAGCTAACCCAAATGTCCATAATTAAGAGAATGGATAAATATTATGTGATATAGTCTTACAAGGACAAATTATTCAGCCTTCATGTTTATTTATTTGGGGGGGGGGAGGGGCAGAGAGAGAAGGAGACACAGAATCTGAAGCAGGCTCCAGGCTCTGAGCTGTCAGCACAGTTCGATGTGGGGCTTGAACTCACAAACCACAAGATCATGACCTGAGCCGAAGTCGGAGGCTTAACCGACTGAGCCACCTAGGCGCCCCTGTTCAGCCTTAAAAAACAGGGTGTACCACTCATTCAGATGAAAACATGTGGCACGCCTGGGCGGCTCAGTCGGTTGAGCCTCCGACTCTTGATTTCTGCTCAGGTCATGATCCCAGGGTCATGGGATCGAGCCCCATGTCAGACTCTGGGCTGACCATGTAGAGCCTGCTTGGGATTCTCTCTCTTTCCCTCTGCCCCTCTTGCCCACTCGTGCTCTCTCTCTTTCTAAAAATGAAAACCCCAAAACATGAGGAGTTCAAAAACATTACTTTGCGCAAGAGACAGGCATCAAAGTGCACACTGTGATCTACCTCATTGTTCTGACTTTCAGCAACCGCAAACCAGAGCCCTTTCATCGACTTTAGAACAGGCTGCCAGTGCCGAGGCTGGTGGCGTTTCAACTGAAACGTTACAGTGGTGTATTTTCTTGTTTATGAACGTAGTTTGCCCATTGATAGAGTGGATACTGTGGGGGGGTTATACATTTTTTTAAATTTGTCGACTCATACACTTAAGTGTGGCGTTCTCACTACATTTTAATTTTATATTGATACAACAGCATAAACAAAGAGGTGAAGAAGGGTCATTAGGTAGGAATAAAGACGAGCACGTTTTACTTGTGGATCTCTGCCCACTGCCCACTGCCCACTGGATGACTGACCAATCCGCGATGCCAGTGGCTGGTTGGGTTCTGGGGGGAACGTAGGGGGTTTCTTGAGGGTTCCACGGTGACGGGGACACCCTGCGTGCAGCAGGGCCCCAGAGGGGCGGCCGTCCCCCCTGGGGCGTGGCTTGGGGCTGCTCCGGGGGCAGCTGGGCGATGCCGTCGTGGAGCGGCTGCCCAGTGAACTGGGGCTACACCTCACTTTCCACAGCCTCCAGTGGGAGACCGAGGCATGTCTGCCTGCCATTGGCTTGGCGGTGGCTCTCTTATTTACGTCCAGATTCATTCAGTCCGTTTGAAGTCAGCTTTACACAAGACGTGAAGAGCAGCTCGCAAAAGTGGATCGAGAGGAAATGCCAACTCACGGACACGCTTTGTGTGGCCAAGAAGGAGTCTGACCTGCTGGAGGCATCTTTAGAGAATGCCAGACTAGAGAAAGCATCCTTAAGTATACTCAGGATACTTGCAGACGCCTTCAGGAAGGTGGTGAGGGCCAACTCGGTGCTGGTGGAGGAATTCACCTCCCTGGTTCAAGAACTGAACCAAGAGAGAGCCAAATGCTCACAGCCAGAGGAGGTGACAGCAAAGATGGCAAAGGTGTTCAAGTTCCTGGAAGAGGTCATGAGAATCGCCATAACCCAGGGAGCTTCTCGTAACCTTCCCGGAGGCCAGGAGCCAAGCCTTGGTGGTCTCCTCCCCCTGGAGACAGCCTGGGTCTTGGAGCAGCGTTGTCCCCTCCCCTCCCCTGGGCCTCCAGCTGCCAGGCTGCCTTGACCACCCCCACCCCCACCTGACCATCACTCAGGCCAGTGGGTGTAGGAGACCGCCTCTCTGAGCTGGAGATCCTTCACCTCCACGTACTGGGCTCCACCATGAGCTCCTTCATGGACCACTTCTTCAAATCCAGAGATTAGATTGCCCAGAACACACCAAGAAATGGGAGATTTCCCTTTGTGCACAGAATGTTTGGATTCTCCCATATTAGCAGTGAAAGAAACGTGCTTAAGAGACAAATCTCTTACTGAATTTGACTCGTTACACCACATTTCTCAAGGCAGTTTTGGTAAACGTTACTTACATATTAACCTTACAAGTGAACTATTTATATTTTCTTCTCTGTATAAACGTTGCGTTACAATTTGAAAACACATGCAACTTATCGATAAGGACTTTGAGGTGGCAACAGCGGTATTTTTTCTAGAGCGTCATTCCCAACAGACGTGAGCCACAAGTCAAAGCGACCTTTGCCGGAGCGTGCATCACTGAAAAAGAAAACAGAACTGGTCTCTTTTGACGTGGAGTTAAGTGGTACACTCAGAGAGAAATCTTTACCACTTAATATTGAGGCTCAAATACAACAATGGCTAAATTTTTTAAATACATTTGATAAATTGCATACGGATTGTTTCCTTTCCCTGCAAGAATGCTGCAGTCTACGTTCTCTGACCTGGAAAAAACCCAGACGGACAATTTGGAGGAACCTGCACACTTCTGTGTCTCATCCCTGTCTCCCTCACCAGCTAACGTGCCCCTGGAGAGCAAAGGGAGTCTGAAGGAACTTTTCCCATATAATTAAGCCTGAGCCCCACCGTTAGTGTCATTATCGCCATGGCCATGGGGTAAGGATCTGAGTCACAGTAGAGTCTAAGAAGCTCCAACAGCCTTTCCTTGTGCAAGACTGTCCTGGAATCTGGGTGCTTACTGACCCTGGGGCTGGGGGTTCGGCGGGGAGAGCCTGGAAGGCAGACAGGACAGGGGTTGAATCTCGTGTCTGCTACTGGTCATCGGTCAGGGGAGGGAAGGCCACCTCCATTCCAGGCTCAGGACCGCAGGGTGAGAGCCTGTGTCAGGGCCTGGGGGGGATCGGCGTGGGGGGGGGGGCGGTGTTGAATGCAGCATTAGAGGTGATGGATCCACAGACCCCCCCCCCCCGCAGCAGGAGGGGAGCATTTCTGGCAAGGACAGGACTCTGTTCCAGGTTCGGGGGTGAGGGGGCTGCTCCCAGAGTTCCCGATCTTCATGGGAGCTGGTGGGCGGCAAAGAAGAGGTCTGTTACACAGGCTCCACGAGGCAGAGGGAGCAGCAGAGGCAGCAAGCCTTGAGGAGAGACGTGCCAGAGGAGGGCTCCCACCACCCCCGGGCACAGCGGGGCCCGCGGGAGGGAAATGGAGAGGCAGGCCATCCGGCGAAACTTCTCACACGAAATGGGAATGGGATCGAAACAAAGAGGGAAAAGCAACTTGGAGGCAGTAGACTCTGCAGAGAGAAGAAAACATTTTTTAAAACCTATTAAAAATATCCTCAAAGAGGGGTGCCTGGGGGGGCTCGGTTGGGCGTCCGACTTCCGCTCAGGTCTTGATCTCGCGGTTCGTGGGTTCGAGCCCCGCGTCGGTCTCTGTGCTGACAGCTCGGAGCCTGGAGCCTGCTTCCAATTCTGGGTCTCCGTCTCTCTCTGCCCCTTCCCGGCTCATGCTCTGTCTGTCTGTCTCTCTCAAAAATAAATACATTTTTTAAAAAGTTTAAAAAAAAAAGAAGTTTAAAAAAATATGTCCTCAAGGAGGTAAGGTTTGCATCTGTGAAATAAGACAAGATAAAGGAAGGAAGGGAGAGGGGTGGAGGAGACCCTCGTCGCTACTGAGGTGCAGGAAGTCAAAGGACGGAGCAGGGCCACATCTCCTGAGGTGCCTCCCGGAGCTTCGTGCCCAAGTAGCTTCTGCCCAGAGGTTTGTGGATCAAGTGTTGTCGTCAGAAAGCCCAGCAGGAAAAAATGAATTCTCCCTTAAGCCTCTGAGTTTTGTGGTGCTGCTGAGAGGACCTGGCTGAAAATAGGTCTCCAGTTACTGAAGTGAATGTCCTACGGGATGAAATTTCCTGTGACTGTCGGTCCGCACGGTGAGCGTCGGCCAAAGCAGATGGCTGGCCTCGGGGCGCTGACAACCAAGGGGTTCTGCCAGGCTCCGTGTTGGCTCATCTGTGGGCCGCTCCTGGGGCAGGCATTCCAATGCCCATCCATGGTCAGGACAGGGCAGTGCCGTTTGCTAAGGCAGGAGGGCACGCAGCCCACTCCTATAGAAATTCCACCAGGCAAGAGCAGAAGCAGATGCGCCACTGGGCGGTTTCTTACGAGGTTACACATCGTTTACGCGCCTACCCAGCAGGCCACCTCCTCGGAATCTTCCCCAGAGAGAAATGAAACTATACATCTACGAATGTTCACGGCATCTTTATTCATAACCGCCGAACAGTGGCTATCTAGCAAAAGAAAGGATCTGCAATTTTCGCAAAAGAGAATTATTGCCAGGTTTTAAAATGGGGCATACCATACATTGAGTGTCCTCCGAGGAGTCATGCCCATGACATTAAGTTTTGCGACGGAAAGTCTCAGGGGACTCTGCACATCGGAGGTCAGTCAAGGGCAGTGATACGGAGTCCCATCTGGAGGGGTGCTGGAGCCCACAAACGTGGAACCACATTCACAAAGAGATAAATCGGAGACCAGTAATTCACTCCACAATTAATAGAAACCCGTGCCCATCATCTATCTACCATGACCTACTAAAAAGTTGCTCTTAGGAATTTGCTTAAAAAGCTGGATCGTTTTTGTGTGAACACGTCAGAATCACAAACTGGTCGTATTTGGCTTTCCTCCTGGACTTCATCAAACCAACAAAGCATCCTGTGTTTAGGGAAGGTGGCCGATGGGGGGATGGGAGGCCACAAGCTTCCTCAGACCAACAACTGTCAACCCCTCTCCCCCCCCCACCCAGGGAGCACAGTACCCAGCAGATGTGACAGCTGGTCCCGTGAGTTGACTCAGAATTTACTATGATAATCTCACGAATTATCAGAATTCTGAGTTGACTCAGAATTTGCTATGATAATCTCACGATTCCGCTTCTGGGTTTGTACCCCCAAAGAACTGGAAGCAGGGACCCCCAACAGGTATTTGCATGTCGGTGTGCACAGCAGCCAGAGGGCAGAAGCCCCCCACATGTGTATCATGGAGGCACGTAAGCAAGGCACATCCACACAGTGGAACGTTATGCTGCCTCAGAAAGGGAGGAAATTCTGCCCCCTGCTACAACGCGGATGAACCTTAAGGACGTTGTGCTCAGCGAAAGAAGCCAGACACAAAAGGATAAGCATTCTAACATTCCAGCTACATGAGGGCCCCAGAGTCGTCCAACTCATAGAGACAGAGGCCAGAATGGTGGATGCCAGGGGCTGTGGGAGGGGAGTGAGGACTTAAGTTTAAGGGGTTGGGGGTTATGTTTGGGATGATAAAAGTGTTCTGGAAATGGATGGTCTGATGGATACAAATCATGGGTATACTTACTGCCATTTCATTGTACACTTAAAAAAATTGGTGTTTATTTTTGAGAGAGACAGAGACAGAGCGCAAGTGGAGGAGGGGCAGAGAGAGAGGGAGACACAGAATCCAAAGCAGGCTCCAGGCTCTGAGCCATCAGCACAGAGCCCAATGCAGGACTCGAACTCACGGGCTACAAGATCACGACCTGACCCAAAGTCGGACGCTTAACCGACTGAACCACCCAGGCGCCCCTATGGTACACTTAGAAATGGTGAAAATGACCAATTCTGTGTTATGTATACTTTACCACAATAAACAGATACGTATTTTAGTTCCTCCCTTGTCCTGTTGCTGGTAGGATGGGGTAAGAATGAATTGCCTGAAGCATTTGTTTGCAGCCCATGCAGCCATGTTTACGTGACTTTCTTCAATAAAACGTCCACAGTAAGGCAACCAGCTTCCAAAGTTTCTTCAAAGAAGAAGGAACCCGTCTAGAGACGGTTCTATCACTACCCGATCTGCAGGGCTCCATAGGCCTCGGTTTTTAGATTGGGGTCCCCGTGTTTTGTGTTCTGAGGTCTGTATTCTGATGACAGAACCCACAGAAGCTCCCAGAAGCCAGTGGACATGGTACCCTCGGCCTCCAGTGTCCCTGCTCTCGGAACCCTCAGCAAATTAGCCGTGCTATGGTTAATGCGAGGAACAAAAACCCCACACCCAGGATCCCTGGATGTGGGAGGATTTAGACCCAGTCGTATTTTCTGCACAGTGTGTATATGACGCTGTTATTAGAGGAGTTATGTTGTTAGATGTTTGGCTCGTTACCGTCCTAATGAGTTCTAAGATGGTTCTAAGATCCTATGCCTTAGAAAAATCTGGACATTTTTACATCGAAATAGATGAAAATTACAAAACTCAATCAACAAGCACGGAGATGTGTCAGGGCTCCAGGTTCAATGCCGACCCAGGCGCAGGGCCCCTGGAAAATCACCTTCTGAAGTTAATATGACAGCCAGCATCAATTTTAAAATAGTGTTTCCATAGTGAACATGTTAATTAATTTCTCCACGGAGTACCGTCTCCCTCCAGTTAAGAATTAACCTCTGTGTGTGTCAGATAACCTGCATGGTTTATGCTTTGGTTTCTCTTCTTAGCTGAAGAACTTGGCTTTTTTTTTTCTTTGTAGTTGAATACACATCTCCTAAATGCTGTCCTGACCCCGATCACTAAACTGAAAAACAACCCCAATGCCTAAAAATAAAGGCTTCAAGGAAGGATGCCAAGCTCGATGATGAGTATCTCTCAGAAGCGAGATTTCTGGGGAATCTTTATACTTGTCTTCATGGTTTTCCATAATTTCTAACAGTTCTATCAGGAACGCATGTGTATTTTTCACCAGAATAAAAGGCTACTTTTAAAAATAAAAGTCAGGTCCCCAATACAAAGATTCTTTAAGAACAATTGCCTAGTTCTGCTTCAGAGAAACACATGGTGTGTCCTAAATGGAAATAAAATCTCTCTTAGCAGCCCTAGAAACTTCCCAAAAGATCAGACATGTGGAAGGCTCAGTACTTATTACAGAACCGATACGATCCAACCCCCCAAATGATAATTCATTATAAATACTGTCGGACAAAAGCATGCAGGGCACACAATCAGTTAGCGCAAGATCATGTCAAATCTGTCGCGGCCCTGTTACGAACACGGGTTGTGCCCACGTCCTTTCTGCCTCTCGCATGTATGAGCAGGATCATGGGATCTCCTCCACAGGAGTTTCATGTCTGGACAAGCCTCTAAATGCACGTAGAATTCTGTGTCCCAAAGCAAATGATGGACCGCCGAGGGCTTCCCAAACATGGCTTTTAAAATATATAGACAGTATCGGTAAGATTTAAAGTCTCAAGCGGAACTCTTTGGACGCAAGACTTGTCACAAACAGGCTCTGCAGAGGGAAATGAAGAGGTCGTGGTGCACTCATTTCTTAAACACAGTGAGAACAGCTGCAATTATTTCAATGAGAAATGCCGGCAAACTCCCCCAGCTTCTGCCCGCTCCCTCTCAGCGAGTCACAATGTGTTTCCATGGCAACCCAGTTGCTAAGGGGGACCCGTGAGCATCAGCGAGTTATCTGCACTTTGAGATGCTGTTAGCCTGAGCAGTGGGGCTGGCTGGAATATTGAGATTTCATTTAGGGCCATTTCCCTCCTATCCTCACAATGAATTCGGCAGAGACTGTTAGAGGCCGTCCCCGTGTGAGGGAGAAGGGTGGCCCCCGAGCTTTTATGTCCCCTGGATGACACTGGCCTTCATTTTCACCAGCCTCCTGTGACTAAACCCCGGAATTCTAGGAAGGAAAAAAAAAAAAAAAAAAAACAGTGATAGCAATTACCAACATTACCAAATGCCACATAAGACTGGTTTTGTTGAGTGTTTATAAATGCCAAATATAAACCAAACATAAGTTGTAGGAAATAAACATCATTTTGAATCAATAATCTGAAAGATTTTAAACATTAAATATTTAGAAAGCCCCAAATGAAGCAAATCAAAATATTTTTGAAGTTTCCTTTTCAATGTCTGCAAAATCATATTCTGGCAGATTGTAACATTTCATCAGAATCCTGATCGGAATCCAGAACCTTCCATCAAGCCAACTCTGATTGAATGTTTCACTTGCGGGGGTAAGTTATATTGTCGTAAGTGACCATCTCTTAAAGTGGTCCAAGTTTCTTGGTTCCTTTTTCTTTAGCTTTTGAGCTCCGCGTCCTTTTGAGCTTTTGTCCTCCGCAGGAGGACCTTCCTGATGGCATGATGGCACCAAGGCAGCTGTCCTTGGCTGAAACAGGGACCGAGAACCTCATGCAGCGGGTGGCCCAGCCCAGCTGGAAGATTCCAGAAGCCAGTCCTGGCGGCCCGGCCCTCGCCACCCAGAATGGCCACGCTGAATCTCAGCCTCTACCTCCCCACCAGCTGCTCCAGGTACAGCGCTCAACCCCCAGGCAAGCCCCCCTAGGCCTGGCCGGCGGAGCCCCAGAGAGGCGGCCTCACTGGTCGGGGAAGCCTGAGCGGCTGAGGGAGGGCCCGCAGGGGTGAGTCCTGGGTCTCCGGGGGCCCCACGGGAGCCCCCTCCTTCACAGCCACTTCCAGACCTCTCGGTCAGCTCGGCCACAGGCACTCACGGCTGTGGAGGCCAGCGTGGGGGACCTGGTGAGGGCTCTCCAGCTGGCAGATGGAGCCCTCGCGCATGTCCTCACATGGTGGAGGGGGGTGAGCAGGCTCTCATGTCTCTGCTCCTGAGGGCATCGATCCCATCATGGGCCCCAGACTCGTGACCTCGTCTTACCCTGATCACCCCCAGAGCCCCCTCCAGACACCATCCCACCAGGAGTGGGTTTGGGGGGACACAGCATTCAGCCCACAGCAGGACCACGCCTGCTGCTCCCTCAGCACTTGGCCACATAAGGAAGGTTTGGAGAACAGAAGGCTTTGGCCCTTTCGGTGACCAGCCACCCCCGTCTGCCTGAGAGCCTCTGTCACAGGACCCCTCTGCTCCTCCTGGGGGGCCGGTGACGTGTGCCTGGTGATGCTGACACCCTGAGGTCAGCCACCTCCTGTCTGTGCTCCACCCCCCCACCCACCCCCCCACCGTGCACTCGGTCCCCTGTTCCACTCAGACGTCATCTCAGGACGCACGTCGAACATAAGAAACTGGTGCTTTGCAAAGGAAGGAGCCAGGGACGTGTGACGCTGACCCGCCGTGTGCTTCGCTCGTAATTCGGGGCTTTTCCACCTGTAAGAGAAGAGTGCCAGCTCCCCATGTTACAGCCGAGGACACCTGGCTTAACGCGGCCGGGGACCGTGGGGCGGGCGCGTGACCTCCGGCCTCTGACGCTCCCTGACGCTCGGAGACGGGCAGGTGCTCTCCGTGCCAGCAGGTTAAGCAGCCCTGGTCATTCTACAGCTCCTCGTCCATCACTCACTCTGCTTTCAAACTTCCTTGTGTTTTATTTAAACGTGTTAATTGCAGTTACTCTGTATCCTGTGTCTAAAATATTTGAAGACTTCAGGGACCTATTTCTTTAAATGTTTAAAATTTTTTAATGTTTATTTTTGAGAGAGAGAGAGAGAGAGAGAGCGTGAGCAGGGGAGGGGCAGAGAGAGAGGGAGACACAGGATCTGAAGCAGGCTCCAGGCTCTGAGCCATCAGCACAGAGCCCGATGCGGGGCTCAAACTCATGAACTGCACGATCATGACCTGAGCCAAAATCGGATGCTTAACCGACTGAGCCACCCAGGCACCCCAGAGTATTTCTTATTATTAATCATCACATTTAACTGTTTTCACTGACAGAATCAGGGAGACTTTCTGGGCTACCATATTGTCACACACAGCCTTCCGTCCTATCCTTTATACAAGGAGCGGAGAAGCTGTTGCTCTCAGGCCAAAATCAGCTCACCGTCTCTTTTTGTACGTCCGTAAGCTAAAAATGCTTGTTGTTGTTCTTTAATAAACTTGATGTTTTAAAATAGTTTTTAACATACAAGAGATTGGCAAGACAAGACCACACAGCCCCCACCCACTCCTGTGATTAACGTCTCTCATTCGAAGGGCACATTTGTCACAGTCGATGAACCTGCTACTTTATTGGTAACCAGAGTCCACACCTTATTCGGATTGCCTCGGTTTTCGCTAACATCCTTTGCTGTCCCGGGATCCCATCCAGGCTGCCAGGCTCTTGTCTACACATCCTGTCTCCTTGGGCTCCTCCTGATGTCACAGAATGGTCTTCACATTTTTAAATGATTAGGGGGGATAATCAAAAGAATAATACCATATAATAACGCATAAAAGTGAAATTAAATCCAAATGTCATTGGCCATAAATGAAGTTTTCCTTTTTTTTAATGTTTATTTATTTTTGAGAGACAGAGAGAGAGAGAGACAGTGTGAGCAGGAGCAGGGGAGGGGCAGAGAGAGGGAGACACAGAACCAAAGCAGGCTCCAGGCTCTGAGCCATCAGCACAGAGCCCAACACGGGGCTCGAACCCATGAACCGTGAGATCATGACCTGAGCCGAAGTCGGATGCTTAACCAACTGAGCCCCCCAGGCGCCCCTGACCATAAAGTTTTACTGGAACTTGGCCATGCCCACCTGCTGACGTGTTGCCTGCTCTGCTTACCCACGGCGGGCATAGCGAGTGGCCGTGTGGCCCGCGACACCTACAATACCTCCTACCTGGCCCTTCGCGGAGAAAGCTTGCCACCATGTGCTCGACACCCAGCAAACGCGGTGGACAGTTTGCGTGTTGCTAACAGGGAGACGTCTTCACGGAGACATAGGAGGAAGGCCGACCAACTGTCTGTACCCCCCTCAGTGGCCACAGGGACGCGGTGGACGTGGTGCTGTGGGGCGAAGGCAGAGGTTCCGGAAGGCGGAGGAGGAAGAGCATTCCCGCACGGCTGCTCCGCCTCTCTTACGGGGACATCAGTCAGCGGGAGTCGCGGACGCTGGGATCCCAACGCCTCCTCCCTCTGCAGGGTCGGGCTGCTCCTCTGCCCCCCATTGGCGCCAGCTCCTGCTCTGACCCCTCTCTCCTCAAGAACGAAGACACGAGGCAGACTGGGTAAGAGGCGGGGGTCGGGGGAAAGGCCGAAGGAGTAGCAGCTCACCCCACGACGCACAGTTAGCATTTCCTCCCGGGGAGCCTCCCTCTGCAGGGCGGGGGCTGTGCCTCCCTAGTGAAGAGTTGTGTGCGTTGAGGGTCTGTGAGGCCAGTTCCCGCTGTGGGGACCCCGCGAAGCCCCCATGGGCGCTGGCTCGGGCCGCCTCAGCACAGAGGGGTGGCCTCCACACCCCACCACTTCCCCCACGGTTCTGGCGGCTGGCGGCCTGGGATGGAGCCTCGGGTGGGAGCCCTTTTCCTGGCTTGTGGGCGGCTGCCTTCCCTCTGCGTGCTCACAGTCGGAGGGAGAAAGAGGGCAGGCCCTCCGGGCTCTTGTTGTTAGGGCACTAATCCTAATGGGGACCTGCACTCGAGACCAAATCGCCTCCTGATCCCATCACGGGCAGGATTCAGGTTTTCACTAGGAATTTTGGGGACACAGTTCAGCCCACAGCACCCCCTATGCAGGCAGTGGCCCTGGTGCCGTCAGCGATGGGAGCCATCACGACTCCGGCCAGTCAGCCACACTGCTATTGAGAGCAGCATAGGGCCTTCGTGAAAGGGTGATTGTGCGTTTAGTTGGCTAACGGAATCGCTTTAAGAAAAACCAGCTGAGAACCCCACCCCTCTGGCACAACGGTTGTGTTCTACACTGACGACATTCATCAGGACTTGCTCAGTTGAACCCAATTCAAATAAGGCTTTTTAAAAATAGAGGAATGTGTTGGCTCGTGTGACTGGGAAGTCCTTAGCATCAGGTGAGGCTGGATCCAGGTGTTCAAATGGTATCACCATTCTCTCTCTCTGTTGCTCTTGGCCTCATTCTGGGGCAGACTTTCTCCACGTGGAAGCAAGATGGCCCCCCTTTGACTCCCGCCTCAAGGGGTCCTTTCAACCATCTTCCTCCAGAAAGAGAGAGGGGTTTTCCGGCTCACCTTCCAGAGAAGATGATGATTGGGCTGGTATGAATGATGGCCAGACTCCCAGCCAATCACTGTGGCCAGAGGGCGGGCACTCTGCCCATCAGGGCCAGTGCCGCACAAACCACACGGATGGGGAGGAATGGTGATAGAAGGGCCAGGGAGGACTCCCCGCAAAAGTCACCCCGAGTGCTGCACTCCCAGCACGCTGTAGGGACGGTGGTGTCCGTAAGGACAAGTCCACATTCTCACACGAACTGGACGTTCTTGACAGCTTCCTGGGAACTTTCCGCTATAGGTTCTCATCATATTTTCAGCAGAAAATGGACCCTCCTTTCATGTATCCAAAAAAAGCCATACGATGCGGGGCGGTGGATGTTTCAGGTGTAAAATCATGGGCTCATCTACTCTGTCCTCCATCTCCGTGGATGCCGATCTTTCTGAGATCTATCAAGGGGCAAATTGTCCTCTGTCACAGTATGGAGAGCGCGCTGCACGCACCCTTTGAGGCCGCGGTAATTTACAAGTTAACGTGCACACATTCTCGCCATGTTTCTAATCCTCTGCCTTCCACCTGTCGGGACCTGCCTCCCCCTCGCCCTCACTTCCAATCCAGCAGCCTGAGACCCTGTAAATCGCCAGCCCGGACTTCTCTGCATGTTGAACCCACAGGCTCAAAAGGAAGACCAGGGCGCCTGGGGGGCTCAGTCGGTTAATCATCCCACGTCGGCTAAGGTCACGATCTCACAGTTCGTGGGTTGGGGCCCCGCGGCGAACTCTGTGCTGACAGCTCAGACCCTGGAACCTTCTTTGGATTCTGTGTCTCCCTCTCTCTGCCCCTCCCCTGCCCTAAAAAAAATAAATAAACACTTAAAAAAAAAGAGAGAGAGAGAGAGAGACCAACGGGCTGCCCCCACAGAACGGAACACAGAGGAGAGTTTGGGCGTGTTATTTCTGTCTTCCCGACAGGCCCACGGGTCTGGAAGGGCCCTGCCCCCGCTGCTGGCTGGCTGGGTGGTCGTGTGCAGGTGACCCACCTGGGCTAATTCCACATCCATAATGAGGAGGCAGGTCCACCTTGCCGGGGGGAGTCTGCAGCTCAAGGGGACACACACACAAAATGAGGGGACAGACTCCCAGCCTGTCCCCCGGGCTCGCTTCCGCGCTAGAAGCAGGAGACAAGGGAACCAGGATGGCTTCCTGTAGTCTCAGTCTGACACCTGCACCCACGTGCCCGACACCAGACAACATGACAGGTGTGCACCAGCTGGGCCGACAGCTCCCCGTCCCCTTACCCCCGAGGCTCCCGCGCCATCGCCTCCCTGTAGGGCTGCTTCCCAGCCCTTCTCTGCGGGGCTTAGAACCAGCATGCTCTTCTGTTACCACACACTTCGTCTGCTTGGAGTTTATCAAATCCTAAGACTCTCAGTATGGGGGGGGGGGAGAGTGGGGGGCGTCTGTTGCCAGGGAAACCATGCGGATGCCTGCTCAACCAGCCCCCGGCTCAGCTCCGGCTCTCACCATCCCTGCGGCTGTGAAGGTCGACCCTTCCACCTCCTCCCCTGCCACGTGCCTCTGTTCCTCTCCAAAGCCTGCTGACCCGTGGGCCTTTCTCTGGGTCCTGCTGAGTGACCCTTTCCGAGTTAACTCAAGGACGCTCCTCCCTCGGTCAGCACAGTGAATCCCCTGCTGATACACCCCGCCTGGCTGGACGGGCCCAGAATCTCTCACCGGGTCGAGTCCGGTCAATTTAGTTCCCTGCCTTCCCAACTAATGAAAGTTACTGAAGTCTGACCTCGCAACACACAGGCTGTTCCTGGAAAAGTCAAAGACTGCCGATGACAGAAGGAAAAAGTTAAAAGTGAGACAGCTCCCAGTGCACCTACACGCCTGAGGCCTCTTTTGCTTGAGATGAGAAGCTTTTCCGCTCTGTGTCATCGGAGCGTCGGAAAATAGGGGAGGGCCAGCTTCCAGAAGGAGAGCCCCGCGTCCGCGGGGCGGGGGTGGTGGAGGGGGGCGCGGCCGAGGACGCCAGGCTCCACGCCAACCTGCCCTCTGGCCTTGAGCCTAAGGGTCAGCTCGGGAAGTCATTCGGAGAAATGCACTCTTTTTGAAAGTTGCTTCTCCCCAAGGGGGGAAAAAAACCCCAACTCATTAAATGGACACGCACACTGGGGCGCCTGGGTGGCGCAGTCGGTTAAGCGTCCGGCTTCAGCCAGGTCACGATCTCGCGGTCCGTGAGTTCGAGCCCCGCGTCGGGCTCTGGGCTGATGGCTCGGAGCCTGGAGCCTGTTTCCGATTCTGTGTCTCCCTCTCTCTCTGCCCCTCCCCTGTTCATGCTCTGTCTCTCTCTGTCCCAAAAATAAATAAACGTTGAAAAAAAAAAATTTAAATGGACACGCACAGTAGACGCATTATGCAAACTAATAATCCAGGTTTGAAAAACGTCAGGGGCCGACTTTTAGTTCTGGAACAAGATGACACTGCTCCCCTTCTCTAAATGCAGCTAAAATTCCGGAAACGACTTAACGGACGATGAAAAGAACAAAGGACACAGCTGAGTGTGAGCGGGGGTGGCCCCGGGAGCTCCGTGGATGCTCTTGTGTCTCCCACGGGGCCCGGAAGGGGGGCCAGGACAGACGCCAGGAAAGCCCACTGTGGCCAAAGGGCCAGGCGAGGAGAAGCCCACCGGGCCGAGTGGGGACCCCAACAGGGACCCGTGGAAGGACGACGTGCAGTTTCACGAATCGTTCCGTACTAACGACAACAACAAAAATTAGGAGAGCTCTCCAAACAGGAGGGAACCGGCAACGGAAGCGAGCTGGGACCTTCCTTCAGCAATGAAAAAAAGAGCAACAGAAGGGCTAAAAATAGAGGTGTGCATAATAGACCGCCGTTCACCTCACGAGTTCTGTAATTATATTTTGTGCTGAAGTAAAGCACCATCTGATGTGGCGCTCGGTGCGGGCGGAGGGAACAGTCGAGACAGTTATACTTAGAGACCGTGTTGGGCGGGAAACACCTGTCGTGCCCCCGCTCGCAGCCGCCACCCCCAGTGCCGCCTGGGCCCTCCTCTCTCATCCCGAGCATCCCCGCCGGGCCTTCCTTCCTATCCGTAGGTGGGGGGGGGGGCGGGATGTGGTGGACGTGATGGGGTGAGGAGCTCCCACGGCCAGCTCAGAGGGCCGCACAGGGAGCTCCCCGTGACTCATGACTCGGCGGGGGGGGGGGAGGCATCATTACCTTGGACCAGGGCCCTTCCTGAAATGCGACCCTCTCAGTGGCCAGGGCACGGCACGCAGTCAGTCCCCACCTCCCCTTCAGCCGGGTGCCCTGGTGCAATGAACAACCCACCTGACAGCCCATGGTGGCTCCGTCCTGAGGAAGATCCAGGCTCTGGCACGCCTCATCACTTGATGTCCGGAGAAACCGCAGCTAAAGATTGCATCCCGAGGCGCGCTCGGCCCCTGCTGCCCGTCTCCTCGGCTCTTCTTCTCCAGAAGACGGGCTTTGCAAAGCCCTGGGCACTGCCGACACCTGCCTGCCAGCCACCTGCATCTCCTGGGCTCTAAGCCCCTCGGTGACTGCATCAGCACCTGCTGTCTCTGAAATTTCAGGGAAAGAAGCCCTTTGCGCACAAAGTCCCCAGGATGGACCCTGTTCTCACTTCGTTGGATCCGTGGCTAGATTGTCCTTTCTTCACTGTGCTCATAAGATTACTAAGCACTTGAGCAGTGCCTGGGGCTCCGTCGGTTAAGCATCCGACTCTTGATTTCGGCTCAGGTCATGATCTCATGACTCGTGAGTTTGAGCCCCGCGTCGGGCTCTATGCTGACAGCTCAGAGCCTGGAGCCCGCTTCGGATTCTGTGTCTCCCTCTCTCTCTGCCCCTCCCCTGCTATGCTCAGTCTCTCTCTCTCTCTCTCTCTCTCTCTCTCAAAATAAATAAATAAATATTAAACATTTTTTTAATTAGTTGAATATTTGTTTTCCATATTGCTAAAGGGTACGTATACCCGTGTGTGAAACGTTGCCGGAACAGGGAAAGAGGGCAAAGAAGAAACGGGCACCCTCAGCAACCTGTAGACTAGGCGCCCACAGTCCACACTCCCTTCTCGGGGAGCAGAAACAAATCACGCCCCCTCACACAGGCCCTGCTCTCGGCAGGTGCCGGGACACCTGAGCCCCGGCCCCTGCAGGGATGGAAATGCCTCGACATCTCCCTGAGGGAGCAGAGTTTTCCAAAATCACTAGAATGAAAATATAAGCCAACCCCAGGAAGGCAAGGGTTGGATTTCAAGAATCTGTACTTATTTTTTAATAAACAACCTTGTAAAAACCGTGCTTTGTCTCTGTGTTTAATGATGTGTGCCCACACAAAGGTGGACGGCAAAGAAAACTGGCAATTTGGGAAAGGCGAGTCCAGGGGAATGGTGGGAGTTAGAGGGGGCTGCAGTGAAACACTGCCTCAACGTCAGACTTGAAGGTGTTCGAAATGGTTTTCTCTAAACTTTAGGAGACGATCTTTTGTCTTATTTACAAGGTGGCTTAGCTGGTTAAGCATCCGACTCTCGATCTCACCTCGGGTCATGGTCTCCCAGTTTGTGAGTTCCAGCCCCGTGTTGGGCTCTGTGCTGATAGTGCACAGACAGTGCTTGGGATTCTCTCTCCCTCTCTCTCTTTCTCTGCCCCTCTTCTGCCCCCCCCCAAAATAAATAAACATTTAAAAGAAAAGATTTTTGTGATACAAAGAATTTTTAATTCATCATCTCACCTTGTGAATGAATGGTGGGGGGGGGACTGTCACGGAAATGAAGAGGAAAGAAGGGACCTTTCCACCCCGTGGGGACAAGTCCTAACCACGGATTCAGGGACCAAGCAAGGAAAGTCACATGTCTTTTACATGCTACCTACACAGGATGAATTTTATGTGGATTACGTTTATTTTTAACGTTCGCTTCTTTTTTCCCAAACCACACACTAACCTCGGGCTTAAAATGAGAATGTTTTTTCGAAGTACAAATCATTCAGAAAGCTATTTGCCGCAACGTATTCTAAGGCTGTTACATGGCGCCTGTTTTCGAAATACATCGAGAAAACCATTTGTTTTGTATTTTTAAAGCATTGTTGAGAATGGTTTTACTAACGTTCTCATTACAAGGGGGAAAAAAAAAACAACAAAACCCCGAGCCTGCAAAGTAGTGCGATTCCTGGCGAGACATGTGGACCGTTTGGCCCGCTTGGAGCAGCATTGCACCTGTGTCCAAATGCACGTTGATTTTAGGCCACCAATTACATTTTGGTAGAAGCAGCGGTGGGAGGAAGAGCCCCTTCTTACGTCTCTGCTGCTGTTTCTTTTTTTTTTTTAATTTTTTTTAACGTTTATTTATTTTGAGACAGAGAGAGACAGAGCATGAACGGGGGAGGGGCAGAGAGACAGGGAGACACAGAATCTGAAAACAAGCTCCAGGCTCTGAGCTGTGAGCACAGAGCCCGACGCGGGGCTCGAACTCACGGACCGTGAGATCATGACCTGAGCCGAAGGCGGACGCTCAACTGACTGAGCCACCCAGGCGCCCCTCTGCTGCTGTTTCTAAGCCTCAGTGCACGCCGCCCGCCCACAGCCGATTACGGCCGTATTTCCCCGAGATCTGACTGCCCGTTTCTTCCCTTAGAGCACCTTCATCTTGGAACGTCACCGCTCCCGTCACCGGACAGAGCGGCCTGGGAAACGTGCTGGCGGCAGACCCCTTCTGCAGGTGCGACGGGCTCGCGGCCCTCGGTCCCCCCCAGGAGACGGACGGCACAGCCCACGCTGCTTTCCCACCCCACGCGCCTTCCTAGCAGCTGTGACGTCGTAGGGTTCGTTCATGCCAACGCCGCCCGGCCGCACGGACGGCTGGAATGACATGCCGGCTCCCAGGTGGTCGTCACACGCCTGGTCACGCGGACGCTTCAGTGGTGCCGAAGCCGAGGGGGGCTGCTCCCTGGCTCCCTTGGGGGAGTCCAGCTCTGGTCCGCCACCACGCTGGGCTCCCTCCCAGCCGACCGCCCACAACGGGGGAGACTAAAATGCAAACTCCCCGCTGGAGCCTTCCTTCCATGGCAACACGGGGTCCGCACGCTCGCTCATCAGGGACGTCATTCGAGACCCTGGGGTGCCGTCACACCACCACGGGACTGTTCCCGGCGGCCGCACCCCGCCCAACACCACATCGCAGCCCGCCTGGTGGTGTTCCCGTTGCAGAGCCTCCACTTGCCCGTCCGTGTGGCCGGACGTGGGCTCAGTCTTCCCTGTCCTTCCGCGTCTGCTGGAAGTGTGGCTCCCGGCAGAGGTTGGTACAGGGGCTGGTGACCTACAGCCCACAGGCCACAGGCAGTCACCTGCCTGATCCTTGCAAATAAACGTTTATTTAACACAGTCCTGTCCCTCGTGTGCATACTGTCTATTTCACTCCATGACAGCGGAGTTGAATGGCTGGGACAGATGAGACCCAGCAGATTCCCCGCCTGGCCCTTTACAGCAGAAGCTTGCCAGCCCCTGAGTGATCCGGCTCCCCTTCGCCTCAGTTTCCTGTGTTCTGAGTTAGCCGGAGTCAGTCACACAAAGCTCTCACGATGCCGCCTGGCACGCAGTAAAACCCTCCACGAGTGACCGTGGAAGGAACCGGGGAGAGGGAACCTGGCACGTTTCCCATTTCTTACAACGGAATGTGAATCTACGACGATCTCGACGTGGACGTTTTCGTAACGCCCCCGTGTTCGTAGCGGTGTCATTCACGGCAGCCAAGAGGACTGTTCACAGGGTCCACGGACGGATGGACGGACAAATAAAACATGCTGGGCACACAGATGGAATACTATTCAGCCTGTGAAGGAAGCAGATCCCGGCACCGGCTGCCGCGCGGACGAACCCTGAGGACAGCACGCTGCACGGGACAGGCCAGTCACAGAAGGACAAGTGCTATGCGACCCCCCTGGTCCGAGGTCCCCAGAGTCATCAAACTCATAGAGACGGGGAGTGGATGGTTTCCAGAGATGAAGAAGTTCTGTGGATGGACGGTGGCTGCCCAGCCGCGTGCAGAGACGTGAGGCTGCCGAACTGTATGCTTAAAGGCGGCCGAAATGATAGATGTTATGGTATGCGCATCTCGCCACAATGCGACTTTGTTAAGCTTCATCAAAAAGCCAACGAGACACTAGCTTACACGAAGGACAACGGGAAATGACTCAGGGGCTCACACAGCTGGGAAGCCACGGGGCGGGTCTGCGTTCCCAGCGTGGCTGGTCCAGGGCTTCAGGGCTTCAGGCAAGGCGTACCCGCTCCCTCCTGGGTCTGCCGCCTGCCATGGAGTCACATCTGTGCGTCTGTCTCAGGTCTGCCCGCCTGCTCCCTGCACTCGGGAGCGAAGACGCCCGGCGCCATGTCCAGAGAGAAGCGTGGCACGCCATCTCCCCCAGTCCCGGCGACGGCGTTGGTTGGCCAGTCTGGACTCGGGCCGCACGTCGGCCAGGGGGTGTGGGGCTGGCCGGCGATGCCCAGGATCACGGAGAAGGGACTGGGATCCGCGTCCGGAAGGAAGGGCTGCCGGCACCTCCACCCCAGTGACATCAGAATCGTACTTGTCTGTGACGGCATCTTAGTCGCAAGGGACTTCTCCCAGAACAGATGAATCCTGGAGCGTGTGCACCCGAAAAGGAGCAAAGCCGTATGCATTTATGGAAACAATGCTTTGGTGATAACTAAATCAGTAAGACTGTGTAGTATTAAGATGATGTATGAGGAGGAAGATGAGAACTTGTAATCAGTGGAGGTGAAGAAAGTGGCTTGGAATTAGGAACAAAATCTTTCTGTGCTTTAATAGCATATATTTCTGCTGCATTTGGGCAGGAAGCTTCGTTTCTGGGTGGGTTTTTTTTTTTCATATTTATTTATTCTTGACGGTGGGGCAGGGAGGGGGCAGAGAGAGAGAGAGACACAAAATCCAAAGCAGGCTCCAGGCTCTGAACTGTCAGCACAGAGCCCATCACGGGGCTCGAACCCACGAACCGTGAGATCATACCTGAGACCAGGTCGGACGTCTAACTGACTGAGCCGCCCAGGCGACCCGGAATCTTCATTTCCTTTCTTTTTTTTTTAATTTTTTTTTTTTTACATTTTATTTATTTATTTTTGATAGAGAGAGACAGAGCACAAGCGGGGGAGGGGCAGAGAGAGACAGAGACACAGAATCCGAAGCAGGCTCCAGGCTCCGAGCTGTCAGCACAGAGCCCGACGCGGGGCTCGAACTCACAAACAGCGAGACCATGACCTGAGCTAAAGTTGGATGCTTAACCGACTGAGCCACCTCTTCATTTCCATTAAGATTCTCCTCATAGTTGGGGCGCCTGGGTGGCGCAGTCGGTTAAGCGTCCGACTTCAGCCAGGTCACGATCTCGCGGTCCGTGAGTTCGAGCCCCGCGTCAGGCTCTGGGCTGATGGCTCAGAGCCTGGAGCCTGTTTCAGATTCTCTGTCTCCCTCTCTCTCTGCCCCTCCCCCGTTCATGCTCTGTCTCTCTCTGTCCCAAAAATAAATAAACGTTGAAAAAAAAATTTAAAAAAAATTAAAAAAAAAAAGACTCTCCTCATAGCTATTCTAGAAGGCCTCCCTGAAACAGTCTGTGGGGAGGGAATGGCTAGGACACTTGTGTACGTGGAGCACTTCCCAAGCGCGGCGAAGGGTGGAGGGCGGCGGCCTTGGCTGGCTCGGAGTTAGAAGGAGCCCGTGTGGTTCACACTTCATCCAGAGCGAGGGTGTGCGCAGGTGAGGGCGGTGCGTCCAGAAGGTCCCCGGGCAGCTGGGGTGTGCGTCCTGGTACCGAGGGCCCCGGGCAGAGTCCGGAACCGACCCTTGGCACCCTCCTGGCTGTACTGCTCGGTGCCCACTGCTCCTCCCCAGAACTCTGCCTAATACCTTGAATCACACTGGCTTGCGTGGCTTCCTTGTCTGCAAGACGAGACAGACCCTTGAGGGTCCCGATTCCCGGCCTGGTTGCAGACAGCAGCGTCAGGAGAGTGGTCCCAGGGGCAACTATTACCTCAGTCACCGTTAGCCATATGGGCAGGTGAATCTAGAATCATCTAGACTCGGGGCACTTCTGCTCCCCAGCTGTAATCCTGACCTTCCTGGGGCAGAGGGCACGGGCGCCTCACGGGCCTCCTTCCTCTGGAACGAGCCTGGGCGATTCGGGGACAGTCACCACGTGGTTCCCCGCCAGCAGACTCGACCTGGTGACACGTGCCATCCCGCCAGCTCCCAACCCCCACTGCAAAGGTTTTTGAAACCCAGTGTCCCCCCCCCCCCCCCACCCGGGGCCGTGTGCCTGTGCCAGTCCGGGAGCTTCACTGCCTACGTGCCGGGTCTGGGACGGTCGGCCGGTACCCCCCGAAGGCACCACGCCCTGTGCCCCCACATTCCTCCCTTACCACCGTATCTGCATTGTAACAGCCCCAGACACTTGCGGAAAGCACTTTGAAAGTGTCGAGTCAATTGTTGGTGACAGAGTCCATCAGGAAAAAGCGTGTCGTTTTCGCTTTCTGACGCTGGTCACCTCTCTTTTAAGTGTTTTAGGTTCTCCTCCACTTCACTTATCTGTGCCATCTAATCACATTCCTTATTCTCCCAGATCAGACCTGTTGTAAATTTGCTTCCTGTTTTCGGAAGAGGAAGCGTCCACAAACAAAGCAGAGATGTTCCTAACGAGAGTCTGAGGCCCCGGCACCTTCGTCGGCAAAACCCTTTTCCCGGGACAGAAGATATAGGGGCAAGGGCTGTGTTCTGGCCCCTGAATCCTTCCCCACATACCCTGGGAGGGCAAGGCCAGAGGCCCCTGCGGTGCGGGCCAAGTTCAAGTTCAGCCTTCGGGCCAGCCTTCAGCCCGGCCCCTCCCCTTCCCCGTCAGGCCAGGCCCACCTTCTCACACAGGCGCTTCGTGGAAACACCTCATCTGCACGAGGCAAGTCAGAGCCGCACGTCAGTGAGCCGAGACCCAGGGCAGGACAGGCAGAGCATCGTGGAACACGCTCGCGTGACCTCCCGGGGTCTCACCGGGACCTTGGGCATTTCTTCACGCCGGAGCCCCATGGACCCAAACCTCGGCAGGTAACAGGTCCCTGGTACCAAGGACCGTTCCCGTGTCGAACCCGAAGTCCCGTCCCTGCTGTCCTCCGTCCTAGGTGAACTCGGTCAGCTGGCCACCCTAGTTACCTTCAGTGGGCGCCAGACCGAAGCCACATTTGAGACCCTCAGAAAGTGCACACAGTATTCCCAACAGGCAAAAGTAATTGGTGTCATTAGAGGATTAGCAATGGACGAGAGGCCGAGGGGCGCAACCACTCAAGCTCCTGTCCTTTATCTGGTGCTGGTGACTCAGAGTGTCATCTGTGAAGGTGCTTGGAGCCTGGTCTGTGTGTGCAACACACTTCGGTACAGACGGATGGACAGGGGGATGGAGAGACAGATGGGGAGACAGAGAGATGAATGGGGGACGGGAGATAGAGGGACAGAGAGACAGACGGGGACAGAGAGAGAGAGGGGACAAGAGGTGGACGTGGGATGGAGAGACAGAGAGGGGGACAGAGAGATGGGCAGGGGGACAGAGAGATAGACGGGGGGCAGACAGAGAAAGACAGAGATGGAGGGAAAGAGAGTGAGAAATAGAAACAGAGAGAGAAAGAGACAGAGTGAGACAGAGGGACAGAAACACAGATGATCCATGGAAGGATGGATGGATGGACAGGTGTGAACTTACGGCCAACTTCTTCAGTCACCCCAATGATTAAAAAAGACCTTCTGCACATGTAACATGGGGCCGGCACGGTGCTGACATCAGAAATCAGAGGGAGTGCGAAGGGGCCTGGTCGTCAGAGGCTCTTGGTCAGCCAGGGGCCGTCCTTCACTAGACCAGCAAATAGGTTGCAATTCAACGGCACTACCAGGCTTGATAAGCACGGGGATGCCTGTGCTACCAAAACGGGGCAGGACAATATTGTCCATGTTGCAATCATCCGCATTTCCAATGACTCCTCCCGATATTTACATGTAGTGAAACCTGGTAGAGAGTTCCTTATTGTAAGAATATGGGTATTCCTGTAAATACATCAAATTGTATTCACACAAATGTCGCAAGTCGGTGAGGTTGAGGCCTGGGGTTGCCCAGCTAAGCTCCCTTACGTCACTGAGCATGCTCTGTGCTAAGTCTAGGAACAATGGGACCATACCTCATCTGGAGGGACTGAAGAAGTGATGTGGGAGTTGAGATCTAAAAAGCCTGACTGGGAGGAGTGTTTCTGGAAGTGGGAGAGCCATGTGCAAAGGCCCTGTGGCCAGAGGGGCTAGGAGTGTGGGAAGCACTTAATGAGGCCAAGTGGCTGGAGAGCAGAGAGAAGGGGAGAGTAGAACAGATCCCGGAGGCCAGCAGGGCAAGCCACGTAAGGCCTCCACGGACGCGGAAGGATCTGGGCCCTGTTCCTATGTGGAAGTCTCTGAAGGCTTTTGAGCAGGGAGTGATGTGGTCTCCATGCTCTGTGTAGACACAGACCAGGGACACAGAGAGGATTCAAGGAGCCTGGCAGGAGGTGAGTGCCCCAGACCACAGTCTCCTGCTTCTGCAGAGCGGGGTGTGACCCAGAAACGGAGTAAAGGGGGCGGGGCTCGGGGAGGCTCTCCGACCCAAAGTGGCACCTGATCCTCGGCTCGCCCCACGGGAGGAACAGCCAGGCTCAAAGCCCCATCTGGGGTGCCCGAAGGTGGGAAGACAGATTACAGCATCACCGCAGACACTCGGGACGGAGACGTGAAAGGTATGTGTCTGGGAGGACCTGTCGGGCACATCTCAAAACTGTATCTACGGAAGAGAGGACATGCAGTGACTGGGATGAGGCTCCTCTGTAAGTGACAGACCCCACACCTGTCTGCTCCCCCGGGTAGATGCTGATTTCTCTCGCAGGTGGAAACACCCATCTTCCAGAAACAAGGAGAAATGACTAAAGACGGCAAGGCGAGCAGGTTGCTGCGTCCTAAGGAAGTCTTCACGAGGACCCGGAGCCACGAGACCACGGGTAGCTGCAGGGCATGCTGGGAAATGTGGTCTTTCCTCCGAGCAGCCGCAAGCCCCCCAGACCCCCCTCCCGAGAGAACAGACCGCCGGTGGTGATGAACCCTGATCTGGTACCGTGCCCCGTGATCCCGCGGCGTTTCAGATACCCTGCAGAGATAGCAACGTTTAAATTCTGGGGATGATTTAGATCATCTCCTTTGGTTCATTTCAACGTTTTCAAAACATTCCCAATAGTTCATGATCACCCACGGTGCATTCTAATTCTGGATTTCATCTACCTCTGTCCAACGTTCTCCAAGTTTAAAAATAGTATCGATAAAATGTTTAAGAAGTATTGTAAACCAAACGTTGGTACTGAATTCTCTCATCTTCACGATACGCATATCAATCAAGAATGTACAACACAGTAATTAATGTACCACCATCCTGCTGGCAGTCATTCACGATCATTCTAAATGGTAGGAGTTTTTGGAGCGTGTTTATTTTAGCCTTAATGCTGCTCCAAATTCCTACACCAGGAACACGCTTCCCTCTCAGTAGTCCCATCTGCTAATCGAAATTTTGTTCTAAGAAACCATGGTAACACATGTTTTGCCATAACACAGTGTGGAGGAATGAATTCCAGGTTCTTCGGGCAAAATCAAGCCTTGTGTGAAACACAAATGAGATAAAATTATCGGGAGAGGTAGTTCTGAAGACGCCCCGCTCGGGTGTTTTACGCTGGGCGGACCTTTACTAAACACGTTTCTCAGCTTGGGTTAAGTGAGTTGAGTTCATCACGCTCTTTCATTTGTGGACTAGAATTGGGACCAGTCTGTGCAGGAAGCTTCTCTTGTTCCGCTGTCCCCTCCAGCCCCTTCTGCGGTTCCCTGGTCTGTGTTGCAGTGGTGCTCACCGTGCTCCCGTGAGGTTGTCCTGTTGTGGTGTGTGTGTGTGTGTGTGTGTGTGTGTATTTGAGGTACATAAATGGTTCTGTGTGTGTGTGTGTGTGTGTGTATTTGAGGTACATAAATGGTTCTGTGTGTGTGTGTGTGTGTGTGTGTACTTGAGGTACATAAATCGTTCTGTACCTTCTCCCTCTGGATCCCCTCCCCAACACCATGGTATTTTAGCGCTATCCATGAATCTCTGAGCACACCCCAATGCCATTGTGATCATGCACCCTCCCCAAGGTCGGTGTGTGGGATGCACCGACACCCTGCTGTGCCCCACGGCCATGAGCACTGGGCACGTGTCCCCTTCTCAGCCTGCATGGGCATTCCCGGGGGGGTCTCACAGACAACGTCAACATACCCCTTTTCAGTAGTATCCATTCAGATGAAAACTTATCCACTAGGGTGACCGCAGGAGGGTTAATGAAGAGCTCATGTGACCATCTGGCCTGGAACCATGGGGCTGTGACAGAGAAGCCGTTCCCACCCCTGTCCATAACCACGGAGAACCATGGGTCTGGTGACAAGGGAGCCCGGCCCATCTCTGTCTCTGCGCAGCAAAAACCACAGGTGGGGTGACGGAAGAGCTGTGCCCACCTGTGTCCCCATGCCTCGGGGGGTGGGGGTTCTGTGAAGAGGGCCACTTTGGCAGAAGCATGGTCACCAGCAGAGGGACACAGGCAGCCCGATCCCTCACCTGCTTCCCACCCCTCAGATCTTCCCCCGGGGGACCCATCAGAGGCAGGGGGCAGGACCTGGTGTAGTCATCACACACAGTTGGGGACCCCACCAGGAGCCAATGGAAGGTCGTGGCGCGGCCGTGCTCTAAGCCGGAGTCCATCCTGTCATTACGAATTCAAGTCACCCAAAAGCACTACACGCACGCGGCTCCTGAGAGGCTGCCCCCACTGACATCAGATCTCTCAGAGTCGTAGGGTTGACGTTTAACATTTATGGTTCCTCTGCCGATCCGACCCTGAAAACCACGTGTAAACAGTGTGAAATGTCGCTCGTCATCTGGGTTTGAAGGAGTGTCTGTCACGAGTCTGTAGTCACGGGCTTAAGGATATTTTTCTGTTTTGTGTGTGTTTGGTCTAAAAATATAATAATACTGAGGCTCTGCTCCAGACCAATGAAATCAGGATGTCTAGGGCTGAGGCCTGGCATTGGTGTGACCGAGACTGCATCGTGTGCGCACGGGTGCACGTGTGTGTGCACACGTGTGTGTGTGCGTGTGCTCACGCGTACGTGTATGCCCTCATTTTTATTTTTTTATTTATTTTTTTTTTTAATTTTTTTTTTTCAACGTTTATTTATTTTTGGGACAGAGAGAGACAGAGCATGAACGGGGGAGGGGCAGAGAGAGAGGGAGACACAGAATCGGAAACAGGCTCCAGGCTCTGAGCCATCAGCCCGGAGCCCGACGCGGGGCTCGAACTCACGGACCGTGAGATCGTGACCTGGCTGAAGTCGGACGCTTAACCGACTGCGCCACCCAGGCGCCCCTCATTTTTAAACCTCAAAGGGAAAAATATGCAACTTCTGGAAGCGTTCAGTGGCCCCGAGTGGCCATCAGAGGCCCCCTGGAGCAGAACAAGGTCAGAAAGGAGGGCCTGACCGGGTGCCGAGCGTCTCCTCCCTGCAGCCCTTGTCCTATGCCGAATCGCTGCAGGTGACGACGGCCACCCCAGAGCGAAGGGAGGGGACAGAGGTGGCCTGACCACGCGGGCACGGGCGGCCTGGCTCTGCCCACGGGCTGCCGGGCCACACGCAGAGGACGCTCCCTGCGCCGCGGGGAATGAAGACAATTTCAATTCTCATTCTTTGAGGTGTCCAATTAGGACTGTGGCCCAGACCTCCAGGCAGATGGAAGGAGCTCCGTGCGTGGTGGCCCCGTGGGGACGTAACAGCCTGGACACAGAACCGAAATCCGTTCCTTGTAGAGCCTCAATGAGTTTTCTCAGGTGAGCTAATTCGCTTGATCTTTTTGAACTCACTGCATTTCAGCGGACTCAGACTGCTTTTAAAACAAGTATCACGGGGCGCCTGGGTGGCGCAGTCGGTTAAGCGTCCGACTTCAGCCAGGTCACGATCTCGCGGTCCGGGAGTTCGAGCCCTGCATCAGGCTCTGGGCTGATGGCTCGGAGCCTGGAGCCTGTTTCCGATTCTGTGTCTCCCTCTCTCTCTGCCCCTCCCCCGTTCATGCTCTGTCTCTCTCTGTCCCAAAAATAAATAAACGTTGAAAAAAAAATAAAAATAAAAAAAATAAAAATCCAAAATCAACATTCTTGCCTACAAGTGGCAGTCCCACCTCAGGGGAGTGACTCAGGCCAGCCTTGTGTCCCCGGCCCGCAGAGCTCTGGGGGTTGTTGTTCCGCGGGCTCCTGGAAGAAGAGTCCATGGTATACGTGCCCTGCACCAGGCCTGGGCCAGACACCTTCTTGCACTCGGTCTTCTTAACTCTCCTGAAGGCCCTGAGATGCAGCCACTGTTATCATCTTGCAGCGAGGAAAGGGAGACCTGACGTCCCACCTCGAGCCAGGGCTGGACCCGAGTCCAGAACATCCCAGGCCAAGCCATGTGCTTCCCCAGCCCCAAGGACACCCCTAGACTGCTTCCCCGCCTAGCAAGTGTGATCACGGGCCCGGACCTCGAGACGGAGAGTGCCCTGTGCCCAGGTGGGGTCAGCCTGGCTCAGGAGTCCTTAAAGGAGGAGGGAAGGGGTGGAGGAGGGCAGGAGCCTAGGAGGACCTGGCAAGCTGCCTCTGGAGATGGAGGGAGGAGGTCAGAGCCAGAGAGTGCAGGTGACCTCTAGAAGCCAGAGGAGGCGGGGAAACGGGTTCTCCCCAGAGCTCCCAGGGAGGTTCACAGCCTGGGACCCGGATGCACCTCTAATCCTGTGATCCCTTTCCCCCTCTTCTGGGGGCTCTAGAAACCCAGCACTCACCTCCAGCTTCTAGGAGGAGGCTCCCTTTCTTTCTGGGTGGAGAGAGCCCACGAGGACCCCACACTGGCTCCCCAGCAGGGCAGTGAAGGTTAGTTTCCTTCCCCACTCGGATGGCCTGAGCACAGCCTGCTCTCTGCATGCAGGGGTGGGGGCCAGGGAGCACCCACGGTGGAAATAAGAAGGCTGGGCAGCCCAGGAGCCAGACACGGGAGGGATGCCCCAGCAGAGACAGTCCTACGGTCATCTGGGACTTGCGGCCAAGCTAGGTGCTGGGCTACCCCGGAGGTGGGGTGCGGGGAGAGCCCCCAGATGCTGGCGATGGGGAGCTGCGGCTTCTTCCTGCGGAGCTGAGTCCTTGAGGACCAACACCCACTCGTGGATCTCCACATGGTTCACGTGGCTCACGTCTCCACGTGGCTCACCAACACTCACTCGTGGGTCTCCACGTTGGCTCACCAGGACGACGAGTGCAGGGTGGAGCCATCCTCTAGATTAACTGGGACCCAGAGTGTGTTAGTGCAGACAGTGAGGGATGCCCCGAGCACGTGGCAAGCGGTGACTCCTCCAGTCTGACGCCCTGGCCGCTAGGAGATGGTTTGTAAGGTCAGGAGGTGTGAACACGTAGGGACGGTTCTCAGGGCTGGCTAGAGCCTTATTTAAAACACAGGATTTGTGGGAGGCCTGGGGGACTCAGTAGGTTAAGCATCCGACTCCTTTGTTTTCATTTTTTAAATGTTTATTTATTTTTGAGAGAGAGAGAGGGAGACACAGAGAGTGAGTGGGGGAGGGGCAGAGAGAGAGGGAGACCCAGAAGCCAAAACAGGCTCCCGGCTCTGAGCTGTCAGCACAGAGCCTGACCTGGGGCTCGAACTCACGAGCTGGGAGATCACGACCCGAGCCGAAGTCAGACGCTTAACCCACTGAGCCCCCCAGACGCCCCTAAACATCCAACTCTTGATTTCGGCTCAGGTCATGATCTCACAGTTCATGAGATTGAGACCCACGTTGGGTTCTGCTGTGACAGTGCATGGAGCCTGCTTGGGATTCTCTCTGCCCCTCCCCTGCTCTCTCTCTCTCTCTCTCTCTCTCTCTCTCTTTCAAAATAAATAGAAACATTTAAAAAATTAAAAACAAAACCAGTATTTGGGGCATCTCATTGTAAGCCATAACAAGTAAAGGTAAGCAAACATAGAAAATACATATTGCCTATATTTATTTTTTTTGTTAATTTTTTTTTAATCTTTATTCATGTTTGAGAGAGAAACAGAGTGTGAGCAGAGAAGGAGCAAAGACAGAGGGAGACACAGAATCCGAAGGAGGCTCCAGGCCCCAAGCCATCGGCACAGAGCCTGATGCAGGGCTCAAACCCACAAACCATGAGATCATGACCTGAGCTGAGGTCAGATGCTCAACCGACTGAGCCACCCAGGTGCCCCTATTGCCTATATTTAAACGTTGGTGTATATCTGTCATCCTCCATCAACACCCCCCACACCCCACACGTACACAATGCACTTAAAAGTAAAGTAACGATTATGTCAAGCCAACTATTTTCTAATCTGAGTGTTTCCACTGAACCGCTCTCCAGGATGCTAAATATGTTTTTGTAGCACCATATTTAATGGCCAGCTAGGATTTCAGTGTATGAATGAGCCATAATTTGCTCAACGACCCCGCAGCCAGCACCTCGTGCTAACCCTGTGAGTGGACCCCCGCACTTGGCCCCAGCAGACCTCCGCCCGCCTGCCGGCTCTTGGTTTGGTCAGCGTTGTTTATTATTACTGAAGCAGAGTTGACAATGATTAGTTTTTTCAAAGGAAAAATGAAATACCAACCCCTGTGACCTCAGCAGATTGAGTCTCGTGTTTATTTCACAGACGAGGAAACCGAGTCTCAGAAAAATTAAATCACTCGTCTAAGGTCCTCTATGGTGGTGGAACCAGAATCCCCCACCACCCAGGTCTGAAAGCACAGCCCACCGTCCCAGCCCTCGCCAGCGCATGAGACGACATCATCTGACATGTAACCGGCCCTCCGTAACACACCATAAGAGCGCATCTCCCTGGGGACAGCAGTGGTCCCTCGGGCCACTCCGGGATGCTCCTTCACCACTCTCCCGGACAAATATGTGCACGTTGCCCGGGGCCAAGGCTCAGTCACCCCTACCCGCCCCATCCAAGTCCCTGGGCCCTCTCTGCACAAGTGGCTCTCTCTTTCCCAGGCAGGAATAACCACGTGATCCTCTTTCACACACCCGTGAATTACCCAGAGTCCTACCAAAATGCTCTTGTCTTTGACTTTTCTCCACCCAAACCCGATTTCCCTCAAAATTAACCGCTCTGTGGTACCCAATCGTTTTGCTCATCCCCTATTACAAATTCTTCTATTCTGCCTTGCAAAAGCTCTTCTTATCACTTAGGAATGGTGTTTGTGTGACCTTTTAAACAATATATATATTTTGAATGTTTCTTTATTTTGGGGAGATAGAGAGAGACGGCGTGAGCCAGGAAGAGGCAGAAAGAGAGGGAGGCACAGAATCCGAAGCGGGCTCCAGGCTCCCAGCGGTCAGCACAGAGCCCGAGGCAGGACGTAAACTCACAGACCACGAGATCGTGACCCGAGCCAAAGTCGGACGCTTAACCGACTGAGCCACCCAGGTGCCCCAATGTAACTTTTGATTATTAAAATGCTCGTAAAAAAAAATTATCCCGAGAATATGAGTTTCACACATAATGTGTATGCGTGGTATACGGCTTAGTATGGACAGCTGTTTACATGGGGTCTCTCCAACCGCATTCTTGGAAGTTACCCTCTCCTCTTCCTTCCTGTGACCACTAGAACAAATGCCCCCCGAGGGCAGGGACATCACTGTTCTCGCTGCTGTATCTCTGCGCCTGGAACAGTACGAGCTCCTTCGGAAATACTGGTTAATTAATGATCTCAGCAGAGTGTCCCCATTCATCGGATGATCCAAGCCTCTGGCTACTGAGTCAGCACGCAGTCCATTAAGGTATCATTATTTGGAAGAGACGCTCAACATCACTCATCGTCGGGGAAATGCAAATCAGAACCACAGCGAGGCATCACTTCAGGCCCATTAGGGTGGCTACACGTGCATTAGGCGTTTCAGTTTGGGGAGATGACAAAGTTCCGGAGACGGATGGTGGTGGTGGTCACAGACCCGTACGTTCACAATGCTAAATAAAAATGGTGAATTTTGTATTACGTCCATTAAAAAAATTGTTTTAATGTGTATTCTTTTTTTGAGAGGGACAGAGAGACACAGGGTGCCAGAGGGGGAGGGACAGAGAGAGGGAGACACAGAATCCCAATCAGGCTCCAGGCTCCGAGCCGTCAGCACAGAGCCCCATGCGGGGCTCGAACTCACGCACTGTGAGATCTTGACCTGAGCCGAAGTCGGACGCTTAACCGACTGAGCCACCCAGGTGCCCCTGTGTCATGTACATTTTCTTACAACCACAAGAATGAAAAGAATGGCAGGAAACCACAGAGAATCTCCAGTCCTCTGTTCCAGCTGCATCCCGACCCCTGGCCGCATGAAACATCCCTTTCTCCGGATGGTTTCCATTGCTTGCGACCGACGTAGTTCCAAGACCCCCGCGGAGATCATGGAGAATGTGGTCCCATTTCACTGTCGAAATGAGGCATTACTGGTGAAAAATAAATGAATATATAGGTGAGAGGAAAGAAGGATTGCCATTCTTACGAGTTCTGTGTGGGTTGCCTGTGTCTGCCCCGCCGTAGCTGAAACAGTGCTCCGGGCACCGGGAGAAGGCGAATCTAGGGCGTGCGGTAAGAGACAACAAGGTCCCCAAACCAATCGAGGACAGAAAAGAATGTTTTCCCTGAGAACTAGCTACTGCGATGGGGCGGTAAGCAAGAGACCGAGCCAGGGAAAACATAGCACATCGGCAAGTTGGTGCTACCTGGACCCTTCTCGGTAACCATGGTAACTCCTGATATGTGGATAAAAATGAAACAAAAAGGCATTAACTTTTAATGCCTGTGTAGCTGGTTTAATCAGTCTCTGCCTGAACACCAGACATTTTTACAAAAAGAAGAAAAAGAAGAAGAAGGAAGGAAGGAAGGAAGGAAGGACTGAATCATAGAATTTTAATGAGGACATTATGAATTACCACAAAAATTAGAAGCTGTGGGTAATTGAAACTGGTATGTTGCAGCCTCAAAACGAACCAGTCATGTGGACTCTGAAGTTTACAAAAATGAAATATTTTTAAGGAACTGACTCATCCAGAGCATTATCGAGGATGAGGACACTATAAATGAGAACACAAATTGGAAGCTATGCATTAAAGCTATGGTTCATTCTTTTTTTTAATGTTTATTTATTTTGAGAGAGAGAGAGAGAGAGAGAGAGCGTGCAAGCGGGGAAGGGGCAGAGAGAGGGAGAGAGAGAATCCCAAGCAGGCTCTGTGCTGTCAGCACAGAGCCCGACCCAGGGCTCAATCCCATGAACCATAAGATCGTGACCTGAGCTGAAATCAAGAGTCAGATGCTCAACCAGCTGAGACTCTCAGGTGCCCAAAGTTATAATTCCTTCTTGAAAGGGTCTAACTAATAAATAGTATGGACTCTGAAGTCATTGAGGCAGAAGGGGCATAAAAAACCACCAGTGCCTTGCTGTCCCCTGGCCTCTATCTCTGAGAACAAGTCCTCTGGGATGCAAGAAGTCTTACATGCTAGAGATACTCTAGCTCCTAAATTGAGTGTTGGTCTTATTATTCTTGTTTTAATTTTACACACTGATTAGATATTGTGTTTTGCATCTAAGATTTATCTCATAATGAAATTTTATGCTAAAAAACAAATAGATAGGGGCTCCTGGGTGGCTCAGTCAGTTAAGCATCTGACCCTTGGTTTCAGCTCAGGTTATGACCTCACAGTTCGTGGGATCGAGCCCCAAGCTGGGCTCCACGATGAGCATGGAGACTGCTAAAGATTCTTTCTCTCTAAAAAAAGAAAAGCAGGTGTCCACATAAGGCCTGGGTCTTGGGCCAGTCTCGAGTAGGGAAAGTACAAGTGGCCAGACGAAAACCAACTCCGGAGACCCGGCCACTGTCAGACTCTCCAGGAGGGTTGGTTGAAACACACGAGCCCTGGCGTTGCTAAACCAGCGGGTCTTGGTGGGCCTGAGAATCTGCATTTCCAGCAAGCCCCCAGGGGCTGCTGCCTCTGCTCTGGGGCCCCCCGCGGGGACTCGTGCCTTGCGACCTCTGGGTCACCTGGGCAGGTGGCTTCTACGTGCAAACGCAGCATATTTTTGTGAACGACGAAATTCACTCACTTCATTTTCCTTTCCCTCCGATGTCTTCCCTTTAATTTTATTTTTGTTCTGACTTTGAGTTTTACACGACCCAGTTAACAGGCTCAGATCCCTGGGAAATCCAACAATTACAGGATTTTCCTTTTCTTCCAAGGTACTGGAGATGTTGTGTTTGGACTGCAATAAAAAATATATGAGGGGCACCTGGGTGGCTCAGTCGGTTGAGTGTCCGACTTCGGCTCAGGTCATGATCTCGCGGTCCGTGAGTTTGAGTCCCGCGTCGGGCTCTGTGCTGACAGCTGGGAGCCTGGAGCCTGCTTCGGATTCTGTGTCTCCCTCTCTCTCTGCCCCTCCCTCCCTCCCTCACTCTCTCTCTCTCTCAAAAACAAATAAACATTAAAAATGTTTAAATGAAGAAATATATGAAATCTACCAAAATTGAACAGACATTCTGTGAACCTCTTCCATGGATTCAGCTCTGTACTGAACCAGTAACACAGAGTCGGGAATAAGCCTAGTTATGACAAGTGAAATCAGTGTTTATTTCCCTGCACGTGGATATTCGGTGCCACGATCCAGGTTTTCAGCGTCCCTACTCCTACCGACGACTCATCATTTCTTAGTATCTTTAATCCTGGATCCAGGAAACGCGTTCTCTTATTTTCTGCTTTCCTGCTACCTGTTCTTTTTTTTTTTTTTTTTTCCTTTTATTTGCTAGCTTAAGAGGTACTGATGAGAAAGGCCCACATTTCGGGATAACCCTTCCTTCCCAGCCACGGCCCCGCGGCAGAGCTCTCTGTCCCTGGGAGCGGCGGTCTTCTCTCTCCGGCCTCCCTCCGCTGCTCACAGCCCTAGAGCGGGAGGGACCCGCGGCTCCAAATCAACTGCGGGCAATACGAGCCGCGGGCCGCCCCGTGGCCGTCGCCGGAACTGCAGCGGAGGCGGGTTACAGGACCCAACACCCCCGTGTGGACGGCTGGGTTCCGTGGCGACTTGCCTCCCGCCGCCGGAGGATGTCACTTACACATCTCTCTTTCAACAGCTGGATGGCCATTTTTTGTTTTTTTTTTAGTGTATTTGTGTTTTGAGAGAGAAAGAGAGCAAGGGAGGGGCAGAGAGAGGGAGAGAGAGAAGCTCAAGCAGCCTCTGCTCTGTCGGCACAGAGTCCAACCCGGGGCTCGAACCCACGAACCGTGAGATCGTGACCTGAGCTGGAATGGAGTCACTTAACCGACTGAGCACCCCAGGCGCCCCAGAAGTGCCTTCTTCAGAAGCTTTGTTCTCGTATAGAAGGAATACCCGATTTCTTTATTTTTTTTTTTACGCGCCTGCATTTTCCGTGGGTTATTGTGGGTGTGCCAGAGGCAAGGCGATGTGCCCCGAAATTCTGTGTCCCCTAACCATCCCATGAACCCGTGTGAGGAGGGCAGACCAGTCATTGCTGCCCCATCAGGCCACCCCTCCCTCTCATCCCCCCCATGGTTCTCCACTGTATCTACAATAAAACCCAGACTCGTCACCCAGCCCGGTGTCCCTGGAGACCTAGGTCCTGTGGCTCCCATGCTCCGCCCTCTTCTCCCCTGGCTGTCCCCTTTCTGGGCAGCGGTAAACTCCACAGCTGCTCCTCAGTGGGCCTTTTCTGGGGACCCGCTCTGAACCAACACCCATCCGCCCACCCATCCATCGGTCCCACCACCGGCCTGGTTTTCTGCTGACACCTACCTCTACCTGGAATCACCCTGTCTCCGTCTTTGCCGTCTGACCGCCCAGTAGAACAGAAGCTGGAAACTCCATGGAAATAAGGCCCGTGTTTGTCTTGCTCACAACATTGCCCCCATGGCAGGCCCCTGGTGTGAGTCATCGGAAGGCTACAGGCGTCCACAGACGAGAGAATCGTGAGCCCAGCATCCACCAGCCCCCCAACCCGGTGTAGGGTGACCTACTCGCCCAGCTCGCCCGGGGCTGGCCCTTATTCTAGCAGCTAATGTCGCCATCCTGGGAGACCCATCGGCTTGGTTACACAGTTGTCTGGAATGATGGTGAAAATCAATGATGCTCAAATATATATGTATTAGCTTCCTCTGGAGAACAGAAGTAAACTTGCAGATGATCCCTAACACTCAAAGGAAAGATCCCTAACACTCAAAAGTTGAATTAGCAGAATCAACCTATCTTAGCCTGTCCGTCCGTATCCGACTTGCCCCTTAAAATACACACGCGACACCGTGTGAAAAAACAGGATCACATTGCATTTCACAGGTAGCGCTTTTTAATTTTAAATGTCATCGCAGAAATAAAGTGTTACAAACACCGCACGCGTGACTCATTGCTGGCAGGGCTTGCAACTTCCCACTGGAAGTCATTTCGATTCCTAAAATAAGTTTATTCATGGGCTTCTTTTTACATTACATCTTCCTGGGATAAGAACTCAAAATATTGAGTTTTTCGTGTTTTATTTTGAAAAGAAGTATTCTCCAGCATTTCTGTTTCTCCTTGACGTCGGAGGGGAGAGTAGTTACTGTCAGGGAAGGTCTCCACCGGCGTCCGCAGCCCAGCAGCCGCAGGGGAAGGGATTCGATGGCCGCTGCTTACATTTATAGGTGTATAAATGCACACTCACTGTGTGGCACCAAATGACTCACTGATGGCACCAAACACTTCAGAAGGCCAATCTCACATCTCTGTTTAGTGGATACAATGTGAGCGCTCTGAGACTACCCACGGGGTGCCACGAGGCTTGTGACTCCTCTCATGTTGCTCAAAGCCTGTGAGAGGCCAGCAAAGCTTCCGGACAGTTGTTTGAATCCTCCCGTGGGGGGCGGCCTGGGCGGGTCCCAGGAACCGCCGTGCCCCGGGGGCGAGCCTCAGAGCGTGACTAATTCCCCCCAAAGACGTCTTTCTGGGCAAACTGCCATCCTCATTCTGCCCAGGTGGAGGCCCTCCGACCTTCTTCTCTATGGAAAAACGCCCCCCGGGGTCCCGAGGACAAAGAGTGAAGCACACACACACCGGGTGCCTCCCTGGCCCGGTCTCCCGGAGGCAGAGAGCAGCAGCCCGTCTGCCCGGAGACATCGCACACGAAACCCACACGCCAGTCCTCTCCGCGGGACTGCCTTTCCGGTGCCCGGGCGGAGGCAGACCTCACGTGAGTCTGTCCTTGAGCCTGGTTTTCGCTGGCAGACAGATGACGGGCCGCTTGGCAGGTGCGAGGTCTCTCTTGCACGAGGTCCCCCCCAGCCAACCAGAGACTTGAAGCATGGCGCTCGGAGACCCTCGCCAACACTTTCCGCTTCGACGGTGTCCTGGTACGTGGTTTTAGAAGCAAAGCTTCACCGGACGCTCGGAAAGAGCAAGCCGTGAAAGCCTAAGTGAGTTAGCAATAAGTAATTTATACACGTAATGACGGCACCGAATGAGGCCACATACGATGGAATGTTCTCTCGAGCAGTGGGTGTGAAAACTCAAACGTTCATGCAGACAAAAGCGCCAGCCAACTGCAAATACATTTTACAACACACGTAATTGAAAATACTTGATAATGATTGCAAACAGGAGTTAAGGTATTGTCATTATGGATAGTTTGCGTTTGTCTTTTTCCTGGCCACCAGTCATCTCGGACGATCTCTGAATGCTACAGCTGCCTGAAAAGCACAGAGGGCGTTAACTGTACAACAATGAACATTACCTGGGGCGGAAATCGGTCCTGGGCCGAAATCCAAGGCCGCCCACCTGCCCACACGCCCCCTCGGACGACAGATCTCCCGCCGGCGCTGCCTGCAAAATGGGTGTTGCTCCGGGGAGACTGGCCGTCCTCCACACGTGCACCCCGTCCCCCAGGCTGCTCGCTACAACGCCGCAGGGAGGCCCTGGCAATACTCCACCTTTCTGGAAGGTTCTGGAAGTGCAAATCCCAAATCCCAAGCAACCAGCATGCTGGTAGAAAGAGTAAAGGTGATAGTAAATAATAGTGATAATAAATCGCACGGAATTCTTGCACTTAACCTCGTGAGAGTTTCTCCCACCGTCCTCAGAGCACGCGGACTCTTCTTGCTTGGTCTTCTGCAACTCTTACTGATCACGAGCATAGATGGGGACAGAGGCGACCACTTAAATGACAAATGACTCTGCCCGTGATCAAGCAAGCCAGGAACAGGAGCGACTCAGCACCCACAACACACCAGGCAAGGTGCTGGCCCTGGGGAGACAAAAAATGGACCCTCGCTCCACATCGTACACAGTCTGTATGTTGAGACTAACATACAAATGACTAACTTTAAGGTAACGAAAACACCGTGCCAGCTGTGGTTGTTTGGTACAGGTGTCGAAGTCCACGTGAGCAAAAATGGCACTTGCCGCATTGGTATTGGGTGATGCACGAAACTATTGGTCAATCGAGGCGATCAGGCATCACGAGGCACAGAAACCACAGCAACCCAAGGTCTCCGTGACCAGATTCCTACACCATCACCTAAGGTCACTGTCATTCCAACTACCTCCTGTGTCTGGGTGTCTCCGTTCAAGATTCACTTTCCAGCAAGAAAAGATGTGTTGGTTCTAACTTGTGCCGTCGAGGCCTGTGGTTGGGGGACAGAGTCCCAGGAACCGCACGGAGTCAGGGCGGAAGTGTGCCTTCCAGCACGCGCACAGAACTGTCTTTCCGCTGCGTGTCCAAGGGGCCTCGACGAACACCTTGTGAGTACCGCAAGCTCGCTCACCGGCCGGGCGCTCACCAGCCGACGCCTGGCGGGTGCGTCCAGAGCCAGACCTGGGCCAGCCCGGGGCCACACGCGGGATTGATTGTGGCACACAGGACACACGACTGGAGCAAATGGCCTGCGTGGTGTGAGCCCCGGAGAGCAGAAACAGATTCTGGTGATTATCCGTCCGCCCCCAGTGAAGGGCTGGGGTCAGCATCCACCGGGCGCTCACATTCTCTGTCCTGTGTCTGTTCCCACCAGTGACGTAGTCCCAGGTCCCTGCTCAAGGCTGGCTGCCTTCAGAACAGTGACCACGGACAGGACCCGTGTGAAGGACGCGCGTAGACAGGGCGGGTCCCCACTGCACTCTCGGCTTCCACCTTTCCCCTTCCTGTCGCCGTGCGCCCCACCTCCCTGTCCAGTAGCAGGTATCAGGATTGTCCCAAAGACCCCAGAGCGCATGAACCTAGCAACAGCCCCCCCCCCTCCAGTTCTGGTTAAACTAGAAACAGCTGCACTCGCCAGAGCCCCAAGGACGTGCACCCCACATCCCCGTCCTGTGAGAGCGCCCAGCCTTCTCCGGTCAGGGTCACTGGGTGCCTCTCAGCCCAACACAGGGCTGCCTGGTGCTCCCGGGGCCCGGCGGGCCCTGCTCCGTGCCGGCCGCTGTCCTCCACACACCACATGCACACCCCCCACGCTACACATAGACATGATACACACCACACACGCAAACCCCACACGCACACCCCAGGCGGGTTACATGTGAGTTCCGGCTGGGGGCGGGACAGGTGGAGCAGGAGGAACGCGCTGTCTCTACAGCAGGGGCAGCTTCCAGGAGCCAGAGAAGCATGGGGGAAGGGCGCGGGAGAGCGCCTGGGGACTTGGGGTCCCCGAGCCCTCTGACCGGGCCCTCGTGGGCCCCCCCCCATGTCAAGTCCCACAAAATCCATGTCTGAAGGTGGGCTTTCCAGAGGTGTCAGGGCCACGGACGCAAGGAGCAACCTTCGATTTACGTCCTGCCTGGCAGGGGCCCTCAGGTGCACAGAGCTCTTTTCCCCTGTTCAATCAGCCCCTCCCGAGGAACCCTGAGGTGGGGACGTCCCACCTCCAGGTGGGGGGCTCCAGCTCCTCTGGGGGACCTGCAGCCGTGGCCCCCCACCCTGTGCACCCGCGGCTTTCCCAGCACCCTGGGATCTTGGCCCACCCCACCCTCCACCCCCGAAGACAGGCACTTCCCGCACCCCCAGGCTCCTGGGGTCCCGCAGGCCTGCAGTCACGCCCAGGGAAAGCTTTTTTTTTTTAAAAAAAAAAAAAAAAAAGAAGTAAGTCATTGAGGGTGTTTGGAGGCTGGATCCCAGAAAGGAGATTGCCCCCGAGTGGCTCACAGGTCAGAGAGCAGGAGGGGTCAGCCAGGGGTCTCTGGGAAGGACACCCAGCCTGCTCTGGGGTCACCAGACCACTGGGCTTCAGGCTTTCAGTCCCTCATGGGGTGTGTAGGAGAGAGGACAGCGTGCTCAGAACCAGTGACGGCGGGGCACATTCCCCACGTCTGCACATCCCCGTGGGTGGGTACAGGTTGTGGACCCATGACAAGTACTGGACACGCTTGCGGTCAGTGCTGGCTCTCCCAGCCTGGGCCAGGGCCCCAGCGCTTCCCGGAGCCCCCCAGGCACCCACCAAAGTGCGGGCAACCCAGCCTGGGGCTCTGGCGGTCCGAGGGGTCCACCCGGACACAGCAAAGAGGGCTTCCTCATTTCTGATGAGATTTAAGGCATCCTGAGGAGCCTGCCTTCAAGCACAAAACCAGAGGAGACGCACCAGAACTTTTCGGTTCCCACTGACATTGGGGCTAGGGCCTGCCCACCGGGACCTCTCCTGGTGCTTCCGTGTTAAATCCCCCGAATCTACACCAGCGTTAACGGAGGAATTTCTAGTGGCACATACAGAAACTTTTATTAAAATTTTTTTTTCAATATTTATTATTATTGAGACACAGAGAGAGACAGAGCATGAGCAGGGGAGGGGCAGAGAGAGAGGGAGACACAGAATCCGAAGCGGGCTCCGGGCTCCGAGCTGTCAGCCCAGAGCCCGACACGGGGCTCGAACCCACAAACCGCGAGATCATGACCTGATGCTGAAATGGGGCACTCAACCAACTGAGCTACCCAGGCACCCCAGCAACTTTTATTTTATAAAGCCACGCTTAAGTTTATAAATCGTACTGAGTTTTTTTTAATGTCTTACTTCCAAATGATTTCAAATTTATGGGAAAAGTCGCCATAATGATTCAGAGAACCCTCTCACAACCTTCATCGCTGATTGACCAATATTTTACATCCTGCACCATTCACTTTATCATTTTCTCCCTGCCTCTTTCTTTCTCTGTACACTCACAGGCACGTGTAGAGGAACGGCCTCGTCCGAGGACATACTGTGTGTGTGTGTGTGTGTGTGTGTGTGCGCGCGCACGTAGTGATTTTTAATATGTGATGACTCAGCGCCTGTGAGAACCACGGACACATACACGCTGTTGCTTCACCCTTCACACCCAAGTTGCTACTTGGTAAGAATGCGGACGCTCTCACCCAGCCGCGGTGCGCTTAGCAAATTCAGGAAATTTCACACTGACATTTCATCCAATCCACCGTCCCCTGGATGTCTCAAAAAATGTCTTCCGGGGCGCCTGGGTGGCGCAGTCGGTTAAGCGTCCGACTTCAGCCAAGTCACGATCTCGCGGTCCCTGAGTTCGAGCCCCGCGTCAGGCTCTGGGCTGATGGCTCAGAGCCTGGAGCCTGTTTCCGATTCTGTGTCTCCCTCTCTCTCTGCCCCTCCCCCGTTCATGCTCTGTCTCTCTCTGTCCCAAAAATAAATAAAAACGTTGAAAAAAAAATTAAAAAAAAAATGTCTTCCGTGTCCTTTATAAATGTCGTCTTCTGGGTGCTTCGGATTCTGTGTAACTGCATTTAGTTACGTCCCCGTGGCCTCCTTCAATGGGGAGTTGTCCCTCAGCCTTTGTCTTTCCTGTTAATAGACTACCCCTCTTCTCCGATGTTGCCTCGCTGTGAGATCGGCGTTCCACATTCGCGGCTTAAGTGGCGGTATGGCTTCTCAGGGGCACATCTGAAGGCACAGGACTGTCGCCTGCCCCACAGGGGCCACGTGAATTTTGATCACTTGGTTAAGGTGTCGTCCGGTTTTCCTCTTTACGATTTTTCCCTTTTGTGATCCATTAACCTGTCTGTCCGGGAAATTGTCACACATCCTACCGAACTATCAGAAGAAGGTGAAGACATTCTCTGCAAGTGATTAGGCATACAAAAACTACTTCCCGAAGTATTTAACAGGAGCAGGACTGGGGACATCATGGCACTCCACGGTTATATGAGGTTATATGACAGACGTCCGTGGCTCGTGGCCCCAGGATTAAGTCTTGTGTTTTTGAGGCTGTATGCTGATCCAGAATTTTCATCCTGTTTGGCAGATTCCCTCCCTTTCCTTGAGAATCTCCAGACATGCAGACACTTCCTCCAAGGAATCTTCTTCAGGTAGGCCTCTCTCTCCTCCAGTGAAATTGATGTACTCCCTCTCTCCCCCTAAAAATCTGAGCCTCTGTCCATGGTGTGGTGCATTTTAGCGGTGAGCCCGTGGCAAAATGATTAATTGGAGTCAGTTCCTCAAGCTTCCAGCATCTATCTGCCTTCTCCTAAAACTTTACTTTTCACCAAATAAACCTCTGAATGTTAGGCCTCTGGGTGAAATTTGTCCCCTTCAGGGGAAGGATTGTGTGACGTGTGGTGGAGGCAGCCGGGCCTCTGCACTCCTCCAGGGGGCACTGCCCACCTGACCTAAGGATGCCCCGTGGCTGCCCGGGCTGCACCCGCCAGTCCAGAGAGTTCCAAACAGACGTGTACAGATCACTTAAAGGGAAGTACGTCTCTCAGATCAGTTCTGATTTTATATCCAATCTCCGCATTTTTATCATAATGTCACTTATAATAACGGAATAAGGTTTATCTCTTTTAAACAATTAAAAACAATAAAAAATATTAATTAGACACAAGCTAACTTTCAGTTTAAATACAAACTAAATTGGGGGTGCCTGGGCAGCTCAGTCAGTTAGGTGACTTCGACTTAGGTCATGATTTCGCAGTCCGCGGGTTTGAGCCCCTCGTGGGGCTCTGTGCTGACAGCTCAGAGCCTGGAGCCTGCTTCAGATTCTGTGTCTCCCTCTTTCTCTGCCCCTCCCCTGCTAATGCTCTCTCTCTCTCTCTCTCTCTCTCTCTCAAAAATAAATAAACATTAAAAAATTTAAATACAAACTAAATTGGCTTAAATTTAGTGTGATGGGCAATGTTGCTTTGCTGAAACCAGTCATTGACCATCAACACACATACAGTAGAGTAGTAAGGGTGGGCTCTTTGGAGGCTGGCATGACTTACCATCACCTTTGGGCTTATTGATTGTTCAAATTGTGATATTGTGATTTACAATAAAAAAAAAATACATGCTTGGTCTAACCTAGTCCCAGCACTGAGCTCCAAAAATTCTGGGAATTTCCGAAGTGCAGAGAATGGAGAAGGTGTCTCTTGTTATGTTAATGAGGCACTTTTTGGAATGCCCCTGGGTCACCCGAGGGCGGGGGCTGGTTGCCCGGAGGACCAACCACGTGATTGGAGAGTCGGAACCTTCAGTCCCACCCTCTGACCTCTGGGTCAATGATTTAATGATTTAATCCCTAGGGCCTGAGTAAGGAAGCCTCCGTAAACCCGCAAGAACTGGGCGTGGAGGGTTTCAGGGGTGGTGAACGTTTGGAGGTTTGGAGGGAGCCGTGCGCCCAGAGAGGGCGGGGAAGCTGGGCGTCCTTCCCCGTCGCTGGCTCTCCTTCTGGCTCTTCCTGACTTCTGTCCTTCTACGATAAACTGGTGACCTAGTAAGTAACCCGTTTCCCTGAGCTCTGGGAGCCGCTCTAGCAAACAGATGGAACCCTAGGAGGGGTTGTGGGAACCTGGGATCTGTAGCCCACCGGCCAGGAGCGCGGGTGACCGCGTGGCTTGTGATTTTCATCCTGAGTTGGAGGAGGCTGCTGGAGCCTCTATCCCGTAGCCGGTTGGTCAGAAGCACAGGGGGGACAACCAGGTGACGTGAGGGTGGGAGGGGTGGGGGCAGTGGTCTCTTGGGATCTGATTCTGTGCCGTCGCTGGGTGGATGGTGTCGGACCCGAGTTGGCCTATAGGACAGACACCCAGCTGGCGTCTGAGAACGACTCGGTGGTGGGCGGGCACCCCTCCCTGCACGCTGGGACCGGTGACCAGGAACAAAGACAATTCTCTTCTTACTTTCTCGGACAACTGCAGACCTGCCCGTGGTCCACCTGTTGTTTTCATTAGTCACGGTCTGTGTTTGGTTCTCATCGGCCATACAATTAATAGGGACAAAAAGCAAGCTGCAGTGGAGAAGTCCTACTGGTGACGCAGAATTAATTTGTTCATGGACCCACCCCAAATGGAAGCGGTCTGGCAGGGAGCCCGGGGAACCGCAGAACGACCCATGGGCGCTCTTTCCTAGCATCTTCTGTTCACATCTTAGAACACCTTTTATAAGAAAGATTCCGTAGCCGGATAAGTAATTAATAAAAATCTTTTTCGCCTATGAAAAATTAACAGAAAATGTTACAACAACAGTAACAATTTGATCAGGTAGCCAGACCTTCAGTTTGGGAGGGGGGGGGGGGGGGACGTGTGTGGACCCGATGGGTGGAGAACTGAACTGCTCACACTTCTCAGGTGGTGGAACTGTGTTACCACTGGCCCGTGGGAATCCCCGTTATTGTGGTCCCCATCACCCACCCTCTCTCCTCCCACTTCATTCTTCCCTGTAGGTACCCACGAGCACGTGTTCTAGATCGAACCTGGGGATATGAATATAAATCACGTTTGTAAAATACATAATGTCACTTTCCATGTATTTTCAGTATGGAAAAAAATTATGGTTTTCATTTACAAAAGTGATTTCGAGTTGTACATTTAATTCTTTTTTTTTTTTTTTTAACTTTTTTCTGCTTAACTCTTTCTGGATCTAATCACGTTGGCATGTAGAGAGACAGGTAGATACAGAGATCTATACAGGTGTGAACCTTATGAATCCGGGTGAGCTGTGCCCTGGAATGTCAAACCTACAGTGGGTTTGCTGTGTCATAGGGAATACACAGCCCGAATTTCACTAAATACTGCCAGGCTGCTTCCAGAAGGGACGTATCAGCTTATACTCCACCATGGACCAGGAGTGTTCCCACACCCTAACATCCTTACTAACACTTGGGCTTTATGATTTTCGCCCATATGATGGGTTTAAGGAGGCAGCCATGGTTTTTCTAAGTTGTATTTCTCTGATTATAGAGGAGTGTGGTCATATCTTGATATATTTTTGGCCAACTTTCTGTTGAATTTCTGTTTTTTTTTTTATTGTTCTATTGACGTTCTTAGTAGAATCTTGATATGAGTTTCATGTTGGAATTGTATTGCAAATATCTTGTGCAAACACCTGATGAAATTGATGTCAATGTATTTTGTCTCCCGACTGATGTTGTCCAATCTAGGTGTCCCTACTGAACAGAATTATTCACTCTTCTTGTAGTCAAAACCATCAGTTGCTTGCTTATGGTTACTGTTGCATAAATATCCTGCCTCTTGTGACCCCAAGGTCATAAAGACCTCCTCCAACATTTTTATCTTTAGCCTCATAGTTACTTTTTTTTTTTTTCACATTTTCTCCACACAGTGAAACAGTTTTGTCAACTGTATGCTTTCCCTGCTGCTGTATGGCACTATGTTTCCACTCCCACTCTACGTGGATCTATTTCCACATTCCTTAATCTGCTCCACTGTTTTGTTTTTCCCAGATTCCCCATCATTTCCAAAATTGATTTAGCTATTTGTGGATCTTTATTCCTCCATATAAATTTTGTTTGTTTATTTATTTTGAGAGAGAGAGAGTGCAAGCAAGCAGGGGAGTGGCAGGGGGAAGGAGAATCTTCAGCAGGCTCCACACTCAGCATGGAGCCCCCTGTGGGGACTGATCCCAGGATTATGACTTGAGCCGAAATCAAGAGTCGGATTCACAACTGGCTGAGCCACCCAGGCGCCCCCTCCTCCATATGAATTTCAGAAAACATTTTGCAGCTTCCCCAAAACCTCTGGAATTTTTATTGGGATGGCAATGAGTGTACAAATTTACTCGGGGAGTGCTAACGTCTCGCAGTGTTACGTTGCCAATAACCGTAATTGTGGTACTTTCCATTGGTATAGGTCTTCTGTTGTCTTCATAACGATCTTGTGCTTTCGTTGCTAGGTTGTCTTAGATATTTTGTAGCAGCGTTTTCAAATTTTCACGTCATGGCACCCCTAGGAAATGATCCACAAGTGGTGATCCAGGCAACCTTGCACTATTTCCAATCTTCAAGGGGACGTGTCCAAAGTGTCTCCTTTCCATATGTGTTTGTTGTAGGATTTTGGTATGTAGCTTCCATCACGTAGGGAAGTCTTCTGTGCTGATAATTTGTTTTATAAATCAGGGCTCAACTTCATCAGATGATTTTTCTGCGTGTATTAACAGGGTGCTTTCTTTCCTTTTGTCCACTGTGTGTGAATTACATTCATAGATTGGCTCACTGCCAGTAGACTCAGAGCTGTTTTGTTTTTGAGCCAAATGTGAGCCAATGCGACCGGGCTTGGACAACTAAAAGCACCTCATGGATTTCATTGCACCTGCGATGCTGTATGTAATTTCGTTGTCTCTAATCAGATTGACTCGTGTGAGACTTGAATCTAAAACAAAGATAAAAGGGGAGACTGTCAGGTGACTGCCGCTGCCTAGTCAACTACCTCCTCCCCCAAATTAGTGACTGACAACAATGATTGATTTTTTCCCCAGGATTCCCCGGGGTGGGGGTTGGGCGGTTCCGTCCTGATTTTTCTTGTCTCACTCGACTCGGAGGCTGCATTCAGCGCCTAAGGCACAGGTTTGGTGGCTGGTGCCAGTGGACGGCTGGGCCACTTAGTTCCCTCCTGACCTGTTCACATGATGAAGCGCATCCCAGGGCAGCATTCCAAGAGGGAGAGGGCAAAATCTGCCATCCTTCACAAGAACTAGCCTGAGAAGTCCCATGATATCCCTTCCACCATGTTTTGCTCGGCAAAGCAAGTCACAAGACCAGACCAAGGGTGGAGAAGAGGACTCCACCTGTTGATGGGGGTCTAAAGAGAAAGTCATACTGTGAACCAAGGGCATGCATCCTGAGATGGGAGGTAGTTGGGTCCGTAAGTTAAGCTTTCCGACGTGGTACTGAAGCATCTAATTTTGCTACGGCAGTTGGTGGCAAGAAGAAAGCGATTGGAGCGGACCGTTCTAGTGATGGGTTCTCAGTCTCTGCCACCTTCTGAAATTTTTCGGCAGCTGCAAGGAAGTGTGTCCTCACTTCCCTCCCGTCCTCCCTCTTCTGGGCACGCTGGTTGCTGAGTTGTTAATAAGCGTTGTTTCAAATCCTCAGTCAGTTCCGATATATAGTGAACTTTGTCCAGAATTTGTTTCTAGTCCTTCATTCAACACTCTGTAAACAGCAACCCATTTTCTTCCTGAATGCAGTGCCGATTTTGAGACTGGCGTTGTGCACCCTTCGTTGCTTTGTAGGAGCGGTCTGGTTTCTCTCTGGAAGCTCCTAGAACTTTATTTTGTCTTTGGTGTTCCTGAATGCACTATAGTTTCTCTGTGGTTATATTTTCTTAATTTTTTTTTAATGTTTATCTATTTCTGAGACAGAGACAGAGCATGAGTGGGGAAGGGGCAGAGAGAGAGGAGGGACACAGAATCGGAAGCAGGTTCCAGGCTCTGAGCTGTCAGCACAGAGCCCGACACGGGGCTTGCACTCACCAACAGCAAGATCATGACCTGAGCCGAAGCCACACGCTCAACCGACTGAGCCACCCAGGCGCTCCTTTGTGGTCATATTTTCTTATCGACACTGTTCCGCAATCTACAAGCCCTTCCAGCCTGAAGTCTTTTATCTTCTTTAAAACTGGGGGGGGTTCACATTATTTTTACTAGAATTTGCTGCTCTCTGTTTATTTTTTCTCCCCCTTTGGGACTCCTCTCCTCATGGCAATTACCTCATATCTATCATCTCTTTGTCTTTTCCTGATGTTTCCCTGGACTGCTACCCAACCCGATCTTCTAGCTCGCTGATTTGTTCTTTAGTGTCCACGGTGCTTTCAGTTTGTTGCATTTTTTTTTTATTTGACTCATCCTTAAGGCTGCAGTTACTAATACCTTTTCATCTCTTTTACAGTATTTACCACTTATATTCATAATTCTAAAAAAAGTCAGTCATAGGTACAAAAAAAGAAAGGTTGAAGTCTGATTAAATACAGTGTTTATGAGTAAAATTTAGCCAACCGGAGTGAAATAGCACATCCCCAGAATGGTGAAGGCTATCCGTGACAGTGCGGGTGCGGGGAACATCACCCTGGGCTGCCTGGCTCATCCCCAAGGCAGCTGGTCTACTTTGTACCATGGTGTTGCAGTTTCTATAAGCTACTGCCACAGTCTTCATGATCACAGTTTCTTCATAGATCATGATCTCTGTCAGAGTTGAGGACAGAAAAACTCTCTAAAGGCCTGAAAGACAAGGGAAGTCATTTTAGGTTTCTAAGTCAGCATGACTGTACATAAACTTTGTTTAAACCAAATGACTGATCCAGGGCTCCTCAAGCGTGCCTTGTCCATCCGCTTTGTGTGAATGACTAGCCTGAGGAACATCTTGTCCTTAAGAAATTGATCAGGGCACCTGGGTGGCTCAGTCGGTTAAGGGGCCGACTTGGGTTCGGGTCATGATCTCATGGTTTGTGAGTTCGAGCCCAGTATCGGGCTCTGTGCTGACAGCTCAGAGCCTGGAGCCTGCTTTGGATTCTGTGTCTTCCTCTCTCTCTGCCCTTCCCCTGCTTGTGCTCTTTCTCTTTCTCAGAAATAAATAAACATTTAAAAAGAAAATTTTTTTTAATAAAAAATAAAAGAAATTGATCAATGCGGGACACCTGGGTGGCTCAGTCAGTTAGGTGGCCAACTCTTTTTTTTTTTTTTTTTTTTTTTTTTGAAAGAGAGAGAGACAGAGCGCAAGCAGGGGAGGGGCAGAGAGAGAGGGAGACACAGAATCCGAAGCAGGCTCCAGGCTCCGAGCTGTCAGCAGAGCCCGACATGTGTCTTGAACTCATGAATGGTGAGATCATGACCTGAGCTGAAGTTGGACTTGATTTAAGCTCAGGTCATGATCCCAAGGTCATAGGATTGAGCCTTCTTTAGGGAGCCTACTTGGCTTTCTCTCCTTCTGTCCCTCCCCTGCACACTCCCTCTCCGTCTGTACAAAAACAACCCCCCCAAAACAAACAGTGCTCTTACTCCCTACTTTCCATGACGTTAAATAAAACTCATGATTCCTGCCTACGCATTACTCTATAGTCTTTTTTTGAACCTTTGCAAGAATGTGCTTCTGACATATTGATTTATGGATCTTTATGCAAAAAAGCATATAGCCATGTAAAAAACTGTTCCTTCACCAGGGCAGTGCCCTCCCTGTGAAGATCACATTTCCCAGACAGATGTCCTAATCTGGGCTCAAATAAAAGTGTTTTCTTCTTTTATTAGAGTGCTTTCTGGTCAGTTTGCATCAACAGAGTCCAGTGAAGTGTCTTTGCTATTCTTGGCCCTTTTCTCATCCAAGGAACTTATTCTCTGAATGTGGTGTTTTTATTGCAATTAGACTGACATTATGATCAGTTTGGAGAGAATTTGTGTTTTAACCACATTATGGCTTCCCAAGCATGAACACACTGTATCTCTCCAGTCGCGTGTCTTTTTCTCTCTTAAAGGTTCACAATTTTGCTTATCAGGACTTTGTGTTTTACGTTGGTTTTTTTTTTCCCCCTTAGGCTTATCCCCAGTATGTGACATTTGATGCTAATGTAATCATATTTCTTTTTGCATGTCTTCTAGTTATTTGCTCTGGTAGGTAGGAATACAATTGACTTATGCATTGATCTTACATCCAGATATAAAGATAAGTGTATCAGTTGCAAAGTTTTAGATCTTCCTTTCCAATTACTGTAACTTCAATTTCTCCTTTATTGTGCTGGCTCTGACTTTCAGGACATTGCTCAATAGAATTGGAGATCATAGGAAATTTTAAAGAGAATACTTCTGATATTTCTTCGTAAGAATTCTGTTAAATGTTTTTTATAGTGGTCTCTATGAGGTTAACAAAGCTTCCTCCTACTTTTATCACTAAGAGAGGTATCACCAGTGAGTGGTGAGTTTACTGTTTATATTCTAAAAGCATGATGCATTTGTCAATTTTTTTTTTCTGCATGTTGGAGAGGAGCATCTTTTTTCTCCTTTGTGCTGCTAATTTTCTAACATTTCTAATATTACGCTACCTTTACATTTGTAGGATGGCAGGCTGTCTTTAAAAATGCAGTTGGGTGCAGTTGACCAGCATTTTACTTAGGGTGTTAACATGTATGTATCTGTTTGTGTGAGAGGGGCATTACTTTCCTTTCTCATATTGTCCGCGTTTGGTTTTTCAATCAACATTTTCTTGCCTGATAGAACAGACTCTTCTGCAAAGTCGTGTGGGTCCAGGGTTTTCTTTGGAAGACTTTTAGTTACTGCTTCAGTGTAATGGATATAGGAACCTTCGGTCTTTCTTTGTTTCTTGAGCCAGTGCAAGAAGAAAGGGGAAGCAGAACAGTAAAGACAGACACCAAATAGAAAATATAATAAAATGGCAGACTTAAAGCCGAAAGTCAGTCATTACATGAAGTGTGAAAGGCCTTAAATACCAATTAAGAGATGGAATAGTTTACCTAACTATACGGTGCCTACAAGAAATTCACTTCAAATAGAAAGATATAGGTAGGTTAAATGTAGAAGAATGGAAAAAGCTGTAGGATACAAACCCTGTTGAAAGAAAGGCTGAAGAGGTTATATTCGTATCAGACGGAGCAGACTTCAGAGTAAAGAGAATTACCAAGACAAGGAGGGACGTCACCTAATACGATGGTCTACTTGCCACGGAGACAGAGCCGTCTTAAGTGCAACCAATTAACAAAGTCGCCAAATCCACGCGGCAAAACTCAGCAGAACCACAGGGAGCCGAGGATTGAGCCCTGTGGAGCTCCCTCAGGCAGAAGAGTCAACAGAGACCAGGAAGGGCCAGCATTGATGGAAGGAGAGTCTTGAACACCCTTTCAACGAAACAGTGAAGGCCTCAACAAGATCCGGAAGTGATCATTCACGTTACCGGAGTCCCAGGAGGGTGAAAAAAAAAACCAAACCGTTGAATATTTTATAAAGTAGTATTGTATTTATAAAGAATTTATTATATTTATAAAGAATATTACAAACTAAGGATGTACAGATGAGTCCCTAATTCTGACACTGATACGTCTGTATTAAATGTACAAAAAAGTCTATGTGGATAATCCATGGTGTTTAAATCAGTGGTTAAATCTGTGATACAGGATTGTTGAGAAAGGAACGAACGGACACCTTATTTCTTTTAATAAATATTTTTTACTTCTTTAATTGTCAAAGATAAATGGGATAAAACTTCCTAGGAAGAGCGCTAGGAGTTTGGTGGGAATTGAGAATTACATTCAAAAGTACACTAACACTGAACAGCAGTGGGTGCGGTCGCTGAAGCTGGCATATGCAATCTGATGCTTTCTCACGTATAATTATTCACAGAAAAGTCAAGATGATGGAGAGTAAGCATTCAGAGCTCAAACTTGAGCTTTGTTCTATGTGCTCTCGGTCCTGAATGAGGTCATGACCTTGTGCTTGTATTAGTGGAACAGAGAGAAACTCGTATTTCAAATAATATACTGAGTCCTACTTACACACAGACTTGATCATCGGAAGCGTCTTCCACTGATGTGGTGAATAACTGCTTTTCATATAATATGTACATTTAAAATTTCAGCTTGTTTAGAACGGGAAATTGGGGTCAAGGCAGGCTTTGTACTTGCACTGCTGTCCTTCATATGATTGATGTGGAGGCCCAGAAGGGACAAAGAAAAAAAATGTTTATGCCAACTGTACGGTGCCTTCTAGACAGGCAGTTAATAACTGGAGCAGTCGAAAGAAAGAATGCATTCCCCAGGAGGAAGGCTCTCTTAGCACACTGCCTGGTCTGAATGACTGAATATGGACCGACGGGCTAGTTTTGCCCTTGACCTCTTTGTCACTGTGCTCAGTCCATGAGCAGGGTACAGTAGCTTCCCTCTTCCTATCAAGCGAAGTCTCTTTCTAACGGGGAGCCCCTGGTGAGGTGGTTCCTTCCGCCCCATCCCCCCATTCCTCCCAGTTACCTTTATCACATCTCATCTGACCTGATCTTGCTGAGAACATCAGCCACCCCACAGTCATCAAAATGCCCAAACTTATCAGCAAGGAGTCCAAGAATCCCTTCCCAGTCTGGCCCAATTCAGTTAGTTTTCTATTGGTGTTTTTACAAATTACAACAAACTTAGTGTCTTAAAACAGCACAAATTTATTATCTGACAGTAACAGAGATCAGAAGTCTGAAATAGGTGTTACTGGGCTCAGATCAAGGAGTCTGTAGACCTGTGTTCTTTCTGGGACTTTCGGGGAGAAGCCACCCATTCCTTTTCCAGGCTCAAGGGGCCACCTGCGTTCGTACCACTCTGACTTCTCATTCTGGGACAGCTCCTCCTCTGGCCCTCTTGCCTCCCTTGTTAGGACCCTCGTGATACCCCTGGACCAGCCACTATAACGCAGGGTCATCGCACCATCTCAGACAAGGTAACATATCCACAGGTTCCGGGGATCGGGATATGGACATCTCTGGGGCTGTTTTTGTCTATGACCTCGAACCTCCCAGATTCACGCCCCATGGCCTTCCTTCCCTTGACCTCTGCATTCTACATTCCCAGCACATACCGGGTTTCCACCTGCAGGTCCCTGACAGTGCACAGTAGTGGTTAAGAGGCCAAACTCTGGAGTCTGACTGTTGGGGTTCAAATCAGTGTCTGCCACTTACTTGCTAAATGGATTTGGACAAGTAGTTATTGGTGTTGTTTTCACCTGGATCTAAATACGATTATAAGGGAAAAAGGTAAAGGACGCCACAAGGAAGCAGTTACCCAAATCCAGACTGCTTGCTGTTCCGCAGGCACCACTGGCCTGCTTTCTCATTGAAATCTCTATTATAAAGGATGGTGGGTCACCTTGTGTGTGTGGGGGGGGGGGGGGTGAGGGATGGATCCAACCAAATTGCATGTTGGGGCCCAGGTCTGGATGTGGAGGTCAAAAGGGAGACAGTCAGGGAAATGTGACTCTAAACCAGCCCTCAGAGGATCATAAGAATTATAGAAGTGTAATAGTGGCATGGTGCTAAATATTCTTAAAGTTTTTCTTAAGACCTACCCCATAAATACAGCGATATACTCATAAGCACCCTTTTAAAGCGAAATGACATTATACCTGGGACTCTCCTTAAAGATGTGCAGGGAAAAAGGAAGAGGGGAGTACGTGAAACAAGATGGCCAGAACATTAACCGCTAAGCTCAGTGACTGGTACCCCGGACGTGATTATACTATTCCACTTTTCCACCTAAAATTTTCCTCGATACGTCTCTGTAAAAATAAATCTCCTAGAAAGCTACTCATTCCTAGGCTCTGCCAGAAAGCCAGAGGTCCCCCTGTCCACCTCCCGTGACGGTTTATCACATCTTTACCATCACCGCACCTCATTACCCCCAATTATTCAGGCCTCCGAATGCTCGCCCGGTGCTGGGCACAGGTGGCCCGCAGAGGCGCTGGGCAGGGGCGGGACCCAGCAGGTGCGGCGCGCAGGTGGGCGGCGGGGGCACCAGCAGGTGCGGGACCGGGTGGGATCCCCGCCCTGCGCCCGCCGATGCTCCTGCTCCAGCGGCGATCCACACCGGTCCCGAAGCGCAGGGCGTGTGCCCGGCGCGGAACGCGAGGCGTCAGTCACCACGAGGTCGCTCTGCCACCTACAGACAGCGGGTTCACGGGTCCGCGTACTTCCTCCGGCGACCTCAGTCTGCCCGACGTGGGCTCCGGACCGCGCCGCCCAGGGCCTGGCCACGCCCGCCCGCCGCGGGCGCCGTTACCTCCCGGTCCCGAGGCCAGGCCCGCGGCGGCAGGGGAGCTGGCTCCCCCCCCTCCCCACGCCCGGACTGCCTCACCTCCCACGCTTCCAAAGCCCTTCTTGGGCCGCCCAGACTGCGCCTGCGCGAAGGCGGACGCTAGGCGCGCAACCCCACCGCGCTTCTCCAAGCCCCGCGATACCTCACCCCTCGCGCCGACCCGCCCACCCAACGGCTCGGCGGACCTGGAACGTTCTAAACTTCTGCGCACGCGCCCTGCGGCCTTTAACATCCCGGCTCCGCCCTCCTCGGCCACGCCCCTTTCCTTCGGGGAGCTTTTCGTCCCCACGTCTTGCCAATCATCCACTTCTTCCCTGGAGCGACCTCGCAACAGGTCTCTGATTGGCTCATCATGGGAGCCAACGCCTAGGATGGGGGGTGGCGATAGGCTGTGAGCCGGTCTCGCCTCCCGGCAGTTTGCGCGAAGCGTGATTGGCCGACGCCTCCGTCCAATCAGCGGTGGGCTGTCGGATTCAAACCGGGAGCGTTCGGCCTGCGGTCGGTTGGTCGCAGTCGAGTCGTTGGCTTGGCCCGACGTGGACGTGTGGTCCTGCTGCGCCCGCTCTTCGAGCCCCGTCGCTCCCGCCCGCCCGCAGGATGGCTCACAAGCAGATCTACTACTCGGACAAGTACTTCGACGAGCATTACGAGTACCGGTGAGGGGCCAGCCGGCCGGGCTCTGGGCGGAACCGAAGTCGGGGTCGCAGCGCGGCGGCCGGGGTTCGGGTCGGGGCCCGAGGTCGGAGGTCGGGTCGGGCCGGGGTTGAAGGACGGGGGGCCGGGGTCGAGGCCGGGTCGCCCCCGCCCGGGCGGGCGCGTGCGGCCCGCCGGCCTCCGCCCTTTGTTCGCGGAGGCGAGGAGGCCAAGCGGGCCAGGGGGCGAGCTGCCTGGCTGGGGGGTCGGGGTTCGGCGGACCGGGGCAGGCGGCGGGGCGCCTACCCCTCCCTCTAGTCAAGGCCGTGTCCCGCGGCCTCGGTGTGCCGGCCAGGGGGGCCTTCGGCTCCCTAGTCGCCGTGAGACGCGCCCGGACTCCCCGCGGCGGTGGGACCAGCAGCGAGGACGCGGCGGCTGGGAGGCGCTCGGCACTTCCGGCCGTGGCCGTGCGGGGGGCCGGCACCCTCCGGGCGGGGCTCGGGGGCGGGGCTCGAGTCGGTGTTTCTCCGCTCTTCTGGGTCTTAGAAATGTGTTTTCTGGGGAAAAACGGGGCGTGTTTCCGGGCAGCTCTACCGATTAGTCATTCCTGCCCCGGCTAGAAAATGCGGTTTTCTTGCCACACGTGGATTTGAAGTCTGCCCGCCCAGTTTTGTAGAGGAAGAGCACAGACACGGTTCTCCCGTGGTGCGTGGGCCTAACGTGCAGTGGCGCGCTGCGGGCGTCCGACGGCGGGCAATCGGGGCTGGGACGGGGCGTCCTGCACCGGGGGGCCCCAAGTGGGGAAGGTACTTTCCGGGACTCGGGGCGGTACTTCCGCCCTTGGTTTCCGGACCCCGGCGCGGTTAGTGAGGAGCACCGCGCAAGGTAGACCCCCCCCCCCCCAGGCTCGTAGCCCAGCTAGCCGAGCGGTTCGTGGGGGGAGAGGGCAGCGGCAAATTGGGTCTGTTGGGTGTTTGGTTTGTGCTGTAGGTACAGACGTGGCTTTTCCTAGTTTCCTTATGCTGAGGCTCCTCTGCGCCTGGACTTGCAGACCAGGTCCTGTCGGCAGTCGGCCGTCCGCCCTCCTCGGCCGTGTCTTGTTGCTCAGAGCCTCCCGCGTACCTGGCCTTGGCCTCTGCCCCCGCGCCCGCGGTCGGGAGGGGAACGTTGGCTTTCGGCAGTATTTTCTCACACGGAGTTGGGAAGCGTCCCTGTGCAGTCAGCCGCAGTTCTCTCGGTGAGGCTGCTTCCACCTCCCGGTGTTACCTGGCCGGAAACAGCCTGTTCCCGCGGTTGTGCGTAGCGTTGGCTCCATTGCGCTTCTCTGGGAGAAATGGAACAGCCGTTGCTGTAGAAGGCGGAGACGACATTTGTAGAGCCTTGAACGTGTCTGTTAAAGCAGCATTTCGAGGGAGCACAAAACACACGTTTATTGGCTGGCTGTACTAGCAGGACGGCTTCGGGTCAGAGGTTGGCTGTCAGTAAGTATGGGGGCCTCACGTTACCTGTGGGTTTTCAACCGCGCAGGGGGTCAGGGCCCCTGACCCCGTGTTGTTCAGGGCTCAACTGTAGTTCACTGGCACTGGTAAAAAGAGCATAATTGGGTTCCGCAGCCTCGTGGCAGGTCTGGCAACACAGTTGTTTTGAGGCTCATTTCTTTTTTGTAAATAATACGAAACGGGTATTTAATTCACCAGTCACAGACTTAAGTTGATGACTGAGTGCTAATGGGCTCTGGGTTCCGTTTTCTCCCGTGCGGAAAAGGGTCACCCCACCTGGCCAACGGACTCAGGTGGTAGATATTTTACACAGGTCAAGAAACGTGGTTATGGATGACTGTGCAACTTTACTGCTACTGGGAATGGTGGTTTATAAAGATTTTTTTACTGTAATTAAGCAGGGTGCACATTTGTTCTTAAGTTGTGTGAAGTTACAATTATGTTCTTGATGGTTTGACATTGGAGAGTATTGCAAGCCTTCCTGAAAAAACTTAGTAAGTTTTGGATATAGGTCATCTGGATAGAAGTCTGTAACTTATGGAAAACTGAAGGTCGTTGTGTAAGGTTGTCAGGCACATGTATATGTGGGACTTGGGTTTGTTTTTGACTTGGATTTGGAAAAAACTTCTAGGGTACATAAGGACTTGTGTGTGCTGCAAATCTATAACGTTGAGTAGTGGGAAACCCAAATTAACAAATTAGTTTTTTTTCCCTCTTCTGTGAAAGGCTGCGTGGGTCTGGGACGACCGTTCTACAGTCAGAAACCATCTCCCATTTACAAGGCTTCTGTGGTCTTAGATGGCTTCTCTGGCTCCCTGATCACATCGGTCGGCTTCATAACCAACAGGAAAGAACGAGGAAGAGAGTTGGGCACGTTCTTCCCTTTTGAAGGCAGTTTCCATCAGTGGCATATTTTCTCCTTACACCCTATTGGCCAGGATTTAAGTCCTCAGAGGTAGCTGTAGGGCTGGTTGGGATGTTTTGGAGAACCATGAGCCTGATTTCAGGTATGGGGCTTCTGTTCCTGAAGAACATGGGGACAAGTAGCAAGCAGTCTCTTGGAGAAGAAAAGAGGAGTCCTAAAAAAATGTCTTCTGCTTTTCGACCATATATGCTTCTCTCCGTATTTTGAACATAGGCCATCAAAAATCAGAATTAGAGATATTAGATGGTTCTGAAGATTGATGCCAACAGTAACATAACAAGAGTTGCTTGAAAAATCTTTATTTTGAACTCAGATTTTGAGTACCCTGAAAATGTATTTCTAAAGTGCTCATAATTGTAGGAAAGGTGTATTTACTAATTCTTGGCTGTATCTTAACAGGCATGTCATGCTACCCAGAGAACTTTCCAAACAAGTACCAAAAACCCATCTGATGTCTGAAGAGGAGTGGAGGAGACTCGGTGTCCAGCAGAGTCTAGGCTGGGTCCACTACATGATTCATGAGCCGGGTAAGTTCTGCCATTTAGGGAGGCATTAACTGAGATAAAATAGTAGGGTTGCACTTGTTGAAAATTGTTGAGTAATATTTGATACTGAGTGATAATCCCAAAGTAACCAGTGAGTTTGAATGGCCGATTGCTTTCCTCCCTAGAAAGAATTTCCATTTTATAAAGTACATAATACACGAGTGAAAGTGACACGTTATTTTACCTGCAAAAAGACAAGGAGTAGAAACAAATAGGCAATTCTGTTTTATTTTAAAATGTCTTTTTTTTAATGTGTTGTTATTAATAGTATCTAATTTTGCCAGGAGTATATTTATAATGCTGGTGTTCCCTCCCACCCCTGCCTTTGAAAACGAGGAACTTATTTTAAGATACTTTGAAGTGTCCTCAAGTTCTATGCATAGAAGTTAATGCAATTTGAAGTGATTTTGGTTTGACTTTTTGTTTAGCCTTCTAGTAAGGGATAATTGTTATCTACCACATTAAGATGAAATTAGATAATATAGTGAACCGTGCTATGTGTGTGGTGCATTATGAGTGTTTGTGTTGATGTGTGAGGTTTTCCAGATATGAGATGGTAAAGTAAAACTTGTGGGGCTAAATTCTACCTTTGTGTTACTAATAAATCTAACTTAAACAACTTCTAATGCTTTCGACAAAGTTTGAAGGCATACTATAGCAGCTGAATTAGGTGAAACTAGAGCAGTCTTGTTTTCTGCTTGTTGAAGAAAATCAGCAGTAGCAGCATCAGAAACTGAATTAAAGGATTGGGGCATTTAATCGTATCCCAGTTCAAAAAGCTCTTTCTCCAGCTAATACCAGAGCAAACTGGGGAACTAGGGAACCCGGGGCCCCCACTTACAAAGAAACAACCTTTGGGAATGGGCCCCAGGGATCTGTACTTTCTACAGGCCGGTGGGTTTTGATTTTGGTATTCGGTGTCTTTTTCTAATGGAGAGAGGTAACCTTTCTCTTTTGCACCGGAATGGAGATTCTAAAGGTAGGAACCGTTTTCTTCAAAGTGATTTCTCTACTTAGTTAGCGTCTCTTTCTCCAGGGTAGGTAAAATGAAAAAAACTTGGAGGGGAATATTGACATTATCATCTTGTTTTCTGTTTACAGTTGACAGTGACTTGAAGCAAAATGTATTTCGGATACTTCAATAAGTAACAGTTGATCGTGGATTGATTTTATTTTGCTTCAATTCAGAATTTGAATTTTGGATTTAGTGAATGAAAATTAACTGTATTGTATTAAAATTATATAAAATATTTTGTTTCCACAGAACCACATATTCTTCTCTTTAGACGACCTCTTCCAAAAGAACAACAAAAATGAAGTCTATCTGGGGATGGTCAATTAAATCTTTTTCAAATTTAATGTATATGTGTATATAAGGTAGTATTCAGTGAATACTTGAAAAATGTACAAATCGTTCATCCATACCTGTGCATCAGCTGTATTCTTCACAGCAACAGAGCTCAGTTAAATGCAACTGCAAGTAGGTTACTGTAAGGTATTCAAGATAAATTGCTTCTAGTCAGTTTTTCTCTTAATATAAGTGCCTGTTTGACTTTGCCTGTTATTTTTGTTAAATAAAGTTTATATGTTGCATTTATTTACTGGGGTTTGTTTATTTAAAACCATTTTTGTTTTAATGTTTATTCAGTCATTTTGAGAGAGAGTGCCAATGGGGGAGGGACAGAGAGAATCCCAAGCAGCCTCCTGGCTGTCAGGGGGGAGGGGGTGGGGGAGGGAGGCTTGATTTCACGAACCTTGAATCATGATCTCACGAACCTTGAATCATGACTCGAGTGGAGATCAAGAGTCAGGCTTAACTGAGCCACCCAGGTGCCCCAAGGGGTTTTTCTTAAGGTTAATTTGTGTCTACTGAGGTGGTTAGATGATTTCAGTTTTACAATGTTGGTCTGGAGGAGATAAATGTAAAGAAATATTAAATGGGTTTAAAAAGGCTTGGTTTGATGAGGGTACCATGAGTTCACTTAAAAAAAAAAAAAACAGGACTAAGTTTCATAGAGACATTAGATTTCACTGCTCTGCTGTTAGTTTAGTTCCTGGAGAACGGTCCAATGTGTCTAAGAACTGTCCCATCTGGAAAAAAACAAAAAACTGTCCCATCTGGTGGCCTTAAGGGAAACCACTGAATCCTGTTCGGCTCCATTTACCAAGTAGGCGTAATGCTCCCCAGAAAATACCACCGCAGTTTTAAAGTTGAAAGGCACTGTGAAACACCTTTTATTCCAGATACATGTTGTGTCTGTCAAATTGCCTTCAGCTGCTACCGTACTCTAGGGTGGATGCAAACACACACTGTCTTTGCTGTGCTGGGGAACACTTTCAGATGACAGTCTGGTGTCCCTCCTCTGCTCCTCTGTCTTCATACGTGGATGAGGACTGCAAATCCTACCAGTGGTGCTGAGCAGCAGCCTAGAACTCCTTTCTGCCCCTGGGGGCCCAGGGGTAGCAAGCAAGATGACAGAATTGCTGTGTGAGCCTTGTTGCCCTGTGGGTAAACCAAACGGTACAGAGTGAGAGGGGACACCGGCCTCGGCCTCCAGCAGCGGTGGCTGCCAGTTCCTAGGCCCAAACCTGGTGAACCTAGCCGTCCCCATTTCCCGCCTTAAATTCCTGCTGGTCCGCGAACCCAAGCGTCCATACTGGGGGCTGCAAACCTGCGGCTGGGCTCCTAATTAACCCCTACTGGCCAGACAGCCCGCGGGGGGCGGGAGGGTGGTGGTGCCCAACCCAACCCCCAGGCCGCCCGCGCCCGCCACGGCCACACCACGCCACTTTCCCTGACTTCTTTCCTCGCGGTCACCGGCTGTCCGCCGGAAGGAACGCGGCAGCCGTGAACTGACTTTCCGTGCTCACTTCCCGGGTGCTGGAAGTCCGTGCTTTCCTCGGCTCCACACACCACGTGGTACGCGGCCCCTTCCTCCACCTCCGGTGTCTCCCGCCCCGCCCCGCCCCACGCGGGCCCCGCGCGGCCGCCGCCCTGCGCACTTCCGGCCGGGAGCGGGGCGGGGCCGGGCGCGTTTCTGTGACGCGCTTCCCGGCGTCCTCTCCGAAGGCGGAAAAGCGGGGGGGAGGAGCGCGGCGCGTCCGTGCCACCTGCCGACGGGGCGGCTGCTGGCCTCGAGGGCAGGGTCTCCCCCGAGCCGTGCGCCATGGCGTCGGAGGGGCCGCGGGAGCCCGCGGGCGAGGTGAGGACGGCGCCCCGCACTGGGGCGGCGGGGCGGCCTCCTAAGCGGGGGAGGACGCGGCCCCTGGAGGGAGGCCGTCCTGGTGCCCGGGGGAGGCGACCCCGCGCCGCCTCGCCGCGCTCGTGGAGGGGAGCGGCCGGCTTCCAGTAGCGGTGCGAACGTGCGCTGGAGCGGTAGCCGCCGCCGGCCCGCCGCGAAGGGAAGAGTGTGCTTTGTAAGCGCGTCCGCGGAAGTCAATGTTAGTGCGCTTCAAGAAACCGAAAGAGCGGGTTTTACGTCCAAGTCCCAAGGGTGTGGGGCGCTAGGACGATTTCTAGCAAAGCCTGCCTCTGCGTCCCCACAAGACAGCTCTTAATGGTTCGCCGAGCGAAAAGCAACGGTTTTATGTAACTTTTGAGAAATTCGGTGGAGGTAAACTTGCGCGGTGCGTTTGTGTTTCCGTTGGCCGCTGGCGGGCGGTTGTGGGTTTTCCCGGACTCAGGTGGAGAGAGGTCGGAATCCCCGCACTGCGGGTGGGAGCGAAGGGGGCGCTGTCCGTTGTCCTCACTACGTGTTCTGGATGGGATTTTATTTCCGCTCTCACTGCCTGCCCTCCTCGCCCTTTGTAATATTTGGTAGAATACTTTTTTTTTTTTATATATATATAAAGCGTTGGGGGAGAAGTTGTTAGCGAACAAATTATTATTTTTATGAGCGCGAGGTATTTGAACAACGGACGGTACTGGGATTAGCGTTTCTGGGGCTGCTAGAACCGAGCCGCTTTCTTGGGTTTCTTTGGTTCACATTTGGCTTGCCTCAGAATGTCTGTAGTTAACCACCTCTCCCCCTTTTTTTTTCCCTCAGGGCATCAAGTTGTCAGCAGATGTCAAACCGTTTGTCCCCAAATTTGCTGGGCTCAATGTGGTGTGGTCAGAGTCTTCGGAAGCTCATGTGTTCCCTGGCTGTGCAGCCCCGTATTATCCGTGTGCTCAGGAGCTGCCGGGGCCTGAGTACGTACCCTTCTCAATGTCTTGTGGTACCCGGGGACCCGATGGAGGGAGGTTAGACTTCGATATATACCGCACCTAACCTGTTTAAAGTTGTCGAAAGACTGGAGGATGCTCCTCAGCCGAGAAGGGTCTGAGCCAGTGGCACCACCTAACCGTGCCCTGCATCAAGACGGAAACCTCAACTCTCCCTTCCTTTCTCCACACTCATGCCATCATTTGGGGCAAAGAAAGTATGGGGATTGCGTTGCATTCTTTAGTAGGAAACTTAATTTCAGGGATCATTTGTGCATAGGGTTTGAAACTATATCAGGTATCTGATGGGACAGGGAATGGGCGGCAGACAGAAGCCCAGACAAAGAAACCTGCTCTTTGGGTTTAGGGTTTAACATTTCAAAATCATGCTTGGGGAGGAGTGGGGACTCTCAAACATGGCTGCTGCTTTGTGTGGATAGTACTTTGGAAATTGTGGAGTTTTGCTTTAACCATTTTTCTTTATAAGCGTCCTGGGGAGAAGGATTCTTCAAGTTTGGGTTATAAAATTCTTCTACGTTTGAGTTGAAAGGAGGCTTATGTTGTTTTTTAAGTGTTCCTTTTCCTTCTTGAGATTTCATTCTTTATTAAGAAAATGGTTTCTGTTATTAGCTGAGTTTAGAAAAACATGTATTAAACGTTTTGTGTTGTTCTGTAGAGTACTTGTAGATTTTACTTGTAAGGTATGCATCCCCTTCATGTGAGAATCGTCTTTACACTCCTTTAATGTGGGTCATACTTGTTTCTTTTCCATGTCTGCATACCATGCAGTTTCCATGTCTGAAACTAGTTTAAACTTCATATAAATTCTACAGTGGTATTCTCAAAGATGAAAATTGGAATAAATAATAAAATTATCAAGTTGTCTGATGTACTTAGGTTGTATTTTTTTTTAATTAAAAAAAATTTTTTTTAATGTTTATTTTTGACAGAGACAGTATGAGTGGGGGAGGGGCAGAGAGAGGGAGACACAGAATCCGAAGCAGGCTCCAGGCTCTGAGGTGTCAGCACAGAGCCCGACGCGGGGCTTCAACTCACTCACAGGCTGCGAGATCGTGACCTGAGCCGAAGTCGGACTCTCAACCAGCTGAGCCACCCAGGCGCCCCTAGGTTGTATTTTTTTTGACAGGGTTGGAGGTTCTACCTGTATGTGCTAGGGTAGGAATACCCAGGTTTTCCATTGTAATTTCATCCTTAAGGTGAAAGGAAGGTTGGCATGGATCACGTTTGAGCTGTTCCGTACCTTAGGTGGTTCACAAGATAAAGTAGGAGATATATTTCACTCAGTGGCGAGGATTCGAAGCCATGTACTGGGTGGGATTCCAGTTACCCAAAATAAAGGTGGAAAACATTCCTGCAGCTAAAGTAATGTTCTGGCAGTGGCATGAATGGAGATGAAATTGAGGCTTATAGGATTGCTAAGTTTAAAAATGAAGTTTCTTTATCTCTTGTCCTTTTTTAGCTTTGATTTTTTTTTTTTTTAAGTTCTTTATAAGCAAGGAAAAGATTGGCTGACAGTATTCCTTCCTGAGAAAAAAACAAGGACAAAGGCACGAAAGCAGAGGGGCGGGGTCAGGAAAGACAGGGGCCTTTGAAGGGGACAAAATGGGGATACACATATTTGAGAACTGATTATCTGGTCTGTTCTCATGGAGGCTAAGAAGTCTTTGCATGAGCCAGGTTTTGTGTAAATGGGGATCTCCTCTGATGAAAATAAGGATAGCATTTTCCATCAGGAACTTGTTTCCATGCTCTTGTCCCAACCCAAGGGGTGGCGGGGAAGTGTACACCTGAGAAACCAAGGCTAGAAGAATGTGTTCAAAGTTATTCAGTAGGTAGCGCCCAAACCAGAGTTAGAGTCTGTCCTGACCTGTGTTCATGCATAGTCCCCAAAGCTGCTGTGATGTTGGCAAGTGTTGAGCCTTTCAGTGTGTTGCAGTGTGCTGTGAGATGTGGGTGCTTTTTCCTTTTTTTTTTTTTTTTTTTTAAGTAGGCTCCACGCCCTGTGTGGAGTCCATTGTGGGGCTCAAACTCATGATCCTGAGATCAAGACCTGAGATGAGATCAGGGGTCGGATGCTTACCCGGCTGAACCACCCAGGTGCCCCCTATGTGGGTGCTTTTAAGTTAAAATCTCTCAGCAGTGAGAACCTGTAGTCCTGGACAGAGTGTGGCTCAGGTCTGTTGGGTGGCTGGAGCCCAACACATCCTGGCCCGGCTGCAGGGACTGGGGGCAAGACTTTGCACGACCATCAAGGACAAAGGAGCAGGTGTAGGGCTTGGGAGAAGCCTGCATGGTTTAGGCAGGCGGTAGGGAACTGTTGGTTGCGTTTTAAATGGTGTTGTTATGCTCACTCCTGGATTCTTGTTCTACTCAGAGGGAGAGGGGCTTGAAGGCTTTGACTGGGTTGCAGGCACCGAAGCTAGAGAAGAAAATACGGGGAGCCCTGCTGCAAGGAGAACAGTCTTCAGTGGTCCGTGTGGGTGTTGGTGGGAGACAGGCTGTGGTGATTTCTGGCTGAATGTATGCACAGCGGTGGGGTCTCTCCTGGGAGTGTGGGTGGGAAGAGGGGCTGCTTGGGGACTAGCTGTACAGCTTGGTGCTCCAGTGCCACTTGGGGAAGAGTGAGCCATTCGGTGGGACAGCCTGTAGGTGGGAGAGCAGGGCCCGGAGTTGGCGAGGGTAAGGGCCTGCAGGTGCGGGTGAGGTCTTGGGGGGAAGGAGGGCAGGTGTGGGCTCCCGAGTCTGACTGGAGAGGAGGGAAAGTACAGGGGAGCACCCTCCATGGACAAGCTTTTGGAAGGTGGGATGGGACCAGTGGAGCTGTTGAAGTGATGTGGCAGAGGGCCAGACCCCGAAGATGGCATGGCGAGGAGGCGACCGGGCTTGCAGGAAGGATGTCCTGGAGACTCGGGACTGTTGGTAGGGACGGGGCAGGGAGAAGTGGGCAGGGAGCTCAGTAGGGAGCTCAGTGGGATCGTGTGAGCATGGGGACTGGGGGGGGGGTGGCAGACCAGCTGTAGAAGCACTGCCAGTGTAAAGGCGGGGGGTGGGATGAGACGATGGGTGTGAGGGAGGTGTGTTCTGTGGTTTAGGGTCATCTGGGCAGTTTGTGGCAACTGGAGTTTTACAGACAAGCCATTTGAAGCCCCAACAGATGCCGTGGGATGTCTCTGTGACATCTGATTGTGTGGTGCTCTCTGCACGTAATTGTACTGGGCTTGGATTGGAAGGAAAAATACCAACTTTCCGGTGGGAAGAAAGACCAATGGTGACCTGTGCAAAGCGGGACTAGATTGTGAGCAGAGGCGGGACCCGGACCAAGGTCTCTGGACTCCTGGATGGACATTTTCTGGATGACCACAGCCTTCAAAACCACCGGATCCTGTGTCCCTTTTTCTTCCTAACCTGTTTCATCACTCTTTTCATTTATCCTGTTTTGGGACTTGGGCCGTCATCTTTTTTACTATTTTTTTTTTTGCTGTCAACCCGTCTTCTTCGCCCGTGTTCTCTTCTGAAGAACAGATTCTTCACTTTTATCTGCTCCCTATTAGATTTTCTGAGCTTCAGATAAAATAAAACGGATTTGCATCTAGAGTTAGCATAGTGGGATGAAGCTTTGAATCTTTTTCTTTGCAGAGAACAGCACTAGACGAGGTGCACAGAGGCAGGTACACGAGGAGTAGTTAATTGCTAGAATTAGTGGACGATCTTACAAGGTCTGAGCTTATTATAAAATGTCGTGGGGGGGGGGCGCCTGGGTGGCGCAGTCGGTTAAGCGTCCGACTTCAGCCAGGTCACGATCTCGCGGTCCGGGAGTTCGAGCCCCGCGTCGGGCTCTGGGCTGATGGCTCAGAGCCTGGAGCCTGTTTCCGATTCTGTGTCTCCCTCTCTCTCTGCCCCTCCCCCATTCATGCTCTGTCTCTCTCTGTCCCAAAAATAAATAAACGTTGAAAAAAAAAAAATTTAAAATGTCGTGGGTTCATAGACCGTGATAGCAGGCTGTCCACAGTTAGGTACCGTGTGGGCGTGAATGTAGTGGACATTCTGGTAAGTGTGTAGCAGGTCTAGCCTTGTCACCTGGGCGGTGACTCCCTTCTCCTGCAGCGCAGGCTGCTCCTTGCAGCAGAGCAGAACCCGTGCCTGAACCTTCTGGCCGTTGAACAGCGAGAAGGTGATGCAGGTGTGTGCTGGTCAGCTCTGATTTTTCCCGCCTTTCAGTGGCCCCGCACACTCTGGGATTTCCCTGATTTTCCACCAGAAGAGTTGCAGCTCTGGGAAGTCACAGACACATCTGGTGCTTATTTGTGGGATTCAGAAGGTCCTGTTGTGTGTCTTAACTCTTCTGCGTAGCATTTCGCCGTTGTTCGGCTTTCACTGCAAGGAGGTTGAAACCCCTGGCTGAAAACCACGTTTGCTAACAGAGTCGGCGTTAAGTCACATTTCGGCAGCCCGAGCAGATGGGGCGTCTGGTGCCCGTGTCGTTGGCAGGGTTGCAGCTCCTGGGCCACCGTTTGCCTGCAGGCTCTGGGTGGGGCTGGCAGATGGGTTTGGGCGGCAGGGCCTGTTAGAGCCCCCTCTACAGGGAGAGTGGTCTGGATGGCCCTGCTGGCCAGTGTGGCTGTGGGAGTCTTGCCCCAGCATTTGACCCCCTGGGAGGGAGGAGCTGGGGAGGAGCTGGGGCGTCCCTGGGCTCTGCCACACGTGTGACACAGTTCGGTCACGGATGCCTCAGTGCTGCTGGGAGCACGTGGGACTGGGTCTGCGTCTGTCCTTGCAGAGCAGGAAAGAAATGCTGGGAGGTTTTATTTGGCTATTACAGACCTTTCGGTGCTAGAACAAATGACCTCAACAGCAGTGAGAAGTTGAAACGTGTCTAGTCCAGAAGTGCTCCTTGGTTTGTGGTACGAAACCTGTCACTCAATTTGCCCTTTTTATCTAGGCAGAAACTCTACACTGAAGATGTGGCCTTTGGAGCTTCAGCTTTTCCACCTCAGTATCTGTCCTCTGAGCTCGCTGTCCATCCGTGCAGCTACTCTCCTTACCCCGTGGAGTCTACACCGCGCGTGTGCCCGGTGCCCGGCGCCCCGTATGCTTACGGCCACCCCGGCTGTTACCGAGCGTTTCAGACCCCGAAGCCACGGAGCGAGCAGGTGTGCGCTCTCCCTCAAGGGACAAGAGCTGTGTTTAAGGTTCGCAGGTGCCGTGGTGTGTCGGCTGCTTGAGCGTTTAAGACGCAGAGTTGGTCGATTCTCACGTGATACTTAAGTGTCGCTTATCACTTTTGTGTCCTTAAGAATTGATTTTTGTTTAAGCTTTTTTGAAATGGTTGAGTTGTGAGTAGTTACAGATTTGCAATTTTAAGCCTTTTATATGAGGGTAGGTTTCCTTAATTCATGTTAACTTTTTAATTTTTCCTGCAGAAAAAAACGTATGATGAACAAAAGTTTGATAGCAAGAAGGCTGACGGATCTCTGCCATCTGATGTAAAATCGGGTAGAGGCTCACATCCTACTTACATTCTCACGGATGCTAATTTGAAATCAGGTGACGGTGACAGACTCTCATGTTATATCGTCCTACCCCGTTCGCCCCAGAAACGCCACTGTCCTTTGTACACCGGTTCCTGCGAGCATGCTCGCTGAGAAGAGCAGAGGCCAGTGGGCTCCTGTGGGATCCTGGAGGCCTCTCCCCCCGGGGAAGGACCTGTTGTTGGGGAGGCTCCATGATGTGCCCTTTCCTGTGCAAGAACCCACTTGGCGAGTAGGTGACACCACAGGCCTCGGAACATGTCCTTAAGCAGATCGCAGCCACATCCTCTACTGTGTTTGACCATGTTCGTTCTTGAGGTCGCTTCTCTACTGTTCATGTGGGACGCTTTTTAGTAGGTGGGAGAGTTTCCTGTTTACATCCCATCGTGAGCAGTAGCAGACCTGGGCGGTGTAGTTACCCAGGGGACATGTCTACTCTGGCCTTGGAAACTGCTGTTCCAGGCTGTGGCCGAAAGTTAGAGATTCTGCGTGGTGCTTTTTCCTGTAAATCATGTACTAGTGTAGTTTAATGGCTTATTTATGTAGAGTCAGAGTCTTTTTTTTTTTTAAGTTTGTTTTGAGAAAGAGACAGCATGAGTAGGGGAAGGGCTGAGAGAGAGAGAGAGAGGGAGGGAAGAAGGGAGGAAAAGAGAATCCCAAGCAGGCTCCATGCTGCCAGCACAGAGTCCGACGCGGGGCTTGAACACCCCAAACTGTGAGATCGTGACCTGAGCTGAAACCGAGAGTTGGAATGCTCAACTGACGGAGCCACCTGGGCATCCCAAGAGTTAAAGCCTTTGTAGTAGCTTTATTTTTTGGGAACGGTCAACTTCTTTACACGTGTAACTTACATTACTTGGTATACAAACTTTTCTCTTTGTGTTGACTTTACTCCAAAACCATTTGGCACGTGGGAACGTGAAAGGGAAGTTGAACAGTCAACCGTAATGACTCTGGTCTCATAATTAAATGCGGGGGCTTCGTGGTGTCGCAGCCCACGTTAGGATTCGTCGGTTTTGGAAGGAGAAAAATGGGAAAGAGGTTCCGAGTTTAATTTTAGTTGCTGTGTTTCAAAATTCCTCTCTAGTGTGGAAGATTCGACACCGAAAAGAAAATCGTTGGCCTCCCTGTAAATTTGCAGAACTCTATAGGTGCAGCATAATTAGATTGGGGAACTCGTTCGTTGGCTTTAGAACTGCGCGCCACCTTGGCGGTGTGCTTTGCTTGTTTCTGCCCGTTGGCCCGGCCAGAGCAGCTGGCCCCTGCGGTCCCTTCCGTTTTCCACCGTCTCGCAGGTTGGCAACACTAGCAAAAGCGAGGGCGTTTGGACGGTGCCGCGTCGCCGCGTCAGCCGCAGTAGACTTGCTGCTGTGCGGTTGAAGCGTGAGTGCGGGTCAGCTCGCGGCCCCTCCATCTTTACCCCGCTTTTCATTCTGCAAACACAGATGGTTATCACAGACGAACGGACAGGAAATCCAGAATCATCGAGAAAAGTGCATCTGCCTCCAAACCAGAGTTTGAATTTACCAGGATGGATTTTCCTGAACTGCAGGGTCCAGAGAACAGGGAGATCGCAGAGACACGGAAGCAGCCCCGGTGGGGGCCTCTGCGCTCCGCCTCAGCTGACCTCTCTCTCCTGGGAGAGGTGGGGGAACCCGCCGCGGGGACAGCAGAGGTGAGTGCGGGGCCTCCTCTCCGTTCCATTCCTCTTTCCCCGTCGCCCCCGTGTGGCTGTCACGGGCGATGGGTCTTGGTGTGCGGGTCGCCAGAGGACCTTCTGTGTGGGCTGCGGCCCCGAGTACAGCTGCTGTTCTAGAAGAATCCCCTAATTAGCCGCTCTGTGTTTGCTGCCTGCTGCTTCAGCTGCGCTCAGTTCTGGTGAGCGTCCCGCTGCCCACACGGCTCCTCGAGAGCATCTGCGCCAGCGTGGCATTGGGCAGCTCGCTTAGCGGTACCGACAGAAGTCGTTGTAGTCAAACAGTAGTGTCTCGGACTGCAGGGAGTAGCTTCCGATTTTTTCTGGCCTTTGACCCGTACCTCTCGCTGATGAGTCCGCAGACTCTGCAGAATGATGGCTGGACGTGTGTTTTGTTTGCCGCTTAGTGACTTTAACATATGCCGTGTTCCACATTCGGTCTCACGGTTTGAGTTCATCCAGGTTCCAGGAAAAACATGATCAGGTCAGTAGTCCCTAAGACGGCTTGTGACAAATATCTGTTGTGGGAGGGCGGGAAGGCCAGGAGAACGGACACCAGGAAGGGGGCGGCTCCCCCGTCCACTTCCCCCTTGAGCGGAGCGGGCATTCTGCCTCCTCATACGCTCTTGGGTGCCGAGGCGGGCAGAAGAGCCACTGTTCCCCCACGTGGCCCCTGTCCCTGTCGCACCGCGGCGCTTTCTGGTGGCTCAGCCGTGACAGGGAGGGCCGGCTGGCCGCCTCACGTACAAGGCTCTCCGCTTGGTGTGGCCCCGGCTGGGTGTGTGTGATAGCCGAGCGTCCAGGGGCCCCCGTCTGCATCACCGCTGCTCTGTGCGTATCCGAGCCCGTGAGCACTCTAGGGAAGTGGGACAGGACTCCGAGGAGGGCCGCAGCGGGTAGGGTCTGACACGTTCTGCCGTGGTCACCTGCTCCTGCTTGAGCACTGCGGATCTGGACGAAGTGAGGCACACGTGCTGTGTCAGGACATTTACAGACTCATGGCCTTGTGACATGTTCACACTCAAATTACATGTGGAGTTTAAAATTTTTCCTTCTAGAAGGAAGATTTTCCTTAGTAGTAGATCTTTAAATACAAGGAAAAAACAGTTGACCTTGAACAACACAGGTTTGAACTCCACTTAGTTGTGGAGTTTTCTTTTTTTTTTTCTTTCCTGATAAAATCAGTACAGTACTGTAAACATATTTTTTCTTCGTTGTAATTCTCTAAAATGTTCTCCCGTCTCCAGCTCTTTTCGTCATAAGAATACAGCCTAATGTGGGATGTGTGTGTTAACCCTTCATGTGGTCGATAATAATGCTTCCGGTCAATAGTAGGCTATTACTAATTAAGTTTTGGGGGGAGTCCAGAGTTAACATGTGGATTTTTAACTGAACTCCAGGGGTGAGCACCCCAACCCTCAGGTTGCTCAACATCTGTATTTGTCTGAAGTTGTACAAGAGAAAACTGTGTTAAGCACTTAAATCTTTTTTTAATGGAACGTTGTGGGAACTAAGGGGATTCCCCTCAATTTGAAAGAGCAGGGGAAGGGCAGAGAGAGAGAATCCCAAGCAGACTCCGCTCTGTCAGCACAGAGCCCAACTCGGGGCTTGAACTCACAAACAGATCATGACCTGAGCCAAAATCACGAGTCGGATGCTTAAGTGACTGAGCCACCCAGGCACCCATGTTTGAGTTTTTAAAACTTAGGGCATTTTTCCTTGTTGTAAGTATCTTGTGAAAACCGGTGGTGCTGAATCTTTATTGATATGTGTAATTTACATGATTGTTCTTGAAAGCGGTTTCTGGTGTTTCATTGGCCTCGGTGAGCGTGTAAGTTATATTTATTAGAAGAACAGGCTGTGTTTAAGTAATTTTATTTTTTATTACTGGGCTCAGATTTAATGAAATGGCAAAGTGGGAAAATTCTTGAAGGATATGAGCTTTAGAATTTATTTTAAACCCATTGATTTGAATGTGTCACTTACCTTTTGCCTTGAGCACTGCCTGTCACCGGGCAGTCTTCGTGTGCCCACCTGCCCCCGTGTCGTCTGCCGCCTCGTGCTCCGTGGCCCTTTTTGGCTTTACAGAAGGGTGTGTGGGTTACAAGACGTACATGGGTTGTCTCTGGACCTTCGGGTGGACTTTGGGTGTGGGGAACCGTGGCTCCCGCCTTCTCTCGGGGGCCCCCGGCCGCAGGCGGTGTGGACACTTGTGTGCTGGTGCGGAAGTCGTGTCACACTGATCTTTTACAAGGGGTGTGGTATGTGTGCTGCGATCCCCTTACTGGGTGCACATAAAAGCAACGCATAGGTGTTTGTCGCCTGGCAGCGAAGGGAGCTCTGGGGGCTCAGCTGAGCTTGGTGGGCGGCTTCTCCTGACAGGAGTGAGGTTTGGCATTTCGCACTTATTATTTATTTGGATTTGTAAAAAAAAAAAAAAAATTTAAGTTTATTTATTTTGAGAGAGACTGAGCGTGAGAGTGCGGAAGGGGCAGAGAGCGAGAGGAAGAGAGAGAGAATCCCGAGCAGGGTCAGCACTGTCAGCACGGAGCCGGATGCAGGGCTTGAACTCACAAATCGTAAGATCGTGGCCTGAGCCAAAAACCAAGAGTCGGATGCCTAACCGAGCCACCTAGGCGCCTCACTTATCTGGAATTTTTCATTCGCGCGTATCTTGCAGATTTTAAGAACGGCAAGGGACACTGTATTTAGAAATGAAGCAATTGCTTTCACTTTGCAACAGCAGGAAAATGCCGGTTTGCCTTTTAGGGTGAAGGAGCGGCGAGAAGCCCGAGCGCGGCCGAGTCCGTGGCCGCCGGCGCCGCGGCCGGGCCCTCCTCGTGCGCCAGAGGTAAGAGCGGCCGCGGCCTCCGTTGGCTGCCGGGGCCCCTTCGGACGCCATCCCGGAGACCTCGTGGGGGCGGGAGGCGGACGCCAGCCCCGAGCCCCCCGCGTCTGCGCGCGGGGCTGTGAAGCGGGAGCAGAGAATTCTAGAGAGATGCGTCCGGCGTGTCCGATGAAGTGAGACGTTATATGGACTCAGGAACACCTGCTTCCTGAACGATCACCTGCCCTGGTGGTTCTCCGAGGTTCTGGCTCCAGGACCCCTTACGACCCCTCCAGCCCTGGGGAGCTGCTGTGTGTGTGCCCGCTGTCCGGATCGGCAGTATTCTCGGTTCAAAATAGTCATTCCCTTACAAGTAACCCCGGTCCCCCGGTACCTGTTAACAGTGTGTTTTTGTGAAAAATAACATTTTCAAGATGAAAACCCCACGATGAGGAGAGCAGTCTCGTTCTGCACTTGTGCAGCTCTCCACCGACCACCGGCTCCCCAAGGCTCGGCCTCAGCGTCGGGCCGTCGGGCGGGCTGAGCCAGCTCCCGGCTGTCCGGAAGCCCGGCCGTGGCCCGGAGGAGAGCGCCCGGGGAGGCACGGGCCCGCTGTGTGTGTCGGGGCGTCGGTTCTGACCCCGCGGGCCCTGCCGGGGTCTTGGGAGCCTCAGACCCCACTGAGAGCTGTCGGCCTGTCCCAGAAGTGACATTCACGAAGAGTTCAGTAATTCTGCCTTCGGTTTGTCTAAGGAGCTTGTCCTGACCGAAGACATTTTTACGTTTCTCACGTCTGGGACGTGTGTGGTTCAGTAATGGCTTTCACTTAAGAGGTGACTCGGATGGTGTGCGGCTCGGTCTGGCGTCCTCGGGGCGGGGGCGGGGGGAGCCACAGCCTGCCTGGGGCCTGTTGTGCCCGCACAGAGTCTGGTGGGCGCCTGAGGAGCGGCATTGCCGTACTTAGGCCTGAGACCTAAAAAGCAAGAAATCCCAGTTACCGTGGTGGCTCAGATCCGTGATCTTTGACCTGTGGCGTTGAAGGTCCATTTCGAGGTCAGGGCCAAGATTTCCTCTCTGCCTCGTTGATCTCGCGTGTTTACCGTATGGACTTAACCGTGGAGTAGTTTTTAATCAGAACTACAGTTTGTGTCCCCACCTGCACCCCCAAGTTGGAAATCCGGTTTCCGGGCAGAGCACCTAGGCTCACAAGTGAATTCAGCCCGTTCCAGGAAGAGAGCTTAGTGAGTACGGTCGTCTCCGGGAGAAGGTGTAGAGCTCTAGTCTGAGTGTAATTACGCCTGAGTAGTCGCCTCACATGATGACGTGTTTGCAGTTTCTGAGTCTTTTTATTTTACTGTTGAGATTGTTCAACGATTTTGGTTATCTTTGAGCAGAGTTATCTTGGACACCAATGGGTTATGTTGTTCGGCAGACATTATCTACAGAACGGCCACCGGCCCCTAAAAACGTTACTTCCATGATAAACCTAAAGACGGTTGCTTCATCAGCAGACCCCAAAAGCGCTAGTATGTCGCCCTCTGAAGTTTTCTCTGCGGACCCTTCCTGCAAAGAGAAACACGTCCACCCTACTAAGAAGGTATGTGTCCCACGTGGGCTACGTTGGTCTTCTCTGCCACTGACCGGGTAGTCTCGTCATCTCTTCTCAGCACCTAGGGGAGTGTCCCATTCTATACTGTAGTCCCGATCTGCCTTGAGAGAAAGTCGAACCCCAGTCCGGGAACACGAGCGGGAGCTTTTAGAGGGAGGGGCCCTGTCCGTTTCAGACCCGTGGTCTCCGTGGCCGTGAGCCGTCGTGAAGTCTCTGAGGGAGAGACGCCGGCAGAAGCGTAACGCTCTGGCGTGTAAAGGCTTGCTCCTTCGCCCCCCCCCCCCCCCCCCCCCCCCCCGTCCTTCGTCTGTTGAATTCCAGCTGCTCTCCCTGTTTACTCAACAGTAAAACAGTTGAGTTCCACGCTGTGGGATCAGCTGCGTGTCAGTGATGCTTGGCTAACTGCAGCTTTCTTGTTGTGAGATAGCATTTCAGAATCCACGTTTCTCTTTCCTCTCAAATAATTTGAAGCTGTCATCTTTTTGGTCCCTTCGTTTCATTTCTTAAAGAGCCTTTTGTATGGGTCTAGATTTTGTTCTCGAATCTCAGTGTGTACTGGTACGTTATTTCAGGTCGTAACGTGGCCGTATGTGTGTAGTGCAATGATGTCCCGTCTTTTGGAGGGCGAGGATACTCTCTCGTACCCCTGGTGTCACAGACTGTCCCCCGCAAACGGGAGCTGTGCGTTGACGGTCAGTTTGAGGGAGAGAAGGTGTGCTGGCGACAGGTACGGTGAGGTCACACCTGTGTGCCTGCCCTCACGGCTCTGTGAACCGTGTGCGGGACTCCAGCGGAGCGGCCGAGTCCCCTCTGCACTCGGTGCCGCCAGCTCGGGGCGCGTGGGCACAGGCCGCAGGATGGGACGCGTGGGCCTCTGGCTGCTGCTTCCCCTCTGCTGCCGTCTCGCCATCCGAACCAGTTTTCCTGGCGCTCAGTTAAATTCTTAGAGTGGAGAGGTTTTGTTTTCCCAGAATCTCTTTTAAAATTCTATTTTGATTATAGGCACAAGGAAAGTTTTAGAAGCGTTCTAAGCCAGAGACGAGAAAATTGGGATCGCCTGTGGCCTGATAACCCAGAGGGCGTGGTCTCGTGTGTAACGGAGATGACGGGGTCACAATGGTTTTTCCCTCTGAAGCCTTCTGCTGTGAATTTTTATTACCACGATAATGTTACATCAGAACGTAATACCACAAAGACCTGCTTGTGAACAAGGTCATCTTCTCCTCCCTTTGTTGTTCCCTCCCAGGGAAGCCTGTGTCAACAGCCTGGTATGTGAGCTACCTCACGGTCCCCAGAGCATCAACAGATAGAGATTTTTTTGTTTTGCTCTTTGAGGTTTTTTTCTTTTAGACAAAAATGGGGTCATTCTGTACACATCATCCTTCACAGTTGCCTTGTTCACGAACAAGATTCCATGGACAGGTCCCGTGGGTCAGTAGGTAAACCTTCTTCTCAGTACCACTGGAGGCCAAGTCCCCGCTGGGGATGAGGCAGGACCCCAGATGCTCTGTTGGAGCCCCTGCTCTGTTAGCGCTTCTGTCCTGACAGTCCGGCGCTGTGCAGACAGGTACTGTTAGTGCCTCGGAGGGGAAGAAGAGGGAGAGGCTCCGAGGAGATGCCATTGCTCTTGAGCCGGAGTGACGGTACAGTCCTAGCCTACATCCAAGTGTGGGCGCGAGTGCAAAGGCCCTGAGGCCAAGGTGCATTTGACCTGATTGAAGAAAGGCCAAGGGACTGAGGGGGCGTGGGAACAGTGGCGTCACATCAGCCGGTGTGGGATGGGCCTAGGCAGTTCTCCCATCCGGAGGCTCCCCAGGGGGTTCCGATGTGTAGTTTAGGGACCACCGGGCCGTGGTGCCGGAAGGGGCACGCGAGTGTTTGAAAAGACTTCCGAGTCGGTATTAGAGACATTCATCTTCTTTGGCTCAAAAGTAGGTTTGTCCACGTCTACCAGTTTAAAAATAACCGGATGTGACAACTATTTCAGCAGACTTCTTTTCCTCGATTACTCTGCTGAACGCTGGCTCTCTGGAAAATAGGGACGAGGAGCCAGACTCGGAGCAGAGCTGCCCTGTGGTCGTACAACCTGATATCTCAAGTTTGCTGACTCATGGGAGTAAGCACTCTAGTGAATGTCTTAAAAACCCATGATTTTTGCTGTTTTTTGTTCTAGTCCAAAGCGTCACAAGGTGGCGATCCTGAGCAAAATGAAGCCTCAAGAAAGCATAAGAAAAAGAAAGAAAAGTCTAAATCGAAATACGAAGTTTTGACCATTCAAGAGCCGCCAAGGATTGAAGTACATTTATATTTATGACTCACCTCGTATGACGTAACAGTGGGTCTGTTGTGATAGAAACGTGGGTTCGTGCTGGCTTCCGAAGGGAAAGTCTCCATTATTTTCTTTAATAGTCTTTGCCCAGTGCTACAGAAAATAGTTGTCCCCCTTCTCCTTCACTGTGGTGGCCCGGCATAGTCCCCGAGTTGGCACGGGCGCCCAGCGAGCGCGAGAGTGCGCGAGCGGTCTAGACACGGACTGCCGCCTGGGGCCTGGTAGCGTGTGTACCGTGGGGCTCACGTTTACCCTCAGTGTCTCGTTCACCTGGTCTTCCCTTGCCCTGACACGCTGGCTTTTGTGGGGTCTGCTTTTCTATCCAGCAGTGTTACTTTCGTGTGCTTTACTCTGGAGAGAAAGTTAGAGGGCCCCAACTCCCATCGGGGGCCCTGGCCGAGGGAGTTACATGCAACTTCCAGCGTTGCTCTGTAAATTCTTCTGTGGCGCCCTGAGAAAGCCCGTGTCCTGCACGGAGTCGTGCTGGCTTCTGACTCCGTTCCAGACTCAGTGGCCTGGCTCCTGGCGCTGGCAGAAGTGTGTCTCAGCATCCAGCATAGGGCCAGACCTGACACTTTCCTGCATGCTTAGGGGCTCCCGGGGCTCCTGGAACTTCCCCCCCGAGGACTTTGGGGTCGCGCGTTTGAAGACCTACGACCCTGTAGAGCGTTGGTTTGTGCCAACGAGGAGCTCGTGTGTTTGTGCCCTCGTTTCCCACGTAACTTCTGCGACTCAGCTGAGATGTTAACAGAAGCACGCGAGGTGCTTTTAAATGGCGGGAACGTCGTCGTTAGAGGCCCCCTGCCCTATTTTCTAGCTTGGGGTCAGCACACGAGACAGGGAGGTTCTGTCTCCTGAGTCTAGACTGACCAACACGCTTGCAGCCTGTGCCCAGGGGGTCAGGGGCCCCCATGTCCTCAGGACCCTGCTCGCTGCCCTCTGGGGCGGGGCGGGGGGGGGAGGATTACAACATTGCTCCGTAAATCTAAGAGCCAGACGGTGTGGGGCTGGTGTGGGTGCCCTTGAGGACTTGTGTGGGGCTCGTTACAGACAGAAGGACGTGAGCAAGGAAGGGCTTGCACCTAGGCACACTTGCTCCTCGTGGTCCGCGGATGGCTAAAGGGTGTGTGGTTTGCTCAGGACGCCGAGGACTTTCCCAGCCTGGCTGCCGCGTCTGAGCGCAGGGACCGAGGGGCATCTCCGCGACTTCAATCCAGACAGCAGCCACAGGTAATGTTCCGGTCAAACCCGTCACCGCTCCAGGCTGAACTTTTCTTGCTCGGCTAAACCTTGTTTTCCAGATTTCTTTATGTACCAAGACAGGTGGTTTGTTGTGATTCATTCCTTCACTGGAGAATCACATCCAGCATGTTGACATAAACGTGATCTAAGCTCAAATGTTTTGTCATCTTTGTGCCGAGACTTGGTCACTGACTGCCACTGCTGTGTCAGAAAGGAGGGGCACAGGCTGCTGGTACGGGGGGACAAGAATTCCTTTGTGAGGCAGCAGTGTCTAATGGAACCAAAATAAGAGAGCCTCTAAGGTTCATACAAAGTGAAGAGCTGGGTCCCCTTGAACCCGCCCCCGGTGGATTCAGGGCTGAACTTGGGATTCGCCACCTAGATGGAGAGGTTGCACGTGGCCGGTGTCTTCTCTCGTCTCCAGCATCTTCGTTGTCCTTTCGCCTTTTGAGGTGGAATAATTTCACGTTTGCGAGAAGTAAAATTCTCAGCCCGTGTGCAAATTAACGGGATTCCCGTGTCATAACTGGGTCACCTTCCATGCCTGCCTGCGGAGGTCTCTGTAGCAGGTCTGTGGGGCCCTTTGTGTTCGCCCCTGACGTGGGCCCTCGTCCGGGCAGGAGGGCAGCAGTGGGGGTGCTGGAGTGCATGCATGCAGCAGTCTTCCAGACAGAGCTTACATTTGCTGAGTATATCCCACTCTGCCTAAAGTTAATACTTACCTGCTGTGTGTATCTTGAATCCTCTCCCCATGACTTCACGGCATTCAGTTGACTCACCTGGGCAGTTGCAGACTGGATGGGTGAGTCAGTGACACCAGTCACTTAGCCTCACACAAACTTTTGTTGCCAGACTTCCTACAGGTCTTGGTTTTTTATCCATAAGTATGCACTCTTATTCACAGTGTAGCCGTAGACTGAAATGTTGCTGGTTTCATTATAAACCCAGGGCTCTGAGAGAAGGAGGAAATAAACAACCGTGGCAGTAATACCGAAAGATAACGTGGGGGGCCCCTGGGTGGCTCAGTCGGTTAAGCATCCGACTTCGACTCAGGTCATGATCTCACGGTTTGTGAGTTCGAGCCCCGTGTCGGGCTCTGTGCTGACAGCTCAGAGCCTGGAGCCTGCTTGGGATCTTCTGCCTCCCTCTCTCTCTGCTCCCCTCAGCTCATACTCTGTCTCTTTCTCAAAAAATAAACATTAAAAAAAAAAAAAAGATAATGTGGCATCGTCTGGGATTTCTTTAATTTTTAGAAGATTTTTACGGTCTCTATGAATCTGTTTCATTTTATCTTGTAGAGGATTGTCACAAAGTAAAGGGTTGTGAGATGTAGTATTCTAAATAAACTTCTGATTTTTTAATTCCTTAGAATACTTTTAAAAACAGTGGAAAGAAGAGCCAGGTTCCAGTACAGCTGGATTTGGGGGGGATGCTGGCAGCCTTGGAAAAGAAGCAGCACACCCAGAGCGCAAGAGCGTCCTCCAAGCCGGTGGTGTTCTCGGGTAAGGGTTTTTTCATCCCGACTGCTCTGTGACTGTTGTATCTTGTAATCAGAGGTATTTCTGTAGAATCCAGAGTGCATGGTAGTGGGGTAAGGAGAAAGATAACCGGCAGGATGGATCGGGAGTCCAGAGGTAAACCCACATATCTATGGGTGGTGAATCTTTGGCCAAATATGTTCATTAAAAGAACAGGGAACACTTTTAAAGATGGTGCTGGGACAGCTGGATTTCTACACACCACAGAAAACTGGGCTTCTGCCTCACGCCATATACATCATTTTCCTCAAAATGGGGCAGTGACCTAAGTGTGCGAACTAAACCCGTAAAAATGCTGGAAGAAAACAAAAGTCAGTTTCGTGACTCGTAATTAGACAGCGAGCAGGACCACGTAAATAAAAACCAACCAAGGACTTCTGTGTACCAGAGGATATTTTCAAGAAAGTGGAAAGATAATTTACTTGCAGAATGTGAGACCATGTTTGCAAGTCACATATCTGATGAGAGTTTGATGTCCAAAGATCTACGAACTCTTCCTACAACTCAACGATAAACACCTGCTGAAAAACAGTCAGAGGCATTGACTCGGCTCCGCAAGAAGATCCACACGGGACCAGTAACCCGTGAAAAGATGCTCCAAGGATCAGTCATCGCACAAATGCAAGCGAGCGCCTCAGCGAGCTGGCTCCTCACACCTGCTGTGGTCGCCGCAGTCAGACACGGGAAATAGGCGTTGGCGGGGATGTCGAGAGATGGGGGGCTCCCGGGGACGTGAGATGCCGAGACTGATTTGGGAAGCCGGCTGGCAGCTCCTCAGAACGCTAAGTGGAGGGTTGTCACGTGCCCAGCAATTCCATTCCTCTGTGCCCCCGGAAGAGTTGAAAACAGGAACTCGGACGCGTGCAAGCCGGTGTTCGTAGCGGCTTTATCACCACAGTTAAAGGCGGAAGCCCCCACGCCCCGGGTGTGTACCCGCGCAGACGGCTACTGAGCGGGGTCCAGGCGTCCGGTGGCCGCTCCTCAGCCTTGGCAAGGAAGGCGGCCCTGCCACCCGCGCCCACGTGGGTGGACGTGACAACGGTGTGCTGACGAAACGAGCCAGCCTCCGAAGGGCACGTGGTGCGGGAAGTATCCGGAGTAGACAAAGACGCAGAGAGTGGATTAGAGGGTCGTGGGGGTTGAGGGTACGTGGACTTCCTGTTGAGCGGAGACAGACTTTCCGTGGGGGCACGAACATCCTTGGGCAATGGGGAGCGATGATGGTCGCGCAGCACTGCGCGTGATTGATGCCCCGGGTTGTGCGTTTCGGAATGGTTAAGAGACTAGATTTTTACAAGTTACTTAAACGTGATAACTTTAGAAGTGACGGTTAAATATTGCAACACTCGGATGCTCAGGGGCCTGAAATGTCTACTCTCTGGCCCTTTAAGAAAGGGACCCCAGCGGACCCTGGCCCGTCCGCCCATCATTTTTTTTGTGTTGTTTTTGTTTTGTTTTTTTGCTGTATTTCCAAGTTGCACATTGCCGACGTTGCCCCTGCCTGTGGGGGCGTGCACGTCATCACCTAGAGCTCAGCCTCCGTTTATGGGTCGTTTCTCTTTGGAGGCGAAGCGTGCATATGGTGCGGTGCGCACATCCTGGGTAGGCCCTCTGCAGGGTTTTGGCACACGCAGACCTGTGGGACCCAGACTCCCGTCAGCATCCTCGGGAGCTCCGTCCGGCCCCTCCCAGCCCGTCCCTGCCGCTGCCCCAGGCAGCCCCGTGTGGATTCTAGGTCTGCCACGGAATCGTTTTTCCTGTCCCAGAGCTTCGCGTGAAGGGACTTGGTGGTACACGCTCCTTCGTGTAAGGCTTCTTTCGTGCGTCAGGGTGTTTGTTTTTGAGATTTACTCACGTTGTATATGTGTGTCTGTCGTTCCTATTTGTTTTTCATTCAGGTGATGTTCAGGTACCACAAAAGTACGCATTTTAAAGGACACCGTTCGGTGGCGTGGAGTTCATCCACAGCGTTGTGTGGTCCTCGTCTCTCTGGTTCCACGTTTCCATCGTGCCAGAGGGAGACCCCACCCAGTCAGCCCTGCATTTCCCCAGCCCCTGGCAGCCACCAGCTCGCATTTTCTCTGTGCGTTTGCCCGTTCCGACGTGCTCGATAGACGGAATGGTGCGATTGTGTGACCTTTCGTGTCGGTCGGCTTTCACGGAGCAAAACATGTTTGGGGTTCGTCCGTGTTCCTGTGGGCGTTCGACTGGCTTTCGTGGCTGACTTGTAGTCCGGTGGCCACAGGTGTAGCCACTTACCCATCGACCGACATGCCGGTGGTTCCCACCTTTTGGCTGTGTGAATGATACTCTTGTGAATGTTCACGAACCAGTACTTGAGTATCTGGTTCTGATTCTCTTGGGAGTGGAATCGCTGGGCCACGTGGCAGGGATATACCTCGTCGGTGAACGTACCCGACCGTTTTCCGTACTGCTTGTGTGTGTTTTGCACTCACCGGTGACGTGTGAAAGTTCTGGTTCTCACCGACGTTTGGTCACGTCGGTCTTCATTCCAGCCATTCTTGGGGCGGTGGGGGGTGCAGGTGGCGTATTTTTGAAGCTGAAAATTGGAAATGCTGTCTCTCCTGTGGATCGTTTTTGTACGGGCCGCTGAGTGGTACGTACTGAGCATTTCTGAATCGCATTCTTGTGGCTACGGCAGGAGGACGGTTGTGTGCTACTTTCATGGTGACGTTTACTAAACGCCCAGTGTACAGTCCTGAAATATCTGAATGCAGTTAATTCAGCCGAAGTACAGGGGTCGAGGCACCAGTAGGCAGCATGTCCCCCGTCCAGTGTCCCTCCCTCGTGCCGCGTCCCTAGGACCGCCTGCCGTGGCACCACCAGTGGGGAGTGCGCAGGAGGCGCGGACTCCGGGCACGGCTCAGGCTGAGCGTCAGGGGCACCAGAATCACTGTTGCGGGGGGGGGGGGGGTGTTTTTAAGGAGCACTCGGTAGGATTTTTTGTTTGGTTCTTGCTTTTCACTTTTTATCGTGGAGGGTAACGGAAGGGAGAGAAGGCGGTGCACCCTCCCGCCACGTGCCCCTTACCCAGCTCCGGCACTTGTCAGTGCTGTGTCGGTCTTGTTGCATCTCTGACCCTACCTTTTATTTTCCTGAGGTGTTTTTTTTTTTTTTTTTTTTTTTTCAACGTTTATTTATTTTTGGGACGGAGAGAGACAGAGCATGAACGGGGGAGGGGCAGAGAGAGAGGGAGACACAGAATCGGAAACAGGCTCCAGGCTCTGAGCCATCAGCCCAGAGCCCGACGCAGGGCTCGAACTCCCGGACCGCGAGATCGTGACCTGAGCTGAAGTCGGATGCTTAACCAACTGCGCCACCCAGGCGCCCCTTGTTCTGTATTTTTTAATGGGATGGTGAGTCAGGTGTGGCCACAGGAGGAGACAGAGGAGAGGCTCAGGAGAACACAGTTTATTGTACTCCCAGGTTCTTAGAGATAGGAGGTGTGGCCTTTGCTGGCAACAGGGTAGACGGCAGGCACAGGGCAGGAGCAAAGGGAGGGCTTTTAGAGGCCTGATGTTAGTGATGTTGAGCATCTTTTCATGCACCTGTTGGCCATCTGAATGTCGTCTTTGGAGAAGTGTCTGTTCATGTCTTTTGTCTTTTTTTTTTTATTAAAATTTTTTTTAATGTTTTTATTTATTTTAGAGACAGAGCATGAGCAGGGGAGGGGTAGAGAGAGAGGAAGGCACAGAATCCAAAGCAGGCTCCAGACTTTGAGCTATTAGTACAGAGCCCAGTGTGGGGCTCAAACCCACAGACTGAGATCATGACCTGAGCCGAAGTTGGACAGTCAACCAACTGAGCCACCCAGGAGCTCCTTTTGTCTGTTTTTAATTGGATTATTTGGTTTTTTGGTTTTTTGTTTTGTTTTGTTTTGTTTTTTTGGTGTTGAGTTGTGTAAGTTATTTATGTATTTTGGATACTAATCCTTTATTGCCTATGTCATTTGCATGTAACTTCTCCCATTCAGAAGGTTGTCTTTAAGTTTGATTGCTTCCTTCACTGGGCAGAAGCTTTTTATTTTGATAAAGTCTCAGTAGTTTTGTTTGTATTTCCCTTATCTCAGGAGACATATCTAGAAAAATTCTGCTACAGCCAGTGTCAGAGAAATTAGTGCCTATGCTCTCTTCTGGGATTTTTATGGTTTCAGGTTTCGAATTTAGGTCTTTAATCAATTTTCAACTTGTTTCTGTGTATGGTGTAAGAAAGCAGTTGTTTCGTTACTTTGCGTGTAACTGTCCAGTTTTCCCAGCACCATTTGTTGAAGAGACTTTTTCCCATTATATATTCTTGTCTCCACTGTTGAAGGTCCATGAGCCATACAATTGTGGGTTTATTTCTAGCTTCTTTATTCTGTTCCATTGATCTGTGTGTCCGTTTTTGTGCTGGTTCGATTACTACAGTTTTGTGGTAGAGCTTGAAGTCTGGGATTATGATGCCTCCAGTTTGATTCTTCTTAAGATTGCTTTGGCTATTCGGGGTCTTCTGTTGTTCCATACAGATTTTAGGGTTATTCTAGTTCTGTGAAAAATGCTTTGATGTTTTGATAGGGGTTGCATTAAATCTGTAGATTGCTTTGGGTAGTATGCACGTCTTAACGATATTTGTTCTCCCCACCCACGAGCATGGAATATCTTTCCATTTGTGTGTGTTATGTTCAATTTCTTCTACTGGGGTTGTATAGTTTTCAGAGTATGTGTCTTTCACCTCCTTGGTTAACTTTATTCCTAGGTATTTTATTATCTTTGCCGCAGTTGTAAATGGGACTGTTCTTAATTTCTCTTTAGTCTATTTCATTCTTAGTGTGTAGAAATACAACAAATTTCTGTACATTGATTTTGTATCCTGTGACTTTACTGAATTCATTTATCAGTTCTAGTAGTTTTTGGTGGAGTCTTTAAAGTTTTCTGTATATAGTATCATATCTAAAAATAGTGAAATTTTGACTTTTTCCTCACAGTTTGGAAGCCTTTTCTTTCTTTTTGTTGTCTGATTAACGTGTCTGGGACTTCCAGTACTTTGTGGAATAAAAGTGGTGAGAGTGGACATCCTTGTCTTGTTCCTGACCTTAGGGGAAAGCCCGCAGTTTTTCACCATTGAGGATGATGTTAGCTGTGGATTTTTCATATGTGGCCTTTATTATGCTGAAGTGTGTTTCCTGTAGATCTACTTTGTTAAGGCTTTTTAACATGAATGGTGGTTGTAGTTTGTCAAATGTTTATTCTGCATTCGTTGAAATGATCCTATGGTTCTTATCCTTTCTCTTGTTGATGTGATGTATCACATTCATTGATTTGCAAATATTGAGCCCCACTTACATCCCAGGAATAAGCCCCACTTGATCGTGGTGAATGATTTTTTTTTAATGTGTTGTTGAGTTTGCTCATATTTTCTTGAGGGTTTTTGCATCTGTGTTCATCAGTGATGGAGGCCTGCAGTTCTCTTTTATTGTAGTGTCTTTATCTGGTTTTGGTGTCAGGATAATGCTGGCCTCATGGAATGAATTTGGAAGCTTTCCTTCTTCTTTTATATTTTGGAATAGTTTGAGAAGAATAGGTGTTAATTCTTCTTTAAATGCTTGGTAGAATCCACCTATGAGGCCCTCTGGTCCTGGACTTGAGTTTGTTGGGAGGTTTTTGATGACTGATGCAATTTCCTTGCTGGTAATTGGTCTGTTCAAATTTTGTATTTTTTCCTGATTCAGTTTAGTGGAGGTTATATGTTAGTAGAAATCTATCCTTTCTTCCAGGTTGTACAGTTTGTTGGCATATAATTTTCAATAATATTCTCGTATAATCCTCTGTATTTCTGTGGTGTTAGTTATTTTTCCTCGTTCATTTCTGATTTTGTTGATTTCAGTCCTCTGTTTTTTTTCCATGGGTCCGGCTAAAAGTTTATCGCTTCTGTTGATCTTTGCAAAGAATCAGCTCTTGGTTTCATTGATCTGTTCTATTGTTTTGTTTTGTTTTTTGTTTAGTTCCCATATCATTTATTTCTCCTATAATCTTTATGATTTCTTTCCTTCTACTGATTTGTGGGGTTGGTTTGTTCTTTTTCCACCTCCTTTAGGTGTAAGGTTAGGTTATTTTAGACTTTTCTTGTTTCTTAAGGTAGGCCTGTATTGCTGTAAACTTTGCTTTTAAAACCATTTTTGCTGCATCCCAAAGGTTTTGGACTGTCATGTTTTCATTTTCATTTGTTTCCACGTGCTTTTTGATTTCTTAGTTGACCCATTCATTGTTTAGTAGTATGTTGTTTAACCTCCAATTATTTTTGGTCTTTCCAAATTTTTCTTTGTGATTCTTGGTTTCATAGTGCTGTGGTTAGAAAAGATGAATGGAATGACTTCTCTCTTTTTGAATTCGATGAGACTGGTTATGTGACCTAATCTGTGATCTCTTCCAGAGAATGTTCCATGTGCGCTTTGAAAAGTGTGTACACTCTGTTTTATGATATGTTCTAAATATATGTGTTGGATCCATCTGGTCAAATGTGTCATTCAAAGTCATTGTTTCCTTGCTGATTTCCTGCTTGGATTATCTGCCCATTGCCATAAGTGGAGCGTTAAAGTCCCCTACTATTAACGTGTTACTATTGATTACTCCCTTTATGTTTTTTAGTAGCTGCTTTGTGTTTGGGCACCTTCACGTTGGGTGCGTACATGTTTACAGTTATTGTCTTGTTGCCTTGTCCCCTTTATGAGTATAGGGTGTCCTTCTTTGTTTCTTGTTTTAGTCTTTGTTGTAAAGTTTATTTTGTCTGATAAAAGCATTGCTACGCTGGCTATCTTTTCATTTCTCTTTGCAGGATAAACTCTCTTCCATCCCTTCCCTTTCAATCTGCATGTGGCTTTAGGTCTGAAATGAGGCTTTTGTAGGCAACATTTAAGTGTTTTGTTTTGTTTTAGTTCATTCTATCTTATGTCTTTTGACTCGAGCGTTTAGTCGTTTACATCCAAAGTAATTATTTATAGAAACGTATTCGTTGTCAATTTGTTACTTGTTCTATGATTCTTTTTGTAGATCGTCTCTGTTCCTTCTCTTGCTCTCTTCTCTCATGGTTTGCTGGCTTTCTTTAGTGATATATGTAGAGTTCTTTTTTTTTATTTTTGCATATGTGTTACCAGTGTTTGATTTGTGGTTGTCATTAGGTTTCCATATCATATCTTATACATAGTTTGTATTGAGTTGTTGGTCACTTAAGTTTGAATCCATTCTAAAAGCACGAAATTTTTACTCCTTTCCCACTGTGTTTTGGGTATATGGTGTCATAGTTTACATCCTTTTATTTTGTGAATTCTTTGACTGAGTTTTATAGATAATGCTTAATTTTACTGCTTTTGTGCTCCCTGCCTTCTTACTCATGCTTATGTGGTTTTTCCTTTCCACTTACAGAGGCCCCTTTAAAATTTCTTGTAGGGCTCGGTTAGTGGTGATGAATTCCTTTAACTTTTGTTTGTTTGGGAAACTCTTCATCTCTCATTCTATTCTGAATGACAGCCTTGCTGGCTAGAGTGTTGTCAGCTGCAAGTTTTTTCCTTTCAGCATCTTGACTAGATCGTGCCACACTCCCTTCTGGCTTGCAGAGCTTCTGCTGAAAAATCAGCTGATGACCTTATGGGGTTTCCCTGGTATGTAATTGTTTTCTCCTTCACTGGTTTTAAAATTGTCCCTTTATCAGTAATTTCTGCCATTTTAAGTTTTTTGTTTTTTATACATTTATTTATTTTTGAGAGACAGCGAGAGACAGAGTGTGAGCAGGGGAGGGGCAGAGAGAGGGGGAAACACAGAATCCGAAGGAGGCTCCAGGCTCCGAGCTGTCATCACAGAGCCCGACACGGGGCTCAAACCCACAAACTGTGAGATCATGACCTGAGCCGAAGTCAGACGCTCAACCGACTGAGCCACACAGTGCCCCTCTGCCATTTTAGTTACTAAGTATTTTGGGGTGGACCTCCTTGGTTTATTTTGTGTGTATGGCAGGGGAGCTCTGTGCCTCCTGCATCTGGATTTTTGTTTCTTTCCCCAGATTTGGGAAGTTTTCATCTATTATTTCTTTAAATTAGCTTCCTGCCCTCCTTTCTCTTCTGGGACTCCTATAATATGAATGTTATGACACTTGATGGTGCTGCTAAGTTCCTTCCCTTAGTCTTTTTTCATTTTTTATTCTTTTTCTCTCTCCTTTTCTACTTGATGGTTTTCGTTTCCCATTGTTATGTTCCCCAGGTCACTGATCGGTTCTTTCTTCTGCTTCCTCTAGTCTACAGTTTATTCCATCTCGTGCACTTTAATCCAGTTATTAAGTTATTTGTCTCTGATTGGTTCTTTATCTACATTTTCTCTCTCTTTGTCAAGGGTGTCACTGAGGTCCTCCACTCTTTTCTCAAGTCCACTGAGTTTTTTTTATGACCATTACTTTAAATCTCTGTCAAGAATATCATTTAACTCCATTTTGCTTGGCTCTCTTGCTCCGATTTTGCCGTGTTCTTTCTTTGGGACATACTCTTCTGTCTCCTCATTTTGTCTAATTCTGTTTCTGTGTGTTAGGAAAGTCAGCTGTGTCTCCTGCTCTTGGAAGTCGTGGCCTTATGAGGAAGAGGTTCTGCAGTGCCCTGTGGTACAGTGTCCCCTGTTCCCTAGGGCCTGGCATTTCAGGGACGTCACCTGCACGTGTTGCATGTGCCCTACTGTTGTGGCCTAGGCACTTTTTCCTTCAGTCTGCAGTGGCTCTCTGTGCCTGTTTTGGGCAGTGTTTGGTCCCAAACAGTGTTGTGAGTGTTGTGAGCTCACCAGTCAGGGGCTGCTGTAGGCTTGAGTCAGACCGGATGTTTGCCAGCAATGCAGTAGCACCGACCGAACTGCAGGGAGCTTTCCCTGTGTTGTCTCCTGAGAAGCTTGTGTTGGTGGGTGGGTCCTGCAATCAGACCAGATGTCCGACCCCTGCCCACTGCTGGGGCCACGGTCGGACCGGTGTGTGTGGTGATTGTCCCCTGTCCTGGGGCAGGAGTCACTTGGGAGTGGTGCTGGGCTCTTGTGGAGTTGCTTGCTCACTGCCTGGCTTGTGGCACTGGTTTGGATGGGCTTGGGCCCAGGGCACGTTGGAGGGGGAGATTGACCGGAGAGCTCTGGGGCGGAGCTCCTGATACCAGCAAGGTCCCTGCTGGTCCGCTGCCACTGGGGACCTGTGGTGCACAAGGAAAACTCCCGGAGGCGGGCCTGGATGCAGGGGGTAGGTCTGCAGAAGAGCATGGGAGTGAGGGGCTCAGTGCTGGCAAGGTCCAGTCCACTGTGGGAGGGGGCCTGCATCTCTGCCCCAGAAAGCTGCCGAGGCCAGGGTCGGGGGGCAGGTCCTCAGGAGAGGGCAGGGCTGGGGTGTGGGCAGGACACAGTGTTACCAAGAAAGGTGGAGAGTGTTCACTCTGTGCTGGTTCCCACAGGTTCCTGGGTGTCTCGGCTGGGGGGTGGGGGAGGGAAATGGCACCTGCCAGCTCTTTTGTTCTGGGGGAAGTCTTCCGAGGATCCCTGCCCCTCCGGCGCATGCTCTGAGATCAGTAAACGCATCTTCCTCCCGCATACCCCAGGCCTGTTTTCAGCCTGCTGCTTGTAGGCTGTATCTCCGCAAGGCTACCGTGCTGTCTCTGTGAGGGTGGGTCTCCGTCTCCCGTAGCCCTCCAGTTCTCCCGGCGCAGAGTTATTGATTCTTAACGTTTCAGGTGCTGTGCCCTGCTTGACTAAGAACCCCACAGTGTTTGACCTGTCCGGTTTTCAAAGCCAAGTGTGGTGATTCATCTTCCCACTGTGGGTTCTGGGTGTCTGGTGTGGGGTCTCTCTTCTCCACTCTGCACCTGGTGCATTTCTCCCTCCTGTGGACGGTCCTACAGGTCCATTTGGCTCCAGGCCGTGTCTCCACCCTTCCCACCATCTTTGATGTGGCCTCTTCCATACATTTAGCTGTGGAGAGTCTGTTCTGCCTGTCTTCAGGTCCTTTTCTGGGTTATTTACACTCACGCGGCTGTTATCTAGGTGTAACCATGGGATGGGCTGAGCCTAGGACCCGCCTACTCTGCTGTCTTCCCCAGAAGTAAGATTTAGCCTTAAAAGACCCTAGGATTTTCAAAATGGTCAACGAGCATTGGCTTCAACTTAAAGTCACCAGCCGCATTAGCCCCGATGAGACGGCCGGCCCGTCTTTGGAAGCTTTGAAGCCAGGCGCCGACTTCTCCTCTCCAGCCACGGGAAGTCCTAGGTGGCATCTTCTTCCTATGGGAGGCTCTGGCCTCGGCCCCGAACACCTGCCGGTGAGTGCGGCCGCCGTCGTGATTCCCTCAGCCGGATGCTCTAGAGAACTTGCCGCAGCTGCCCCTTCCAGCACTTCCACGTCGGGGTGACGGCCTCCTTCCTCAGACCTCCGGAAACCACCTCCGCTCGCTTCAGACTCGTCCTCTGCAGGCTCCTCACCTCTGTCAGCCTTCACGGGACTGAAGAGTCAGGGCCTCGCTCTGGGTTAGGCTTCTCTGGGTTAGGCTTCTCGGAAGGGAAGGCTGCGGCCGGTTTCATCTTCTGTCCAGACCACTAAAACGTTCTCTGCATCAGCAGTAAGGCTGTTTTCCCTTTTTTTTTTTTTTTTTCTGTTAAGAAATAGAGGGGCACCTGGGTGGCTCTGTCAGTTAAGTGTCCGACTTCGGCTCAGGTCACGATCTCTCGGTTCATGGGTTTGAGCCCCACGTTGGGCTTTGTGCTGACAGCTCAGAGCCTGGAGGCTGTTTCGGATTCGGTGTCTCCCTCCCTCTCTGCCCCTCCCCCTTTCCGAATACCCTAGGCCTGTTTTCAGCCAGCCTGCTAGGGCGTGCGCGCTCTCAAAAATAAACAGTAAAAAAAAATTTAGAAAGGGCATGCAAGTGGTGGAGGGGCAGGGGGGAGAGAGAATCTTGAGCAGGTCCCAGCACAGAGCCTGATGCAGGGCTTGATCTCGTGACTGTGAGATGGTGACGTGAACCGAAATCAAGAGTCGGACGCTTTACCGGCCTAGCCACCCAGGCTCTCCCGCTTCTACTTTCTTACTGTCCGTGCGTTCGCTGGAGTGGCAGTTAGCGCCCTTCAGGAACCACCGTGGCGGTCACAAGAGCTCTAGGCCTTTGGCTCGTCTCGGCTTTCACCGGGCCTTCTTGTGGCTGAGCACGTAGAGGCCATTGGCGGGATTGTCAGCTGGCTTGATTTCAGTGCCGCTGTGTCTCAGGGCCTGGGGGGGCCCAAGGAAGGGGACAGAGACCGGGGAACGGCCGGTCAGGAGAGCAGTCAGTGCATAACACTTACCGATTAGGTTCCGCGTCTTACACGCGCGTGGTTCGTGGGGCCCCGAACAGTTGCGGTGGGAAGTCCCAAGATCACTGGTCACAGGTCACCACAAGCAGTAATAATGATGAACAAGATTAAGATCTTGTGCGAATTGCTGCAGAGAGACACGGGGTGCAAATCTGACTGGAAAAATGGCGCCGGGAGACTGGCCAACACAAGTGCCCGTGCTCCGGGTGCCGTCGCGCTCTGGCCTCCACTGTCGTCCGCGAGACGGCAGGTGCCCCTGGTCCCGCTCCCGTTGTGGTGAACTGCTGTCCCCCTGCTCTCTGTGGTCGACCTTCGGCACTGGGCCCGGGTGAGTGTGGTGTGCATCTATCTCCGTGCGCCCTGCCTTGGCTGTGCCTTGGCTCTGGGCACCGATGCTCTCCTCAGACTCGGGAACTTTCAGGCCCGTTTCTCTCGTCTCCCTCACCCCAGGTTATGCGTGCATCAGTCTGCGGGCCGTCGCCCCACTGTCCTCAGGTCGGGTCGCGTTTCTTAATCCCTTTGAGTGTTTTCTTGGAACTGAATCGCTTGTATTGATTCCTCTTCGTCCTCACTGGCGTTTTTGCCGCGTCAGGTCTACTGCGGGGCCCTCTCTACGGTTTCTGTTCACCGAATCCCTGGCTTCAGATGTGCTCACACATTTGCCTCGAGTCCCTCGTCGGCCACGTCCCGCAGCTAGCAGCGCTCACCCGCTTCTCTTCTCATCCTTTTCTGGAAGTCTCAGAATTTCTTGAGGATAGCGAACATTTTAGTTAGCATGTTGTCACAGCTCGGGATTCTGAATCCCGCCACCCCCCACCCCCACCCCCGAGAGCAGTGATGGCAGTGGTTTCGTTGGGGATTTTTTAGTAACTGCGCAGGTCTGAATCTGAGAGCTCGCTGGTGTCTCAGCTCGGTGGCTTTTCCCTGTTCCTACTGTCTGTGGCGCTCCAGGGGTCACTCCTGCATCTGCACGGCACACACACCGGAGGTTGTGCTCAAACGCGTGGAGATCGCACAGGCGCCTCCACCCGTGTGGTCACAGGTGTGTGTGCGCTTGCGGGCCGTGCTCAGGCCGGCCGTGGCTCGGGGCCCTGGGACTCGTGTGATGCCTGCACACGCACGAGGGCTCTGTCGCCGGCAGGGATGTGGGCGGCCTGGCTCTCGCCCTGCCGCTTGCCCGCAGACGACCACCGCCGAGGCTGCCTGTCCTGCCTGCTGCCGGGTCACCTCTCTGAACGCTCACGCTCTGAATCCAGCAGCCCCTTCCGGCAGAGACCGTGAAGCTGCAGGTTTTCGCGGGTGCTCCTCCGCCCTGGTGCAGCCAGCTGTCGGCAGGGGGAGAATGGGAGCACCCTGGACGGGATGCCCCAGACCGTGCTGTTCCCACCGGACCTCGACGGAGCACCGGTGGAGCTGTGTCATTTGCTGTCAGTCTTTGGTCGCGTCCGAGGGGGCTGACGTGATCGGTCATGACAGTTGTGTCCCGCTTGGTGGCTGCTCTTGGGGCTGGGGGTTGGCGTCTTCACTGTGCATGTGGGAGGGATCCCAGGCGACCCGCTCGTGCCGTGTGTGGAGAGTCGCCTGGCGGAGGGCAGACGGGAGGGGCCCAGGTGGCGGGAGTCACAGGAGCCCGGCGGAGGTCCTGCCTTGGGAGGTGGCATTAGGGACAGAGCGAGCGGATGTGAGCAGGGTCAGCACGGGGTGGTTCAAGAACGGCTCGTCGCTTGTACGTCTCAAACCGACCGTGGGAGCACGGCTTCGGAGATCCCAGCAGCTGCACGGGGCCGGCGGTGGCTTGGAGCCGGAGTGCAGACCCGTTGTGTGCCGAAGCAGGGCACCCGGCGTGCCGCCAGGGAAGACGCCAGTAACCTCTGTATTCCAGACCCGAGGAGGGCAGGGAGATAGTGGGGTCCTTGACGCTGGATGGTGGGGACGTGGGGGGTGTTGTCCCGTTCTCTTTTCTGGGGTGTGTGTGAGGAAATGGTCCCAGAGAAAGGGAAGAGGGTTTCCTCGCAGCCAGAACGAGCTGGGAAGGGGAGCAGGATGGGCAAGGCACAACTGTGATCTTGTGTGGATGGTGGGCTGATGTCACCAGCTGCACAGGAGCTGATCGAGGAGAGTGCATTTATGTCTGGAAAACTCGAGAATCCGCCAGAAGAATTCCTAGAATCTTATAAGCTAGGGAGGGAGGAGGGATGTGTGGAAACCCATGGCCCCTTCTGCAGAGGCAGGGTCAGCTGGAAATGGGGAGGCACTCCTTGGGAGAGCCGTCGTGAGTACGCGCTGTCTGGAAATACCTAGTGTCAGGAGGGTGGGGGCCCACCCCACCCCCAGTCTGCCCTCTCCCGGGCAGCGTGCAGGTGCCATCACAGGGATAGGACGACGCTTCTCCCCAGATCAGTTGATGGCTCTTTTGGATCTCCCCCAGAAGACACTGAACTCCCCTGAGAGCCGTTGCCCGTGACAGGGTTGTGTGAGCATCCGTTGGATGAGGGCGAGGGAGGTCACGGGCGGACGGGCAGTGTGGCGGCGGCCTGATGAGTGCGTCCCCTCCGTGTGGCAGTTGGGGCGGTGCCGGTTCTCTCCAGAGACCCCGCGTCGGGGAAGAAGGGCCACTTCAGCCAGGTGAAGACCCCACACAACCCCTTGGACTCCAGCGCCCCGCTGATGAAGAAGGGGAAGCAGAGGGAGGTCCCCAAGGCCAAGAAGCCGACGTCATTGAAGAAGGTACAGGGTGGCCATTTGAAACTGGGCGCGGGAAAACCCAGGACTCTCCTGTGTGTGCGTTACGTCTTCCGTCCCCTAGCGTTTTACGTGTGGATGTGGACTCCCCTTGCATGTGCCCTATGAAGAGGCGTGTGTGGTTCTCTGAAGAGCGGTCCCCCCCGGGTGACAGGGCAGAGGGGACGTGGCAGGGCGCCCCTGCTGCTGCAGGCGGGGAGTGCTTGGCCGTGACGTCCTCCTTCTCACCCCACCTGGGGTCATCTGCCTGCCGTTTAGATTCCATGGATACGGGTCCCGTTGGGGCTGTCGCGGCCGGCGGAGGGTGGCCCGGGTCCAGCGTGCCCGGCTCTGCAGGCCCCGGGGAGGCGCGGTGTCCGCGAGCTGACCTCGGGTGGCGTGTTTTGCAGGAGAGCTTTTCATTTAAGAGGACAAGCGTGTCGGTGTTTTAATCGCTTCTTTAATTTTAAAGATTATTTTGAAAGAACGGCAGGAGAGAAAGCAGCAGCGTCTCCAAGAAAACGCCGTGAGCCCGGCTCCTGCCAGTGACGCCGCGCTGGACGGAGAGAGCGGTGGCGACGAGGCCCTGGAACAAGCCGAGCCCTCAGGTACGGAGCGCGTTTGCTGCCCCGCGGGCTCCAGCGGGGGCGGCCGTGTGCGGGGCCATCGGGAGCCCGGTCGTGAAGGCGGGTCGTTGTCGGAGCCCCCGTGGGCGGACACATCTCCCGGCGCCTGTGCTCCAGGCTTCGGGGACAGCGGGGCGAGGTCCCCAGGGCAATCCGTGAGTCCTCGAACGGTTCCCGCGACCTGAAGTGGCCGTGACGGTGACCGCCAGTAAGTGCAGGGCAGTTCTCCCAGCAGCGTGGGTCGTGGTGCCGTGTGGAGAACACGCTCGGGAGCTTCTACTGAGCTACGCGCTCAGAGCAGGACACGGAGTGTGAGCCTGCGGTTTGCGGACTTCTCACAGAGCGAGCACGGCGCCCGGCTCAGAAGCACAGCAGCCCCCGTGCCCTCGGCCCGGGGCCTCACCCAGACTTTGTTCCAGGGGAATCCTGCCACCTGTGCCCCTCCAGCCCGCGGCGTGTCTGTGGCCTGTGGCGGTAGTCCCCTGCCGCGTGGCACTGGGGTGTGTTCACAGGCCACGTGGCAGGTGGGCGTCCAGGGAGTTTCCGCTCTGGGGTCACCAGAAGCAGGGGCACCGGCAGTGTGTGTGCGTGTGTGTGTGTAGGATGTGGGCACCCCCTCCTGTCGGCATGTGCCTGGAGGGGCTCTGGGCTTGGGGGTCCACTGCCATCCACCCTTAGATGCCTTCTGCCAGGCGGGCTTCCCGGGGCTTTTCCGGGTCCGCCCCCCAGACGTCGTCCGTCACATGTGCTGTCCTGGTGGGCAGACTCCTCTGGTGACGTGTCCCCTCCCGTGTACTTGGAAGTCTCCAGAAGTCACGGGGACCATGAGCTTGAAGCTCGTAGTTGGGATGTTTGAGTTTGGATCTCACCAAAGGGTCATTTGCTGAAGAAGCCGTCTGAACCGTTTTGTATGAAGAGTCAAGAACTGTGTAATTTAAAACTGGGCGATACGAACTTCAGGTTAAATTTCAAAATTAAATCTGACAACTGAACTGCCCGTTTCGGGACGGCTAACATGGTAAATTGTAGGAGTGTCCCTCCAGCCATCGTCAGTGGCTAAGTCGGGTTGGGGAGGGAGCAGAGCGGGAGGTGGTCCTGTTTCTCCCAAGCCGTCAGCATGCGTCGCGTCACCAGCCCGCCCGGTGTGGCGTCCAGCGGTGGCATTGTGACGGGGCTGCTCTGGAGCCCCCAGCCCGCAGGTGCGTGCCACGGCCTCTTTCTCTGTGGCGTCGCAGAGGGGACGGAGGAGTCGGCGGCCCCCACTCCCACGGGGCAACGCAAGTCAGAAGAGCCGCCGAGAACCGAGTCCCAGAAGGAGGCGGACGGCCTCTGCCCGGTCCCCGACGGCGCCGGCTGCCCCAGGATCCACAGCCGGAGATTCCGGGAGTGAGTGACCGTCCGGGGCGGGTGGTGCTTGCTCTGGCGTTGAGTGCCGGGCCCTCCTGTCGTGACGTGCCCCGGCCGTGGGGCCAGGCCCGGTTTCCGTCCTCGTCCTGACCCCACGTCCGGCCACCTGATCTGCGGGGTGTTTGTCCTGCTGGTGTGAAGGCAGAGGCGCTGTGCAGTCGAGGTTGGCGTTGCGGGGGCATGAGCGGGGAGCGGCCGGCTCCGTCTCGTGCTCTGCTTTCTCGGGAGCCCGCCTCCTTCCAGGGCACAGTCCACACTCGGGGTGTGGGTTTTGTGAGCAGCAGCTGCTGTGGGGCTCAGTGGCGGGCCGCTGGGGGAGCCGGGCACAGTGGCTCTGTCCCTTGTGGTCGGGGCTCAGGGAGGACACGAAACCCAGTGGGCTGGGAGCCCCGGGTCTTTGGCCCCTGGAGGGCTGTGCGGCTGCCGCAGCTGCCTCGGCCCCTTTCTTTCAGTTACTGCAGCCAGATGCTGAGCAAGGAGGTGGACGCCTGCGTCACGGACCTGCTCAGAGAGCTGGTGCGCTTCCAAGACCGGATGTACCAGAAGGATCCGGTCAAGGCCAAGACCAAGCGCCGGCTGGTGCTGGGGCTGAGGGAGGTGCTCAAGCACCTGAAGCTCAGGAAGCTGAAGTGCATCATCATCTCCCCCAACTGTGAGAAGATCCAGTCGAAAGGTAACGAGCTGGGCCGTGTCGTCCCTGCACAGCCGCAGCCGGGGCGGCTTCTCCCCGCCTGTGATCGGGGGCCGTTTCCAGGGGGCCACCTGCCCACCCGGGGCCCCGCTCTGTGTTCCCGCCGAGGCTGCGGCCTCTTTGCTTTGAGGCCAGAGGAACTTACTGCGTCTCGTCCGTGTGTCCGAGGAAGAGGGAGCCGGCGGCTTGTGGTCGTTTTACAGGGACCGCTTGGTAAGGCGGCCTGGGACTGTGCGCGAGTGCCGCGTCTGCTCAAGGGGCCTTTCGTCTGCCGATTCTGAACTTGAGTTTTAAGTGGCAGCTGTCTGAGCGTTCTGTTCGTCTCGGTTGTCTCGTCTGAGCACTGGGAGGTCACACCTGGGGGCGGGGGGCTCTCCGCTCTCGCGGACACTGAGGGCTGGGAGCAGCGGACCGTCCCAGAGTCTCTCCCGGGGAGTCACATGGAACACACGCGGGGGGTGTCGTCCACCCGGGGAGCCCATTCACCATCCGCACCCAGGGGTGTCCCTCCCAGGGGATTTATGGGCGGCTGGTTGTGGACACCCTGTGCCCAGCCTGACTCACAGAGGGAGGTGGTGTTCAGCATGAGCCCCCTCGTGCCTGCCCCATAGCCCCTCTCACGGCGGTGTGTGGGGAGCCCTCCCGAGACCCAAGTTGTGGCTCTGGCCATGGGTCCCCTGAGAAGCAGCCCTTTGAAGGGACAGTGCCCATGGTGTCGCTGCTTACATAGCATTTGTGGTCAACGCCGGGTGTGGGGGACAGGGACATGGACCAGAGGGGCCCTGGCATGTGTGGTCAGCTCTGGGGGTGGGGGACACAGGCCAGAGGGGGGCCCCGGCATTTGTGGTCAGCTCTGGGGGTGGGGGACACAGGGCAAAGGGGGGCCCTGGCATTTGTGGTCAGCCCTGGGGGTGGGGGACATGGACCAGAGGGGCCCTGGCATGTGTGGTCAGCTCTGGGGGTGGGGAACACAGGCCAGAGGGGGGCCCCGGCATTTGTGGTCAGCTCTGGGGGTGGGGGACACAGGGTAAAGGGGGGCCCTGGCATTTGTGGTCAGCCCTGGGGGTGGGGGACATGGACCAGAGGGGCCCTGGCATTTGTGGTCAGCTCTAGGGGTGGGGGACACGGGCCAGAGGGGGCTCCCGCAGTTTCTAGCAGTAAGTGGGGAATAGCTCGCTGTGGTTGTGGCTAAGGAGCACGCCCGCCTCCCCTCCTGTGCGCTCACCTCCTGTCGGCCCAGAAGTGCTAGTCCTTGGATGGTTCTGCCCCCAGAGCATGCTTCCCTGGTCCCCGCATGCATCTGGGCCAGGGTCTGGGCAGAATGGAGGGATGTGGAGCTTAAATGTTAATCAGACTGGTTGCAGATTGACCCGGTTCCCAGTGCTGCGGTGTATGCTTTCAAGAAGTTTCTCTCGGAAGAAAATCAAATAGTTCTACGTAACTAGGGGCCAGGTGCTGGGGGACATGGGCAACGTTTTCTCCCCAGGCAGATATTAGGTGCTCCACACGGGGGTCTGTCTGTGCACAGAGGAGCTGGGCCAGGACCCCGCAGCAAGCCCGGTGCTGGCGCTCCTTTCTTTTGAGGGGTAAGCCCTCCAGATTCCTCCTGACCCCCAGAGGAGCCACCATTCCCACATTTGACGTGTCCTTGATGGTGTCTGCGCGCGCGTGTGTGTGTGTGAGAGAGGAGAGAGAGAGAGAGAGATTTGGTCCTGGCCCTGTTGGCACCTTGGTTTTTAGCTTGATGGTCTGTCTGGGGAGCCAGCTCGTAACTCTGCACACACTTGTGTTGCTCGGACGGGACTTAGGGATGTTCTGGTGGTTTCTGGACGTCTCTAGTGCTGCACAGGGATGCGCTGTGCATGCTGTCCTTTCTGGTGGGGACATCTCGAGGACGAAAGGGCTGGTGCATTTGGGGGTCGTGTGGGTTACGCACCTGCACCCAGAACCTTCTGTGTAGGTGGGGGGCAGCTTTGCACTTTCCTGGGAACTGTTGGCTCATGTTCTTCGCCCACTCGTGTTTGGGGATGTTGATCTTTTTAATACTGACGTGTGCCTTTTTATATAATAGGAAAGCTCCTTGGGTAAGAGTTGTACTTTCCTGGTTTGTCATTTGCCTGTTTTCAAAACATCGTTTTGGCCACGCGAGGATCCTGGGTGTTGTTATGATGTTGGTGTCTTTTATTCTTGTTTTTTTAATTGGCTCTAGGTTTTATGCCATTTCTCAATCACAGCACTCCAAGGTTATTAAAGGTTTTTTTACATCATTTTTCTTAGTTCTTCCACGTTTTCATTTTTGTGTTTAGGTAGACTATATTTCATTTCAGATGGGTCTTTCCAGAGGCCGACCCAGTTGTCCTCTTTCCTCTGCTTCACAGTGCTCTCCCCAACAGCGGTCAGTCCCACACAGTAGGGTCGCTTCTGGAACCCACCTTATTACAGCAAGCTCTCCTACCTGGTGAGGCTAGCCTGACGGTAGTTCCCTTTTTCAAAAGGCTTCTTCTCACTTGGATATTTCTGTCGTGTTATTTTTCCTCAAAAAAAAAAAAAAAAAATCCTAACTGTAGTGAGAGTATTTCAGAAGTTTCAGGTGAACACAGAAGTGGTGTGTGGTCCCGGGACCACTGTGTCCCAGAGCACAGGCCCCTTTGTAATCTTTGTTCCCGGAGCACCTTGAAGCTGCTCTGTAGATCTTGATAAACCTGGTCCTACCTGCTGTGGTCTTTGGTGGCTGTCCACACCCACCCTTGATGGCACTGCTGGCCTTCGTGAGGACTCGTTAGGTGTGTGTGACTTGTGCACAGACACCCACGTGCAGCTGTCTTGTAGTAAAGGTTTGGGGGTGGCGGGCGCGTCACCTGCACACAGAGTCCTTGGTGCCTCGCTCGGAGGCAGGGTGGGTGGTGAGCCTGCGGCCCGCCCGTTGGTGTAGGACCCTCAGTGACCTCTGTATGTGGGGTGCAGCCCGTCCCTTGCACACGGGAGCTGATACACAGGGGACAGGTGACCAGTGGCCTGAGACACAGCGAGTGTTGAGTGAACACTAAGCGCAGTTGGCTCATTCACGTGACCAGAATAGATTTCTCCTTCCTGTTTGGCCTTTGTCCATGGTTTCTGGCTCACAGTTCCCCACATCCTTGGAGTTTCCCAGGACCACAAGAAAGGTGTTTTGTTACGTTAATGAGGTGATTTTTGGACCCCGCCCAAGCTGGGGCTGGTTGCCAAGAGAGCCAGCCGAGAAATGAGAGGGTTGGAACCTGGGTCCCAGTCTGGCCCCTACCCTTGGCCCCCAGGGAGGGGGTGGGGTGGAGCCCACGACTTAGTGGATCCTATGACTAGTCTGGAAGCCTCCACAGTCCCGCCCGGACTGGGGTAGGGGAGCTTCCCGGTTGGTGCACAGGAGACGCCGGGGTAGTGGCGCACCCGGAGTGGGCATGGCCTCCCTGTGCGTCTCTTCCCGCTCTGGCGACTCGAGATCTTTGTCACGTCCTTTAATAAACTGGGCAAACGTGAGCAAGGCTTTTCTGGGGTGAGCGCTGTGAGCCTCTAGCAACTTAGAATAATGGAAGGAGAGGGTGTGGGGCCCCGCAGCGTGTCGCCCCTTGGTCCAGAGCTTGGGGAACGCAGGGACGTGTGCGGGCACCAGAGGTGGGGCCGGGGGGAGGGGGGTCTCCTGGGACAGACCCACCCTGTGCGGTCTGACACGCTCTCCAGGCAAGAGTGTCGGGAGGGGCGGAATTCTCGCACGGCCAGTGTGGTCTCAGAATTGCTTGGTGGCGTGGCCCCCGCCCATGTGGGAACTGGGTCCAGAGACACTTCTAGAAGACTGAGACTTCACGGTCCGTTAGGATGACGACGCAGACGTGTTTTAGTACGTTGAGGGAGTGCCTCTTTTGGAGAGTTGCGCTCTGCCTCGAGGGTGGCCACGCCCTGGCAGTGACCGGCTCGTCCCGGTGACGTGCGGCACGGGCCCCCGCTTGACTAGAGAGTGGCTGGCCCGTGTTGCTGTCTGTAGAAAAAAGCCCTTTGCGACCAGGGTCACTGCTACGCTGCGTGTGACGCGTTTCCCGTCGGTTGTTGTCCCTGACCAGGCGGGCTGGACGATACCCTGCACACCATCATCGGTTATGCCTGCGAGCAGAACATCCCTTTCGTGTTCGCTCTCAACCGCAAGGCTCTGGGGCGCAGTTTGAACAAGGCTGTCCCTGTCAGCGTGGTGGGCATCTTCAGCTACGACGGGGCCCAGGTGAGCCGGGCGTCCCCGGCAGGGCAGCCCCGAGCCCGGGGCCCACAGGGCACGTGCGGCGATTCTGAATCGGCTCTGAGCTCGCCGCTGCTCAGAGACGCCTCACGTGGCCAGCGTCCCCGCCGGCCGTCCCTCTGCTTCCCCAGGGAGGGCGCCGTCCCCGACGGGCAGAGACCCTTAGTCCCCCCCGTGGGGAGGGGGCGTCACCTGTGCCCTCGCTTCCGTCCCAGGACCAGTTCCACAGGATGGTGGAGCTGACGATGGCCGCCCGGCAGGCGTACAAGACCATGCTGGAGAACGCACGCCAGGAGCTGGCGGGGGAGCCTGGGCCCCCGGCCCCGGGCAGCCCGCCCCCGCAGGGCCCCCCTGCTCCTGCCGCCGGGAGAGATGAGCCGCGCTACAGTGAGTGCGGGGGGGCCGGGGGCGGAGATGTGCGGGGACGTGGCGGGGGGAGGTGGGAATGGGCGGAGCGCCCAGGACAGCAGCACGGCCACCCCGCGGCAGGGCCCGCTGCTGAAGGCCGGCTCGGGTCCCGCCTGGTGTCCCGAGAGCTGGTCCCACACAGACCTCGGGGCAGATGGCACCTGAGTGGAGTGTGGCCGTGAGGACAGCGCTGTCCTGAGGCCAGTGTGTGCTGATGGCTGGCTGGGGGAGTCCGTGCCAGGCCCGAGTGGGGACTGAGCCCCGGGCGGCACGCCTCCCGGAGGAGCCTGTCCCTTAGCTATGCCGCTGTCTCCCTTCTAGTGGAAATCTGGAGAGAACACCTAGAAGCCTACAGTCGGGGTGCCCTGGAGCTGGAGGACTCTCTGGAGGCTTCAACCTCGCAGATGATGAACCTGAACTTATAGGAAGACTCCTCGGGGTGTGTTGTGTATTTGGGGTGAGGAAGGGGGGTGTGGAAGACTCTGGGGCCTTCTTCACAGTTCTTCTTGGCCTCGTGTATTCTGTGTGGCTGTTCGATTGGGAGGCGAATCCGAGATGTGCATCCCGGGGACGGGCGTTCGGGTGTGCTGGCGGGAACCTTTCCAAAAATTCCGAAGTCGTGGCTTTGGGTCTCTGAGCACGCGGAGTCTGGAAAGGACTGGAATGTGTGTGCTGCTCGGAGTTCTTTGCCGTGAAGGAACCGCCTCCGATGTGGCAGAGCTGAGCCACGTTCGTTTGTGGAAGGAGCCGTGGGGTCACGGCCGGGTCGCTGCTCTTGGCCACTGCTCTTGGCCACGGACCCAGCAGGGCCGCAAAGCAGTAGCCGGGCGGGGCGGGGCCGCTTTTGAGGCAGGGGACTTGCTGGGGACCTGGCTTTCTGGCTGGAAGATGTGGGGATACTTGGAGGATTTGCTAAAATGAGCCTCAGAGGGAAAATTGGTTCTTTAATCTGTGACCTCTTGATCCGGATTATTCCTTTTTGTCTTTATTTTTCAAAGAAGCGATGTATATTGAAGTTCCTAAATTTCAGTTTTGATAATCTACAAATCCTTTCTTTCTCTCGTAAACGAACATATTGTGACCGTGGTTTCTGTCTGGGAGGCCAGCAGGATGTTGCCCGCGTGCTCTCCTGTAGGAGGGCGTATTTATCTGGAATAAAGAGTGATGATTTGAGAGCCCTGCACCTCTGGCCAGCTCAGGCTCGTGGGGCCCCCGCGGCCTGGCCCGCGCCCCTCGGTGCTGTGGCTTGAATGGCAGGGGCCCGAGCGGGGCGGGGTTTGTGTGCCCGAACCCTGCCCGGCCTGCTCCTCTCCTGTCACACAGCAAGCGGCACAGGCGGGGCTTCACTGGTGCTCAGCTCAGCAACGACTCGCGTTGGCTTTGCAAACACTTTTAGGTGAGATCGGTCATGTCACGTGCTGTACCCGAGAGGCGAGTGGCTTGTGGCGAGCCAGAGTGAGTGACGACAGAAGCGGCCTGTGGTGTGGACGTGTCAGACACCAGGCTGTCCTGTCTTCTGGACACTGGCTGCTCCTAGTGTGTGTCTGCTTCTCTGTTTGCGTCCTGAGCTGTTTAAACGGGGGGCTTGGTCGGCTTAGCGACCACTCTTGATTTCGGCTCAGGGCTCAGATCACCATCTCCTGGTTCATGGGATTGAGCCCCGTGTCGGGCTCTGTGCTGACAGCACGGAGCCTGCTTGGGATGTTCTCTCTCTGCCCCTCCCTCTGCACAGTCTTACTCTCTCAAAATATATAAACTTTGGGGCGCCTGGGTGGCGCAGTCGGTTAAGCGTCCGACTTCAGCCAGGTAACGATCTCGCGGTCCGTGAGTTCGAGCCCCGCATCGGGCTCTGGGCTGATGGCTCAGAGCCTGGAGCCTGTTTCCGATTCTGTGTTTCCCTCTCTCTCTGCCCCTCCCCCGTTCATGCTCTGTCTCTCTCTGTCCCAAAAATAAATAAATGTTGAAAAAAAAATTAAAAAAAAAATATATAAACTTTAAGTAGATAACTAATTAAAATTAAGTGGGGAGACGTGCAGTGAGGCCGCCCAGGCCCTCAGTCCTGTCCCCAGGGTTCTCCCTTGGGGGCCAGGAGGAGTGGCGTGGGCAGGGCTTTTCCTGCTGTCCCCGGTCAGCATGTCCCAAGTTTGCTGTCATGGGTATAGAACTCAGATTATGGAGAGAGACATTTCCAGAGGTAACCTATAGGGAGAACGTTAAACTGAAGAATTTCGGCGGGGGATGCTGGCCCTGTGTTCAGAGCCCCAGCCCTGGGCCCGTGGAGCTCAGGGGAGGGGGTCTGGTGCTCCTCGTGTGACTCAGCGCTGGGGCTGGCCTGGTCGCATCACCTCCCCAGCAGAGGCTCCTGCCACAGGTGACACGGCGGCCCGCGCGGTGCCGACGGTGCCGCAGGAAGCGCACACACCTCGTCCGGTTTAGTTTTATTTTTCTCACCAGCGCAGAGAAGCACATGCCTCCTAACCACGTTTCCCAGCAGAGCCCTCCCCGGGGGCTGACCGCGTCCCGCTTTCTGTTGGGCACGAGAGCGCTCGGGCTACAGCGCACGTGGGCGAGCCTCGCAGACACGGCGAGCGGCACCCGGAGGTCCCGGGCTCAGAGCCCTCGTGGCCTCCCCGGGCGGCCGGAGCCGCACCTGCTCGGGAACCCACGCTGCGCGCCCGCGGCCTTCCACGGCAAATGCTGTCGCCACGGGTAATGGCGTGAGCGGGGCGGATCTGGCCCCAGCCGGCCGTCCTCAGGAAGTCGCGTTCACGGCGGATCCCGCACGTAGCCGGCGGGACACGTGTGTGGCTTCGTAACGAGGGGCCTGGCCGCAGGCTGAGGTTGCGAGCGGAGGCGATGTCCGTGTGCTGGGTCATGGGGAGCCACAGCTCTGCTTTGAACAGAGGCTTTGGTTTTCTGGTACGTGCATTCCGTTAAAAGCCGCCGTTCTGTAAGCGGGAGGTGTCCTTGAGGTCAGGCTGTGTGGCGTTAGGCTCCATGTGGACGCACCCGCCAGGTGGCGCCACCCAGAGGAACCTGGACCGACCTGCCGGCTCCTGCGCCTCCTGCAAGCTCGGGTCCCGCAGAACTTTCTAAAGCAGCCCGGCGCCCTGAGACCATGAGGGAGCCGGGGAGGAAGCCCACGAGGCCTTCAGTCCCTGTGGTCCCTGGGTCGGACCTCGTGGTCACCCGAGGTTGGAGGCCAGTTCCTGCCACTGGCCTGGACGCCCTGTCCCTGCCATGTGGCAATTCAGCAGCCCTGCGGGAAGGTGGCAAGCAGCAGCCGGGCTAACGCGGGGCTCCTGCCCGTGCTGAACCAGGAAATCGCCCCGGTGACGCGGAGTGGCCGCGGAGCGCAACAGCAGTGTTTCTGGAAGAGGACCCGTCACGCACACCACCGTCTACCTATTCCAGGTCTGTCTGTAGCTCAGGAACTGTCCTGGCTTCCTGTTTCTGCCAGACCCTTCTGTCCCACATAAGCACCTAACTTTTTAACACAGGTTCTGGATTCTGTCACAGAAGCTGGGGTATGGTCACATCTCAGTAGGCAATGTGGCAGCCACTGTCCTGGGGTCTCTCCAGTGGCCGCGGGCTCGGCTGGGAGTCAGCACCACGTCCTGGGGCCTAAAGGGCGCCCTTGTCACAGCTTTCCTGAAAGAACAGTGCAGAACTGTGAGTTCCTGGCAGAACACGTGCCCTTCCCGCTCCCCCCACTGTCGTAGACACGGGACCACGTGTACCTCCTTTGGGTCTAGGAGGGCCTTCAAGGAAGGGGGCCCATGCGGGCTAAGTTTGCAGGACTCACAAACGCTCAGCCTGTGTTGGCAGCAAGGAGAGAGCTCACGTCTGAAGGCCTGTGTTCGAGCCACAGGGTGTCTCCTCCGGTAAATCTCTGGCCTTGTAGCTGCCCTCCCGGCTGCATTAGCGACCCGGGAGCTGGGTATACCTGTCCTATCTCCTCACTGCTGGGACAGCAGTCCCCCCACCAAGAGGGGGTGCAGCCAGCGGGCCCTCCCCTGCATCTGTTCCCCCCTCTCCCCCCCCGCCATGCTGACCCTTCCCAGGGATCTGCCTGGAGCCCAGAGGCTGCAGGTTACAGAAAGCAGAGTGACTGTGGGCCAAGAGCACACACGTGGGGTCCCAGCAGGACCCACCCCGCCAGCCCCTGCCCACCCTGGGCCCGGCCACACACCCACGCCTTCCTCCAGCTGTGCATCATGCGGTCGTGCTCCCCAGCCACAGCCTTCCAGGCGGCCAGCTCTCTGGTCCACTGCTCCTGGTGGGTCGCCTCTGCAAGACAAGTGGGGCGCCGGCTGTCAGCCTTGCCGGCCTCTGAGGCACGGTGGGTGCGTGCAGGCCGCCGAGGCCATTCTGAGAGCCGGGTCTCTGGTTCGGTAGCGGGTGAGGCGCTCACTCCTCTGGCCTCGCCTCCTGGCTGTGGGGACTTCCACGGTCAGCAGCCCCCTCCTGCCCTTCCCCAGGCCACCAGCCCCAGGGTCACGCCGGTCCCGTCCTCATCCTGCGTGAGTCCTGTCCAGGCAGGAAAGGCGCTCTCCCTCCACGTTTTGGGGTGATGCAGGGACCTCCCCCAGGAGGCCACGGGAGCTTGATCTGTGGGGCTGTGAGGGTGGCACAGGCCAGACAGCTGTGGTTGTTTGGAAACAGAAACGCACCAGGTCCCTGCTCTGCCCGTGGCCCGTGTTGCTCGTTTCAGAAGTGAGCGCCAGGGACCTGAGCCCATGAGACGTAAAGCGGAACTTACTCCTTGAGCAGGACTGGGCCGGGGCCTGGGCTCCAGAGGCACCTTCAGGGGTCCTTAGCCCCAGGGGACCCTGCAGGGACTCCCGTCCTGAGAGAGTCCCTGCGTTCCTAACACCCCTGCCCTGGCACCCCCGTCAGTAGACACGACAGGCTGGGTGGGCAGGCAGGCACGTCCCGAGATGTCCCGACTGTGCTCACGTCCTAGCCCGCCACCCGAGATCAAGGTCGGGTCACCGTCTGTGAACCGAGGACCAGAGCCTGCCTCCCAGGCAGCCGGGGTGACGGGTGAGCATGGTGGTTTCTGTGTTTCCGCTCAGCTCTTTGCGGACAGTGCTGCCCCTGTGTTCACGTGAAGATTCGGTTTACCTGACGCAGGCAGGCAGGACACCTTCCAGAAAGGGGAAGAACAGGGATTCCCGCCGGGAGAGCTTTGCAATTACTACTTTCTCTCCCCATTCCTGTACTGGAAGGACAGGGACCTTTTCAGCAGGGCCCTAAACGTAAACTCTCGCAAGCGGACAGAAGAGGAAACCCCAAAAACCTGGAATCTGAAAAGCAGAGGCACCCGTGGAAACTGAGCAGACCTGAGAAAGCGGGACCCCAGGCCAGCCACGGGGAGGCCAGACGCTCGGGTGGGGGGCCGGGCCCTTTGCACATGCGCTGCCTCACAGGCGGCCAACGGCTCGGGAAACGGGTCCAGAAAGAGCACAGGAAGTAGAGTGGAGTGGAGGAAACAAGTGTCCACACCTCCCCGAGGAGGAGCAGGCTTCCAGCGGCCCCCCGGGCCGGCCGGGTGGGAAACCCCCAGCAGGCCTGGGCGGCCGTGCGCAAAGCATGCGGACGTGACGTGAGGCAGGCCTCCACGTGGCAGGGGAGGGGACTTGGGGACAGAGAAGGGAGACGCGGGCTCTCAGGACCGGCGTCCCAGACGCGCCAAGGAGTAAACGGGTGGCAGGAGGTGGGTGCGGAAGCGCCACCAGTGCCGGGGAGGCTGGCCGGGCACGGGCCACACGCTCCTCCCTTCTGCCGGCCGCCAGGGCACCAGCACGCCCGCCGTCGGAGCTGGGAGCGCGGTAGGGGCGGGGGCCACTCACCGTGTCTCACGACGGTCACCCGCACTTTGGAGGTCCCGTTGCCCGCAGAGGACAGGACGGAGCAGCGGTACTCGGCGCTTTCTCGGATGGCGTCTCGCAGCCAGCTGAGCACGTGGGCCCTGCCGTCGGGCAGCGCGTGGGTCTGCGTGGGGACGCACATCTCCAGTTCTCGGCCGTTCTTCTCCCAGACAAAGTGGACGTCTGCGGGCCCTGGGGACACACACACCATCTCTACCCGGTGGCCCCCGGACTCCCACCGAGGACCCATGGGAACCGGGGTGGGGACAGGCGGTGTGGAGCCACCCACGCCAGGGGCCTCTGTTGTCCCAGCTGGACCCACGGTGAGGGGCAGGACAGCTTCCATGCCAGTCCTTGTGTCCCCGGAGGAGGCGTGTGACCCCGGGAGAAGAGGCGGGCCCTCACTGCCCTCCCCCGGGCTCCCTGCTCCTTCACCTCAGATGTCCTTTCAAACCAAAACTCGGTGCCGTGCAGCACACGCTGAGGCCGTCAGGGGGCACCTCCCCCATGGAGTGCCCGGTGACCGTGCCCTGGGCCAGGCGTCCATTCTGCACGGAGGGTCTGTGCCTGGGAACTCCACCTCCCAGCCCTGCTCCCATCTGTGACCAGAACCTCTGCTTCCGTGGGGGCCGCCCCTGCCTCCCCAGAACCTAAGTTGGGGGCAGGGCACTGAGAAGGGCCGAAGACCCCCTCCGTCCCCACCGCCCCCTCCTCTCTGCCTGTGCCAGGCGGCACGGCACCAGGGGGTGGGCTGTGAGCCGACCTAGACCAAAGCCAGCCCCTCCTGGCCATGATCTCCCTGAGAGCCCTGTTTCTAAAGTCAAGATTCTGGGGCACCTGGTAGCTCAGTTCACCATCAACTCAATTTCAGCTCAGGTCATGATCCCACAGTTTGTGGGATCGAGCCCCACATTGGGCTCTGTGCTGACAGTGTGGAATCTGCTTGGGATTCTCTCTGCTCCTCCCCTGCTCATGCACACACACACTCACTCAATCTCTGTCTCAAAAAAAAAAAAAAATTGTATGTAGTTGCCAACCACCCAGGGATGACCTGAACTGCAGTGTCGTGGAGGTTGGTCAGCAGAGGAAGGACTAGGTCTGTATGTGGAGCAAGGAGGAATCCGTGGGGCCAAGGGCTAAAGCCCAGTACACGAAGCAATAGCGCTGGGTGTGCAGGAGCACGTGTGCACGGGAGTGCACGTGCAGGGGAGTGTCGGGGGGGTGTGCCTGTGTGTGTGTGGGAGTCCTTGCAGGAGCCCGTGTGCAGGGGAGCGGGGGGAGCCTGTGTGCGGGAGCCTACTTGCCTATGGCTGTGCATGCAGGAGCGCGTGCACGTTCCCGCGGGGGCCCGCCAAGAAGGCCTACGTGGCCGTCGTGCTGGTGGTGCTGCCCTCAGAGAATTTGAGGTGCTTAAACCACTTCCTGGAGCTTCGGATGCGGTAGGACGCATCCTTTTACAGCCGGCGTAAAACACGCTGTTGGAAAGAATGTGCCGCAGGCTCTAAAACAAATTCCAGAAGGCGTTCAAAAGGGTCTCGCGCAGCAGTGCACTGGCCCCCCTGGCCTCGTGGACAGGCCCCCGTGGACTGTGTCCTGGGCAGGATTTCTGGGTTTTTCTTCCACCTGCACCATTGGTTTTTCCCCAAGTGTTCTGCCCTCTACCTGTGAATAGTTCCATGTTGTGTATCACACATATGCACACACACCTGAGGGCACTTGCAGGTGTGTGCACAGACTTGCATACACACACGTGTCTGCGTGCACCTGCCCATCAGTTGGCACACACAGCCTCCTTCACTGCTGGGCGTACCGCCCGCCACCACGTTCCTGGACAGCCCCTCGGTGGGGTCAAATTTAAAAGGGGTTCTCGTGGGGCACTGTGATCGAGAACGTGAAGTTTTCTGTGAATAGACACCGAAGTCGGTTCCAGAGAGGCCTGGACTCCCCCTCATCCCCACTGTCCAATGGTGACCTTCATGGAGACCCGCCCAGGACTGGAGCCACCAGCATGGGTCACAGGAGCTTCTGGAAGGTTCTCCTGCATCCTTAGGACAAACAGCTGGGGTGGCTTGAGCCAGAGCCGAATTGTCACCCCAAGCCATATGGCCAGGACCCTTCAGGAGCAAAATCCCCAGATGACCCAAGGTGCCTTGGAGAATGGCCCGTAGGGGAAACACCACATGCCCTTGTATCGGGAAACACCACGTGCCCTTGTATCCCGAAACCCTTAAACTCAGCATTGGTAAATACCCTTTCAGCGTGTGTTCAGCACAGTAAAGCACTAAAAATGTTTAAGAGTACTTACGTTGCACTTACTGTTTTTTAAAGCTATCCAGCTCCTGAACGCAGATGAGGGCAGGGAGGGAAAGCGACAGTTACAACCAGGCGGCAGAGCCAGCACATGCCCCCGGGCAGGGCGACCCCTCTGCCCCCGGGTCTGCAGCCACAAGGGATGAGGGACACGGCGGGGCCGCTGCCTCCACCCTGCCCCCAGCCTGCCCCACGCCAGCCGAGGGGGCCGCCAGCGCAGAGCTGACCCTGCTCCGTGACAAAACCAGAGCCCCTCGGGGCTGGGAGAGCCCCAAGTTGAGGGGGTGTGTGGGATGGGTGCAGCCCCTGTCCTTGGGCTACATCCCCAGTAGGGGCCCCAGGGGTGATCCTTCCTCCAGCTGTCCCCACGCATGTGTCCCCACGCACGCTACTTCCCACTGGAGGGGACCCTCTGCGGGCGCTGTCTTGCGGGCCGGGTCCACACCTGCACAGAAAATCAGGATCCAAACGTGGGAGGAGGGGGGGGGGGCGCTTCCTGGGCCTCCGGCACCGCAGTTCTGTCAGAGTCCCACCTTCTTCCTCAGAGTGCCCCATGCTTCGCTGTCACAAGCTATCCACACCCTGGGGCCAGCTGAAGAGTGACCCCCAGAATATCCAGGTCCCGACCTCTGGAACTGCATGTGGCAAAAGGCGCTTTACAGACAAACCCGTGGGGGGCAGGGGTCAGCAGCCCAGTCGCCCAGCCTCTTAGGTGCCAGCCACCGTGGCCGTCCCACACACGAGGACGGCTGCGTACAGGCACGCGTGTCGTCACGACGGAAGACACACAGCTTCTAGCGAAACCACGCCCTCCATGCTGAGGACGGAGACCCCGGCAAGGTCACAGATCTGCCTCACCCGCCCACGGACGGGCTTCTGACCCTTCTGGAAGATGACCGGCTCACGTCAACTACCCCCAGGGCCCAGCCGCGCCCCAAAACACTAGCACCCACGGCCACCGTGGGAGATCAGGGACTTGGGCCGGGCACCCTCTGCTACCCCTGCAGCCCCTGAAAGGGCGCTTGTTTCTACCACCGTAGTTAAGCCACCAAAACCCCGAACAGCCACGCGGCCCCTGAAGTACAGGGGATCGTCCTCAGCTTTAAAAGAGACACGCGTCTGACTTAGAAGCTCGGTCACGTCAGGGATGCAGCAGGGCCCGCGGGGCAGACACGACAGATTCCGCTTGTGTAAGAAGCACGGGCTCCGTCCTCAGACGCGATTTACACCCGTGTCTCCGAGTGCCGCTCAGCCTGCTCGCCTGCAGTGCGGGTGACTTCTGTGCTTATCTGAACTAATTCCGCCACGAGGAACACGCATTCGTGACTTCTGGAACGCCAAACACGACCACAAGCCTGCCCGAGTCTCTGCGGCTCGAGACCCCCTCCTCCCCTTGCCCGTGTTTTGCCACCTCCCGACGGGTGCGCACGGCTCCCCCGAGGGAGCGGCTGGCTGGGAGACCCGCTCCGGACCCCGGGTTGCTCCTCCCCACGCTCAGGCCAGGGCCCTACGAACAGAGACGTGGCCACAAAGCACAGCCCGCAGCCCGCCGCGGCACGCACGCACGCACACACGCGCTCTGCTGGGACAGCCCAGAGAGGACCGGGGACACGGTGAGCAGAGAAGCCCGCTGAGTCACACGGCTCCGAGGCTGTGCCCGTCCCAACAGTCCACGTGGCATTGCTCGGACCACAGCCCCTGCCACTGTGACACCAGTGACCCCCCTCAGGCAGGAGGGAGACCGCTTGCAGACCACTTGGGGACCGCCTGGACGGTACCCTTGAGAGGGAGGTGCCTTCAGCCAGAGCGGCCTGGAACTTGGTCCCGAGTTCCAGCCCCTTCCTTGACCCGAGGGAAGAGAGGGCCAGAGACGCCGTCATTTTGGAAACCACGTGCTTGGACAGCCGCTCGCACAACCAGCTAGCGCTGTCCTGTGGGCTGGGTTTAGGGGAACAGGTGTCTGGATGTGCACGTGTCACCAGGGGACCCAATGCCAGTGAGCTTGGCGGGTCAAGGAGAAAGAAGCGAGCGCTCGGGAGGCTGGGGTGGCCACTGCAGGGTCTCTAGCACCCGCCTCTGTCACCGCTGCCTAGCAGGCCTCACGAGGATGCACGGCCCTCCCTCTGGGTGGCACAGGACACATCGGGACCCCTGGGAATAGCCGGTCCTTCCCAGGCTGCCTCACAGCCTCAGGGGGAGCCTCGTGGAACGGGAGGTCCAGGTGGGACAGAAAGCAAGGAGCATGGGGGCGTGGGGGGAGGGGGCGGGGGCTGCGGTCCCTCCGCTCAGTCCACCCCGTCACTGCCCTCTCTCCCCACGCTGCCCACCTCTCTCGTCCCCTCGGGCTGTGAGCCGCCAACCGTGGGCCCCATCCTCGGCCCCCGGGGCCTCACCTGGGAGCCTGACAAGAGCCAGGAAGTCGGGAGGAAGAAATGCCCCTCCGGCTCTCAGACTTCAGCAGCAGAAGGGCAGGGAGGGTGGAGTGGCTCCAGGTGACCCGCCCCACGGCCAGCGGTGCCCCCTGCCCTGGCTGCCTGGGAACCGCGCCCCTCTGCTCCCCGGCTGCCGCCAGCCCCGTCACCACGGCCCTGCACGGGGTCCCCGTGCTCCCCGCTCTGGCCCAGACACCGCTCTCAGCCCCCGAGTCACAAGGACGGCTCACGAGTGCACCTGCGCCCGCTAACGGGCACCTCCTAGAGAAGCCACGTTTCAAAGCGTTTGGCTCTGGGCCCCTCCCCTGGTCGTGCGACCCCTGCTCTCCCAGCGACGGGGAGGCCCCCGAGTGTGCCCGTGGAGGACGGCGGCCCCTGCATGGAGGGCCTGGGAGGCCCCACGGGAAATCGCGCGGCCCAACAGCCCTGTGGGGGACCCAGCACAGGCTGGGCCCCGGCCCGGGCCTGGCGACCCGGGGCCACACGGACCCGCCCTGAAGGTGCGTCTCCACAGCGCCCCACCCACCGGGCAACTTCCCCCGCGCTCCCCCCGGCACGCAGGAGTTCGTGGGACCGGCTCATACCCGGAGCGGCTTCTCGCCGCCGAAAGTCTCAAAAAGAAACAGGTTTGTTCTTTTTCTCTCTGTGGCCCTACTCGTCCCCTCGGGGCAACCACACACCGCCCGTTTTCTCCCTGCAGCTACTGACCAGCGGCACGGCCGCGGCACAGCGGAGACGCCTCCGGGTCCCTCCCAGCCCGCCGTGCGCGTCAGCATCGCCACGCGAGCCATGGGGACGCCCCTTCTGGAGGCTCCGGAGCGACGTCTGCAACCTCCAAATGACACAGAGGCGGACCCCCGAGTTGTCGGCAGACGCTCGAGGAGCCCTGCACACGGGCGACTGGCAAACCGAGGTCTCGGGGCCAAGCCCGGCCCGCCGTGGGGCCCTGGGGCTGAGGAGGCCGAGATCCGCGACAGACCGACCGACCGTGGGCTGCCGGGCCTGCGACGGTGAACATCTGGCTCCTCGTGGGAGAAGCCGCAGGAAGGGTGTTCTGTCAGGGGCCCTGCCCCCCACCCGCCGCCCGACAGGCGCCCTGCTCACCTGTGGCCTGGCAGAAGAGGTGGAAGGTCCCCAGGGCATGCACGTGCTGGGCCTGGTCGCTCAGGAAGGGCGGCAGCAAGGCGACCCGCGGGCTGCGGTCAGGCCCCGAGGCCGAGGCCGGCCAGGGGCTTCGGGGAGAGGAAGATGAGCCGGGGCCCCGACAGGACAGGGAGGAGGACCCCGGAGGAGGGAAGGGCAGAGACGAGGCTGCGAGACAGAGGACAGAAAAGAGAGAGGCCGCTGAGGCAGACGTCACGAGGCTCGGGGCCTGCACGCCAGAGAAGGGAAGCAGAGACAGGAAAAGAAAGGGGACCGAGGCCGCCCCGAGACCCGCCCGCCGGTCACACACCGTCCCCGCCGCAGCGAACCACGTGCCCGCGCCGAGGATATAAGCTGCTCGTTTATTCGGTTACTTTTCAAATGTATACAATTCAAAGTAGAAAAATAAAAACAAAGGAAATCTTATAAAACACAAATGTGTACACCACAACGGTCGAGTCCTATCATGCTTAAGACAACACTGTCCACGCAGGCACACAGATCCAGAGGTCACTGCTCCTCGCCACGGGAAAGAGAGCCTTCTCGGCGCACGGGAAGCAACAGGTGGAGATTGAACCGTCTCGCCCACTCGCACCTTCGAGGATAGCGCCGGGCCACGCGGGGCCGTGGGGCGTGGGGTCACGAGCCGCCAGGCCTCGTGGGGACACAGGCCAGTCCGGCCACCGCGGTCCTGCTTGCCGGAAGGCGCGGACAGCTCGGTTCGGCCGAGCGGGTCGTCCGGGTGGGCGGTGGACGGGAGACAGAAGCCAGACGTGACTGCGGATGCCCGGTGAACGTCCGTCCGTCCATCTGCACGGGAGGTTTCAAGCCGTGGCCGTGGGCATCCGATGGCAAAACGCACGCTCCCTCCGCTCGGGGCCAGCCGGCTCCGCCGACCCGCGCTCAAGGCCCCGCCTGGTTCACGGGCCAGCCTTCCACCGTCTTCTGTTCTTTGAAAGAGTTAAAACAAGAGGGGGGAAGAAAAAACCACAGAAAGAAAATCTCTCTGAAAAGGACGCTTCCCTCAAGGAATAAAATTAAAAAAAAAAAACGTGTACTCAAGAGATGGTTTCGTCTACGTGTCTAAAAGGTAGAGAACACATTTACCCAAAGTAAGTTTATCCCTGAGAATCGTAAGCAACGTAAGCTGTATCTTTCCCCTAACGTACAACAAAACCTGGAAGATGCACATCTTCGCAATATTGGAACGTCTGCTTCGGTGATTTAAAACAGAAACGACCTAACACGAGAAAAGCAAAACCATAAAAAATAATTCCTGGGAAGCAAAGGTTCGTGCCAATCTGGACAACAGGCGATAAGTTACCAATCTGATAAACAAAAACGTCATTTCCAATCTGGAATTCAAGGATCTTTCAGTGGCTGCTCTGAGGAGGGGACGCTCCAGGCGCGAGCGAACTTCCGTGGGCCGGGGACAGCCCGGCCCCACGTGCCGCCCGCGGGGGCGTCTCACGCCGCGGCCCGGCGGGGGACCGGGAGGCGATGCTCGCCGTTTTCCGAAAGGACGAAGACCAAATCACAAGCTCGACGCAAGAGACAAGACACAGGACAGGCGTGCTGACGCGGGCTCCCGGCGGTGACTCAGTCCCCGTCCGCGTCCGAGTCGGCGTACTTCAGCTCACACTTGACGTCGAAGGGCCCGTCCCTGGCCGGGAGGTCGTCCAGCCTCTGCGAGTCCTCCCTGTCGGTGGGCACCCTGCTGGCCATGGTGTCCTGCTCCGTCTCGTAGCCCGTGTCCAGGGCCGGCCGCGGCTGCCCCCCGTTCTGCTGGGAGAAGCTGCCCGGCTCCACCAGCGTCTCCTTGGCGCTCTGCTCGAACTCGGAGAAGTCCGCCACGGGCTGCTTCTTCCCCAGCAGCACGGCGGAGCGGAACTTCAGGCACTGCCCGGGCAGGTAGCCCTTGTAGCAGTTGTAGGACACGAGGCAGAGGCACAGCAGGAAGAAGAGGAGGAAGAGGAACATGAGCAGACGGTTGTCGCTGGACTGCAGATACATCGTCTTCTCCGAGTGCACCTGGGGGACCGTGTTGATGACGATCTTCGGTTCGCAGGACGTGCCCGTGGGCGCGGGGCTGGGCGGCGGGGCGACGGCCCCGGGCACGGGGACCCGCGCGGCGGAGGTCTGCGGCGGGGGGCCGCGGGTGGGCTCCGTCACCGCCCGGGCGGTGGTCCTCCCGCCTTCCGTCCGGGCGCCCGGCGAGGCGGGGGCCTCTGTGGCCCTCGGGGCCGTCTTCACCTCCAGCACGTGCTTGGCCAGCACCCGCAGGACCGTCTGGTTGCGGACCCGCTCCTCCGACAGGCACTGGTACACGCCGCTGTCCCCCTCCGACAGGTTGAAGATGAGCAGGTGCTTCCTGCCCACCAGGCTGTACTTGGGGCCGTCGGCGTCGAGCACGCCGTCCCGGAACTTCCACACCACCCGGGCCAGGTTGGACTTTTGGGAGCATTTGAGTTCCGCTGTGCCGCCGTGCTTGAAAAAATGCTGCCGGAAACTTTCTTTACTTTTATCTGGAACATCAAAATAAACGTGCACAGCATCAACAACGCGGCTCGCTACTCAGCTCCTTCTAAAAATAGGTCAACACGCACAAGAGGACACGAGAGTTCCACCCACTGGAGCCACACGGAATCTTCCAGGACAACTAAGGAGATAAAGACATGCGTGACAGAAAAGCAAAGATGAGCCCCGGATGGCGGCCCAGCGGGACAAGGAAGTCGGAGACAAGACAGTCGGAGACAGTCGAGCGGCAGGGACCCCGTCTGGCGTCCCGGTTCCCCCGGGGGCCGAGCGGCGACACGGGAGCCACGCGCCCCAGGCTTCTGCTCGTGGCTCCCGGCTCGCGGCCTCTCTGGGCGCGAGGGGCCCACCCCGAAGTTGCCCCAGCTGGCGACAGCTGTCGGGTCAGGGAGGGATGGGAACGCGAGAGCCCGGGGCACGGCTGCCTGGGAGGGGACGAAGGGGTGAGGACGCCCCTCCCGCCGCGCCGCCCGCCCACCGTGGGACCCTCAGGGTCTGTTTAACCAGCCCCGAGCTCAGCCAAGAGAGGAGCATCTCAAGAGCGGGTGTCCCAGGGTGGACGCCGAGTGCCGTTTGTGGAACAAACACACCCCCCCCCACGACCTCAGACGCCCTTTTCTGCGATAAAACGGGATCACGGGGTGTCGGCCTCCGTATCCTCACGGATACCTGACCTCTGTTCGGAGCAGAGAAAGAGAACCCGCATGGACGCAACGCCACGACACCGAAGCACCCTGAGATGGGTACGAGGACCGGCCGCCCCCCGAGGGAGCTCGGCGAGGACGGCCGACTTACCCGGGCAGGCGGACGCGTCTCCACTCATCTCCTGAATCAGAGTCCTGCAAGATAACCGGGCCCGGGTCAGGCTCGCGCCCCCTCCCCCCGACGGGTGTGCGCGGTGCGGGTCCCCCGCCCTCGGTACCTGCTGGGGCCGTCCGTCCGGTGCGGGGGCAGGGCCACGCAGGCCGCGGCCGCCCGGCTCCAGGCGCAGTAGGGGTCGCGGGCGAGCACGCAGTCCTCACAGGTGCCGTGCTTCCCGCAGAAGGCCACGGGGGCCTGCACCACACCCGAGCTGGAGCCCGCGTACACAAGCCTTCCGCCCTGCAGGTGTGAAACGGAGGGCACGGGTGCGTGGGGGGGCAGCCGGCGTGCGCCTCTCGGCCCGCGTGCCCACGTCGCCTGATCCAGGAGCCTCCAGAACCAGAGCCTGGCGGGGTGGGGTCCGAGACAAACCCTCGCGGCAGCGTCACGGCCGCCCACGCGCCGACTGAGCACTCGGGGCCTCCGTCCGAGACCTTGCCCTCTTTGGGGCCGGGGGTCAGCCGCTCCGTGTGGAGGGCCGCCCCCCACCACAGGACGGAGGCCGAAGGGCACGGTCAGAGCCCCATTTCATGCCCACCCGACGGGAGCCACACAGAAGCCCGAGTCAGGGTCCGAATCCAGGAAAGGAGGGGCCACCGAGCGTGGGCGGAGCACGGATTCCAGCACGCGTCTAGCTGTGCGGGGAGGAACACGGGCACGGGGAGACCCACAGCTGTGCTCCGGGCACAGGGCCAGGCGGGGTCCCTCGAGCTCCCAGCACGTGCGAGACCCCCCCACCCGGGGCGGCTGCTTTCCCGGGCTCAGTTGGGACGGGGGATCCCCCACGGGACACCGCCTGCCGTGTAGCCCTGGCCGCGGGGTGGGGGGGGTGGCAATTCCGGAACTTGCGTGCACGTCGTCCTCTGCCCACGACACCTCACCCCGACGTCTGCACACACCTTGGCCATTCCCAAGCTCCACAGAACTTGGTGGTTTCGACCCAGACGACACGCAGCCCTTCCCCTGGAGGACAGGCTGTGAGTTAACTTTCGAGTCCGGCTCCGCTCTGAGGCCCTGGGGCCGCCCGCCCCGTGACCCACTGTGCGCGAGTGCAGCCGAGAGGAAGGAAGTCCCTTCTGGAACAGATTCTCACGTGACAAGTGGCAGAGAGAGACAGCAGTCAGCAGGGACCCAGGTACGTGACATCACGTGCCTGCCAGGCTGTCAGGACCAGGGACGCCATCCCAGATCACAGTCTGGTTCACAGAGGTCAAGGGACCCGGGAGAGGACGCCGACTCTGCCGGGGAAGCCCCGCCCGACGCTGACCTGTGTGCATGGCGGGCTCCATATCCCTGCCCTACCCCCACCCCAGGGCCGGGCTCCCGTGATACACGGCCACCAAGTAACAGATGTGGAGGGGAGGGGACAGGAAAGCTCCCTGAAAGGGGGTGGCCGTGACCACTGGTGGGTGCACAAGTCAGCAGACAGGACGGACTGACGGGGGCAGTCTTGCGGTCCCTCCACAAACAAGCATTAGCCCCTCAGGGTCTGAACACACGTCCACAACTCAGCACACGCGGCCTGGCCCCGCGTGGTGGGTTCCGTGCTCTCCACGGGCACGTCCCCACACCCTCGGCCCCATCTGAGCACGAGGAAACCGGGATCATTCCACAAAACTCTGTACAACCAAGCAGGCCACCAAGATGAGGACAGATGGGGAACCGGCCCAGACCAGCGGCGGCTGCTGGCCGACCTCTACAGCGAAGGCCAGCGTCCTGGCCCAGAGGAACCTGCCGGCGGGCGTCTTTTCCACCCCGAACAGCCGCTTCCTGCCACTGCGGGGGCGCACATGCCATCCCAAGCCTACCCAGGCCCGCCAGCCCGAAGAGAGGGCGGGGGCCGCGGCCCGCACACCTTCCCGCTAGGGCCAGACAGCCGAGGCCGCCCCGGTGCAGGGCTCCTGGGAGGACGGGCCAGTGGCTCCCCGCATGGCCAGTGGGCGGACGGGTGAGCACAGGGCTGACCCAGATCCTCCTCAACCTCACCCGTCCCGCAGGACCGGCGCCCACATGCCCAGAAGCCCGCGTCCCCAGATGACACTGGCGAGCGGGGCTGTGGTCTCACCGAGTGTCTGCACCGGGGGCCCAGCCTCTGTTCTGTGCACACATGACAATCTGGGGGCCCCAAGGGCACGCGCCCCAGCCCAGCCGAGCACCCGAGCAGCGGGGCCGCAGCCGGGAGGACTTCCTTGTTCCCACAGCAAAGCCGGGGAGCAGGGGTGGGGAAGGGCGGCCTAACGGGCCCGCGAGGCTCCGATGCCGCGTCTCTGCCGGCTCAGAGCCCGCCTAGGCTCAGTGGTCTCCTTCCCTTCCGGCAGCGGAGACGACCCGGTTGGGTGACCCCGGAAGTTTGAAAACCAGATCCAAGTTCTGACACTCACGATGGCGGGACCCACGGGTGGCTCTGACCGACAAGTCGACTTCTGCCTTTCTCTCTCTCCTGGCTACGGGTGCCCCCTCCTGCTGCCCGCTGTCCCCATCAGGAACCAGGCCGGGAGGCCGCCCTGAGGGGCTGCGGGCCAACCCCCTCCAGGTGTGAGGGAGGCTGGGGACTGTGCTGGGTCAGACAGGAGACCCTCGGCATCGGGGACACGCCCTGCGAGGCAGGGCAGTGGGCCTGGTGTCCAGAGCGAGGCTTTACAGGCAGGGTACAGGTGACGGCCAGACTGCAGCTCAGGGAAAAGGCTCGCAGCCGGGCTTCCCATTTCTGGCCCTGACCCTGGCTCTGCCAAGTCCCCAGAGCCCGTCGGCTCAGGGCTCGCGGCGTGGGGACATCCACGAGGCCCTGTGGGTGCTCTACAGGAAGTGAGGTCGTCAGCCACAGTCAAAGGACAGGGCCGGGCCACCCTGGGTCTGCTGACCCCTGGATGCAGAGGAGGAGACTAAGGCAGGACTGGCCTGCCAGGCTCACGCAGCCACGAATCATGGGGCCCCAGCCTGCTCCACCCTGGCTGTAAATCGGGAGGCACGTGTCCCAAGGCCACGTGGGTAGACAGCAGGGGACGGCCTCCAGAGCGGACCCAGGGCCCTGGTTGTTTCTGTGCTACCCAATAACATGTCTTATATAAATAATTGGAAAACAATCAAAAGAATAATATTCCATGACATTCAAAAATTACATGATCTCCTGAGCTCTATTTCCATAAAAAAGACTTTGCCGGAAGGCAGCCAGGCCCACCCGTGTGCGGACGTCCCATGGCTGCCTGTGCACAACGGCAGGGCCCTACAGCCCCCGAGCCCCAAACGCTCACTCCCGGCATTTACGGCAAAGGTGCCGCGATCCTGACCCTGATGGGGGAGAAGGTGCCTCGTTGGGGGAGGAGGCTCACAGACGTAACCGTCGTCCCTTGGGGCGGGCTCTTCTGTGTCCACAGATGCACCTGCAGACGGGCGTCAACCCCAGTAGCTCGGGACGCTCGGTCAACTTGAGGCGACTGTTCCATCTCCCCAGTTAGCCTTCCCTCTGTCCCAAAGCCCAGGGCTCATGGGGCCCTCTGTTAGAACCCGGAGGTCAGCTCATCTGGACCACACAGATGATCGGCCTGCCCAGCTGGTGACCAGGGATGTGTGAGGCCGCCCTCCTGCCTGGTGACCAGGGACGTGTGAAGCTGCCCGCCTGCCTGGCCGGTGACCAGGGACGCGTGAGGCCACCTGTCTGCCTGGTGACCAGGGATGTGGGAGGCCGCCCGCCTGTCCTCTCTACCTTCTCAGAATTGAGCAGCAGCGTCTGGACCGGCTCGAAGTCCCGGAAAAGCTGGGTCTCCTCAATGATGTGGGCATCATTCTCGAGGTTGACAGCTTTGTGGAGGGCGCCCCGGTCTGCAAGAGCAAAGCTACAGGTCAGGGACGCGCCTGGACGGTCACGGCGGCCGACAGCCCCCGTTCTTCCTCTCGGCTCCTCCCCTCAATGAGACGCTGAGGAGCCGAAGCCGTCCGCACTTTGGACGTCGGAAGGAGAAGCCACTGGTGACACGGGCTGACAGCGTGAGCGGCACCGGTCACTCCACTGTTTCCTGGAAAAGAAACGGACCTCCCACTGCTGACTCCCGTGGAAGTCAGGGCCACGACACGGTGCCACCACATCACAGGAGAGGTGGCTCTCGGGCATCAGCGGCCCTCCGGGGCGCCGTGTGGTGAAGGCCCCGGGGAGGGGAGGGCTCAGGGCACGCTGGAGCCCCCAGGAACGACCCCGGCGCCCTCTGGCCGCTGCTGCTCCGGCCCCAACCCCCCCAACCCCCCCACCCCCGCCTTCCAGAAACGCTTGCATGAGAGTCCCAGGCGGGGACCCGTCTGGAGCCAGCAGGGATGTGGGACTTCTCTGCCACCTGCTCTCAACCGGCCCACACGGGCACCACTCCTGGTGCACCAGCCCCGACCCACCGGGCCTGGATCCCCACACGGGGGCCGGGACTCGGCCATTCAGTCAGCACCCCAGCGGTCTGACGGTCAGACGGCGGAGGCCAGCCAGGGGTGGCGGCTTCTCGGAAACCCTGCCGGAGACCCCTCCGGGCGCCCCGGGAGACGCTGGCCTCACGGCAAGAAGGAGCTGCATTTGCCGGCGTCCTCGGGGGGGGGGGGCCGGACCCACCTGTGCCTATGAACATGACATCGTAGACGGTCCCGTCCAGGGCCCGGGTCCTGTCCACCACGATCTGCGTGTAGTTCACGTTGCCTGTGACCAGCCTGGGCCTGTTGTCTGTTGGGGTCACGGAGCCGTCCATCAGGGGGTGGTCCTTGACGAACTGCAGGGTCTTGTCCGGCAGACCCAGGGAGCTGGAGAAGTTGGCCGCCCGCGCTTCGCGGTTGATGCACTGCGGGGGGCAGACCGGCCGTCAACGCGCGTGCTCACGGACGCACGGCCCGCACGAGCCCCGCACGCAGGCCCCCCGCGGGGCGCAGACTGTGACAACGCCATGCGGAGCGCTGTTGCCAACGGGGAAAGTGAGCGGCGACCTTTCCCCAGGAATCCGAAGACGTGGCCCGAAAGCCGGTCGGGAAGGGCAGCTGTGCGTGTGTCCACGAGATCTAATCCCGCTTCACGACACACAGCGAACTTGCTGGTGTCTATTTGTAAATGAGAAAACTGTATCGAGCTTTTGAAATTGAAAAATAACGGCTTATCGCTTGATAGCTCTTCCTCGACATCTCTGCTAAAATCACTAAAAACGGTCCGGTTCCAAACAGCACAAAGGTCAACCGAAATTCGTAATCACGTGACCACGATTTACTTCATGACACCCGTGGAGGGAACTGACGGCTGCTGGCAGGCGTGGACCCCCAGGGAGGAGCCCCAGGCCACTCGCCCGGGCCACGGCCCCACCGCGGCCCCACCCACGGCCCCACACACCAGCCACATGACAGGCAGATGCCGGTTTCCACACAAGAGTCACTACTTTCGGGAAGACACAAACGTGACTCACGTTAACGGGTGGGGGGTATGGCCCACTGCCGAGAAACCGTGCTTTTGGGGGGGGAGCAGCACGTGAGACAGACCTATTTTTATCACAGCGTTGATTCTACAAAACACCCCTGCCGGCCGGAAGAGCCTCTTGGCGCGGGCCCGGTCAGGGACAGCCGCGCCACGGCACGCGGTGAGGGGAACGCGGGAAGGGGAGCGGGCCCACCCTTCCCGCCCCGCCCCCACTCACCGCCCCGGGCCGCGGCGTGGGCACGGCCCCGTTGTAGCGCACCCACTTGGTGTGGGACTGTTCCACCGTGGCGCTCTGCATGTACTTCCCGCGGGAGAAGACCGCCTCGGCCGTGGACAGGTTGTAGGCGCACACGGCTGACAGCCCCACGTTGTTCCTGGGGACGAGGGGGCAGGGTGACCGTCCTGGGTGGGGGGAGCGCAAGGCACGCAGCCCGCCCGCCCGCCGGCCCGCCGGGGCACCTACAGCTGTGGGGTGAAGACCCCGTAGATCACGGGCTCCTTCAGGTCCGGCGCCCTGAGGACAAAGACGGCCTGCAGCACGTTGAAGACGAGGTTGCTGTCCGGCCTGGAACAGATGAGCCTGGCCTTCAGGAAGGACGTCCACTTCTTCTGTAGGGTCCGCAGACCGCCCTGGTCCCCCTGCAACCCCAAAGACGTGCGTAGTGGGGGGAGGGCTGACTCCCCGTAGGCAGCTGGGAGTCAGTCACGTACGCGGCCCCGAGCGTCCCCGTCTCGGTGGACGGAGGCCACGGTGGGAAAAGAAGGGCCGTGGATGGCCACGTGGCCACGGCAGCCGGTCTGCGCCGACTGGGGTCTCAGATTAAAAAAATTTTTTTTTTTCAACGTTTATTTATTTTTGGGACAGAGAGAGACAGAGCATGAACGGGGGAAGGGCAGAGAGAGAGGGAGACACAGAATCGGAAACACGCTCCAGGCTCTGAGCCATCAGCCCAGAGCCCGACGCGGGGCTCGAACTCACAGACCGCGAGATCGTGACCTGGCTGAAGTCGGATGCTTAACCGACTGCGCCACCCAGGCGTGGGGTCTCAGATTAAAACACAGAACCAAGAAAGGCCTGTTCGCGGATCACCCGGAGGCGGCCGGAGGGGCCGGCGGGCCGCGCACGGCGTCACAGCGGCAGAACCTCCGCCAGCCTCGCGCCCCTTCCCCGTGCTCCCCGCCCCTGCGAGCCAGCCTTGGAGCCAGGGCCACGGAGCGGGGGCTCCCGTCTGCTTCGGGCCAACACGTCGGGGGTCCCCCCAGACACGTTCCTCGTCCCAGAGGGAGGCAGTCGTTTCAAAGGGCCTCGGCCAGGTCCCCCCCAGACAGGTTTTGTGGGCTGCCCCCCCACCCCCGGGACAATCACAGACACGCCTGACGTGACCTGCTCTGGAGGGAGCCCCGAAACGCAGAGATCTGGATGCCAAAGACTCTGGAACCAGAGCATCCTCACTCGGGGGCAGTGAACGCACACCCCCCCTCGCCGCCTTGATGCAGGAACGCCGAAATCCCAATTCTAGCAGAATTTAGCTCACGCGGCGAACACGAGCCAACTTCCTATATGGCCCGGGAGGTCCGAGGACGGTGTGTCCAGAGCAGGCCTGCTGAGGCTGGGCCTCTCTCTGGCCACACTCGGCACCGATGCTCCGGGGCCCGCAGGGAGACTCCCGGACTGCCCGGGGGCAGGCCACGCACACCCCTCCGTGGCTCGGGAGAACGATGAGGTAGGTGAACAGACATCTCGGAGGAGGAGGCCTGGAGCCCGGGCCACGAGACCGGTCCTCCAGAGGCACGAAGCACCCAGCCGGGACCAGAGGGGAATCGGGGAGTGGGCTCACCTTGCACACCCTCGCCACCCGGGGGATCATCAGCTTGAAGACAAACTCGTACTCCACGGACACCTCGGTGAAAAAGAAGTACACCCTGTCGTCCCCGCTGTCCGTGCCGTCCGGGCTCTCTCGGATCACGTCCGCAAAGACGAAGTTTGGCTCTGCGGGCAAGAGACATCCGGTTATCCCCCCGCCACAGCGCGGGGCCCGGGCACCTCCCGGCCAAGGCGCAAGCTAGTGCATGCACCACGCCCCAGACAAACCCCAGGGCCCGGGGCGGGCATGGTGCCCATCCGTCCTCCTCGGCATAAGGAGGTGCTGGAGATCGCGGTTGTAACACACACGGTCTGGGCCGGCCCCGAGAACCCAGGCTGCGCCTCCCGATGGCAGGCAGCCTGGGGACCCTGGGGACCCTGGGGACCCAGGTCCCAGAGACCCGCCGGAACACATGCATCTGCTGGTGCAAACAGCACGTGCCTCAAGCGGACAACCCCCGACCAGCAGACCTGCCCCGCAGTGAGGGGCAGCCAGGGGTCCTTCCTCCCCGCCCCCAGACCGCCTGCCTCCAGGAGGTCACGGCCCGCCGGCCAGCGCCAACTAGAGCCCCGCGTGAGCAGCTGCGAGAATCCACCACGCACACGTTAGCCGAAGGTGAGCGAGCCGGTCAGCCTGGGTGCAGGGACCACCAGGCTCTCGTGTCACAAAGAACCACCACCTCTGTGTTCAGGGAGAGGAAGGCCCCAGTCCGGAGCCCCGGCAGCTCCAGAAGCATCCCACATGGGGCCGTCCCAGCCCGGAGGTGTCCGTGGCCCCTCGCTAGGACTCAGAGCCACAGACAGACAGACAGACAGACCCAGGGGCACCTGCCTCTTACCGTTAAGCCACGGTATCGCGTACTCCGTCCTCAGAGGACTGTGGGACGAGTTTCGGGAGATGATGGGCTCGCTTCCCAGAAAGTTATAGGACGTCCCGGAATACAGCTCCCCATCTTAAGTGGCCCCGGAAGAAAGAGGAGAGGAGGGGTGGTCGGCAGCCAGACACGAGCCCCCGGCCCAGGGAAGCGGGGAGGCCACGGATGCTGCGTCGCGAGCCTTCCGTCTCGGTCCCTCGCGTGGACGACTGTGTGCTCCACGTGAGAGCTGCTTCCCGAGCAGCTGGGGCGGGAACCCCAGGGGACCCGCACCCGGGAAGTGACACGTTCGGGTGTAAGAGGGGCCACGGGACGCGCACAGGGGACGGACACAAAATGACCTCTTCCCACACATGTGACCTCTGGCCATGGGGGGTGGCCGGTCACCCTTCTGCAGTGAATCCGAGCGCTGTACAGGGGTCCACGGAGAGGCTGCGTCTCCTCCGCCGGGACAGGGGGAGGCGGCAGAGCCCGTGCTGACCTGGGGCGGGACTCACCGACCATGACGGACGTGTAGCTCTGTGCGGGGTCAAAGGGGCACCTGCCCTTGCCATCCTCGCTCCTCCCCAGAAACCGAAAGGACGTTAAGTTCTGCGAGCGAACGAGAGGAAAGGGCATCACGCGGTGTCTGAATTCCTAGTCTCCCAGCACCCTCCTGCTCTGCCATTTGCGTTCACAGACTCGCCACCCGGGGGCACGGAGGGGAGAGCACGCGTGGGCAGCCACGCGAGTCCCAGGTCTGGACGCCGGCGCCACGAGAGCCGCACGGGACCTCGGAGCCTCGGTTTACTCCTCTGTAAGATGCTGGCGGCTCTAGGGCCCCAGAGCGGCCAGGGCAGACCGGACGCGGGAGGCACCCAGGGAGCCATCGGAAGGCCGTGCGCCAACTACGTCCAACAAGGACCGGACCCACGGGCAGAAGCAGCGGCGTCCCCACCTCCTGCCACCCCATCCCGTACTAACAGAAAGCACGGGGGACGGCCTCAGCGTCGGGGACCCTCCTGGCCTGACCCGAGAGCCCAAAACCAGCCGAGGAAGGAGGGAGCAGCCCCAAGACGTGAGGAACGAGCGAGCTCTGTGCACAGAGACACGGGGCCCCGAGCCCGGGGACAGGTGAGCGGCTGGAACGTGCCCGCACAGTGCAGGGAAGCTGGAGGGTCAGAGAAGAAACCCACCGCGGAGGCAGAGCGGGAAGTCACGCGCCTGCTGCCAGAAACACGGGACGGGCCTGCGCGAGTGAAGGTGGGCACCACCTCCCGCCTTCCAGCGCGGAGAAGTTGAGGAACACGGACAGCGGTGGGAGTGGGTGCGGGCCCGTCGCCCGTCGGAGGGAGGGCTCACGGGCCGGGGGACCTTGGGCCCACCTCTCCAGGCCGACCCCCCTCTCAGGTCTCAAAGCACAAATTGGGGCATGAACGGATGGCCCGTCTAGGGGAGGTTTGGAGGCCGCCTGAATGAGGGGGGCAGAGCGGACACGAGAGGGCGTTGGCAAGGACTGTAAATCTTCATGGGCGACGACAGGCTTGCCGTTGGTCAGGTAGGCGTTTAGGGGTCGCGGGTCAGGGTGCCGCACGCCCACGTGTGTCCCTTCCCACGCAATCTAGGTGCCAGATACACAGGCGGGATCCACTTTCCCGTCGGCGTGAACGTCCTTCTTGAAAATATGGGGCCGAACAACAGGCCCGGATTTAAAGGAAACACCTGACCCCCTCACAACTACGGGATTGGAGTCTCCATCCGTTTTCAGCTTCGGAGGGGCTAGACTCCAGCCAGCAAACCCTGTGACGTGTGGGCGTTTCTCACACGACCTGGCACGCTCTTCCCTTATGCAGAACCAGGTGACGTCTGTCCTGAGGACCCAGACTCAGAGCTCAGAGCACCGCACCCCACAGAGCCAGCGTCTGCGGGCTCAGACGGCCAGCCGGCCATGCGGGGGGTGCGCCCACCCCGGGGGTCCGTGCGCAAACTCCGTCTGCCCGTACTTTGGGCTGTCGTTTATCTCTGACTCAAGGTTGGAGAATCTTCTTTAAATTCTAGTTAATTCAGGGTTCCAGCAAACGAGGCTCTTGGTTGAGGCACGCACACTCTGTGTCCCAAGTCGGGGACGGTCACTAGACCACGTGCCTCACTCTGAATCCCCACGTGCGTTTAAAACGCGTCTTCTCTTCTCCCGGTGGTTGTTACAAATGGCTCATCAGGTGCCCGAGTAAAAGGAATTTCTCCCAGCAAGATGCTGCCGTCCAACGTGCCCCGGGAGCGAGGGCCTTGGGAGGACGCCGTGGGGGCCCCTCTGCAGAGGCCCCAGTGCACCAGCAGGCGCGCCCGGCTCAGCAGGACCCATGCAGGTCGGCGAGGGAGGTGCTCGCACAGTCGTGCGGTGCTGTTGCCCCCAGGAGGGGGTACGCTCCGTGTCCACGGCAGACCCACATGGTGAGGCCCCAGGAGCGGACAGCAGCCGGGCCGGGCCGTCCCAGCGGGCACAGACGGGCGCTTCCGCACACACGCCCATTCCCTCCGGCTCCGGAGGCTGCAGGCTGAGGTCAGGGATCCGGAAGGCCGGTGCCTGGCGAGGGCCCCCTTCTCTCTGTCCTCATGTGGTGGAGAGGGGGCTCTGGCGGCTTTTCCCAGAAGGCTGTCAATCCTGCGGGATCAGGGCCTCGCCTCTGCGACCACATGTAACCGTGACAGTTCCTCAGGGGCCCCACTTCCAAATGCCAACACATGGCGGGATTCGGGCTACAACGTGTGGAGGTGGGGGACACGTTCGGGCGGTAACACAGGTGAACCGAGAACACGTAGTCTGGGGGCAGAGTCCTGACTCCCCCCTTTGACCGGGACGCAGGCCGCGGCAGGGCTCCCCGCAGAGCACAAAACGTGGCAAAAAGGACACGGACCGTGGCACCCTGGGGCTTCTCTGTGTCGCCAGCACACTTCCCAGTGGGTCCCCCACTGCCAGCTCCGCTGGCCCCATGGGTCCCGCCCTGGTGAGCGGCCACACCCTCACGCCCGCGCCCCTGACGCCGCCTGGGCCCCACCAGCTGCAGTACCGACCCTGGACGAGGTGGCGGGGGGGGGGGGGGGGGGGGGGGCAGGGCGGGGCAGGGGGCGGGGCACAGCCTCACCAGGTGGTCACAGGCTGGCTGGAAGGCGTTGGTCCCGCACACGTACAGGGCACCGGGGCCAAGCGGCTGCAGCACGCGGATGTAGTTGAGACATTCGGTCTGCGGGAGAGAAACGCGCCCGTGAGCCGTCATCCGGCCCCCGGGGACACCCGCCCGGGCCTGATGCGGGCTCCTCACGGCCCTGCCTCCCGGCCGCCCCTCACCTGCCACCTCGGACACCCCCATCTTCTCGTGCTGGCCCGGCCCTGCCTGGGGGGCGGGCACAGCCTCGGAGCCCCAGGCCCCCCGACAGACCTGCGTCTGCCCGCTGGACCCAGCACTCTGCTCTGTGCGGCGTCCCCCCCGCCGGCCGCCAGGGGCCACGGGATTTCACCTCAGCCGCCGATCGACACTCAGCAAAGACACACGGACTCAAGTCTTGCCGGACACCCGCCACCGAAAATCCGCATTTACTCGCACCCGACACACAGCCCGTGCCTCACACGTGCGGCCAGAGCGGCAGAGGGGGAAGTAGGCGGGATCCCGCCAGCCTTCCTCGCCCCCAGGAGACCCCACCCCGCCGGCCCCAGTGCAGGGGACAGGCTGGGAGGGAGGGGCCGAGCCGGCTCCGCGTGAGAAAGGGCGAAAACCCGATGTCACTGAGGAGCACACTCTCCAGGGCTGGCGTGGACCGGGAGGCATGCGCTCTCGCCTGAAATTAGCTGTGCTCGGCGAGGCTTCGTGGGTTTCTTTTCGCTAGGAAGGTTTGCAACTGGCTGGCAATAATTCGTCCTGCCCACAGGAGCCGGGAGGGGCCTGCGTCCCCGTGCGGCCTCTGCGCTGGGCCGGGTGAGCCCTTGGTCTGACAGCACTCAGACCCTCCCCGCAGCCCCAGTCATTACGTCACAAAGCCCGCATTCTCCCGGTTTCCTAGGGCAACTTTGGATCTACTGACTTCAGTACAGGTGTCTGATGTTCTGCTAAAAAAACTTCAGCAAAAACTTTCTCTTTTCTCATTTTTGATTATTCTGCAATTAGCCAACTGTTGAAATTTACCTTAACTCAGCTATCCTGCCCCCCACTGCCACGGAAGATGGGCTCTGATGCTCGGAGACTCTGACACGGGCCCGGTGCCGGTTGGGGGCGGGGGGCGCCCAGAGCCCCGGGGGGAGGCAGACGCTCGGCCTGGCATCTCCCGGGGGGAGGAGCAGATTCTCAAGGGGTGGCTGCTGCCCAAACTCCAGAAATCCCACGGCGCCCCTTCGGGCTTCTGGGATGCAGCGGGGGTCGGCCAGCAGGCACCAGAAGAAGGTACCAGAAGGCACCAAGTTTTGGGGCCACTTGAATGCATCCAATGAAGCCAAACTTTAAAAACATCTCTCAGATGCCCGCCACATTTGGCACCTGCTCAGAGCGACCCTGCCTCATCGCTTGGGCACAGGGCGCCTGGCAGGATGGGGCGCGACCACGTCACCGGGCTGCTGGGTCCCGAGACCGGAAATTACCTGTCTCGATTTCCCCTTTTCTGCACATTTTGCCTTTTTATCTTCTGAGACCTTCCAATACGCCTGCGGGGAGAGAGGAGAATCCGTTTCACCACATGCTCCCGTTCAAGGGGGAAGGGGACACGGTGTAAAAATGCACAGTTTACAAAGAGCGCACAAGCGAGGCTTTGTAAAGCGAGGCTGGGCCGGCAGACGCCGGGGTCCGGAGCCATCAGAGCCCCCCCTGGCCGCCCAGCATCCCGTCAGTCGCCGCAAAGCAGCAGGAAAGCTCGAAGGGCTGACAGTCGGGTTTTCAGTCCGTCACAGCGAGCCAAGCCACAGGTGTTTTCACACAGCAGCGCGGGCTCCTTCGCCCCAAAGCGAACGGAGGGCGGGAAGAAAAGGACACGGGTTGCATTTCCTTTGGCCGTCGGTGGACGGCAGGACCGGCTTCCCTCAGCTCCGCAACCGTGGCCGTGAGGGGGCGACCTCCCGCTCCCCCCCTCCCCCCTTCCCAGCATCTGAGCCAGGGGACGCGTCATGGGGGGCCGGCACGTGCCCCAGCCCCTCACCCTCCAGAGGACGGCGGCTCCCCCACGCCTGCCCCCCTGTCCCCAAGCTGTCCCACCTCCCCGTGTGACAGTCCCATGGCCAGTACCCAGACGAAGCCAGTCGCCGGGTGCTCAGAGGCCAGGACGCGCCTGGAGCTGCCTGCTGGCACAGTGGCGAGTCCCCGTGTACGCGGTCCTGCGCTAACTCGCCTCCCGCATCCGCAGTGCGGGACGTCTTAGCGGAAGTCCTACCCGGAACATGCAAAAGCAATGTCCCGGCAACGGGCGACTTCCTTCGGAGGCTGATGCGCAAACCGTTTCACTGATGCCTACGTGAAGTGCACGAGGACCCGGGACGCGCGCGCTGACGGGTCCCGGTCACGTTCCTAGGGTTTCACCCAGGCTTCCCTTTCTATCTGTCATGTCCCTGAGGCCCTAGGCCTCCAGGGGATAAGGACGCATCAGCAGAGCAGTGAGGCTCTGAGGGCACCCACGGGGTCAGCACTCCCCTTATCTTCAAAGGCTGATGACCACAAAACCCCGTCCGTGAGTCAGGCAGAAATAAGCACGCGGTCGGGGGGCCGAGACAAAACAGAGGTCTGGGGCAGAATCAAGATTCTCGATTCCAGAGAGAAGCAGCCCACCCCAGCCGCTGGGGTGGCGGCTAAGCAGCCAGCGGTGGGGGAGAGGTGGCCCGCCGGGGAAGGGACGGTCTGAGCATCCGGGGCGGCTCTGGGTGCCCGTGGATCCAGGCCCTTCAAACACGGCCCCAAGGTCATTCTCAAAAACCAAATATCCCAACACCACTCTCTCCCTCTGGAGGGAAGGAACTCATTAAAAACTGGCAAATAACAGCCAAGATTCTAAGGGCTGATCCAGCCACTTCCAAGGAGCTGGCCCCGCGGGACGTGAGCAGCAGATAGGTGTGCCCTCCCCACCCCCCCCCCAAGACCGACAGCTTCCTGCTCCCAACAAAGAAGGGAACGTTGAGCCGGAAAATCCCGCTCTGCGATCCTGGAGGCACCCGTGGCCCTGCCCTGCTCTGCACAAGCCCAGGGCTGGGGCGAGGACCCTGCCTCGGAGAAGGGGCCGGCCTGTCACTGAGGGCGCAGAGCGGTGGCTTTCCCAGTAAGGGGCCAGCACGGCAGCTGGATGTTAAGATGTGACGGGCAGAGCGGACGGCCTCGCGGACGGCCCCGCATCAACGGCATTCAAGCATCCTTAGGAGAGTCTCTGATACCCGAACATCAGCTATTTGATGACACTTTTGGACGTGACCATGGTGGTTCGGTTACGTGCACAAAAAGAGTCCTTTCCTTTGGGAGACACCTGGGGAAGCCCTGTGATGAAGAGTGCGCCTGGGACCAGTCTCAAAGCCTCCAGAGGGAGCAGAGCACGAGGACAGGGGCGGAAGGGGGCGACCTGGCTGCAGGACCCGAGAGGGGACAGGCCTCACGGTCACCGCTTCCTCTGCCCTCCGGGTGGCCGAGATTTGCCGTCATGAGAAGTGCAAAACTCCAAGAGGAGAAGGGGGGCCCGGGTGAGTGGCCGGCCCAGGGAGGGCAGAGGCCGCCCGGCTCACCTGGGACACGCGGCCCGGACGCAAGCTTCCGGGTGACCGGCCGGTGGGCGTGCGGGACCAATGAGGGGCCGCGGCCCGGAAGGGGCCTGACGCCCCCGGAGAAGCGCAGTGAGCGGCCCCGGGGGGCAGAGCGGGGCGCCCTCGCCTCACCTCGTGCTGCTTCTCAGAGACGTTGAGTGCATTCAGGGCGAACACGGCCTCCCGGGCCCCCACGTACAGGGTGCTCTTGTCCTCGCTCAGCAGCAGGACGGAGTAGTTGAAGATGCCCGGCTCGTGGAACTTCTCCAGCCGCACCTCTGGGGGGAAGGGAGGACATGAGCCCGGGTGCCTCCCGAGTCCCTGTCTTGCTTCCACGCACACTCACGTCGCCAGGCCCGTGGCGGATTCGCTGCCCCAGAGCTCGGGCGCCTGTGCGAGAGCAGACCCGCTAGGACGGTCACCCAGAGCGCGGGACCCCGCGAGGCCCCAGAGCCACTGCGCTCGACCGGCACCGTGGCCCGACATCCCCTGAGCTCCCTCGAGCCCTGCACTCGGTGTGGTCTCCCGGCAGCATGGCCGCCTAGTGCATGACCTCTAAGCACGTGACCTCCCAGGAGAGTCATCTCCACGAATGTGACTTCCCGAGAGCGTGACCTCCAAGCACGTGACCTCCCAGGAACGTGATCATCAAGCGTGTGACCGCCCAGGAGACCGCAGGCCGTCCTCACGCCTCAGGCTGCCGACCGCCGTGTCTCCCAGACTCTCGTCTACATGTGTTTAACCGTAACGCGCAACAGGTGTATGAGGAATAAAGCTAGTTAAGCTCTTCTTGTTGAGAAAAATCATGATTTACCTCAAAACCTTTAAAAAACACTCTGTTTCAGTAAATCTGCCCCTTAACCCAAGCATTTTTCAGGCATAACCACCACAAACCTGTCAAGGAGAGAAACAAGTAAGAATTCTCACTTATCAGGTAACCGCATCCGTAACCCCGAATACGAGAGACTCAACAGTCAGCTCCTCAGGAGGAGGATAAACGCATGGGCGTTATTTCTGAAAGAGCACTTTCTCCGCTCTGTCCGTCCGGCATCAGCGTATCTTTTTATCTTTCGTTATGTAGATTTTTAAACGTTTATTTATTTGGAGAGCGCGACAGTGCGCACGTGCAGGGGAGGCAGAGAAAGGAGAGAGAGAGAATCCCAAGCACGCTGCACACCATCAGCACAGAGCGCGACGTGGGGCTTGAACGCGCGAACCGTGAGCTGAGCCAAAATCAAGAGTCCGACGCTTAACCGACTGAGCCCCCCAGGCGCCCCTGGGTGAGCCGTGAACCTGGGTTTCCATGTGTCACTGGGGCTCACGCTCTCTGCTCTCCTGACCTCCCCGTGCTGGGCACGGATGCACGCGGACGTAGGCCCTCCCGGCACGCGCTGCCTGGGGTTGTGCGCGAGACCACTCGGCACCCCCTGCGAGCAGCCAGGGGTCTCAAGACACAGCCCCCGGGAGGGGAAATACATCAGAAACGAACCGTGGGCAAATGAAAGCAACCGGCCGGAAGCTCAGCCACACAGGTTAAATGTCCTAAAAACAGGCCATTCAGTGTGGTTGTGCTCGGCCGTCAGGCGCGAGGGAGAGACGCGTCCTCTCCAGGGGCCCGATTTAGAAACCCGGCCAGCAGGCCCTGAGCAAGCCCCCACGTGCTCCCCGTGACCCAGGCACCTCCCCCCACGCGGCCGTGCACCCACCTACCCAAGGGCGCCCACCTGTCAACCCCAAGAGCAGGGGGGCCCTTACCTCTGTGCTCCCAGGTGATCCTGGGGGCGGGAGCAAACGCCACCACCACCCCGAGCGCCGTGGCCAGGGTGGCCAGCAGCCCCCCGACGGGGACACACATCCTCATGGGTGGGCGCAGCAGAGGGGGCTCTGGCAGCAAACGCTCGTGGGCGGGGGGGCCACGGTGGGCGTCACGGCAGATGCTGCTCAGAGCCTAGGAGCTGTGACCCACAGCACAGCCCGGAGACGCTGGGCGGGACGCGCCCCGAGGACCCGCATCTCCCGGGCGCCGGGCAAGGTCACCACCGCGAACGTTGAAGGCCAGCCGGTTCTTACACAGTATGCTTCTTTCCGGCCTCACGGAGAAATTCTGGAAGCAAGTGAGAAGAAAGGTTACGGCTCAGGAGGCGTGTGCTAACACCAGCTTTCCATTCCTCGACCTGCCCCCTGCTCTGTCTGCTCTCGGGGGCAGCCCTGCACTGACCACACTGACACCCCGTCCCCCAGTCACCTGGGGCGCGGCCGGGGCTCCAGGAGGTCAGAGCTTCCCGCCCCTCGGGCCTGCAGAGCGTGGGACAGACGCGGGGACCCAGACCGGGCCACTGCCCGCCTGGCCGCCCAGCTTCCTCCCTGCGCGGCCAGCTGGTGACGTGATGGAAAGCTGTGGAACCAGGGAACGCTCTCCCTCTAAGACCCTGGCTTCCCAGCTCCCGTAAACCCCGTCGAGGTCAGCCAGGGCGAAAGAGCAGCGAGCCGCACGGAGGCTGAGCCGTGGGCGTGTTTGCACACACACATGCACGCGCACACGTGACCTTGCCGTGCGGGACGGCTCACCTCCTTCTCCTTCCCCCCGCAGGTCTCCCAGTCCCACGGAGCCCTGGGCCCCTCTCCGGAGCCCTCCCCTCAGCCCCCTGATGGCACCACCCCTCAGGGACATACAAGGGGCGGCCCGCACCTCCGCACCCCCACGACAGTCCTCTCCTGCGCAGCCTCCCCGGGGCCCCTGCAACCTGCTGTACCAGCCCCTGCTGCTCCCTGACACTTCGGGCCGAACCAAACCTCCCAAGAAAGTCTTGGGAGAAGTTTTCATTTTCTCTTCACCTAGGCAAGCCACTGCCTCCAGGAAGCCCTCCGGGGCTCCTCCCTCATCCTGCCCCTGGAATCCTTGTCTGAGCCTTAAAGCCCAGCACGGCTTGTCCTCAGCATCACTCTGGACTTAACGGGGGTCTTCTCTATTTTAACTTCGTCTATTTCTCACTCGCGTGCACGGGGTGCACTTGGTAAGGGAAGGACTGACGGCGGGGAGGGGAGGGCTCCTGTCCTGAGCTCCTGCCCCCTGGGGGGGGGACTCCGCGAGAGGGCTGACCCCGGGCACAGCCAGGCCTCAGCTGCTCACCCGCCTTCCCTGGGGGGGAGGACCCGCTCCGTACCTCCTGTTCCCGCAGAAGGCGCGCCCAGGGGGCCCCATCCACCCAGTGTCTGCCCTCGGCCTGAGGCCACCATCAGCCCCTGAAGGCGAGGAGCCCGTTCTCTGCAGGGACGGGCACCTCCTGGGCGGGGGCCGGGGGGGCATTATTTTGGGGGGTCTTGGGTCCTGCGGTCTCTGTCCCGGCTCTCAGGTCCACGCGGTGGTGCAAAAGCAGCGCCAGCCGCTGCGTGAACGGGGGAGGGTGGCTGCGTGCCAATTAAACGACTTACAGGGACGGGCGCCGGTCTGAAAGCCAAGCCCCGCGCCGGGGATCCGCAGCACGGCGGGCCGTCTCTGAGCGCAACCCAAGATGCGCCGGGAAGCCCACGCGGGGAGGGAAGGAGGCTGTGGCCCACGGAGCCGGCTCCCCGCGGCTCGGCACGCGCTCACCGGGGGCGGGGACCACGCCCTCCCGCCCTCAGGAGGGGAACGAGGCGGCTCCGGAAGCCCAGGCCAGGGGGGGACTCGACTGTGCCGCGTCCCCGACGTGACCCGCTCGTGACGCAACCTCAGTGTCCGGTGAGCGCTCGACACCCCTGCAGAAATCCCACAAGGCCCGGGGGAGCAGCGGTCTGTGCGGATGCTGCTGGCGGCTCACGAGCCCCGGGCGCCCCCTGGCTCCCCGCCCCCAGGGCCACCCCTATCACGGATGTGATCTAAGCAACACCCACCCCCAGCCGACCTCTGCGCGGCTGCCCAGGCCTTCACCCCGCTTCCGTCCTTGCCGCGTGCTGCAGACAACCACCCGCTTGTCCCAGCACCCGCGTCCCTTCGCTCTTACGAACAGAACCCTGACTGTACCCGGGATGGCAATGTGGCCAGCTAGCCTCACCTCCCAGCTTCCCCTGGGGCATTCTGGCCAAAGACATGTGAACGGAAGCTATTCGGTAGGAATTCCAGGAAGGCTCTTGAAGAAGGCTGACTCAGCTAGCGTTTGCGGGTTTTTCTCTTTCGTTTTTCCCTCTGTTTGGTGCCTGGAGCTCAAATGTGATGGCTGGAGCTCTGGCAGCCACCTTGTGAACATGAAGATAAGGGTCTCATTCTAAAACCAGCCGAGTGGAAATCCACTGGGGACCTCACAACATACTGGAAGACCTCACACCTGCTTTCTTCTGCCTACCTCACTTGTTAGTAAGCAAATAATCTCTAAGTTACTGTTTTGCAGGTTTTTGTTACCAGCAGTCCGATTAATTCCAAACGCACTTCTAGTACATTTAGGAAACAGCAGCAGTGGCCGCAGTAAGGTTTTTAACGTAAATCAGAGCGTGTCACTTTCCCACACAAAACGTCTCTCTCTCTTTCTTGGATTCAACCTGAGTGGGGAGCTATGGTTCACCTCCCTTACAGCTTCTGCGTCTCACGTTCCCCCCACCTTTCTGTCCAGGCCACAGCTGGACACACTGAACGGGCCCGTCTGCAACCTGTCAGCACCATTCACAACATCCCCAAATGCGTCTGCTCCAGAGATCATGCGTGTAAAGCCCACGGCACGGTCTCGTTTACCCGAGAAGACGTTCTCCCCGTGTGGCTGATCGGTCCCCGGCAGTGGCTCCCAGAGCCTCCGTAACTCTGAGCTCCCGCTCGGGTGAGGGCTTCCGGGAATGCTCCACACCAGGGTGGTGGTGAGACCGGGGGCTGCAGGGCAGGCAGGAGGGGAGGAGGGGTAAGTGCTGGGTTGGAGGATCCTTGCTGACCCAGGGAGGCCGTGTGTGTGTGAGGACGGGGTGTGAGGGAACTCTGTGTACTTTCTGCTCGGTTTCGTTGGGGCTCTGAAAGTGCTCAGAAAAACAGAGTTCATTAAAAGCCAAAACACACACCAGCGCAGGGGCGCTTCCTGATCACAAGAGGTGCGCGTGTGAGGTTTTGGGCAAGCGTGTCCACAGCCCGCAGCACCTTCTGGTGGCAGACTCGAGGTCCGGGGACACGTTTCATTACCCCCCTCCCCCCCTCTGTTGGCAGAAATGTTTGCAAGGGCCCAACGACACAGTGACTTCCCACTCAGGTCCCCAAGAGAAGTCACTGGCCTGGGACATCCCGGGACGCACACCGCAGCCAGGCTAAGAACCCAGACGCAGGGGACGGCAGAACCCCTGTGCAACACGGCACCCACACTCAGAGCTTCATCTCAGTCTCCTCTCAGGCCCAATCAAGTGGCATCTAAGGGACAGAAACCGTAAGGGCAAACATGGGGACAGCACGTCAGCCCATGAAAATCCAACAGAGCTTGGGAACTGGAAAGAGGACACGGGAACATCGTCAGCGGTGTGCCGGCAACTGGGGACAAGGGGCAGGGGTGCGGAGCCGGCTTCGCAGCACGTGCCCATCTCTGGGGCGTAAATGGCGCTTCTGTGCTCCCAGTACAAAGTCACCGAACAGAGACAGGACGGATGCGCGGTGGCCACCAGCACACGGCCCTCCCGCCACACGGACACGGGAGGCTTGTGGCTTCAAGAGCATGGCACTGATGGGTAATAGCACAGGCAACAGGAACGTGCACTGGGGAACGGCAAGTTCTTTGTTTGCAATACCGTGCATCAAAGTCTGTGTGGTGCGGTTCTGATAAGGTCTGCGCCCACCGCCAGTGCTTGCATACCGCGGCTGGTATTTAAGGGACTCTGTGGACAAAGGAGAGCCGTGGCCAGACCCCGTGACAGGAGACCACCAAGAATCTGAGCAAACGAAAGTGAACTTAGAACTTAAAATTTTGGTTAAAGACACAAAATGTCCAGTTGAAGGTCAGGAAGATAAAATTCAGTTTTCCTAAAAGGTGCACAAAGTGACTCAGATAAAAACCAGGGGAGAAAAGAGAAGGGAGCTGGATCCTGGAGTCCGGAGGCCCACGCCTAGCTCGTGGATGTTCCAGAGGGAAGCAGAGACACAGGGATTAGCCGACAAAGAAGAAGAGAGTGTCCAGAACAGGAAGACACGTGTTTACAGGACGAAAGTCCCCAGCAGCACGATGAATGAATGAAGGCCACCGCACCCGGAGCACTGAGCCGGCATCAGAGACCCTCGGAGACAGAGGGGGTCCCGGGAGCTTCCACAGTGACCTCTCGGGAGCCACCCTGACGGCCAGGAGGCGGCGGGATGCTTCGAGAATCCCGGAGGAGGAGGCTTCTCACCCAGAATCCTGTCCCGAACCCAGTTATCGACACGTGAGCTGAGCGTACACAGAAACGTTTCCCAAGCCTCTTACCTCCCTGACGCCCTTCCTCAGAAAGCTACTGAGGGATGCGCTCCAGCAAAACAAGGGAGCCGCTTCGCGTGTCCCTTCCCGAGAAGGAAGAACGACTCCGAGCAGGACACCCCGTGTGGTGCAGAGCGGGTGCTAAGGGTGCGGGGCCGGAGGCCCGGAGGGTGCAGAAGGTGAAGCAGGTGACTCTAGAGGGGGCGGGGAGGCAAAGAACCCCACCCTCGCTTCCACGGCAGTCCGATGTCCCATCCCGTGCTCCACCCCACAGGTGCCCCCAGCCTGGGCACAAGCTGCCCTTCTTCCAGAACATTCTTTCGTTGACCCTGGTGGCCGGGCCTCCCCCACAGTGACACTGGCCCCAGGGCCACTCCTGCCAGCAGGAGCGCATGCCGCTTGCGCGGGCTGCTCATGCTGGTCAGTGTGAGAAGAGGAAGCATTTTTCTTAACTGCCCTGTAACTTGGACCCACCCAGATACTGCCATCCAGGGGCCCGGCGGCCGCTTGCTCCCAGCCACCCCGGGCCACCCCGCCGACGCGCTGGAGGGCGTGAGCGAGCTCCCGGTGCTGCGGCGCCAGCGGGCTTCCCGATGGCCTCAGCCCGACGCTGCCTCTCCTTCCAGAATGGGCTTTAAAAAATCCATACCAACAGCTGAAGGTAAGAGGGCCCCCACCACCCCGATGCCCTCCCTGGGGGGGCGGGGGCTGCACGGTCTGCTTTATGACATCGGAAGGGCTCGACGTTTTCCTTCTCAGCAAGCGCGCGTTGTTCGGCGGGACTCAAGCACCATTAAGCAGGGCGCGCACCACGCGCACCCGGACACAAGGCCACCGTGTGCCGCCGCGGGAACCCGGGAGGCGGTAAGAATCACAGCCTAGGCATCAGGACGGAAACACCTGGATAAAGTGCCATCGTGGTGGCTCTCCTGGGCGCTTCTGAGAAGCAGAGGCGTCTTGCTGGGAGCCGGGTGTCAGGGCTGTGATTTCCCGTCCCCCGTGGGGATGAGGGACACTGAGGCAGGAGCCCATCAGCGGGACGGAGTTCTGCAACGTCGCTCCCGTTACCTACATGTAACTGTGCTGGTTCACGAGGAGTGCACGGCCCCTTCTAATGTCAGGAGAGACAGCCTCACTCAGGCCGTCTGCGCGCCTGTCCCACTCCTGACTGGCCCTGAAACAAGTCAGGGGCCCACAGCAGAGAAAACCGCGGACCAGCAAGGGTGAGGGCTGGTTCCCGCAAGTGTGCACGCGTCTGCACGTCTGTGTGCACACACGTGCAATGTGGGTGTGTGCGTGCACGGATCTATGTGCATATGACGCACGTTTGTGCGTGCACACGCATGTGTGAGCCACACACCTGTGTGCAATGCACCCGCGCACACCCGCACGTGTATGTGCACCTGTGCGCGTTCACGTAAACACATACCCACGTGTGCATATGTTCGTGTGCACGTGTATGTACATGTGTGTGTGTGCACGCACGCGAGGTGTGCGTGCACTCTGCCACACCATAAAAATTCTGATCTGGGGTTCCCAGATGTGATCGGCGACCGCGAGCTGGGGACCCGTGAGACGGACACCAGGGGACCAACCGTCTCTGGCAACAGGGGTGGGTCACAAAGGGGACACCGCTCCTCCCCCACGGAGGGCGGGGCTACCATCAGCAGCAGGGGTGAAGCAACTCTGGAAGGGCACTGACCAGCCTGAACTGCCGGGGGTCTGTGAGGGGGCTTCCGGGGGACCGCTGTGGGTAGTGTCTCAGGACCCGTTTCGGGTCTGCCCAGGCAGGGCCGGCGAAGTCGCTCTCCCTGAAAACCCCGCAGCCCAGACAGCACGGGACACGCACCTGCCCACACCTTCCCTTCCCAGCTGGGATCAGCCTTCTCACCTGCCCCCACGCTGACCCCCGACCCTGTGACCCTGTGACCCCGGGCCCTTCTCCACGCCCTTGCCCGCCCCCAGGCTGACCCCCTCCGTCCCAGTTCCCATCCCCACCCCCATCCCTGCCCCCAGGCTGGCCCACAGCCCCCGTGTCTGCCCCCGGGCTGACCCCCCCATCTCCACCCCCAGGCTGACCCCCCCCCCCGTATCTTCACCCCCAGGCTGACCCCCTCTATCCCAGTTCCCATCCCCACCCCCATCCCTGCCCCCAGGCTGGCCCACAGCCCCGGTGTCTGCCCCCGGGCTGGCCCCCCCATCTCTACCCCCAGGCTGACCCCCCCACCCCATCCCTTCCCCCAGGCTGGCCCACACCCCCGTGTCTGCCCTTGCCCCCAGACTGACCTCCCACTCCACAGCTGCCCCCCACACTCGCCGTGCTTTTCCCTGAATGACGCCCCAACCCCGCCCCTCCTCGCCTGCCCCCAGGCTGGCTCCCCCCCCACCCCCCAGCAACCTTGCCCCACCCCTGGCTGTGGGGCCCATGTTACCACCTTGCAAAACTGGCCCTGTCCCCTCAAGACTCAGGGCGGGGCGCAGAGGCTCCTCAGTCCCGTGCAGAACAGTTCACCGTTTCCCCAGAACTTACAACAAGCCCTGCGACGATGACCCAGCCCCACCGCGAGGCGTGTGCTCAGCCCTGGAGCCGGATCCCACTGGCCCCACCTGGCGGGACGGCCGGACGCCTGCTCACCCTCTACCTCCTCGCAGAGACAAGCCACGGGGGCGTCCCGACACGCCTCGACCCTCGTTCCCTCGCCTGAACCCGGCCACGCGTGTGCCAAGCACGGGCCTCCGGGAGCAGACGGACGGCAGTGGGGCCGTGGACTTACCAACCGGCCCACCCGTCGGAGGGCCGGCAGGTGCAGAGATGGGCGGGGGGCCTGCAGAGGGGCGGCGGGGACTGCCCCGGCAAAGAGGCCACGCCACCTGCACGACATCACCAGACCCTCCCTACGCGGCCGTAGACAACACGTCTCCTCCTGGGAGGTGTGTGGCTCCTGCAGACGTCCCCGGCCCCGGCTCAGCTCTGGGGACAATAAACCGCTCTCCTCCACTGGCCTGACTTTTCCCGGCGGCTCCTTCAGGGGAGGCCACTGGACCGTCCAGGCCGGACGCTGGCTCGTGGGGGACAGTGGGGCCGCCCTGGGAAGTGGCTGGCCCGCCCCATGGAGTATGTGCCTCCCGGCCGTCTCAACGGGGCTGCCGATGCCACGGGTCTCAGCCCCAGACGTCACCCCCAGACGGGCTTCCAGAGTGTCAGAGGACAGCACTGACACCGGCAGGTCATTTGCACGGACACGGGTGGAGGCGTGAGAGGCACTTAGGGAAAACACTGGAACAGCACTGCCTTAACTGGAACCTACTCGTGTCCTTCTTTCCCAGCTTACAAAACCGTCCCACCTCCGAATGAGCCCCAGCATGCTTAACTCCCTAATACGGAAACGTAAATGAAAATAAAATACCCACAGGGGCGCGTGAGGGGCTCAGTCGGTTAAGTGTCCGACTTCGGCTCCTGATCTCACGGCTCACGGGTTCGAGCCCCACGTCAGGCTCTGTGCTGACAGCTTGGAACCTGGAGTCTGCTTTGGATTCTGTGTGTGTGTCTCTCTCTCTGCCTCTCTGTCCTTCCCATGCTCGTGCTCTGTCTCTGTCTCTCAAAATTAAATAAAAGTTAAAAAAATTAAGAATAAAATACCCACAGACTGCAACGAGGCGGGGAGAAATTTAAAAGATGGCTGGGGGCTAGCAGGTGCCGGTGAGGGCAGGGTGGGGGTTACCAAGGGCGAGCCTCGGTTTCCTGCCCACGGAGCGCACTCCTACCTCCCAGGGGCTCGGGCAGCCCTGGGGCGCAGCGAGGGCACAGGAGCCTAGCAGAGCAGCGCCCCAGCCCGACAGGGCAGGTGTAAGTAAAAACACCTATGTGGGGGCACCTGGGTGACTCAGTCGGTTGAGCATCCGACTTAGGCTCAGGGCATGATCTCATAGTTCATGAGTTCGAGCCCTGCGTTGGGCCCTATGCTGACAGCCTGGAGCCTGGAGCCTGCTTTGTATTCTGTGTGTCTCTCTCTCTGCTCCTCCTCTGCTCACGCTTGCTCTGCCTCTCTCAAAAATGAATAAACATTAAAAACTATAAAAAAAACACATATGTGTATGACCAGGCAATAAACACACAAAGCGCTGAGTACTCCTAGAGGTAAAGCTGTGTTCACCAAAACTGCCCCAGCAAACCGGTGAAGCGGGTCCTTGTGACAGTGCCGCGGGGCAGACCCAGGCCAGAGCGACACAGCCTTGCCAGGCCGGCCACCAAACAGAAGTCACGTAAAAGGAGGAAGGGAGGTAGGGGCTTTCCTTCTGTTTTTAAACCAAGCTGGTTTTTCTCTTTCCCCTAAAACTGGAAACACATGGTTGAAATGAAGATTAATCACAAAATAGTCCCCAGCGAGGGACGCGTGGCATACAGAACCTTCCTTTCTCCTTGGACCTCACCGACAACCCACCTGCACCCCCGGAAGAGAAAATGGAGCTTTTCAGTGCCTCCAGGGGCTGGCGGCCCGGAGAGAGCCAAAAAAGAAACACAGGGCAGGCGGGGGTCAGGGTGGGATGTGGCAAGACGGGCCGTACCCCAATCTTTGCCCCCGAGAGCGCACACAGAACTGGGACCCACCTTCTGCTGGATCCCACCGAAGCTTCTACGAGGTGTCAGCTTTGCTAGGCTGGGATACAGGTGTAGAAACGAAGTGATTTTAGCTGTATCTTGTGCCTCTGGAAACGTCCCTCAATCCTTTCTAGGACGGAGTCTTCAGAAATCTTAGCTCAGGAAATGACGGGAAAGGAGAAAATTGAAACACTTCAATTCCCCGTGCACGTGAGCCCAGCATCACCTCTGGAGAGGAACTGGAAAGAAACTCTTGCAATTCTTTTTAACCTCTAGCAGCTGGCTCTGACCCAGGATGGGCGTGGCATTCCTGCACTTGTGCAAACGGGAAGGGGGTAAGTGTGCGGCCGCTCGCCCATAAAGGAAGTGCAAGCTGGCCGGTCCCCAACCACTGACCTGCAGAATAAGGCAACTGAGTATGACCCACAGTCATGGTTAACCATTAGCCAAAAAAGTATCAGCTATTAACTTCAGAAATGTATCTAGAACTCCCCCTCCCCGAAACCCAGCAGTCGGGGTGGAGCCCTCAGGATGGGGAGCCGGAGTCCAGGAACATGACAAACTGTCACAGAGAATCAGAAGGGCAGCCCAGCAAGTCACGGCACAGGATGCGCCAAGGTGTAGAGGAAATCCACGCAGGAACCCCTCTATGACCGCAGGAGCCAGCACGGTTTGTAAACCTCACAGTCAGATGCTAGCACCTTCTTGTGGTTGGAATAGCTTAGGTTTTCTTGTGCTTGAAGAGCTGGTACAGCTGTTTTTCTGGAGACAGACTGTGAAGTGGGAGGCGTTCCCTAGAAGCGGCCAATGCCCCGTCCCTCCCACGCACCGCCCACCCCCCCCCCCCCGGCCCCGAGTGGGACCAGTCCCGCCCACGGCACAGAGACACGCCTGTACCTGGCTCCCACATGCCCACCTATAACACACAACGTCCAGGGTCACCTGGGGCCCCTCGCTGCTGACACGTCTTGTGAACCCCGAGCAAATGAGACCCCAGGGTGCTGGCTTCACCTGTTTGCACAGGCAGGCGGGGCACGGTGGCCACCTGGACACGCCCCCAAAACACTCACGGGGACAAAGAAAGCGGATCACACGTAAGCTGGAAGTTTAGATAAACAAGATGAATGCCAAGAATTTTAAAACTGAGAAACTCCTCCCTGCTAGAAATTCAATAAGCCTGTGTCTTTTCAATAAACACAAGCCCAGGGGGCGCATTCTGCGGGTGGACAAGGCGTGCGTGGTGTTCACCCTAATTTCACGGCGTCGAACAACCACGGCAGGTTTGGGCACCTGTGTGTATGTCCGTGTTCTTAAACGTCCTCTCACACGCTCGAGGACACAGCATCACCACTTCCACCCTCCACCAAGGAGCTTTGATGCTGTGGTTCCTGCGTAAAAATAGACGCTTCCGGCCCAGTCAACGGCCAGGCCTGGGCCCCAGTTCTCCTCACCACGCCTGTTCTTTATTTCTTGACAGAAGGACCCACAAGCTATAATTAGGTACCGCCATCCTGAAGAATGCGAGAGACCGTCCTCACGCAAGCACACATCGTATTGTTTTCACTATGCATCTCCTTCCACTACGCTTAACGTCTCGGGAGGCACATAAAAAGAATTCAACAGGCCTTTTTTTTTGCAAGATAAAGGAACGAAATTAATCAGAAGTCCTAGAAATGTTTCCCTCTCACTAGGGAGAAACTTGGCCTTTTCTGCCCCCCGACGCCCCCTCCCAATGGTGCAGGTGGGTGTGGGAGCCCCAACGCCCAAGCCCTGGTGGCCGCTGTCCAACGAAGGCTCCGACCACAGTACGGAGCAGAGGCGAAGCGGGGTGTCGCATGCATGTGGCCTGTGTTCTGCAAATGTGACTTCGCCTTCCGAAAGTCCCTTATCCTTCCCCTTACTGTGAGTTTGTCCATTGAAGCCAGAGGCTATTCCCCACTTCTGAGAAGGGCGGCTTGAGACAGGCTGGCTGTACATGCCGCGTCCACACGCACTGGGCACCACATGCCAAGGACTCCTGAGCCAGCAGCCTTCCCCCCGGGCATTCAGGTGGATACAGCCCACGCACGCGAGATGCCAAGGAGGAGACTACTGAATAGGAAAGCTCTGGAAACGGAGTATGCACACGTGTACTGTGTGTGCCTGAGCTACTTGGGTGTAAATCGTCTCATCCGCAGGACGCGATACTATGCGGCTGCTAAGAAGAATAGAGTGGCTAAGGGCACCCTGGTGCGTCGCCGTTGGAGACGTTTATGGAGCTGGAGAGTACGATGCTGAGCGAAGTAAGCCAGAGAAAGGCAGATGCTACATTTCACTTACAAGTGGTACCTGAGCACCAGACCAGAAACAAGAAACCAGACTCTTAAACACAGAGGACAAACCGGTGGGCCTCAGAGGGAAGGTGGGTGGGTGGCACCGGTGATGGGGACGAAGAGGTCCAAACTTCCAGTTGTAACGAAGTGGGTCTCGGGGCTGAAAAGCATGGCCTACGGAATATCTCCAGTGATACTGTAACAACGCAGCGTGGTGAGCAGATGGGGACACTCGTCATGGTGAGCACGTGTTGAATCACGACGCCATACGCTATTAAAATGTGGTTCCCTTTTTGAAGTTTACTAAGTGGATTTCATCAAAACCCAAGTTTTCAAGAAGGGCAGACCGACCTTACATTCCTTCTGGTGGATCTGACATTTGTTGGGACCTCCTGCTCCTAAGGGACTCTGACACAGAGGAAGGCGATGCCGTGTCCGTGGGTGCGGGTGAATCCCAGCTCAGGGCGCAGGGGTGGGAGAGGTGTTCCCTGCGGGCTGGCCGGAGGGGAGTGCAGGGCCTCGGAGTGAACTGGGCCTTGCTCTCTGGGGTTTCCTGTGTGGCAGCATCCTGTGAGCATCCAGAGCATCCTTTGATGGCTGTTCGATGTTCCATAATTAAACAGGATAATTGTTCGATATTCACATCTTTGACAATTTCCCACTTAAAATTCATTTTTTTTAAGTTGGCTCTGAGCCCAACATGGGGCTCAAACTCACGACCCTGAGGTCAAGAGTTGCATGCTCTACTGAGATACCCAGGCACCCCTTAAAACTCATTTTTAGGGGCACCTAGGTGGCTCAGTCGGTTAAGCATCCAACTTCGGCTCAGGTCATGATCTCATGGTTCCTGGATTCGAGCCCCGCATCGGGCTCTGTGCTGGCAGCTCAGAGCCTGGAGCCTACTTTGGATTCTGTGTCTCCCTCTCTCTCTGCCCCTCCCCAACTAGCACTCTGTCTCTGTCTCTCGGAAACTAAAATAAAAATGATAAACATTAAAAAATAAACCCTCCTTTTAAAAGTGATTTTAACCACCAGCAAAACTCGACCCAGAAACTCTTCCATCCGAAATGCAGAGCCTAACTCCAGAGGTCCAGGTGCCACAGAGGGGAAGCCACAAGATGGTCCTAAGGCTGTGTCCCTTAATAGTGGGGGCAGCAAACAGGCTCAGAGCACACCCCCATCGCCCTGACAGGCCTGCTTCCCTCTACGGGAAACATCGCGCATAATTCCCAGAACTTACTTTCACTCTACTCTGCTAAGCTTTTCCCTGAGTTGAGCTCTTTTCGAAAAGGCATATGTTCTCTGCTATAAAACAGAGATGACATCTATTTTATACTTCTTTCAAGCCAATCAGATGTCTCACTCCACTGGTTATTATTCTCCTCGAACAGGAGAGGCAGCGGGGTGGGGGGTGGGGGGGAGATTCAGGTTTCTGGCCAGCCTGCCCATCCAGGCCCAGGGATGCCACCTCCCAGCTGTGGGGACTAGAACAGGTCACTGACCCTCCAGTCCCCGAGCAACTCCCGTAGCTTCTCCGCCACCCCAGCTACTCCCTCCATCAGCCCCTCCGCCACCCCCAGCTGCTCCCCCAGCCCCCCCACAGGCATTTATGGCTGTAAGACAGAAGGCTGCCCACATTATCCGTATCCAACGCCCTGAAGTGCACACATGTCTGACCATAAACGCTGGACCTCTGAAGGAACCCTCAGTCTGGGCCTCAGTCAGCAACAGAAGGCCACAGCCCTGCCACACCACCCGCAGGGGTACCAGCCGTGTGTCCCCTGCTGCCCCCAGTTCCTCAGAGCCCTGAGGGGACAGGTTTTAGGCCCCCTTGTCCAGGAGGAGAAACAGACTCACAAAGGCACGTATGAGTCTCGAGCCTCCGGCAGAGCTGGGACTGCCTCCCTCCCTCCCACGTCCTGCAATCGTCCGCAGGGCTGGTCAGCAGGTCCCCAGGCTCTGGAACTGCCCATCGCCCCGGGGGACAGGGCGGACCACGGCTCAGCAGGCAGGGATGGAAGCCACGCTCCACGGAAGCACATTCTGGCTCCAATGTCTCCAGGAGCTCAGGGCAGAGATGACGGGTCTCCCAACCCCATAGCGGGTCCTCCAGAAATGGTGGCTCCTTCTCTTCGCCACTTGCCAGGGAGTGAAGGTGTCGCATAATCTGCCCGAAACCGTCCGTGATCCGGGGCTGGCTCAGGACTGCACCCTGGGCCACCCGGGGCGGCGTCCGGTCCGCGAGGTGCTCAAGCCCCCCACAGGGTGTCCACACGGGGAGTGCGCACAGTTTCTCCGGGGGACCAGACTGCTCCTGCCCCTCGTGTGGGCCTCAGTCCAGCTGCAGAACCGCCAAGACGTCTCTCTCCCCAACCACAGCGGGAGGGATGGGCCCTGGAGCCCAGACAAGCCCAGGTCCGGGCGGGGATTTCTTTTTTAGGTCTAAAAAACCACAAAGTGCCACTCTCTTCGCCTTCGTGTTTAGCGACTCCTCAAAAATACACAGCGGGGCTGCGGAGCCAGGCCAGCTGGATCGCAGGCCGCCATCCAGCTCACGTCGACAGAGGCTGAGCCAGGACGAGGCCCCTGTCCGTGCACCTGGCCGCCCTCCGGGACGCGGACTCTGCTCTCCGCTTGGGAAAACCCGTCAGGGACCGCACACGCGCCGGCAAACGCGCCAGGAAGGCCCCGGGGCGGCCCTCCAGGCAGGACACGAGGAACATCACCACGCCATCACGCGGGGCCGCCACGCCGAACTCCCTGCGCTATTTTGGGCACACGCTCCACACACAAACATTTTGCTCCGACCCACCATCTTCTACGCCCCTCAAAGGGACCCCCGGAAATGCCAGCCGGGTCCCTGGACGCAGCTGACCGAGCGCCCTGCAGCAAAGCTCATGACCGCCTCTTCCGACCCATATTCAAACCACACCCACACCCCAGCGACGGTGGGTCATGCGGCCACTGTGGGCAGGTGGACTGGCACACGGAACGAGACGAGGCAACTGCCACTCCCCCAGCCTGAGGAGAAGGACACAAATACTGTGGGCGCCTGGGATGGTCCCGGCCTCTCCACGGCCGCTCAGACGCCCACCATCCGGCCACCCGCGTACGGTCTACACCCAGAATCTCCATCATAATTCTATTTTCCGAGCAACCAGCAGACGCACACCCCAGTGTAAGCATGACCACGGAGTGACCTTGGAGGGGAGCGCTAGGAGCCCCCATGCTGGGCCCGCTTCACTCCTCCAATCGACCCTCCCTTGGGGTTCTTCTCAGCTTCCAGATGTTTCCAGGCCCAGCTTCAGTGTCAGGGATAGGAGAGGGCCACATCAAATGATGCAGGGGGGGCAGTTGAGACAACAGTACTGGAAACGCTGGAAACATCGAGTGCCCGCGTCCCTCCAGATGGCAGGAAGGTGCCTGCGAGGGACCTCTGCTGAAGGTCAAGTGAAGCCCAGACCCCAGATTCCAGGAATCCACTCTGTGGCCTCCACACAGGAAGGAGGTCTGTCTACCCCTCATATCCCGGGTCAGGCTGGCTGGACCCCGGTCCCATCCCCCATCACGTGCCCTGGAGCCTGGCCCCACAGTCCTTCCCACGGCATGGACCCCCACGGCAGGCGGGGCGTCCCCTTTCTGAGCCCCGTGTCACCTCCCAGGTGCTTCAGAATGCACGAGACAGGGAAATGTAGCCACAGCTGTGTCACCGTCACGCATCAGCTCCAGGTGGGACAACCCCAGCTGAGAGGTGACCTGGCCCTCATGGTCTCTCATCGACCCACCGACCCATGGAGGCGCCTTCCCCTCCCCCTCCCCTCCGGGACCAGTGCCAGGGAGCAGGCAGGAGCCAGCAGCACGGAGGCATGATCCACGGGAACCAAAATCAACGGAAAAATCTAGAAGAGCCTCTAGAACATTCTCACACCAGGATAAATGAGGCTGCCCCCCCCCCCCAACTATGGCCCTGCCGGGGCATCCCTGGAGGACGGTCTTGGCCCCCACCGGTCGCCTCCCGCTTGTGGTGGCCCCTTAGCAGGGCCACGCAGGCTGGGCACCCTCATCCAGGGATAGGGACTCGGGGACACAACAGAGGGGACCCCAAACGTGGGTCCAGAACAGCACCAGCCCGAGGAGAGGCCTCTGTTTCCCATCTTTTGGGCCCCTTGTTGGTGAGACACGTGGGCTGGTGAGGGCTGAGGAAATGTGACCCTCCACGCTGCTCTCCTGCTTTCTGCCAGGGACTCAGGAAGTGGTGTGTGTGCGTGTGTGTGTGTGTGTGTGTGTGTGTGTGTGTGTGCGCGCGCGCGCGCGCGCACATCTACGGGCCTGGCGACTGGGGGGGCCTTGGCCTGAGGCCCCATTTCCTGCAGAACTGGACCTGGAGCCTAGCCAGCTGGCCGTGCCGCCCACAGGGCCCCCCACTCCCGGCCCTGGGCACCCTCTCTGCGAGCGCGGTACATATTTCCCAGCATACATGCGGACCGGCCAGGGGTGGGCCCCGGGGACACGCGGGGCCGTGAGCACTGCGGCTCGGGCCTCGCGGGTCCCTGACGGCCACCGCCCAGGAAGAGCTCTGCCGGGGAGCCTGCGTCCAGCCCGCCGTCCTCACACCAGGTACAGGGTGGAGGGCACGGGGGCCTGGCCCGTGGGACCAGGTCGGCCTGTGCAGGGCCCCTTGGGGGGAGGGCTGAGGCCCTGTGGACTTGGGGACGCCTGGGGGCTGACCACAGACTAACGCGGCCGTGTCCCCCTTCGTGAACGGCCCCTCCCTGGCTGTAGCACCCGCTGCCAGGCCTCACCCGGGCACTTCTCCCTTCCCGTGACCACATACACGCGGACGCGGTCGAGACACAAAGGCGCCACCACTGCTCCCCGGGAGTCCCTCTGGGCTCACGCTCAGTGCCTCCCAGTCACGCCCCTGCGAGGACACCTGTGCAGCCGCGTGCCGGACACAGCAAGGGACGTGGGCCAGGCCTGCAACTGCCCACCGAAGGCCCAGTGCAGGCCGCCCCAGGGGAGCCGCTGGGCAGCAGAGAGGGAGGCGGACCTCGGCCGGGCACCAGGCACGGCTCCCAACAGGGCTCAAATGCGAGCAGGTGCAGGAGAACCCCGAGCCTCGCTCCAGATGGGGGGGAAACTGAGACACAGCCCCCGGCCCCCCGCCCGGCCCTCCACCTGTACAGGGACCCCACAGCGCGTCCAGCCCTACCTCCAGGCACGGGGTGCTGGGCACCCCTGGAGAGAGAACCAGACCCCAGCCGGGCTGGCCCTGGGGCGACCGGGAAAAGCAGACGGCTCCTCTGGTCTTTGGGCCTGGTCAGCAGCCTGCGGCTTCCCCAGGGACTGTCGTGGCCCCGCCCCACCTGCCTCCGGGTCCCTCAAGGACCCTCTAGTCCCGGAAGCTCTGGGCCCGGAAGCTGATGCGCTGTGTGTGGGGGAGGGGCGGGGAGAGGCCCGCAGAGCACACAGCACATCCACCCACCAGGTCCCTGACCACCAGGCCCCTGACCACCAGGCCCCTGACCACCAGCCCCTGACCACCAGCCCCTGACCACCAGGCCCCGGCGGGGAGGCAGCCCCTGTCCTCGCCTCCCCACACCCCCAACCCCCGAGCTTCCGCAGGAGGCAGCCGCCCCCCACCCTCCCGGTGCCTTTACCCTCAGCCTGTGAGATGCCAAGGAGACACAGCTGGGGGCCGGACCTCCCCATCTTCCCAGCACGAGCCTCCTCGGGTGGGAAAAAGAGCTGGTCAGGTCACCGAATGACACCAGGGACGTGCCGACTGCTTCTGGGGGCTCTTCCATCCACGCGATGAACCAGGGACCACTGTCCTCATCGCCATCCCTGTTTCATAAGAAAACCAAGCCCTGGACACTTCCGGAGGTCATGCCAGCAGCCAGCAGTGGACTCAGAGCCTGAAACCTGGCGTTTGCCCCCGGACTGTTCCCAGCACCACCTTAGGACTCCCCAGGGCCGGAGAGCAAACGCCCCTCCTATGCAGGAGACCCTGACCCGAGTTAGGAAACACACCTGGCCTAACTGGGCACTTTTAAATCCAGCTTCTCGCCAATATCTTAAACGTGCTTCAAATTAGGGGCACAGCAGGTGCGTCATAAAGGACGGTCTGAGGGGGCGCCTGGGTGGCTCGGTCAGTTAAGCGTCCGACTTCAGCTCAGGTCATGATCTCAGGGTTCTTGAGTTCGAGCCCCGTGTCGGGCTCTGTGCTGACAGCTCAGAACCTGGAGCCTGCTTCGGATGCTGTGTCTCCCGCTCTCTCTGCCCCTCCCCCGCTCATGCTGTTTCTCAAAAATAAAGATTAAAAAAATAACGACAAATAAATAAATAAAAGACCGCCTGAGCGCGGCCGGCGCACCAGGCCCCCCCCCCCGGGAGTCTGGGAAGCGTGCCTTTCCAAATAAACACCAGGCACCGCACGACCAAATAACTGACCCCAACAGATGACCGCACAGGGAATGAAGGGCAACAAGTCTCGTGCTCAGAACGAGGTCCCCAGGTGTGTGTTCAATGTCAAGCTGTCTCAAGACGGGGACGTACGCTCAGATGACAATAAACCCTCATTAAAACAAATGCTGTATCAGCGCCTCCAAGGCTGCCGCTCCTCCCTGACGGCCTGGTGGTGGTGGCGGGGGGCCGGGGGGCGGGGGGCAGCCGAGAGGGTGGCCCTGAGGGAGGTGGGCACGCCTTGCTGCCCAGGAAAGGCCCCAGGCTTGGGATGGCAATCCCAGCCACAGAGAGGGCACTCGTCACAAAATTTCAGAGCCGGATGGATTTTTCCACAATAGTCTGTCACCTTACAGACAAATGTGAAGCACGTGCCTGAGCTTGCCCGACCCCCCTCTTCACCCGTCCCCCAATCCAGTCCCTGGGGCCACATCTCCTCTGCCCTGAAAAGCCAGAGGAGAGGCACGCTGGGCGGCTCCTCACACACACACCTGCATGGACCCTGTGTCAGTGAACTGGGGCCCCTCAATCTTTTTTTTTTTTAAATATTTATGTTTGAGAGAGAGACAGAGACAGAGCGTGAGCAAGGGAGGGGCAGAGAGAGAGGGGGGGAGAGAGAGAGAGAGACAGACAGGATCTGAAGCAGGTTCCAGGCTCCGAGCCGTCAGCACAGAGCCCAAAGCGGGGCTCGAACCCACAAACCTGGAGTTCATGACCTGAGCCGAAGTCAGACGCTTAACCAACTGAGCCACCCAGGCGCCCCAAGGGCCCCTCAATCTTGAGTGGGAAACAAGTTACTGCCTGTCTGGGGGTGCCTGCCGCCAGGCTGCAAAACCCACCCGGTGAGGGCGGAGCGGCGGCCAGGCTCTCCCGAGGACTCCGACAAGCACCGGAGGCCTGTGTCCTTGGCCTCAGCAGTTCAGAAGAACGCCAGCCGGGAACGCTGACGTCCACGCGGCCTCATCAGCGAAGACTTATCGTCTAAATGCGTAGCTGTCAGGACCCAGCTAAGTAAGTAACATCATAGCACGCTATGCAGGCGACACAAACCATCCGGTCAACGCATCGGTCAACGCTTACGGATGAGGACGGATGGACACAATGTATCATTAAACGCATGGAGGACAGGATACAACAGCACCGAACGTCCACTTACTCACGTCAAAAGCGGTCGGGGAGGCTCACGCCCTGCGCGGCCCGGGCTGGCCCCCGCCCCAAGCACCCAGCACCCACGCACGCAGACTCCGCGATCCCGCCGGGGCGGTGCTACCTGCTTTTCAGGTGAGCCCGCCGCGGCCAGGTGCACCTGATCTCCGGGCCCGGCGCCAGGCCGAGACCACCTGTCACGGGGATGGGTGGGGGATGGGTGCCAGCTGCAAGCAGCACCTAGTTCTGGGCCAGCGACCTCAGGGGCATTTCTAGATACCTTCTTCGGACTCTACCTCCTGATTTCTCTTATATTCGAAAATGCACTTTTCAGCGTTTCTCCTCCAGAACAACCATGCTGTTTGCAAACATCTGCAGTGTCCCCAGATTCTGTCTCTCAGCCTCTCAGGCTACCCTGCAGTGAATGGGGAGGTGGCCTGAGCTCCCAGGAGCGCATTCCCGCCACATTCAGGGACACCTCTGTCCCCGTGGCCCCCTCTGCCGGGAGGGGGCATTCACGGCTTCATCTCTCCGTGGTCAACGCCTCCTCCTCCTCCACGTCCGTGTGCCCTGCCCCGCCCGCCGAGGGCTGGCCACCCATTTACCCGCCAAGAGGGATGAACAGGAGCCAGGGCATCAGAGCCTGGCCGCCACCCAGGTTCGAGCCGTGTGACCCTGGCCACCTACGTGCTCTGGCCCTCAGGTTCTGAGCTGTAAGACAGAGCTGGCCTCACGCGTGTGCAGGCTTTTATAAGACCCCTCACTCGGCACAGAGGACAGAACTGCTGCTGTCCGTGATGACGTGATTCAGACCCAGCACAAAACGGGGTCTGCTGAGCCTCTGGGGAGAGGGTCCCATCGCAGCAGAGCCGCAAAATGACCACCTGCCAGGTTTCAGGTTGAGCTCTTTGTATACCTCCCTGCCCTCCCCCCCCCCCCCCCCCCCCCCCCAGGAAAGAGCTCAGAGCGGAAGAGCTTGCCCTCAGTGCCAAGGAAAGCCACCTCGTCATCGCGCTTCTGTGTGCTCCTGTCTCTGCCTCTGACCCTCAGGTCCAGTCCTAAGGGATGTCACCGGGCAGAGCGGCACCTGCTCACTCAGGGACCCTGACAACCGGAGCTGCTGGCGTGAATACTGACCCGGGCAGGGACCTGACATTCACACTCTAAGGCAGAAAGAGGGAGAAGACCCGGGGGTGGGGTGGGGTGGGTGGTCGGGGTCACACAGGAAGCCAAGTGGAGGCCGAGGCCGAGGCCAGGAGGGAGGTCCCCCGTGGGCGCACCCTGCACAGGCCCCGGGGCCCGGAAAGTGAGGCCTGCGGGAGCAGAGCCGGCTGCCTCGGACGCTGCACTCCCCAGAAGGCACGTTCCTGAGACGTCTAGTAACGGGCATGAGCCGGCCGGCTCCCCGGGACGTGGCAGTCTCTCGGGGGCTATAAAGCAAAGGGCCCTCCCCACTCTCAGGCGTGGCTGCCACGGGATCTCGGAATTGGTCAGTGGTTGGACCGTGAGCCTCGGAAGAGAGAAAGTGTCACCAGCACCCACACAGCCAGCGGGCTGGCACAGGGCCATCCCCAACAGCCAGGCCCAGGGCTGCCCCAGGCTGGCCAGGCACAGCTCCTGCCCTGCCTTGGTTTCTCCATCCCTCCACCCACATCTGCCGAGGCCCACGCCGGCCTACCCACCTGAGGCAGGCTTGACCCCTCCCCCCAACACTTGCAGTCAGGGGAGGGAGCCCTGAATGGCCGTCACGGGAGGACCCGAGTACACACTGGCCTTTGCAAACAAGGCAGAATCAGGGGTCAGGCCGGCAGACTGTGGTCAGAGCAGACCAGGTGGCCTCTCCGTGATGCTCTGGGCTGCTGCTTCGCACACCCGGAGGAGAGCCAGGAGGGGACCCTAAGGGGGACCTGGGGGCCCAGATCTGAGGGGGTGCTGTTAACAGGGGGCACAATCACAGCCGCCTCAGTGAGAGCCCAAAACACTAAGGCACACGCGGTGGGGGCCTTTCCTAACGACAGCACCGCGAGCAAACAAAAAGCCAGCCGGGCTGACCGCGTACCCCGTGACAGGTGAGCCCGGCCGTGTAGACAGAAATACACGCCCGGACCACAGCAGGTGCAGCCCCGAGACCGCGGCCGTCAGTGCTTCCTCCCCGCAGCTCCTGCCCCCATTCGGGGTTCGGCACCCCAAGTCGAGACAGGTGGAGAGCCCGCCGGAAGAAGCGGACACGGGCTCAGACGGGTGCTGGCACTCCCACGTTCTGGGAGGCAGAAACACAAGGTGAGGGTGTCCGCACACATAGAATTCAAGGGGCTTGAGAAACCGCCCTCGCGAGAAAGACACTCTGGCCCCTTGTCCTCTGAAGCGGGAAATGCACTCCCCGTGTGAAGGACCCCCCCCCCCCTCCAGGAGGCGGAAGGCACCCGTGTCGCCGGAGACCGGGAACGGGGCCGAGAAGGCTGCAGAGCGGGACGGTGCTCCCAGAGCCCAAGCCCCCCGTTTCTTTGTCCAGGCTGCTTCGGTCACTTCTTAGCGTCTCAGATCCTTGGGGCTCCCCTGTTCACGAAATTCCACTTGCTTTCCTCCTGTTGACACGTCTTCTGCCGATTCTAGATTGCTGGAGCATCATGTCCCCTCCTGCAGGAACGGGCACCCCGCGTCAGAGGTGCCTCCCGTGCCCTCCAAGGTGACCGGGCTCCACAGCCTGCACCAGGCACCCAGGGCCCAGCACTCAGCCCTTGACCTCTCCATGACTTGTCTCGAGGGGACACAGGAGTGGCAGGAAGGTCACACGGCTCCCTGCACGTGGAGTGAGGGGCAGGGTCCAGCGGGGTCTGCTCCCTTCTAGAACCTTCTGCTCCCGGTGACTCTGCCCTTCCGCCAGGGCCAACTCCGTGAGTGGAGAACGCACACAGCACTGCCCTCGGGGGCCAGGGCTGACACCTGTCGCCAGCCGTTTGAGTTTCCGGACTGGCAGACCCTGGCCGGGAGACACAGTTAAGACTTCTGAAAAATCGCTCGGGCTGCCCGCCTGGTCAGTCACAGTCAGCCTCGTCCACCTGGTTCCTGCCCCATGGCTGCCCCTCCCACCACCCCACCACCCCCAGGGACGCCCAGTGGAGGGCGGGTCAGGGTCTCCGCCCCCGTGTAGGCCGGACTCCAGGAAGTGAGGCCGTCGAGAGGGTGCTGGCTGCTTTCGGGAACAAGAACCCTTCTTCCCACCAAGATTCCCGGCCACACACTCCAGGCTGAGGTCCAGAAGAGCCCTGAGGGGAGGTCGGCCACTATATGTGTGCTTGGTGTGCATGTGCGCGGTGGCCGTGTGGGAGGTGTGTGGGGTGTGTGTGTGGCATGGGTCTGTGCCTCTGTGTGTGCGTGTTCTGGAAGCGGGCGGGAGCTGACAAGCAAGGGGAGTCCAGGGTCAGAGCTGGGGGACAGCTGAGCCGTGGTTCTCCACGGGTCTGGGAGAGGCAGCTGACGTGGGCTTCCCCCGAAGGCCCCCGTGGGGACATCAACAGTGACTGGCGGGAAGTGTCACGTTTCTCGCTCCTATATGATGCCACCTCCCCCAAACTCGAGGTTCAGATCGTACCCTACGCAGAGCACTTCCCCCCAGACCCGAGTTCGGGGCAGTGGGGGTCCCGCGTCCTGCGATCGGGCCCGCAGGAGGGGGTCGGGGGCCGGGTGCTGGAGAAAGGCTCCAACCATCTGGCTTTCAGGACATTCCAGAAGAAGCCGGAAGCAACCGTAAAGGAAATAAATCCGCTGGCCTTGCTGACACAGAGCTAGTCCTCAGCCGCAAGGATGGCAGCCCACACGTGTCCCCCGCAAACACGGAGCTGGAAAACAGGCACCCCAAGTCGTGAACCGTGGCCGAGGAAGGAGGGGGTCCGACATCTGGGGTCCGACTGGGGCTGCGTGTGGAACTCAAAGGTCAGGATGCGCTGACGGACGTACAAGCCAGCCGGCCTCACGGGCGAGGACACACGGGGACCCGTGACGGGGCACAATCCGACCAGGGCAGTGTGGCAGCAGCGGGGCGCCCAGGGTGGGCCGCGGGCTCTTGCATCTGGAACCCACAGCCGCCCTCACGCGCACCGGGGGCTGCTGGCTGCGTCTGCCAGGATCGGCCGCTGCCCGTGTGGCCCTGGGGAAGCGCTCTCCCAGGTCCGGCTCACACCTCCTCTGCGCATGCACGCGGGGGCCTGCCCGTCCAACTGACCCTGACGGCACGACACCCCGTGCACAGCGCTGGCCGGTCCCTGGGGCAGGAAGGGGTCTGGCCGGCCTGGCCCAGCGACGGCCCGCCCTCCCGCCCCATCCCTCTCAGAGAAGCCGAGCCCCACACACGTCCCAAGACACACGCCGTCCCCTCCCGGGGTACAGTCCTCCACCGGCGGGACGTCGGCTCCTCCCGAGCTGCTGGCGCCGCTGCTCTACGCACCAGCTGCGCCCACGCCTACAGGGAGTGGCTCAGAGCTCCGTCCCAGACCAGCAGCAGGAGCGAGCGGGGTCCTGGGGGCACACGCACGTGGGTCGCCCCCCACGGCCCCCGTCTGCACAAGCCCTCCAGGTGATCCTGAGACACGCTACGGTCCGAGCACCACCGGCCCGCAGGATGCACTTGCACGCTGGCCTTCGCGTCTTCTCCGCTGCGTGGCCACGTTCGTGGCCATGTCCCTGTAAATGGACGCGAAGCTTCTCTGAGCGCAAGACCGCACCCCGAGGGGCCTCGTTGGTTTCCTACGGCTGAAAATCACTACCACCTCAGTGGCTTCACACGACATAAATCTGTTACACAGCAGTTCCGAGCTCACAAGCCTGACGTGGGGCTTGCTGGGCCAGCACCCACGAATCGGCTGGGTCCTTCTGGAGGCTCCGGGGGGAATCCATTCCCTTGGCTTTCCAGCTTCCTGAGGCCACCACCTTCCTGGGCTCATCTCGTCCCTTCCTCTGTCTTCAGGAGCCAGTGAAGAGGGTCAGAACAGGCCATGTCCAGGCAGGCCACTTTGGCAGAAGGATTGTTTTCAGCTGAAGGCAACTGAGAAAATAGCATCCTGCATAAAAGCCGGACACAGATTTCCCTTCGTAAAAGCGTCCCTGAGAAGGCACCAAGATGACTCTGCAGACCGGACCTTACGAAACATCCCTTACTTACCAGTTTCCTAGTCACCTGCCCACAATTTACGGCCCCTAGGAGCCCAAACCGCCTTCCCTTTATCTCGTCGCTTACCAATTTATTGCCCTTGGTTACAACCCTACACAAACCCCAAGTCTAACTGCTTCCTTGGGTTTTTACTTCTTTTCTGAAAAGCTCCTGCGCATGTGACGGTATTAAAACGTAGGTGCCTTTTTTCCTGTTAATCTGTCATTTGTCAGTTTAATTCACAGGCCCCACTGACAGGATCTAAGAGAGTAGAGGAAAAGCTTGTCTCTCCCTTCACCAGCAGCCCCCTCTCTCCTCTCTGCCCTCCTGACTCTCTCTCATTTAGGAACCTTGTGATTACATTTAGGCCCCGCCCAGAGAATCCAGGATAATCTCCCCATCTCAAGAGCCTGAACTTAATCACACATGTGAAGTCCCTCCACTGGCAACATACAGTTGACCCTTCAACAACACGGGCTTGAATCGCACCGTCCACCTACACGTGCATTTTTTTCAATAGATACAGTCTCCTCCTGTAAATGTCTTTTCTCTTCCTTACCATTTCCTTAATGACGGTTTCTTTTCTCCAGCTTCCTTTACTCTAGGAACACAGCACAGGGATACAAGCAACATGCAACGTAAGTGTTGATTGGCTGTTGATGGTTATCAGTCAGGTTTCTGGTCAACGCTCAGTATATTAGTGGTTAAGCCTTTGCAGAGACGAACGTTCTACACAGATTTCCAACCGTGCGGGGGTCGGTGCCCCCAACCCCCACGTTGTTCAAGGGTGAACTGTAGTCACAGGTTCCAGGGATTTGGACATGGATGTCCACAGGAGCCAGTCTTCTGCCTCCTGCAGGCCCCTACAGACCCCTCCTGCTCTTTGGTAATGTGGCCCCGTACGGGCACACCTCCTGGGTTCTGTTTCTAGAAAACAAATTACTTTTTTTGGTGGACTTCTGATTTCTTGATGCTGAGAGGTAATCAACACGTGATTTTTCATTCTGGGAAGTCCAAACATAACCGGTCTGCCTTCTGAGAACTCTGGGCCCCCCGGGGGCTCCCTGCAGGACGGTGGGGAAGGGTTCCTGCACTGCGTGGGAGGTGCCAACACAGATGGGCACGCAGGGAAATCAGGAGAAGGGCAACCTTCAGGTAGGGTTTGTTAGCTTTAAGAACTGCCGGTAGGATAAAGATCTAAGAGACTCTTCACTTGAAATGCAAAACAACCAGGAAACCGACACATTCCAAGGCAATCTTGGCCAGAGCGGTCATTCAAATGCAAATTTTACCCCAATTCTAGAAGGCTAACAAGCACCCTGTGGAGAGCCCCTCCAGCCTGAATTCCAAGCTCAGAACAAGCCCCAGCAGCTCCCAGACCCCGGGCTCTCCCCGCACAGCATCTTTTCAGGAGGCCCCTAAACACCGGCGGCCTCTTCAAGCAGGCGCTGCGGGTTTCCTGGTGCTTCTGGCCCTGTCTCACAGCCCCGCCCCCCCAGGGACTGCACCTGCCCCAGGTCTCCAGGCCAGACTGGACAGGGCGCCTGGCGTGCACGTGGCTGTGCCCACCACGACCCAGCCCAGACCCTGCACGGCAGCCGCACCGCTCCCCTGCACAGAGCTGCCAGCGTCGGGAGCCTGGCCTACACATTCCACCCACACCGGCCCTCCCCAGCGCCGTCCCCGGACAGCCAGGCCTGGTGTCCCCTGCCCCCGGCCACTCCCACGGCGCCCACGGCCTTCACCAGCTTCCTTGAAGAGTATGCACGAGATGCGTCCACGGGGACCTGCATCAGCCCCCCAGGCGGGGACCCGGGACAACGCCCAGGCCAGCAGAGCGCCCGCCCAGAATCACGCCTGCTGGCCAGCGGGACAGACAAACGGACTTCTCACGGACAGGCTCCTCCGGTCCTCGGGAAGGGTGGCTGGCCATTCGTGCCTCGGTCACGGGGGCCAGAAGGATGCCGGCCTCCTTAACTCAGCTGTCTCCTCCTCCTCCCCTGAGCCACGACAGCCGGGAAAACGAGAGCCCGTCGTCCGTCCGTCCGTCCGCAGGGCTGATGACACACACAGGTGCGCCAGGGACCCAGCCGCCCTGTGCACAGTCCCCGGCCAGCCAGGCGGGGCTGGCCGCTAGCACCCCCGTTCCTCGGGGAGGGGTCAAACACCACCACAGGCGGCAAACACTCAGCAAGATAGAGCTCGGATTTTCACACATTCTCGTACCCAGGGCTTTGAGCGAGCTCTGGGTTTTCTACTGGAACGTGACAAGTCATGTCCTCTGTAAAACAGGAAAAAAGGAAACACACTGGACGTCTGGCCGCCCGCCAAACCCCTGCCGCCCGCCCGGCCAGCCTCACCTCTCCCGGGCACTGGCCACGGGAGGACGGCGCTCAGGACCCCGCCGGCCCAGCCCTCGGCGCCTCCTCGGACCTCTGCTGCAGGGGCTTCGGTCCTGACGCGGAGGAGGGGGAGTCTCGGGGATGAGCCTGGGCGGGGCCTCTGGGACCAGCCTCGGGGACCACAAGGCGCCCTTCAGCAGCGGGACAAGGCGGTGCGGCGAGCCTCCCTCGGGCCGTGGAACACGCTTGCCCCATTCTCGTCCCTATCAATGGCGGGCTGTGCACGATGTGGGCTCGATTGTTCTTGTGTGTGGGCCCATTCAGGGCCCAGGCCGAGGAAGGAGAAGGGGTGTGCTTCCCCCAGGAGAAAGGCCACTTAGAGCCACGTGAGGACACACAGTAAGTGCCCGAGGGTCCTGCAGGCCAGGCCACCGCGGTTACCGAGGGCTTGGGGCTCCGGGATGAGGACAGGCGAGCATGCAGGCTCTGAGGGGCCCTGAGGAAGCCCCTCGGCCCCTCCGAGCATCCGGCCTTGGAAACGGGGAGGGTCGGGGCGCCTGGGTTTGCAGTCAGGGCAGATGAGGCAGGGACGTAGGCAGAGCACCTGCACATTGCGGGCCACGGCACAGCTGGGCAGAGCGCGACTCACCCGGGGAACCAAACCAAGTGCTGGCGAGGGACCAGCGCCGCCTCCTGGCCCCTGTGGGTGCACCTCACCCACAGCACTGGCGCCCGTGTGACCTGGAGGCCTGGAGAGAGGCACCCGGAGGGGACGGTGGCGCCCACCCTGGTCTCGAACAAGCCCAAGGACATGTGCAGTGGGCGGGCAGGCTCCCACAGAAGCCGTGGGCGACCCCACCCTCCACAAGAGGAGGACGCGGGCCTGGGACACAGCGGTGCTCGGTGACATTGGACACTGACCTGCGTGTGCCCCCTACAGCCTGTGCTGACTCCCGTCACAGCGGTCACCAGGACGGAGGTCTGGCTGACGCGTCCAGCGCTGAAGGAAGCAGAAATGTGACCTGGGCGGGCACAGGTGACCATCACAACACGCCGAGTGCTCGAGCCTTGGTTATGAGCAAGAAAGGGGTTGGCCACGTCTGCGCGATGGACGGACGCCGTGCTACAGGTGCAGAGGGTGCAGCCTGGCAGGACAGACACGTGCTGGGTCCCCACCTCCGGGTCTAAGATCCCTGCGCCCAGCACACGAAGATGAGGTCCCTCCCAGCCGGGAAGCGGACGGCCCTTGCCCCTTCTAACTGGGCGCCTAGGAACCCACGAGGCAGCCGGGGCAGGAGACGCAGTAAGATGGTGATGAGAAGGAGGCAGGCCCTGCACAGAACAGGCCGCCTGATTCCAGGCCCCTGTCCCCGGGACCTCTCCCTCCTCCACCGCCCTCCCAGAGCCTGGGTGACCACACCCCCAGCACCAGGCAAAGAAGGAGGAGGAGGAGGAGGAGGGGGGGGGGGAGGGAGAGGGGGAGGGGGGGAAAGAGAGGGGGAGGGGGAGGAGAAGGAAAGGCAGGGTGGCCACAGCAGGTGCAGCTCACACGGGCTCCCGTGGGTTTGGGGCAACTTTCACGGCCTCCCCGGTCTCATGACGGCACGCGTGGGAAGTCCAAGAAGGCGCACTCCATGGCGGGTGCCCGGGGAGCTGGGGGCGCTGAGCAGGTCTGGAAACCAGACGCAAGGAAACCAGACGCAAACCCCCGCATCGCAGGCTGACAGAGGCCCCAGGGACACCTGCGTTAAGAACATGCTTTATCCTGTCATTTGTGACAGACCAAAAATGTTTCTGGCCTCAAAGCTATTTTGAGGCAACGAACTCCAGAATTATGTTCTTTGACTGCAATTGCATACAATTTACCTATCTTGAGACGTTTATGAAGTCTGCAGTATGCGTTGCAATTTGAGGATGTTTTCAGACTTACAGTCCTGCGCTGGCTACTTAAAGAACAGGGTGTTTTGAACTGGATCCCATTTCCATTGAAAAAGTGCACTTGACTCCAGGCTAGCTCAGCAGGCACATCTCAGGACGACTGCCGGCCCCGGAGTTCACCCGGAGCTCAGTAAGAAGCAAGAGAAGTGTCTACTATTAATTTTTTTTAACGTTTATTTATGTTTTGAGAGGCAAACAGAGCATGAACGGAGGAGGGGCAGGGAGAGAGGGAGACGCAGAATCCGAAGACAGGCTCCAGGCTCCGAGCTGTCAGCACAGAGCCCGACGCGGGGCTCGAACCCACCGCCCGCGAGATCATGACCTGAGCCAAAGTTGGACGCTCAACCGACTGAGCCACCCAGGCGCCCCATAAGTGTCTACTGTTTAAAAGCCTATTTGCAGGCCAGGTACTGTACTGACTTTCCTTTACAAAAAAAGTAGCAAAGAACTCACTGCACAAGTTTTGGCCAAATGAAAACAGACTTGTGTTCGGGTTCACCACATCTCAGTATCAATCTTAAACATTAATTCAACCTACTTGGCCCATCAACACACCATATATAATTCTGGTCTTAGTCACGGCCCCAAAGCACATCCTGCCTCAGCGTCCCCAAGGACAGTTCAGACAGACAATGGGCCATCACCCTCTCTCTGAACCTGACCTTCGCTGGGCCCACCCAGGGCACAGGCTTCTCTCCCGGAGACCCCTCCCCTGCACAAAGCCCATGCAGCGCCACTGCCGTTCTCGGCCACGTGGACCCCCCTCCCCCTCGTCCCTGCCCTCTGCTGGGGCACCCTCCACACATCAGCCACGCGAGCCATGCTGCACACCCTTCAAACACAGCCCAGGCCCTTCCGAGTACCATGCCCCTGACCCCCCAGGAAATCCAAGGCCTCGATGGAGGGGCCATCGCGGGGGATGTTCCAGGGGGTCTGTGTGGTGGGTGGGCCGTCGTCCAGTCACGTGCCAGAACGTGAGTTCCCAGGCACAGAACCCGGAGGCCCTGAGGTGAGAGAGCCCGGCACAGCAGGGCCAGGGACCACGTGGCCGGGGTACTGATCTCAAGGGGGACCCTGGGCTCTGGGCACAGCCTGGACAGCTCCCTGGCTGGACAAGGGGGTACGGGGAACCCAGAGGAGAGGGGAAATGGTACCAACCCCTCAGGCCTGGGGGCTCCTCCTCAGGGCCGTAGGGTCCCGAATGCCGGCTCCCGAGGCACCCCCTGTGTTCACGGCTGCTTCCTGATCACTGATCACAGCCCTTCTCATCTCAGACTCCAGTCTAGTGATGCCTGCTCCTGGCTTTCCCTCCTGGGCCTGCACAAAACCCTCCCCTCTTCCTCAGAGAACGTCCTCCCCATCCTCTCCTCCTCCCAGAGAGCCTACTCCTCGCCCTCCCCTCCTCTCCAGAGGGCCTGCTCTCCGTCCCCCCCCCCCCCAGAGAACGTCCTCCCCATCCTCTCCTCCTCCCAGAGAGCCTACTCCTCGCCCTCCCCTCCTCTCCAGAGGGCCTGCTCTCCGTCCCCCCCCCCCAGAGAACGTCCTCCCCATCCTCTCCTCCTCCCAGAGAGCCTACTCCTCGCCCTCCCCTCCTCTCCAGAGGGCCTGCTCTCCGTCCCCCCCCCCCCCCAGAGAACGTCCTCCCCATCCTCTCCTCCTCCCAGAGAGCCTACTCCTCGCCCTCCCCTCCTCTCCAGAGGGCCTGCTCTCCGTCCCCCCCCCCCAGAGAACGTCCTCCCCATCCTCTCCTCCTCCCAGAGAGCCTACTCCTCGCCCTCCCCTCCTCCCCAGAGTTTCTGCTCTCCGTCCTCCCCCCCAGAGAACGTCCTCCCCATCCTCTCCTCCTCCCAGAGAGCCTACTCCTCGCCCTCCCCTCCTCCCCAGAGGGCCTCCTCCCTGTCCTCTCATCCTCCCCTTCTGCCCAGAGGGTCTGCTCTCCACCCTCCCTTCCTGACCACGGGGTCCTGCTCTCCATCCTCCCCAGAGAGCCTGCTCCCTGTCCTCTCCTCCTCCCTGGGAGGCCTGCTCCCCATCCTCCCCTCCTGCCCATGGGGTCCGCCCCCCATCCTCCTCTCCTGCCCACGGGGCCTGCTCCCCATCTTTCTCCCTAGGGAGGCTCCCAGGTCACCTTCCACTGACCTTGGAGCAGATGTACCACAATCTGCTCCTGTGGAGACTCTGTCACGCGGGTATTTGGGAAAGAAATAAGCCTGCCTGGCATGTGTACCCTGGTCCCCACCCACCGGTGCCTGCCACCTGTGGAGCAGGCTGGGCCACCAGCAGCCACCAAAGGAGGGCCTGCGGGGGCAGAGCGGGACTGGACAGCCCTGGCCTGCGGCACCCGTACCCACCCCGCCCCACGCCTGCTCAGGCCGGTGTCTTCCTGCGGACCTGCCAGCTTTCAGCCCTGTGGGTGCCGGGCATGATGCTCAAGGCACCCCTGCCCCTGTGCTGTGGGTGGGGCCGGGGTCACGGGGGGGTAAGTGCCGGCCTTGACCTCACCGGGCTCCCAGCAGGGGTGGGGCCTTCCCAGCTCGGGCAGTACAGCAGGGCACAGAGGGCATCCGGGGAAGCAAGGAACCGTTGTTCACAGGCTCTGAGTCAGTGCCTGGGTATGAGTTTGCGAGGGCAGCCAAAGTCACACACGTGGTACCTGTGTACGACATGGTACATCTGCACACACAACGTGCACGCACACGCCCCACCGTGCACGTCAGCCCTCCACTATGCACACACACACCCATGGTGCACGTGCAGTCCCCCCCCACCCTCACCGTGCACACGCACTCCCCCCCACACCCCCCACCATGCACCCGCACACGCACCCTCACGTGCATGCGCACTCCTCCACCGTGCACGCACGCTCCTGCACACGCACCCTCATGGTGCACACGCACTCCCCCCCACACCCCCCACCATGCACCCGCACACGTACCCTCACGTGCATGCGCACTCCTCCACCGTGCACGCACGCTCCTGCACACGCACCCTCATGGTGCACACGCACTCCCCCCCACACCCCCTACCATGCACCCGCACACGTACCCTCACGTGCATGCGCACTCCTTAACTGTGCACGTGCACTACTCCCCTCACACCATGCACGCACGCTCCCACACACGCACCCCCACCATGCACGCACGCTCCCGCACACACACCCTCATGGTACACGTGCACTCCCCCCCACACACACACCTGTACCATCCACACGCACACCTCACCGTGCACAAAGTAAGAACACCCACACCCAGAGGAAACCCACGCCACGGCACATCCGGATACAGTGGCGGAGCCAGTGGGATGTGCTGTCTTGTCTCTCCCCCAGGATAACCCTGCTGCCTGTCTGATGCCTCGTTCCTCAGATACTATTCCCCTTGCTCAATAACCTGTGTGCACAGAGGGGTAATCGTACACGACGCGACGGTTTCCGTGTCCCTTTCTGCCTGGCTCTCCCTCCCATCGCCACCACACCGTCCTCCTTGCTGCCCCTGGCCGCACTATCGTACGTCCACCCGGACCGCCCTCCGCCCAGAGGCCACGAAAAACGCGTCAACGTGCACGCGCACTCATGCGACGCCCCCTCGTGTCACGGAGCGCAGGGAAGGGGGTTCCTTCACCCGCACGGAAACACCCGGTACGGCTGCTACCCGTCAGGTGCCGGCGCACGGCTCGGGGGCGGGGGGTGGGGGGGTGGATGGACAGTCCCCAGAGGGGCCCCGCTGACGGGGGAGTGACGCAGAGCAGAGCGGAAGCTCGATTCACAGGTGGAAGGGTGGATTATCGATTCGTGCCGGGACACCGGAAAGACATAAACACAGACTCCCCTCCCTCGAAAACCTCATTCCACGTTGTACAGAAGCATCCTAGACACGCTCGAGGGCTGGACCCAAGTACACAAGACGATACGGTGCGAGCCAGGCAATCAAGGGACAGCCGTGTGATCCGCCTCCCAGACGCCGGAGCCAGAAGTCGTAGAAGACACGCAGACACAGTCAAGCGTAAAAGGACTTGATCCTGATGATGAAGGACACACTGACGACAGTGAGCAGCGAACAGCAGGGCAGGGAACAAGCATGTTCAAGGCGGCAAGGGATCACCAGTCCCTGTAACAAACAGCCCTACAAATGGGCGACACAGACACAGCCCGGGAGGAACAAGAACGCAGAGACCCTACCTCACCAGCACGCAGGGACACACGCGTCACGTAGCAAAGCCGCGGCCGCGTCCCCTGCGCACTGACAGTCGGACAGACCCCGCTCGCCCACTGCTGAGAACGCAGGCCTGGCTCAGGGCAGGCGCGTGTCCTCACGGGGAAAAGACCCACCGTTAGATACGCTGGCAAACCTCTCTGGCAAGATCTCCAAAACAAAGAGACACACGCCCTGACCCAGTGGTCCCGCTCCCTGAAATCCACGCACGGAATAACAGCCTGTGCGTGTGGCCAGGGTATTTAGGGGAGCACTGTTTATACTGGCTGTGTATACTGGCTTCTTTTCCTATGGCAGCTCGAACAGAGGACCGCAAACTGGGTGGCTCAGAACAACAGAAATCTATTCTCTTGCTGTTCTGGAGGCCACGAGTCTGAAATCGGTTTCACCGGGCTGAGACGATGGTGTCAGCAGGGCCGCGGCCCCTCCACAGGCTCCGGGCGGGACCCTCCCTTGCCCCTGCCAGCGTCTGGTGGCTGCCCGCATCCCTTAATCTGTGGCCACTGGGTTAGTCGGGGTCCCCAGAGGAAAAGCATCGACAGGACGTGTACATGTAAAGAGTTTAGTATAATAAATCAGATCACACAGTCGTGCAGGCTGATCGGCCCTGAGATGTGCTGTCGGCAAGCTGGAGACCCGGGAGGGTAGATGGTGTGAGTCCCACCTCCAGCCCAGTCCTGAATGCGGGACAGAACCACGACCCAGCCCAAAGCAGCCTAGCAGAGAGGGCGTTCTCCCTTACTCTGCCTCTCTGCTCCATCCAGGCCCTCACCTGATTGGACAAGGCCCACCCCCACTGAGGAGGAGTCTGCTTTCCTGGGCCCTCTGATTCAAGCGCTAATCTCATCCAGAAACACCCTCACAGTCATGCCCAGAAGGCTGCCAGACCAAGTACGTGGGCACCGGCAGCCCATCAAGCTGCCACCTAAAACCGGCCTTTGTGCCCAAACCACTCTAATCTCAGCTCCTGTGTTCACGTCACCTTCTCTTGTGTCTCAGCCTCCCTGCCCGCCCCTGCCACCTCCTCCCAGAAGGCCACTGTGATGGCATTTCAGGCCCACCCGGCAACCGAGGGTCGCCTCCCCACAACATCCATAACTGAATCACGTCGGCATAGAGCCTGTTTCTAGACAAGGTGGCACTCAAGTTCCAGGGCCTGGGACGTGACTTCTTTGGGGACCACTCTTCAGCATGCTACAAGGGACCACAACACCAATCCCGGAGCCTGGGTGGGCGGCTCCAAGTGGGACCCGGTCCAAGTTCACGAGGGAGCCCGGGCCGGTCAGTAATTATCCCCTCCCTCAAATACGGCCGAGACCACAAGACACACGAACTCTCCTCTGTGATGAACACAACCTGGCCCCTCCTGGTTTACAGTGAGGCAGCAGGCAGATGTGCCTGCAGAAAGGAGGGTCCCGCTTGACCCAGAGGTGGGGCCGTCCATGCCCCTGGGTGGTGACTTGCCCTTCCCGGGGGGTGGGGGGGGCAGGCATGAGGAGGGTAGGGTAGGAGGTCTACACTGGAGGAGGGAGGCACCTCCTTCCTAAAGCCACTCCTGTCCCCAACCACATAGGCTGCACAGACTCCGAAAACCAGGCCAGGGCTCCCCATGGGTGGCCTCTGCCTCTCCCACACTCCCAGCCCTGCTTCTAGATGCCTTGGCGGCCAGCACCCCGCAGAGCTCAGTGGGTGCCCGTTAGGACCTCTGCCGCACCCCCGCCCCCACCCGGCGCACAGCCACCTGCTGAGACCCCTGGGAACCCTGCCACTCCCCACCTTCGTACCTTCGTGCACCTGACCCGTCTCTCCAGTTGTGGCGGGGGCTCCCCGGGGGCTGGCCCGTCCCGCGTCCCGCACAGCCAACCTCAGCTGATGGACGAACGAATGAGGCTTTTCCCCAGGCAGGCTGCCCACCCTCTGGGAGACTGGCCCTCTGCCCCGGCTGGTCCGCCGACACCTCCTGGGGGAGTGGGGGGCTGGCCTCCACTCTCTAGTCGGTCGGCCAGACCTAAGGGCATCCTTGACCCCCACCCACCCCAGGCTCCACCTTTCAGCAAGAGGCAATCGGGCCATCGTCCCAGCCCGGCTGCTGCACCCTCGCCTGTGTCTCCATCCTCTTTCCAGACCACCTCACGGCCTCCCACGCGGGCACCCTGCACCCCAGGTGCTCCATTTTCCCCGGAAGTCTGCGGGCCTTTCCAAACTCTTGGCTCCACGGCTCCCATCTCAGGGCCCCCAGCGCCAAGAAGCCCCCAGGCTCCCCGCGTCCTCTGAACACAGGAGGCGCACTGCTGCCTCAGGGCCTTTGCAGCTGCTGTCCCCTCTGCCTGAAGCGCTCCTCCCCAACCCAGGCATGGTGCTGTCTTCCCTTCCTCAGCCGCCCTTCTCAATGAGGCTCTTCCTCTCCGCACCCCTCCCCACTGGATTTCCCTCCCGTGCACCCCGGACCATCTCGCTGCCCTGCACGGGACTGCAGTGCAGACAGGGGGTCTGCAGGGGCCTGTCCTCCCCCTGGGGGGGGGGCGTGGGCATGCCATCGAGACACAGGACACTGGGAGTGGAGCCCCCCGGGGGGCCGCACTCCGCCCACGCCCAGTACACGTGCCGGCAGCACGCAGCAGGGCAGATGTGACGCCCCGAGGCCGGGGCACATGGATGAGAACGTGTTGGACGCACCAGCTAGTCATTTAATGAAAGGCTCGTTTCACTGGCTCTGCCCGTGTGCATGACAGCATTGCCACATGCCCACGCTTTCAGAGGAAAACGGGCCTTTGTGGGATATAAATAGCCCAGCCAGATGTGGGAACGCCCACGGGCCTCTTCCCGGGACTCCCGCGCGGCCCACAGCGGCCCCCACGGTGGCCCCCGTCAGCAGGACCCAGGGAAGCCCACGCAGCCGCGCATCTGGGGGCAGGACAGGGTTAAACGGAGGTCCCTCCGTCACCGCCGCGTGGGCTCGGCTCACCAACAGCTGCGTGCAGGATACAGCTGGCGGGGGGCGTCGGGCCACCGCGCCGCATGTTTCTGCGTCCACGGGAAACAGGGATACGGAGGCTTGGAGAACAGGGAGCCTGGGGGGCCTTTCGGGGCCCAAGCGCGCTCGCCAAGCAGAGTGCTGGGTCCCCCGCGCCGGAGAAACACAAACGAGCGCCGATCCCACTTGTCTGATAAGGGCCGGCCATCTGTCCGTAAATGTCCACAGAAAAGGGGAAACGGTGGCGCTTAACGCGGGTCTAGCGGTTTTCTCAAAGCCTGAGTGTCTGTTTCTAGTCAGGGCCTCCCAGCCCCCCGGGCCGGGCCTGGCAGATGCAGGAACCAAAAGAAACAGGGTCCCCCTGCTGGATCCGTGCTGCCGACCGAGACGCCCGGTGAGCCACATTCAAGCCAAGTGTGCGATTTCAGAGGTTTCCAGAAGTCATGTGGAAAGAGTAAAAACAAACAGCTGAAATTAGTTCTTACAGTATCTTTCACTCAGCCCAACGCAAATCCGAAGACAATCACAAGCAACTCACAGCCACGAACAGGGTAGTGAACAGCCCCTCCTGAGCCCAGGTCTTCCCAGCCTGTGGCAGGCACATGTCCACACCCGCGGCTCTGACCAGCCACACGTGGACCGCCTGCGCCTGGAGGGTGTCGACACAGCGCCAGAGGGCACAGGTCTGAAGCACGAGTGAGTGACCCCGACCATCCCGAGGCTCGAAGCCAGCCTCGCGGACGGCCCGGTCCCTGCCCTCACGGGGAGGACACCCCAGCCAGCGGTCAGCGACTCACAGAGGCCTCCTGGGTTCAGGCCACGTCCCCCGGACCCTCACCACGGATGGGCCGCAGCGGGAACAGAAGAGCACAACCGCTCTGCGTCCGCGCAAGGAACTCACGAACCGCTCCAAACTGGAAAAGGTGATCCCTCAAATGAGCTGATTTTCCACCTCGACACACATTCTAGAATATGCTTTTAAATCTTCTTAAGCATTTCCTTTTCATTTGCCTTTTGCAAGCAGACTACGTACAGTGTGAAAGGTAACAACAGTGGGGGTTTCCTGACACGGAAGGGGAGCTCCCTGGGCCCCCGGAGGCAGGGAAGGCCTGGCCAGGATCCCTGGGACCACAGAACGCTCTCTCCCCGAACGTGGTGCAGTCCACATGACAGGCTTTCTGAGGAGGACGTGGTGGGTGACTTAAATATCCCACAGATGGAAAACTTCTGGGGCTCCCGCTCAGGCAGACACATGTGCAAGAGCCTCTAACCCAGGGCTCCCCACTGTCAGTGGGAAGCATTTTCTAGAAGGAACATGGCCAACGACCATCCGGGACCTTCCAGAGGCCTGTGTTAGCTATGGATGAGGATGGGACACGGGCAGGTGTTCACAGCGAAACTCCCTTCCCAGCAGACCCTCGACAGCTTAAACTAACAACGTCCCCAAAGAATTAAATATATAAGGGGACATAAAGACCACAGTGCCACCAAATTGTGGGTGTGTGTCCTTTGGGCCGCCGTACCTCGTCCAGTAGCCAAGGGACAACGGGCACGCCCGCCAGCCTCCACGAGACGTGTCCACACAAGAAAGCTGTCAAAACAAACCTGGAAAAGCCGCCCCGCCCCCATCTGCCTCCTCCCGTGGGGAGTGGCCTATGCACAGAAACCACTTGTCCTCAGCCTCTCTGACCCAGGAGTCCCGCTGGCCCTGGGGCTGATGTGTGTTTCTGCAGCAGCCGTGGATTAGCGGGCTGGATTTAAGAGAGGGTGGGGTGAGTTTCAGCAACCCGCCTCTCCCAGCAGCTGGCCGGACTCGGTTTGGTCCGGACAAGCCTAGAAACGGCTCGGCCACGCTGAGTCGCAAATCCCGGAAACTCAGCTTCTCGCTGGTGTAGACGCCGGGACGCGTGGGGAACTCCGCTCCATGACTCCGACAGGGTGCCTTCCTAACTCCCAGAGGGAGGGTCACGAGCCCTGTGGTCCTTGTGTCTCCCGCAAAGCTGGGAAGCTGACACCCACGGTCTCCCCTTAAGCTCGCAGGAGCAGTCACGCGGCCTGGAGATGCCTTTCTCTGGGGCACACCTGCATAACGTGAGCCCTGTTTTCCCTACAAAACAGGTTTTTACAAGATGACAGAATGCGTGAAAAGTGAAGGAACGGGGCGCCTGGGTGGCTCAGCTGGTGGAGCGTCCGACACTTGCTTTCGGCTCAGGTTATGATCTCATAGTTCGTGGGTTCGAGCCCTGTATCGGGCTCTGAACTGACAGCACGGAGCCTGCTTGGGATTCTCGCTCCCTCTCTCTCTTTGCTCCTCCCCCGCTCACTCTCTCTCTCTCTCTCTCTCTCTCTCAAAATAAATAAACTTTTTTTCTTTAAAACCTGAAGAAACGAACATGTCCTAAGATCCCGGGCTTTGGCTAACGGCGACGCGGGTCACTCAGGGCCGCAGACCAACGCCGCCCTCCACGGCCACCCACGATGCAGCCACAGCCCGCGCTGAGCTGAGGATGGCCCTGAAGTTCACGCCAGCCGTCTGTCCTCCGAACGAGCCGGCCCGACTCACAGACAGGCTCCGTCTCCCGGAACGCCGGATCTACTCCGTGGGGCTCCCCGGGGGCTTTCTCTTCCTGCTCCAAGTCGGCACCCCCCGCCCGCAGCTGCCGGTTTTGCAGAGCTGGGACAGGCCAGTCCCCACGTCCCCACACGGCTGCAGGGGTGGGAAAAGCCAGGGTCGCGGATGACAGAGTTCAAAACCTGCCGGTCCCGCTAGGGCGAGGGCCCACGAGTCAGACTAATCGTGACTCGGGCCACTTACAGGTTCAGCCCTCACCAAGTGGAGGCTTTAAATAAAATCACGCTTCATGTTGAGTCTGCCGGGAGCAGGGGGTGCAGGCGGCCCGCAGCCTTCTGGGGACAGGCCAGGCCACGTCCCGGCCACCAGCACGGGGGCCAAGACCGTTCCACGGCGAGGTTCTGCCCTGCTCTGCGGCCGCGTATGGCTACAGCGCACGCCCGTGGGCTCCGAACGCTATGGGATTTCTTTCTTGTTTTCAGATATATTTCTGTTCTTGGCACTGAGCCCTCTCCACAGCTGTGAACCTCTCACACACTACACGCCACCGGTCACGGGAAGATGAACCAGTGCGCATCGCCTGGGGGGGCAGAGCCCCAGCCAGGACGGTGACTCAGTTTCGCCCAGGCGACAAGACGGGGAAAGCCCACGTGGGAAGCTCACCAACCCCCTCCCCCCCCACCATGACCAGATTCTCAGCCCCCGCACCCCATGGAGGGCACCGAGGCTCAGCCAAGGGCAGGACGGTTGTTAAAAGGTCGTTGTAAAAAAAATGACATGTGAAGAATGTTATTTGACTCATTATTCATGAGGAACCAACGAGGTGTTACTTCTCTTCGAAGGAGAAGTGGAGAGCTGGGTGGGGGAGGGCGGGGGGGGGGGTGACTGCCTAATGGGGACGGGGCTCCCCTGGGGTGACAAGTGTCCCGGAACCAGACCCAGGTGGAGGTCGCCCCACGCTGTGAATGTCCTGGATGCCCCTGGGTTGTTCACGGCAGCGTGGCCCATTTTATGTTATGTGAATCTCAGCTCCATAAAACATTACGTGGAGTAAAGGAATATACTGGAATGATCTCCGACAGGCCCAGAATGGCTTTTCCCACGGGACGGAGTCAACTGTGCGGTCAGAGGACAGAATTCATCTGCAACCTGCCAAGGAGGGCTGTCCTTGTGGCTATTGATTTCTTGCATCGCACCAAACTGTGCAAACACTCACCCCAGAGGCTCCCCCAGAAAGCTGCTCATTCCCAAGTCTCAGGTCGGGGGTGGGGAGGGGCGGGGCTCTGAGACCCGGGAGGAAAGGGGTCTCCAGCCAGGCGATGGTGCAGGGGGAGATGGGGAGGGGTGGGGTCGAGAAGGACTCCTGTGTTTCTGCAGGGGAGTCGGGGTGGGGAGCTGGGGACCAGCCCCTCCCCCCGCCTTGAGCTGCCTGGGACCAGACACATAAAAGGCTAAATGGCATGAACAAAAGGAAAGATCCCTCTTTCTCACACAAACACAGTGGCGGCTCAAGGCCTTCTCTTCCCGCCAATCTGTGACTCTCCGCCAGGTTACATCTCTAAGAGCCCTGCACAGCAGAGGGAGGGCTTCCCCTTCTGTGAGACCACTGCCAGGGAAGCCACATGCGTTCGCCCGGGTCCCCACACCCCTAAGACCTCGCCAGCGTGCGTGCATCTCCCCAGACACGCTGATGGCTACGGACCGCATGACAACGGTGAGCACGCTCCAGCGGGGCACACGCTCACCCCGGAGGCCGTCTGGGGAAGAGAGAGGTCACTCCTGTCCAGAACACACACAAGGGTCTGGCTGGGACGGCGGGGGCTTCCTCTGTGTGGGGCCACGCTGAGGAACGTCCGTGTCAGGGCCCGAGCCGGTCGGTGCGTGCGGGCACCCCTCCAGGACACAGCCAGACGGCACCCCCCACCGCGCTGTGTGTGCTCATCCATACCCGGAACGGGGCCCCCACGGCAGGTGCGTTCCCACGAGTTCCGTCCTCCTGGGATGCTGAGGGGGGTGGCTGCCTTCCGGGGTGTGTCGGAGGGCGCTGACAAATGTGAATCCGACGTCAGCGACTGGAACTTTCCTCAAGATGGGGCTCTGTCTCCACGGCCCCCAGCCCTCTCGTTACTATGGAACCATGAGGTTCTAAGGCACAAGCTCCAGAAAGCTCGGCCTTACGGCGGGCTCCCTTCCTCTTTAACAAGCAATCACAACACAAGACTAAAATGTCGCCGACCTGCTGGAAAGAGGGTGAATTATTAATCCCCAGAGTTAACCGCACCTGGCGTGGGCCCTCCTCTCCTGGACAGACCGCCACCCACGGCCCTTGCCTGCTTCCCTCCTGATGGCCACGCATGGACGCGGACACGGAGCCCCTTCCTGGGAGCGTGTGCCCCCCACGCACTTCCACACCCTCTCGGTCCTCCTGCCCGTCTTCTGAGACCTCAGACCCCCGTGGACGCCCCTCGAGGCAGCACGCCGGCGTTCAGTGCCTACAATTCAGCCCCGAAGACATGGGGGCTGTGGGCACCAAGGGAATGCCCCTCCCCCCCGACGCTCTCGGCCAAGGAGCCGATGTTAATTTCTCTCCTTTCTGCACTTGTGCGGGAAACATGTGCTACCTTAGAATAAGGCCGGAAATCACACCCAGAAGGGCGGTAAGTCCTATCAGCTGCTGCAGGGACAAGGTCGCAGGGGGCGCCCCGCACCCCGCACGGCCCTCCCGGCGCCCCGCCTGGAACGTCCCCGCCCCAGACGCCACACACGCAGCCTACAGCAGACGGGCGGCAGGAGGATGCACCTGCCACGGGACAGCGAGGCCAACGGCGGCCCAAACCCAGCAACCAGGGTGGTCGCCCGGCCGTGAAATCACGTAGGAAACTGCACACGCACGCAGGACGGTGCTTTGGCGTGCCCGGAGCAGTCTTTCCGCACGCGCAAAACACGTTCCCTCGACTGCTTATAAATCCCTCTCCTACTCTAAAGCCCCGAGACACAGACTGTTTAATTAAATGAAGCAAAATTAATCTTGCTCTGTGACTCGCTCCCCAGCTCTGACCTTTTCCCTCATATAGGAAGATGCTACAATATCAGCATCTACTGGAGGAAGGTCTGTGTCCTCCAGAACTCACGTGTCAGATCCTGCCCCCCAATGTGATGGCGTCAGGAGGCGGGCCTTTGGGAGGTGACTGGGTCGTGAAGGTGGAGCCCCAGCAGAGGGACTAGTACCCTCTAGAAGAGACCCCGGGAGCCCCAGGTCCCCGCCCCCCCCCGCCCCCATGTGAAGATGCAGTGTGAATGAAGCTTGTGACCTGAGACCTGGAAGCAGGCCCTGGCCCGGCCGGGCCAGCACCCTGGTCTCGGGCCTCCAGCCTCCAGAACCATGAGAAACAAGGCTGTGTTGTTCAGAGGCCGCCGGCCTGCGGGGCTTGGTTACAGCGGCGCGAGCGGACTGAGCCCCAACCCACAGCCCGTCAGCCTAGAAACGTCTACTCTAGGGCTCACGAGGCATCCCATAAGGGAGGACGTGCTGCAGACACCCTGGCTCCTGGCCCTGCCGGGTGAGCCAGCACCATCAGCAAGCTCCGCGTGAACCCGGAGAGAAAGCTCCACGTGGACTGACTTCGCCAGGGTTTCAAGAGCAACCCAGCTCGTGAGCCTTGATCGGAAACGGATGAAATAGGAACTGATGAGCTCTGCAGCCCCCGCGCCCGGAAGGGTCCCCTCGAGCATCATGAACCAGGCGCAGAGCGTCCCCCATCCTTTAGGGAGACTCTCCCCGGGAGCAGCCTGATGCTTCTGGAAACACACGAGGACGTGCAGGTCACTGGGGGGCGCGTATGCACTTTCTGCCCCTGGGCACCAACTGCTGCCCCAACGGCTTAACAGCCTTCCTGTTCCTCCTGCCGCCCCTCACTTGCTACTCCCGGGGGACATCTCGAGGGCCCAGGGAACCGCGCTGAGGGAGATGGGGCAATGCCCCCGGCTGCGATGACGCCTCCTTCCAGAGGCTGCATTTCAAACACGAGATCGAATACGCTCCCATTCCCAGTATCTGGAGAAAGAGGTGTCATCACTGCGGACTCCAGAGACACACGAACAGTTGAGGAAATGCAGGCAGCTCTGTGCGCACACGGCCCACACCGTGCAGGGGGTACCCCGATTTCTCAGTAACCGCAGACCGCCAGAACTCACCCGCGAGGAAACAGACAGCCTGCCCGGTACCGTAAGCGCCAAAGCATCTGAATTCACGGTGAGGAACCTTCTGAAAAAGCCATCCCCAGACCCGGATGGCTTTACCGGCAAATTCCACCAAACATTTAAGGAGTAACAGCCATTTCACACAATCTCTTCCAGAAAACAGAAGAGGAAGAAAAGGTTTCCAACCTAGATGAGGCCGGGATCACTCTGATAACAAAACCAGACGAACACTGCACGGAAAGACTGCCGACCTGTATCCCTCACACACAGATGCAAAAATCCTCAAGAAAATATCCATAAACAGAATCCGATGTGTACGTAAAGGTACGCCACAACCAAATAGAGTTCATCCCCGGACGCGAGGCTGGCTCCATATGCAAATCAGTAAATGTAACACAGCTTGCTGGGAGTCCACGTACGAAAAACCACCTGAGTGTATCGACTGATGTAGAAAAAGCCCCAGAAATAATTCGGTGTTCCCTCAAGATAAAATCAGCGAGCGAGGCACAGAAAGGCGGGGACCCCACACCCTGATAAAGGGCGTCTGTGAAGAAACCCACAGCCAACAAGGACCGCAGTGGGGAGACTGAACGCTCTCCCCCGAGACAGGGACAACCGGATGTCCCCTCTCCCTGCTCCTGCCTGACTCTGCAGCAGAGGCCTGGCCAGGGAAGGGGGCAAGAAAAATATATACAATACATACAAGTTAGCAAAGATGAAATAAAGAGACAGAAGGATTGCCTCTTTTATTTTTTTCCTCTTTTGTTTTCTGGAAGAGACTGTGTGAAATGGCTGTTACCCCTTAAATGTTTGGTGGAATTTTCCGGTAAACCCATCCGGGTCTGGGGATGGCTTTTTCAGAAGGTTCCTCACCGTGAATTCAGATGCTCTGGTGCTTACGGTACCGGGCAGGCTGTCTGTTTCCTCGCGGGTGAGTTCTGGCGGTCTGCGGTTACTGAGAAATCGGGGTACCCCCTCCACGGTGTGGGCCGTGTGTGCACAGGGCTGTCTGTGGCATCTCCTTATTATCTCATGTTGGAAAGCCTAAGGAATCTCTAAAAAGGAGCTCTCTGAATCAACAAGAAAGTTTAGCAAAGTCACAGGACACGAGGTCCCCAATGTGAAATGAGCCCTGCATCTGCGTGCTCCACGATGATAGTAAACTGCTAAGCTGAACTTAACCGCCATTAGAACGCTATGCTCTGTAAAAGATCCAGTTACAAGAATTAAAAGACAAACACAGAGAAAGTACCTGCAAGTCGTGTATCCAATAAAGAACTTGTATTCGGAACACGTGACAAACTCTCAGCACTCGACAGGAAGAAAACAAATGATCCAGTTAAAACGTGAGCGGAAGACCCCAGACAGACACTGGGTCGGCGTGGATGTACAAATGGCAAAGGAGCACGTGGGAAGATGGCCAACGTCATCAGCCATGGGGACGTGCCAATGAAAGCCACAATGAGACACACCGTCCACACGCGGGGATGGCCGAAAAGGCAATAAGTAGCGACACCAAGTGCAGGTGAGGATGTGGAGCTACTGAATGGTTGCTGGGTCTGCAGACTGAACAACTATGCCGTCGTGCCGTAAGATGCTGCAACCACTCCAGGAGACGTTCTGGTGCTTTCTGATAGAGTAACACACGTGCTTACCCTATGATCTAGTAATTCTACTCCTGGGCATTCATCCCAAGGAAACAAAGCTGTGCCTTCAGGGAACCCACAAGTGTTCAAGCATGCGATGGAATGCTATAGTGAAACAGATGCACTGTCCCTCACGCAGCACGATGCTGAGTGGAAGGGGCCAGCGCGGAAGGCAACCCACCACACGGCTCCACATATTAGCTGTTCCTGAAAGGTTAACTCAGGGACCGAGAAGATCAGGTATAGTGGGTAGTTATGGGTGAACACAAAGGGAGAGAACAGGATAGGTTGGGGGCCGGGGGGAGGTATGGAACTGTTCTGTGTCCAACCATGGTGGTGGTCACACAGATCTATACAAGCTCTAACGCTCATAATAGAACTGTACCCCTCGGGGTGCCTGGGGGGCTCAGTCGGTTGAGCCTCCGACTTCGGCTCAGATCACGATCTCGCGGGTCGTGGGTTCGAGCCCCCGTGTCGGGCTCTGTGCTGACAGCTCAGAGCCTGGAGCCTGTTTCAGATTCTGTCTCCCCCTCTCTGTCCCTCCCCTGCTTGCTCTCTAGCTCTCTCAAAATAAATAAAAATTTAAAATAAAAATTAAAAAAAAACCCACCCAACAGGGGTGCCTGGGGGGCTCAGTCGGTTGAGCCTCCGACTTCGGCTCAGATCACGATCTCGCGGGTCGTGGGTTCGAGCCCCCGTGTCGGGCTCTGTGCTGACAGCTCGGAGCCTGGAGCCTGTTTCAGATTCTGTCTCCCCCTCTCTGTCCCTCCCCTGCTTGCTCTCTAGCTCTCTCAAAATAAATAAAAATTTAAAATAAAAATTAAAAAAAAGCCACCCAACAGGGGTGCCTGGGTGGCTCAATCGGTTAAGCGTCCGACTTCGGCTCAGGTCACGATCTCGCGGTCCGTGAGTTCGAGCCCCGCGTCAGGCTCTGGGCTGATGGCTCGGAGCCTGGAGCCTGCTTCCGCTTCTGTGTCTCCCTCTCTCTCTGACCCTCCCCCATTCATGCTCTGTCTCTCTCTGTCTCAAAAATACATAAACGTTAAAAAAATTTTTTTTTTAAAAATTTAAAAACGACACACACGCCTTAGTCACAAACGCGTTACTGCTGAAAACCGTTAACCGTCATCCGAGCTTTTGGCGAGTTGCAGGCACGGACCACGGATCACCGTGACACATATCATGATAAGGAAAGGGCGGGAGATACCGTGGGACGCAGGCTTCCCACAGACCTTCAGTCTGTAAAAAACGCGGTTATCGGCAAAGCACGCGAAAATAAAGTGCAATAAAAGGAGGTGTGCCTGTGTGCACATGGGATTGTGATGTTTTCAGAAACGCTTTCGTTTCTTAGCCTGACACAGAAGGACGAATACTTTGTAATTCCATCTGTTCGAGGTCCCCTGAGGGTCAAGCTCACAGAGACGGAGACATGGTGGGCGCCAGGGGCCGGGGAAGGGCTGGGGACTTATTATGTAATGCGGACAGAGTTTCAGGAAGATGAGAAAGTTCTGGGGACAGATGGTGGCGGTGGTTTCACAACAACGTGAACGTCCTTAATGTCACCAAACTGTACCCTTGAAGATGGTTAGAGGGGCGTCTGGGTGACTCAGTCCGTTAAGTGTCCGACTTTGGCTCTGGCCGTGATCTCACGGCTCTTCAGTTTGAGCCTCGTGGTGGGCTTTCTGCTTTCAGCCCAGAGCTTCAGAAACTCTCTCCCCGTCCCTCGTTCCCCGCCATCTCTCTCTCTCCCTCTCAATAAATAACTAAAACTAAAAAAAAATGGCTACAATGGCAGGTTTACAAACTGTACTTGCATGGGGCGCCTGGGTGGCACAGTCGGTTAAGCGTCCGACTTCAGCCAGGTCACGATCTCGCGGTCCGTGAGTTCGAGCCCCGCGTCAGGCTCTGGGCTGATGGCTCGGAGCCTGGAGCCCGTTTCCGATTCTGTGTCTCCCTCTCTCTCTGCCCCTCCCCCGTTCATGCTCTGTCTCTCTCTGTCCCAAAAATAAATAAACGTTGAAAAAAAAATTTTTAAAAAAAACAAACTGTACTTGCATAAAAATAAAACAATACAGCGAGTCATAAAAGCAAGCAGGAAGAGACTTGAAGGCAGCTCTCGCTGGAGACGCATCGCTGTTCTGTCCAGCCGGCAGGCTCCCTTACGCACGGGACGGGGTCTGTTCACACGGTCACCGGGACCAAAGCAGAGACCGGTGGTCACTCTGTCCAATCCTCTGGATTTTCAAAGACTCACTCTTTGCTCCCTACAGGAGGCAACCAAAACCTAAGTAAAACACATCCAAGGTCTGACGAACCAGCCTGCACTTTCAGCCACGACTGGGCGGACCAGAACACGGAACCTCATGCAGACACACACGGCCACAGAGACTCCGGGCAAATCAGTCCGTGACAGATGGTCGGACCCTCTGCGTCCTCTCCTCCTGGGGCTCTCCCCAGGGGAGGGGGCAGAGAAAGCAGGTGGGTGGTGCCCCCACCGCAGCAGGTCCGGACCCCCAGCAGCCTCACCGTGTGGTGTGGCCCACACTCCAGATTTGGAAAACCTGCAGCCACTTTGTAGACCCCCGGGCGCCAGCCTCTGGGCGTGAGCCCTCCTGTCGCCCCACTGGCTGCCGAGAAACTTAGCCCCAAAGATGGGCAAATGCGAACTGCAGCATACGGACCCCTGGTACCAAGAACCAGCGACAGATAAACACAGTATGACTCATGCATCCAGCTCTGTGTGGCGCAAGCCTTCTGCAGGAATCAACCTCCCCTTAAACTCTGCGTTGGTGCCCGAGTCAAGAAATCGCGTCCTTTTAATCCAAATAAGAACATCACAAACATTGTGCTGGACACACACTGATCCGAACGTCTCCAAGTTCTTCATTTCCAGGAATACCACCCCCCCCCACCCGCCCCTGCGTACACAGAGAGGGCCCAGCAAATAATCTCTGTAAACTGCATCTGGTTCCCTCCTTTCCGGGGGGGCGAGGCCGCTCTCCCCGAGACCTCCCCGCAGAACCTCAGCTTCAGAGCACGTGGACCAGCTCACCCACTGTCAGCCCCTCCAGGTTTTACCTTGCCCAGAACATCCTGGACGAGGCTGGGGCAGAAAGCATGGGAACCAGCAGGCACACGTCCGCACAGACGTGTGTCCCTCAAAGAGGAGCAAGACTCAGGAGGCGTTTTCACTTAATTTGCCCCGTTCCTCCTGCTGAACCTTTCCCGGTGAAATGTGGGGGCTGATGTCAGGTCTCAGGTCTGTCCCGGTGTGCCCCCAGGGGTGCCGGCTGTGGAGCCCCGGATGCCCCGCCAGACCACCCTGGAAAACTCCAGAAGGCACTCCTGAGAGGAGTAGCCAGGGCGTTAGACCCTGGGGGCAGGCCTGGAGCTGCCGTCTCGCTCAGGCACCTGCTGTCACCATCGGCCCCTGTCCCCCAGCGCCGGGGCCGGCACATTCTAATCAGCCCCCCGCAGTGGGCAGGGGCAGGTTCAGGTGCCCACGGGGCGGCCCACCAGCCCTGCAGAAGGACCAGGGTCCGCGCCCGTGGACCCCAGAGCAGCCACAAACAGGTACACCCCGGCCGCCGGGAAACAGGGAGAGCAGAGGCTTCGCGGGACGCGTCCGAGGCCGGGGCACGCGGCACCCACACGGTGACCTCGCAGACCCAGGAGTGAGGGGGGCCTGTGGACCTGGGTGTCGGGGGACCCTCCTCTCTGAGCCTCGCCCGTGGGGGAGCCGAGCCACACGCCGAGCACCGGGCCCCGACACCTGTGCCCGTCGCACTGCCTGCCCCGCTGAGCCCCTCCAGGCTCCGGGACCAGCCTCCTCCCTCTGCCATCCACTCTCTCACTTGCTCCCCTCCAACACCAGACCTGACGGAAGAGAGGGAGAAATCACCTCCTTTACCATTCTGGGGGGGCCCGGAGCACCGCTCCCTGCTTTCCTCCACTTCCCCGCCAGGCGGGGTCAGTTCCAAACCCACAAAAATGGCCAGCCGTGCCCGCCCCAGGACACCACACTGCTTGTCTTCTGTTTGACCCTGATTATTTATCATCAAATTAGCAGGCTGGTCAAGAGGCCGGATAAGAGGGGGCCAGGAGGACAGGAGGCCAGCCTCCGAAGCTCACGAGGGGTGGGGACAGAACGGCAAGACCTCAACCTGAACAAAGGTTTTTCACAGAAAAAGAAAGTACCAGAAGGCACAGCACCAAAGTCTCCAGCTAGTACACACCCCGCCCGCGTCCAAGCAGGGAGTGAGGCGTGTTCTCGAGGATTGCCCGAGTCCACATGGGGAGTGAGGCCTTTGGTTAGTACACGCCTCCCCGTGTCCATGTGGGGAGTGCGGCGCGTTCTGGAGGGAGGCGGACAGGAATCATCCCCGGAGGCTCACGGGGAGGCCCTCAGCGCCAGCCCGAATAAGCTCAGGCCCAGGGAGGCCCCGGGTCAGTGAACGCGGGCTCGGCCTGCTCCCAACACCCACAGACTAGAAATGTCACCTTCTTCCACGCCAGGGCTGGCTGCTCCCCTGGCATCTGGGGATGAGCCCTGGGTTGCACCCACTCAGGTAGGTCATCCCGGTGAGCACCCCGAGCAAGCTCACTCACCGTACCTGTGGCCTGCCACGGGGTTGAGGCACTTGGGGATACTGATTGGCGCAGTGGCTAATTTTATGTGTCAGTTTGGCTGGACCACGGTGCCCGATACTTGGTCAAGCAATTCCAAGGGCTTCTGGGAAGGGATGTTTGGATTGGAGTTAACATTTAAATCAGGACGCTTTGAGTAAAGCAGATCACCCTCAAGAATGTGAGTGGGCCTTGTCCAATGAGTTGAAGGTCTTAGCAGAAAAAAGAGTCCTTCCCCCCTCCCCCTACACACACACACACACACACACACACACACACACACACCCCGTCAGTTCCTTTTCTCTAAAGAACCCTGACTGACTGATATAATGGGACACAGCCCTCCAGATGCCACCCAGCCTGAGCCACCCCACTCCCAAGCAGAACCTCACCCCTGTGAGCACCCGGCGCCCCATGAACGGTTCCAGGAACAGCCACGTGTGTGGACCACAGGGGACCCACAACCCAGCGTGTGGGCGCACGGCTGTCCCCCAGAAAGACATGCTGCATCACGTACAATGTCGAGATCAATTCTCTACCACTCCAGACAAGCGAGAGGCACGGAGGCAAGTGGGCAATGAGTTTTATCATGGGGCTAAAATATAATTGAGACGGACGAAAACAAGTTCCACGAGCCTCCTATCAGGCAGACACCCCTCAACCTGTGAAGGCCTCTTCCAACGCAGTCAAGATGTGCTGCGCCCTAATTTCCAGGAGCACACACGTGCCCGCACACACATATGCCCACACGTATGCACACACACGCGCACACAGCCAACGACAAACACCAACTCCTTTCTCTGGGCCCCACCATCCACGGGGCCCAGCCCGCACAGCCAAGGCTGACCGTAGCCTGCCGGAGAGCACTGGACATGAGGGGCTCTGTACCCTCGGGACACCCCACCCCGATGGGCCACAGGAAGCAGGCAATGGCCCTGCTGGTCTCCAATCTGGACTCATCTGTGTTTGTTAAACAACTTCCAGGTGAACGGCCTTCAAACAGGCTTTGCTTCTGGGGCGCCTGGGTGGTTCAGTCGGTCAAGCAAGTGTCTGACTTCCGCTCAGGTCATGATCTCCCAGTCTGTGGGCTCAAACCCCATATCAGGCTCTGTGCTGACAGCTCAGAGCCTGGAGCCTGCTTCGGGTGCTGTCTCCCTCTCTCTCTGCCCCTCCCCCCCCACTTGAGTTTTTCCCCTCTCTCCCTCTCTCAAAAATAAATAAACATTAAAAAAAAAAACAGGCTTTGCTTACTTTCCCAGAAGACTCTTCCCTATGACAACACTCACCGAGATACACGAAGAAAAGTGGTCAAGGATGTGGCAGACTGGGAAACTCCCAAATCTCCACCATGGGGGAGGGACGCCAAGCGCAGGGCCCTCACGGCGCCACGCACGGCTTCCCGGCAGGTCTCCGAGCACGCTTGTCTACACCACAGCGCCGCGCCCTCCAGGGTGTGACCACACCTTCAGGAAACCGCCATGTTGTATGAACGCACGTGTACACACACACACACGTGTGTGACAGGGAAGACACACGTGTGTGACGGGCCAGAACTCTGAAACGCAGCTGTCAACGGCACACACCCTGGGCCCGAGGAGGCACGGTCTTGCTTCGTTTTCCAGAGAAGAAAAATGTCACTAAAATAAAGGAAAAGTTAGTCAGCATATCTGACTTCCTGTTCACACCAAAAATTCAACAAGTGTTTCTGCAGAAACGCCACTTAACAGAAAAGGCCCCACCGGCAGAGATAAAACTCGCATCAAAAGACAAGAGGCCCTTTCCTGTTTCCCCTCTGAGTCAATGAAACAACGACTTTCCACGGCGCTCTCGCTGGTAGAACCCCCCCCCCCCGCCCCCCCGGGTGCAGAAAGCAGCCGCGGTTTCCATCTTCCTGCTGATAAAGTCCCGCAGAAATACATCCTGGAGAAAGTGAAGGGCGGCCAGCCCGGGGCCACCAGCCCCACGACCGTCTCCCTGGCCTTCTGGCGGGCGACGGAAGGTCGCCAAGAGCACCCACCCAGAGCCCGTGGACGCGGGTCTTTGGACGGGAAATTAGGTCAAGATCAGGGAGTTACGATGAGAGCATCCTGGGTCATCGGGGTGGTCACCGAATCTACTGACAAGTGTCCTGACGGGAGACACGCAGGGGACAGACACAGGGGAGGTGGCCGGCTGAGGACGGAGACACAGGCTGTGGGCCATGCGAAGGGACGTCTGGAGCCTCCGGAAGCTGGAAGAGGCAGGGAGGACCCTCCCCTAGGTCCCCAGAGGCAGCATGGCCCTGCCCCCACCTTGATTTGGATTTCTGGCCTCAGAACTGGGGGGGGGGGGAGCATTCATTTCTGTCCTCTAAGCCTCCACGTTGGTGACGCCTTGCTACGGTGGCCCCGGGACCACGCGTGTGTGCACGTGATTCCAGGAGGCGTGGGCACGGTTCCCTCACTGCCGGTTCACCAGAGCCGGGGAGCGTGCGGGATGAACCCACAGTATCGCGTTCCCGGCACCTGTCAGGGCCACGCTCCACTCCTCCCGGGGCACCGCACCCCCCGGCCGCCGCCCTCTCCCAGGAGCCCGCGCCTCCGCCACTCCGCGGCACGACCGAAGACCTCCGACCCTGAAACCCGCGTGGGCTCGCGGCTCCGTGGGCCACAGCAGGGACATCCGTCCGGGCTCCCACGTGTGAGGCCCCCGCTGGGAGATCCGCCCGCCGAGGGCTGCGGTCCGTGCCGGCTGGTCCCCTCGTGTGTCAGGCAGGCCCCGGCACGGAGGCTGCGGAGGCCAGGACCGCCCGCCACGCTGTCCCCCACGGCGTGGCCTTCAGGCCACGGCAGCCACAGGGCCGCGGGCCCCTCGTGTGGCATCTCAGTGCTCCAGGCTCTGAGCGGGCACGAGGCCACAGACCCGCAGGGAGGACGGAGACCGCGGGCCCGCACCGGCAGCGACGGCGGAGGTACAACCGCAGCTCTCGTCCCCACGCAGCGCCCTGCGGCTTTTGCGCGAGTCCCCACTCACACCCGCCGGCCACACTGTAACGGCCACCCTGCGGGCGCGGAAACGGGGACACGCACAAGCAACGGGACAGAGCCAGGGGGCAGGGCGACACGCGGGGGTGTGCGTTGCAGAGGCCACAAGGAGCAAAGCCCAGGGGCGTTCTGGGCACCGCACGGCAGGGCTCCGTTTGGAGCAAAGCCAGGCTGTGTGCGTGTTACCGTAAAGCGTGCAAACCTCTCCCCGCGGAGGGAGGTGGAGAGAGAGGGAAGCAGGGCAGTCGGATGGTTCTGCGGCTGCCCCTCTCTGTTGGTGTGACCTTCCCTTGCATTTCAAGTCAAGCCAGGAAGCGGAGACAGGCCGCCACCAAGCTGGGCAGGGGACGCACCACAAGGCGGCGTGGGTGGCCGCGGGCAGGGGTGGCTGGAGGGCGGGGGCCCCTGCTGGGGGAACGAGCTCTCCTGCTGTCCGTGGGCGGCTGCTGCTTCTCGCTGCCCCACAGCAGGATGGCCAGGAGGAGGTCACTCTGAGGGCGAAGACGACGACCCAGGCCACGGCCACGTTTCCCTCCAAGACCGATCCCCCTTCGTCTCCGAGCACACAGGCGTCTGCACCTTCCAGGGGCAAAGACCATTTACCAGCGTCGCCCCAGCTCCTGTCTCCGGGGAGCCCCCGCCACGCAAAGTCCGTCAGCTTCCGGCAAAGCCCCTTCCAGAGGCAGCTCTGGACGAACGAGCCAGGCCGCTGCCCCTCGTGCTGGCCCGGGGTCCGGGGAGCCCGACAGCTGCTGTGTTTGGAAAACAGCTTCCTGTCTGGTTTAGCATCTGCAACCTAGTAAGTGCTAGCAAAGGCCTGCAAACAGCCGTGGCCCGAATCTCTGCAGGAGCCTCCCGCTCACCCGGGACGAGGCGCACGGGGTGCCGGCGGCTTCCTCTCTGGCCGAGAGGAGGGACAGCATTAGCTCTGGCGACAAGGGGACGAGGGCGGAGCTGGCTACTCTCTCCACACAAAGAGGTGTGCTCATCGGACATGGAGCTCTTTTCTGCTCCCGGCAGGCCCGCGCCTGGCTCGGGGCTTGTCACGGGGCCCATGCAGGTGACGGGGACCTGCCTCTCCCCAGAGGCCACTCTCCAGGACCTCAGCACTCAGAATCGATTTTAAAAATCACATTCCCACCACCTCCTGGGGTTGCTGTGGAAACCAAGCCTGTCCCCGTGTGGTCTTGTCCACAGAGCCAGGGGACCGTGGGCCCCACACAGGAGGCCCGAGGGAACCGGGAGCAGTCGCGGGATCCCACATTTGAAACCCAAGCCTCTCCCTCGGGTTTCAGAGGCCTGCCGGGAGTCCGGTTCTGCCTGCTCAGCGCCGGGACCCAGCCGTGACCCAGTTTCCCAGCCCTGTGGCTCCCGAGCGTGCAGCTCCACGGTGGCCAGTGGTCCCAACCCACGCCTGGCCACAGACACAGACAGACCCAGACCAACGATAATGAGAAATACGTAGATTACGTCATGCCAGCGTGTTAACCGTCCACGCAGTCGCACCCCGAGTCGGACACCAGGGGGGCGTCTTCAATCCGGGGGGTGGGCAGAAGCAGCTTCTAAAGAAGATGCGACCGAGCAAACATCAGAGGTATTGTCTGCAGTGAAGGGCAAGTGCTCTGTCGAGGAAAACTTTGGTTCTGGTGGCGGCTGTACACACGTGTGTGTTGTGTGCATCCGTGTTGTGTGTGCACGTGTGTGCGTGTCAGGTATGCACATGTGCACATGTACTGTGTGCATGGGTGTGCTGTGCGTGCACACCTGTGCACTGGTCACAGTATAAAATGCACGTCTTACCCGTGAGTCACCGTCAGGGTCTGAATGCAGCCAGGCTTCCTGACTGCCGTGAAGTTTTAATGCTCTTTTTTTTTTTTTAAACTTTTTTTTGCATGTTTATTTTTGAGAGAGAGAGAGAAAGAGAGTGTGAGTGGGGGAGGGGCAGAGAGAGAGGGAGACACAGAATCGGAAGCAGGCTCCAGGCTCCGAGCCGTCAGCCCAGAGCCCGACGCGGGGCTCGAACTCACGGACCGCGAGATCGTGACCTGCGCCGAAGTCGGACGCTCAACCGACTGAGCCACCCAGGCGCCCCTTAATGTTCTAACAGAAAATGTTTTTGAAAATACTACAGATAACTGCAACCTCTCCAAAGCTCGTTTTCAAACATGACACCGAGTGCCACATGCCTCCCACTTCCAAGTTTGCCAAGAAGAGATCTTTCACGGTCACCGCACGCTCCCGCTCGGGAGCCGGCCCTCACCCACCGGCCGATGTGGCCGCTCGGCTTCCCACAGTATGTTCGCCGCTTAAGAGTTCGACAAACAGTAAAACACCCACCTGCTCTTTCAGCGAGGCAGGTATGACGAGCCTACGAGAATCGCGCTGGGCTCTCGGGACTGGTGTGTGTGTGTGTGTGTGTGTGTGTGTGTGTGTGTAACACGCTCAAGAGAAATGGGAGACAGGTGACACACACCAAGGGCAACACAGGAGGACGTCGAGACCCACCTTGTGGCCACAGCTCCACGGAATGACAACAGTGCAAGGCCCCTTCTTGGCAAACTTGGAAACGGGAGGCGCGGGGAACTCAGTGTCATGTTGAAAACCAAGCTTTAGAGAGGTTGAGGCGCATTTATGATATTTTCAAAAGCACAGGCCATGACTTCCAGGGTGAACCACAGACCCTCACTGCATCTACGGCCCTGGAACGGGCGGGTCGTACCATGTGACGTGCTTGCCGATCTCCCATCCCGTGGCCACGTTCCACACTGTGATTTCTGGAGACTCGCTGGTTTCGCTGTAACTGCTCATCTCTGACCCTCCCTCGGTGGCTTCTGCTTTTACAAACACTGGCAAATGCCCTCTCCAATAAATGCCTCGGACGCTGTGTGCAGAAAGCACACGTCCCTGCAGGCTTCAAGTCCCAGTCCCTGGGCCTGCATCGGGGGTTCGCCACCTCCTGGCTGAGTGACCCCGTGAAAACTTTCTCCTTCTCTCTGTTCTCCAGGGCCTCACCCATAAAAAAGGGGAGTCCCGTGGCCAGGATTCCGCGAGATGGGGACAGAATGCATCCGGCACATCGCTCACAATGTGGTTCTCACGGAAACAGCCATAACGCCTCCCGTAACGGCCTCCCGTGCCCATCCCCGCCTTTCCAATGCATCAGTCAGGGGCGCCAGATGCACCCCTCCACTTGGGCCCGATGGCACCAATCCCTGCTCTGACGCCTGCAACCTAACTGTATGAGTCCACCTATGTGATGTTCCGGAAAAGTCTACGGGCACAGGAAATGGAACTGCAGGGGGTCAGGGGCGGGGGGAGAAAGATCTGACTCCAGAGGGCACGAGGAAGTCTGCGGAAGGAGATTTTCCACATCCTGATTCGGTGGCGGTTACATGACTGTGCATCAGAACTCACACGACAGGACGCGGCAAGGGGTGAATTCTGCTCCAGACAAATTCCACGTCAGGAAATCTGACTTAAAAACACAAACCAGCACCCAGCAGCACAGGCCTCGGCACCCACTCCTGTGGCCTCCAGGGTCTGGCACGTCCTGAACACACTCCTCACCCGAGGCCCCAGCCCAACACCCCCCCCCCCTGCCCCCCAAGGCCACTTCTGCTGGTGCTCTCCAGACAGAACCCGTGTGCAGAGAGAGGGCCCCGTGTCCTGCTCGGCTCTCTCAGCTCTGCCTTCTCCCACTCTGGGACACCTGCTGGACCACCGGGAACTATAGACGAATCCCTCCTCCTTAAGGTGCTCAACTCCGGCCGCGTGTCAGAATGACCCGAGCAGCTGGGCAAAACCACTGGCCCGTGCCCTCCCTCCCATCGGGACTCGGATGTGACTGGGTGGGTGCGGGGTCCGGCACCGGAAGTCTCCAGGCTCAAACCGGACAGGGAGCCTCATGCAGATTCTACAGACATTCGAAGGATAATAAAGGAATACTGTGGGCAACTCGACTCCAACAAGTTTGACAGCTTGCAGGAAATGGACAGACTCCTTGAAACACACGAATCACCAGGACTCACCTACAGAAAATGTCATCAGCCCTAGGTCAGGAAACCAAATTCATACCTGAAAAGAGAACCCCAGGTGGCTTCGCTAGTAAATCCTATCAAACATTGAAGGAAGAAACAACACTGCCCCATGCAAGCTCTTTGTTAAAAAAATAAATAGGGGCATCTGGGTGGCTCAGTCAGCTAAGCGTCCGACTTCTGCTCAGGTCATGATCTCGCGGTCCATGAGTTCGAGCCCCACCTCGGGCTCTGTGCTGACAGATCGGAGCCTGGAGCCTGCTTCCGATTCTGTGTCTCCCTCTCTCTCTCTCCACTCCTCCCCTGCTCATGCTCTCCCTTTCTCTCTCAAAACTGGATAAACATTCAAATAAATAAATAAATAATAAAGGGGCACCTGCATGGCTCAGTCGGTTAAGCATCCGACTTTGGCTCAGGTCGCAATCTCGCAGTTCGTGAGTTCGAGTGCCACGTCAGGCTCTGTGCTGACAGCTTGGAGCCTGGAACCTGCTTCGGATTCTGTCTTCCTCTCTGTCCCTCCCCCGCTCTCTCTCTCTCTCTCAGAATAAATAAATAAACTTAAATAAATAAATAAATGAAAAAGGAATTCTTCCTAAATCATTGTGTAGGTTCAACATTACCCTAATACTGAAACCAGACAGGTATTACAAAAAAAGAACACGATACTGATACCTCATGAGTATAGTTAAAAACGTCCTTAATAAAATTGTAGCAAACTGAATCCAGCAATATATAAGAAAGATAATACATCATGACCATCTGGAGTTTGTAACAGGAAGGCATGGTTGTTTAACATGCAAAAATTAATCAACATAATTCACCATAATTATGGAAAAAAAAAAGAAAACCCACACAGTCATCTCCAAGATACAGAAAAAGCATATGACAAAATTCAACATCCATTTACGATAGAAACTCAGCAAATGAGAAACCTTCTTCACCCTCATAAAAGGCGTCTACATAAAATCTTCACCTAACATCATATTTCACGAAAAAGGCGTTAAGTTCTTTCTTCCCATAATTGGGAACTGGGAACAACATCCACTTCCGTCACTGCTGCGAAACATTATACTGAAAACCCCAGACAACAGAATAAAAAGAGAAAAACAAAAAGCATTCCAACTGGAAAGAAAGAGGCAAAACGGTGCCTCTTCGTAACCGTCAGGATTATCTACGTGCATAATCTTAAGGGGCTCCGTGAAAAGCTACTCAAGTAAACTTAGAAAGGTCACAGGACAAACAATATAAAAATATCAACTATATTTCCATACACTCGCAAGAAACTGGAAAATAAAACCTTAAGAAATCCATTCATAATAGCATTCAACATGGACTACTTATGAACAAATCTGATAAAACACGTATAAAACCTGCACCTGGGCCACGGCAGGTCACTAGAGACACGAGGGGAGGTGAGCGCAGACAGAAGGGCGGCCATACCTGCCGGCTGGGAGACTCGGTCCTGTTAAGATGTCAATCTCCTCCAACTCGCTCTAAGGAGTTCAGGCAATCACCTCAAAATCCAAGCACGCGTTTTTACAGAAGTTGACAAGCTGATTTTAAATTCACATGGAAATGCAAAGGGTCTAGAAGAAGACAAAACCATCCTGGAAACAAAACCCAGTTGGGAGACTACCCAACTTCAGGACTTTTTATAAGGCGGCAATCATAAAGACACAGCGGCTGGGGGCTGATGAGGAATAAGCCATAATGGGCCAGAATCAAGGCCAGAAACAAAACGACTCGGATAAACTCAGTCACCTCCCAACATGCCAAGAGAACACCACGACAAGGGCCGTTTCTTCCAAAGAGCTGGAGCAGCCGGTTATCCAACGTGGAAAGCAGCGAACCCCTATCCTCAGCCCTTTCCAATTAAACACTAATTCACAATGGATGAGACCCAAACGCAGGAGATAAAACCGTAATGTTTTCAGAAGAAAACCCAGGAGAAAAATCTTCCTGACCACGCCTTTGGCAAAGATTTCGTAAACAGGACACAAATTACTACAAACAACAGATAAAATTGGATTTAATCAGAACTGAAAACATGTGCCCTTCGAAAGAGTTCATGAATAAAAAAAAAAGTGAGGTGCCTGGGGGGCTCAGTCGGTTAAGCATCCGACTTCGGCTCAGGTCACGATCTCACGGTCCGTGGGTTCAAGCCACACGTGGGGCTCTGTGCTGACAGCTCAGAGCCTGGAGCCTGCTTCGGATTCTGTGTCTCCCTCTCTCGCTGCCCCTCTCCTGCTCATGCTCTGTCTCTCTCAAAAATAAATAAACATTTTTAAAAACTTAAAAAAAAAAAGGCAAGCTAAAGGCAGGGAAAATATCTGCAATACAAATAAAGGACCTGAATCCAGAGTATGTAAACAACTCTCAGAATATAAGAACACAACCCCACTCAAAAGCGGGCAGGAGTTTTGCGCAGGTACTTAAAAGAATATTCACGGCTAGCTAGTAAACGCAGGTAAAGCTGTTCCACCAAAATCTTAAGCATACAGCACACAACACACCAGAAGAGCGAAGATTAAAGATGGTGACAGCCAGCGTCGGCAGGGCTGGGAAACCGTCCCTTGGCATGTCAGCGCGGGGATGTGAAATGACACGTCTGCCTGTTCCTCAGACGGTTAAACAGACGCTGCACCCGTGCGGAGCTGCCCAGGAGGAAGAAAGCACACGTCAGCAGCAAGACGTGCACACGCACACAAGCATTGCGTATCGGTTTTTGCTACAGAGTACACATGGTGTTAACATTTACCACTTGATGTTTTTAATTATTTTTTTTTAATGTGCATTTATTTTTGAGAGAAAGAGAGACGGAGCGTGAGCGGGGGAGGGGCAGAGAGAGAGGGAGACACGGAATCCGAAGCGGGCTCCAGGCTCCGAGCCGTCAGCACAGAGCCCGACGCGGGGCTCGAACTCACGAACGGCGAGATCACGACCTGGGCCGAAGTCAGACGCTCAACCGACTGAGCCCCCCCAGGCGCCCCGACATTCACCATTTCAAAGTGTACGATTCAGTGACACTGAGTACCTTCACAGCACCCTGGAAGCATCACCACTGTCTTCACCCCAGAAGGAACGGCACACGCCTTATACAGTTTCCCCGTCCCCCCCCCCCCGCCCCCCGAGCCCCAGGCAACTGCTGCTGTTCTGTCTCCGGGGACCTGCCCGCTCCAGACATCACAGGGTCACCCTACATTTCGCGCCTCGAGGAATCGCCACACTGCTTTCCAGAGTAGCTGCGCCATTTCCCGTTCCCCCCAGCAAGCCCCGGGGGTTGTAAGGTCTCCACACGCTCCCCTTCGTTATTTTCCTCTCTGGATAAAAGCCCTTCTAGTGGGTGGGGGGTGGTGTCTCATCGCGGCTTTGCTTTGCACTTCCCTAGTGGCGGATGACGGTGGACACCCTTCCACGCGCTTCCCGTCATTTCTGGATCTTCTCTGGAGACACGTGTGCTCCTGTTTCACGGGCTCCCTCTCCTTGTGCGTCGGCTGCAGCCCAGGGCACTTTTACTCACCATAACCCCAGACCGGAAGCCATCCAAACATCCAGCAACAGGTGGACAAATCAACAAACCCCGGGACACCCCACAATCCCACAGAACTCGGCAACAAGCAGACGTGAAGGTCTCCCGTGCCCAACACGTACGAACCTCCCAGACACCGCGCTGAGCGAAGGCAGCTACACACAGAACGTGTAACCCGTGCCCCCGTCTTGAGACCCTTCAAGAAACAAACCTCACGGGCCACCATCTAACCTCCGCGGACGAGTGACTGCCTGGGTTGAGTGCAAAGGGAAAGAGGGAACGTGGGGAGCGCTCACGGGCCGAACGGTCTCGGTCGCCCCCACGCGACCCCGTGGCTGGGCGCTCGTGTGAGTGCCTGCGTGGGCGTGGCAGGTCTGACGGCGGGGGGTGGGGAGTGGGAAGCGAGGACAGCGACCCAGAGCCTGTGTCACCATCGTGGCACAGGTGCTTAGCTGTGCCCAGCTCTCACTCTCTCACCCGCGCACTGAAAACGGGCACCGGTTCCCATATGGAAACCACGCCTCACTAAAGCTGGGAAGGAGACGCTGGCCCGGGGGGCGCGCACCTGTCTTGGCCGTCCCGTCCACCCCAGCGCTCGCCCGGGGACAGGCCCTGCCTCAGCGCGGCGGCTTTTCCACCACGAGGCCAGTCCGAGCCCCTGGGCAGCCTGGGAAACACAGAGTTGCGGACTGGCGGTCCGGGGTGCACCTGATGTGCTCCGGGGACACGCCCTCAGACACCTGTTCTCACCCAGCTCAGGTGACCTGGGATTAAGTCGCCGGCGGCTGGGCCCACCCGTACGAATGCCAGGTTATGCCCGGAAGGATGTTCACAGTCTGCCTGCGGCCACACCGCCACCCCGAGACCTGACCCCTCTCCCTTGTCCTGCCTCGCACAGTTGGAGGGCAGCCCACGCTGCCCGAGAGCCTGGGAGGCGGCCTTCCAGGGAACCCGTGCGCACCTGCCCTGCTCACAGATGAGGCGTCACCAGCCCCCACGGCAGCCTCTGGCACCCCGGGCCCAAACAGAGGCATGCTGCACACCTCGGGCCACACCACGGACTTGCAGGGGCCCAGCTGCCCTCAGGGAGACTCCCGGGGCCCCGGCCACCTCCTTGGCCCCCCTGGAGGGCCCCATCCACACTGCCTTCATGGCCATCCCTCCCTCCGGGACAGAGACCTGAATGTCACCCTGGCCACCCCCCTCTCGTCCCCCATTATCAGGCCCCGCAAGACCAGCTGGCAGACAGGGGCCAGGTCCCCTCCTGCCTCGTGAACCCCCCACCCCCAGACAGCCATCAGTCAGGTCACCCGTGACCTCCAGGTTGCCACCGTCAGTCCTGAGTCCCTGCGCCCCGGGCCCCTCGAGCTAGACGGCCTCCCTCCCGCCTCGCCCTCCATCCCATGAGGTCCATGAGTCTCCTGCCCACGTATCTCTGCCCCCGCACTCACTCACGGTTCATGCCTGTGCCCTGGCCGCCCGCCCAGCAGGCTCGTCACCTCCACCTGCAGGGCACGCGCTCACAGCGCCACCCGTGGGGCCTGCTGCCCCCCCCCCCGGAGCCCCACAACTGCTCCCCTCCGGTCGCCTGAACCTAGAATCTCGGGGTCACCCGGACCCCGACCCCTCCGTTGTTCCAAGCGCCCTTCAGCACCGATCCCTTCCTTCCCTTGTTGGCTTCCCCCACCCCCCACCTGACCGCAAGCTCCAAGTGGCAGGAGCCCTGTGTCTCGCTCTCTCCCTGCAATTAATTGGTGCTCAATAAACACCTGCCGGGGGACGCGCTCCGTAAGCGGACGGATGTGCAAGCGGACCGATCCAAAGGACAGAAGGGGTCAGGCCTCGTCCAGAGCGACAGCGGCAGCTCCCAGCCCCACAGACACCACCTTGGGCGCAGAGCGGCACCCCCCACCCCCGCTGCCGTGCACCCCCTCGGCCCCAGAGAACACTGGCAAATAAACAGCACTCTGGAACACGCGGTGGGAACATGGCGGGGGGGGGGGGGTGGGGGCAGCACCGGCCTTACAGATGGCAGGCCCCGGGACCAGCGGCCTTCTGTGCACAATCAAAACACACGCCCGTCAGAGCCAAACGCCGCCCCAATTGCCAGATCAAAGCAAACTCTGTTCTGGCTGTTAAAGCCACTGGAATTTCTCTACTAGGAAAATAGGGAAAAGAAAACAACTTTAGAATGCCAGGCAATTTGTACTTTTTACTTTGCAGGCTTTCCACTCTTGATGCTTTTTTGTTAGCATAGACGGAAGTTATTTAACATGCCCTCTACTAAATGAAAAGAAAAAAACAAGCCACCACCAAAAACGAGTGGAACTGTCCACAGTGGCCGGGCATCCACCAGCCGTGGACACCTGCTGGTAAAGGCTCTCGACTCTCTTTGATTTTGTTTCTGGGCCACGGAGGGGAACAATCTTCTCCACCTGAACCAGGACTGGGCCTGGCCTGAGCCGAGGTCCTCCTTCCCCCGGGCCCAGGGCCCGGCACCCGGCACCCGGCACCCAGGACCTAGCACTCAGTACCCAGCACCCACGACTCAGGACCCAGCCAGCACTCAGCACCCAGGACCGCACAGACTAACCTCTGCTGAGCTCTGGCATTGCCGGGTGGTCTGCTGGTGTTTAGGATTCAGGGTTTGGGTCTTGTCTCCCCTATTGCTGAGGGCAAGGCATTGATGTCTGTCTTTTCATGGCCCACCCAGCACACATTCAGGGGCTGCTGACCACTGACTCAGGAGTGTCTCACGTAAGCCACACCACCTATTACGTTGTAGAGGAACGTGGATTGCAACAAATCACATCCCATTTTTAAAAAATTTAGATTTAGAAATTGAGAACATTTACAAGAGGCTATATTATACTACCTAATGGAGACGCCCTTCTTAAAAATTAACTCCTAAACTGCCAAAATAATTCCTTTATAGGAGAAATGAACCGCACGGAAGTATATAGAAGGGAAGAGTGCAGGCCCCCCTTCCTCCTCCGGCCCCTCCCTCAAAACTCACACACACTTCCTCCTCCGACACACACACGTGCACACGCACACACACACATATGCACGATGTACTCATGCACACACACATGCGCACACGACACGCACAAGTCCACACACACGCACACGCCCGCCCCCACCCCTGGCCCCAGGGCCTGGAGCACTGCTGTCCGTAGCCCTCGCTCCATAATTATCTGTTCCACAAACGCCGTGTCCTCTTCCAGATAATTCTCGGCAGCTACGCACTCGAAAACCGGCTCCTTCTATACGTTCTATGCTAAGAAGCAGTGTTCTTACTTCACACGTGGGCACTTCTTTTGAAGTAAACCCCTGAGCTATTTCATGAAGGGAAGAACCCTTCGGCGTCTCTCCGAGAGGGGACTTGTAGTTCTTAGATTACCATTAACTTTTTATCACTGAGAATTCTGAAAATAAACGGAAGTGGACACAACAGAACGGCAAACCGTAAGGCACCCTCCCCAGACCCAACAACCATCCACCCACAGACAAGGGGGCCCCTCGACGCCCACTCACTCCCCCCGCCATGCTAATGGAAGCCGACCCCAAGCACCTTCTCTTCCCCCCCCACCCCCCGCCCCACGCACACTCCTGAGCCCAGTGCTAACAGGTGAAGGTCATCTCAGCATAAAACCACAGCACTGTTATTAAGGAACATGATCATTCTTTAAAACTCATTCACTCAAAAAACATCAACTGTCTCATAAACACCGTAACTCTTGAAAGGAACGATTCTTGAGTCAAATGCTGGTCTGACCGCCCGCAATCCCAGGGAGCTGCTTAGAAGTAACCGGGCAGAGGCAGTCTGTGCCTTCGTGGGCAGCATCTGAGACTTTTCCACCAGATCCGGGACCCCAGCCCAGTGGAGGCGTACCCAGGCACCCAGGACAGCCCCGGGCCGCTGCAATGCCCAGGGGCTGTGACAGGGCAGCGGAGAGCCGGCCCGGTTACAGCACCGCCAGCAAAATCGTCTGTGCGCTCAGAGAGGGCCGGGCAAGCTGGAAAGTCAGCCATCAAAGACCTGGGATGGGCCAATTCGCTCAGCCCCAAATCACCTTAATCGTGGGGCCGACAAACACCACCCCAGCTCCAGGCAGGGTCCGCTCACGCGCCCTTTCGAATCAGCAGGTATTTCCTCCTAGTAAATCCTGGCTTCCCCGAGTCACCCCTTGAAAGCCAGTGGCCTGGAAATGGCCGTGAGCTGTGCCCAGTCTCAGGTGCCAAGGAGCCTGCCTGACCGGCCCTGCTCTCGGGCGACGCCCCGAGATGTCCCCAGACGGCCACGGCCCGGTGGTGCGGGAGAACTGTGGCAGCTGTACCCGCCCAGCCTGGGGCAGACCCAAGACGGGACCTCCCTCCGGGGCCCCATCATTTCTGCTCCGTCATTTTCCTTCTTACCTTCCATTCTCCCTTCCGCCACAGTGACAGGTCCAGAGAGAAATCACTGCCCCCCACCCCCCGCCACCCTCGGGACTGCAAAGCCTGCCTTTCTCCCAGCGCCGGCCCTCGACCAGCAGCCGACAGCAAATTAACCTGCACGTTTTGCGTGGCCAGCCTCCCCGCGCAGCCACCCTGCACGCCTGGCCAGTGAACGGCCCACCGCGGCTGCTCCCCGAGGAGCCTGGGGGCGCAGGGGCTCTAGGAGCCGCCGCCTCCTACCTGACCTCCGGGAGTTCTTTCAACCAGGCAAAGTCTTAGCACGAAGAGGAAAGTCACTGTAAATTATGAACCATCAGGAAGTGAATTCACTGCCACAACAGCAGGGGCCTACCCCAGCTGGCAGTGGGGATGCCCGGGGACGGGGTCCCGGCTGCCAACCCGGGAGCTCTGCCCCAGACTCACCACGCAGGACACAGCGTCTAGGGAAGGCCCTGCAGCCACCCCGCAGCCCTGCCCGTCCCTCCCCCACGACCAGAAACGGGGCCCAGAGGGAGGGGCCGGAGGCCTGGGCCCGTCCACACTGGGTGTGGGAGAGGTGGACTCTCTCCAGAAGCACAGAGGGCTCTCGGTCTTTGCAACGCATTATTGATTTTGCTGTATGCTCCGGCACCAGAGACGGCCATTAGTGTGCACTCCCAAGACCGGCCTAGACAGCCCTGCCTGGTGCGGGGAAGGCCGTCGAGATGCAATCTGCCTCAGATAACCCTCGCGGTGGGGATCACAAGAGAACGATGTCATTAAGGTCATCTCCCCGCCCCCCAGGAGCCACTGGACAGCTGTGTGGTGTGGTGCTGCACCCCACACCCCAGCCCGAGCGAGCACGCCGCCTGCCAGGGCCCTGAGCAGGGAACTGGGCTCCATGGTGCTGTCTCAAAGGCAGACGAATAGATGACAAAGGCCATGAGGGGGCCTGGGCACCCCCACCGGCACCCAGCTCATGGTCCTTCCACACCGTGCAAGGGAGGGACCCAGCAGAGCTACCTCTCAGCGTTGCTGATTAGTTCCATCCCCTCATTCGATTCATCTGCAGGTGCAGACAAACTTCAGTCTGAAGTGAAGGTCAGGGTCCCAGGCGGCCAGCCCCTGCCCACAGAAACAGCCCCGTGTGTCCCCCCACCGTCCCCTCATTCGTGGGGTTTCATCCCTGGGAACGCATGGTGCCGAAGACACTCGGAGCGGGCCGGCTTTATACTTCTTTATTTTTGCAGACGATGGGCACAGACACCAACCGTTCAAGTGACAATCGGGGCATTATCTCCACCAGAATCCTGGCCCCGGCGCTGGCTGAGGCAGCCTGTTTCTGGGACACAGTCAACGTTCCCAAATAACGGTGCCCAGGCAGCCAGCAGGCTGGCCCCAGGCCTGGGGCAGATAGGAGGTGACAGGCCACGATGTCACTTCACCCCCTGCAAAGGAAACTTCCTCTCGGTGACGCCTGGTGGATCTGAATAGACTCAGAACAGGAGGGCCAGCTGCTTGGCCACACGCCCCAGGTCCGGCCTGGCCTGCAGGGGCCTGGCCACCCACTGGCCTGGACATGCTCAAGGTAAGGGGAGGTTTTTAAAACAAAAGCAGAGCAGCTCTGGATGGCACAGGGCTGGAAAGCAGGGCCTGGCCCTTGACAACAGGCCTTGTTTCCAGGGCACTGCCCACCTACAGACTGACATGCACCTCCCCCCCCAACACACACACACACACACACACTAAATCCAGCAAATGAACAGAACGACCACCACCCAAGTCTCCTGTCCATGCGTGCATTGGCAAAACCCCAGTGGATTCAGCTCCCTGCAGCTCACCAGGCGGCTGCAACAGGTGCAGCCCCAGCTAAGGCTGGGGAGTCTCCTTGGCTGTTCTAGAATCACACTGCCAAAACCCTGAAGGAAGGCGAGGCCTGCAGCACTCACACCGCCAGGGCCCTGACCTGCCCCACCTGTCTGAGTGCGCGCCTCCGGTCGGCTCACGGGGGACGCGGCCCCCGGACCGAAATAGAAGCCCGCGGAGGCCGGGCCAGGCCGAAGTGGCCGGAGCCGGCGGGGGCCCGGGGGCCAGGGGCGCGGCGGGCCTGGTCCGCGCGCCGCCCCCGCTGCCAGCCAGGGTCGGCTGCGCGCCCTGCGCCCCCCGGGGCCACCTGCGCGCCGGGCCCGGAGGGTGCCGGGGAGGGGAGGGGCCCTGAAGGTCCCGGGAGGGGTCCGGGGGTCCCGGGGTCCCGGGCTGGGACTCTGGGAAGGTCCGAGGAGGGAGACTCCGGGAGGGTCCGGGGGTCCGGGGAGGAGTCAGGGGGCTCCGGAGCGGGGACTCCGGGAGGGTCTGGCGAGGTGGGGGGGGGCTCCGGGGGGGCCACCGGGGACCCGCAGTCTCCGGGAGGGCCCGTCGCCCCCGCGCACCTGCCGGGCCCGCGCGCTCCCGCCGCCCGCCGGCCCTTACCTGGCGTGGCGCGTCCCGGCGGAGCCCGGCCCGGCGAGCGCGGACGCAGGAATGGCGGCGGCGGCGGCGGCGGCGGCGGTGGCGGCGGCGGGGCGGGGGCTGCCGGCGGCTCGGGCCGGGCTCGGAGGGGCAGCGAGGCCGGCGACTCGGGGATGCTGCGGCGCGCGAGGGCGCGGAGGCCGGCGCGGGAGGGAGGGCGCGGGGCCGCGCGCAGGCCCCTCCCCCGCTCCCCGCCCCCCCTTCCCGCCGCCGCCTCCTCCCCGCCCGACTCCCGTCCGACTCCTCCTCCCCCACGTCTCGTTCCCTCCCCTCTGCCCTCCCCTTTCTTCACCTTCCTCCACTCCTCCTCTCCCTCCTCCCACCTCTCCTCTTCCCTCCCTCCTCCTCCGCCCGCGGGGCCCCGGAGGCCGGCCCCGGCTCCGGCTCCGGCCAGGCCTCTGCAGGGTGCGGCACCAGTTCTGACCCAGTGCCGGGTTACCCTCCACCTCCCCACCTGTTAATGGACCAGCTTGCCCCTTCTGGGAGCCTGGCCCGACCCCACCCTTTCCAGGCCCCCCAGACCCCCGAGGTTTCCTGCACCCCCGGGGGCCCTCTTGTGGCTCTGCTGGGAACCCGGCGTGCACAGATGTGTGGACAAGCCATGTGGGCCCCCAGGCGGGTGTGGTTGTTCCTTTGCTTCTTAGTAAATCTATGGGCAAGAAGGTTCCAAACAGGTCCCCCCGCATTTCCCCAGGGTGAGGTGGGCAGTCACCTTCTCCAATCTAGGTTTTTCCACAGCCCTTCTGTGCCCCGTGCCCCGTTTGCCAAGCGTCCACTGTCTTGTGCGCCGATTGGCAAAGAGTTCCCCAGTGTGGCCCCTGGTGACACGTTTGTACTAATGCAGGGGTGTGGTTCCCTGGGCACCCTCAGAAGGCTGCTCCCTTCTGCCCTGGAGGGAGACGTGACCTTGGGAAGGTGGCTGGCGGGGTCAGCAGGACGCCGAGGGACACTTTCCAGAGAGAGGAACACCGCTCCCCGTGAAACAGCGGGGATTTCGCCACCCATAGGAGTCGGGCTCCCTCCCCGGGCTTGGCCGGAGCTGCCTGGGCTGCAGCACCCTACGAGGGAACCAGAGCCGGTTCTCCAGGGAACCACCTGCTGCAGAGAGCCAGAGTGACAGTTACAAAATGAACCCTTTCCTGAACCATTAGCAACAGCCCAAGAGCCTCAGTCCCCTTCACGGGCCTCTTGCCTTTCCCAGCAGGGGCCCCAGGAGCCTGGCCTTAGGACCAGTGGACCCATGAGGGCCAGCAAAGGCTAAGACGGTGAGGCCAGTGCTGAGGGTGCAGGCGGTGGTGGGTGGGACCTCGCCCCCCTCCCTCTGGAGTGGTGGCGGGGGTCATGTCCTGGAATCTGATAGTTTCTAGTTCTTTCCTCTCATGCTTCTAAGGTGACCTTGGGAGCCTTGTCCCGCCTTCCCTAAGGTGAGGATAGGGTGGCCATCCCCGAGGTTGGCCGGGCATTGCCGAGAGAACGGCCCCGCGTGATCCACGTTCAGTGCTGGTGACAGTACGGGGAAGTGGGGAGACGTCCTTTCCAAGCTCCTTCTGGCTGGAGGGGGCGTGAATCTAGGTCCGCTTCCCATCGGGGTTAAAGCTCGGCAGGAAGGGATTCGGGTGGGCCTGTCTTGACAGCATCCCAGGGGCTGAGCAGGGGCCCACTCAGAAGTGGGGGTGACGCTCCCCTGTATCCCTGACTCATTGGACACGTCTGGAACATGATGCCCTTGCTTGGCGCCCAAGGACAGCCACCAGCAGGCTGTGGGAGGGGAGTCGCCACATCAGGAGCCTTCCGCCTGAAAAATGGATGTGTGAGCACGAGAGGGCGGAATCCAAATATTTGCGAAACCGTCCGGGAAGAAGGATTACCCTGTGGGGTTATGAAGGGCAGGAGGAGGACGAGGAGGACAGATGGATGGAAATTAGATTAGAGCGTAGATTTCCGCTCACTGTGAGGGCTTGCTGGCCGATCCGCCCGCCAGAGGGGCGGCCGTCTAGACGGGACCTGGGGCCACCACCGCCTGAGCCTGCCGGATGGGCCTGCATCGGGGTGACCTCCGGAGCCTGTCCCAGCCGCTGGACCCGTGCCACGCTCTCGTTAGCGCCCTGACCTGGAGCGGGTGCGTCCGGGTCAGCACCGCATGTGGTGACCCTCTGCGGCCTGTGTCCTCATTTGTGTGGGGGGAGAGGGGAGGATTCAGCGTGAGCACCGTCACTCCCCACCACCCGGCCCCCAGAGGGCCTCCGGTCCCAGCGGCCCCGCCGGGGGCACGTGGAGTGACCCACTTTGTCTTTTTGTTCTTGTCACCAGTTTACACTCTTTTTTTTTTTTTTTTTTTAAATTTCAGAGAGAGAGCATGAGTGGCGGAGAGGGGCAGAGAGAGAGAGAGAGAGAGAGAGAGAGAGAGAGAATCCCAAGCAGGCTCCATGATCGGCGAGAAGCCCAATGCGGGGCTCAATACCACGAACCGTGAGATCATGACCTGAGCCAGAATCAAGAATCAGACGCTGAACCCACTGAGCCCCCCAGGCGCCCCCCGTTATGGGACATCTTAAACCTGTGCGTGAGAGTAGCCAAATGAGCCTTGTGCACAGGGTAGCGATCCTGTGTCCCCTCTGCCCCACCTCTGCCCTCCCAGTGCTAATCTGAAGCGAATCACTGACACCTTCTCCATTCCCCACCAATGTGTTTGGAGCTTCTCCAGAAATGTAGGGCTTGGACGCGTAGGTCACGGAGTGTGGAGCATCTGTGCGTTTCCCCGGCACCGTCTCCATGGAGGGGGGGTGGGCACCATCTCTGAGGTGGGGAGCACCATCTCCATGGGGGGGCATCATCTCCATGGGGGGAGGGAGCACCGTCTCCAAGGGGGGGAAGCACCGTCTACGTGGGGGGGAGCACCGTCTCCATGCGGGAGGGCATCGTCTCCATGGAGGGAGGGAGCACCATCTCCAAGGGGGGAAGCACCGTCTACGTGGGGGGAGCACCGTCTACGTGGGGGAGCACCGTCTCCGTGGGGGGGCACCATCTCCGTGGGGGGGCACCGTCTACGTGGGGGGAGCACCGTCTACGTGGTGGGGGGGAGCAGCATCTCCATGGGGGGAGGGAGCACCGCCTCCAAGGGGGGAAGCACCGTCTACGTGGGGGGGAGCACCGTCTCCATGCGGGGGGGCATCATCTCCATGGGGGGAGGGAGCACCGTCTCCAAGGGGGGAAGCACCATATACGTGGGGGGAGCACCGTCTACGTGGGGGAGCACCATCTCCGTGGGGGGGGCACCGTCTACGTGGGGGGGAGCATCATCTCCATGGGGGGCATCATCTCCATGGGGGGGAGCACTGTCTCCGGAGGGGAAGCACCATCTACGTGGGGGAGCACCGTCTACGTGGGGGAGCACCATCTCCGTGGGGGGGCACTGTCTACGTGGGGGGAGCACTATCTACGTGGGGGGAGCACCGTCTACGTGGGGGGGAGCATCATCTCCATGGAGGGGCATCATCTCCATGGGGGGAGCACCGTCTACGTGGGGGAGCACCGTCTCTGTGGGGGGAGCATGGCAACGGCACAGATGATATGACATCCTCTATGAAGGGAGGTCCCGGGCGGCTGCTCAAGTATCACGGGCTCTGCTGGGCTTCCACCCTGGCCGGTGTGGACGTGAGGGGATCCACCCTCCCCTCCACCTCCGTGCCTCCAGGCACAGCAGAACGCGGATGCAGTCGTCTCCGAGCAGGTTGAAGCCGGCCACGCGGGGAATGTTCGAGCGAGGGAGGAGGTGTTTTGGAAGGGCTGGTGCGCTGTGGCCCACCTGTGCCTGCAGGTGTATCCCCCGCCGGGGCCGTGAGCCAGGGCTTACGCGTGGGCCCTGCGGAGACGGGCCCTCGGTGCAGATAAGTGCTGACTGCAGACGCCATGATGGCCACCCCACCCCTCCCTGCCCATCCCCCCCGCCCATCAGGCCCACCTCCCCGGTGCCCCCCCCCCATAAGGCAAAGGATCCTCCGGGGTCTCCACTGGTCACCTTACTTTCAGAGCACCCTCTTCAGCGGAAGAGGACCACACCGGATGCAAGGGTTCTTTTCTAGAAGGCGGCGTTCAGGCAGCCGCGTAAAATGAAAGCCTTGCTGAACCCTCGCAGTTGTTTTGGGCGCCCCCGGTGTTTTAGCTGTCAGACCACCGAGCGCCAGCCTCCTCTGGTGAAGGAGTATATAATCCAGCCTTCGCGCAAGCACACTTTTCACTCCGTTGTCATGCGCACACGGCGTAAACCTTCCAGGGAGCGGGGCTCGCAGAATTGCCCAGCACTTCTCCAGCTGGATCCGAGAGAGTGGGAACCGGGGACAGTTCAACAGGCCACTGGCGTGCTGCCCTAGCTGACCGGTCGCCTCACCAGAGCCGCTGTCCTCGGTTGACCTGCACCAGCCGTGCCTTCCTGAACCCCCAGAGCCGCCTGCTGAGCCAGCAACAGAGCTGTGACGCTTCCCTGTGTCCCTCCCTCCTGCCAAGGCCCGCCCGCTGTTACTGAGCGCCAAGACGCAGCCCCAGCATCGTGTCCCCAGCCCGATCCCACCACGGCCCCGGGCGGGGCAGCGCACCCCTCACGGCCACGTCATCACCCCTCTCCATCACGGCCTGCGCCAGGGGCCGCAACGACCGAGTCCTGGTGTGTTCTTTGTCGTCTGGTCTTTTTCTAAGCTTCTAGAGCCTAGTGACCTCTGTGGACCTCTTTTCAGAATAATGGTTTTAAATGTATAAGATAAAACGCAGGATTGGAAAGCAAACCTGTTATACTGAAATCCGGTTATCAGCATGTGTTAAACGGTGACAGACTTGCTTCTTTGTTTACAGGTTGAGTAACACACTCTAGCAGCGATCGGGTGTGATAACCTGTAATTTTGCAGTGGGAGTGAGCTCCTCGGTGTTTTGAGATGTGACGTGAAGATACCTGTGACTCCTGCCGGGGGCAGGCCACACGTCCCGCTGACGTGGCTGGGCTCTGTCGCCACATCGACACTCGAAGGAAATGCTTAATTTTAGTTAGGGTTAGTAGGGGGTAAAAATATAGCTCTCTCCCCCCATCCATTCCATCTGTGTAGACCTTCCAAAGTCTCTCCAGATTAAGAACTGCTATTTTAGGGGCGCCTGGGTGGCTCACTCGGTTGAGCATCAGACTCTTGATTTCAGTTCAGGTCATGACCCAAGAGTCTTGAGATCGAGCCCAGAGTCGGGCTCCGTGCTGAGTGTGGAGCCTGCTTGGGATTCTCTCTCTACCTCTGCCTTCTCCCTGGCTCATACTCTGGCTCTCTCAAAATAGATAAATAAACATTAAAAAAAAAAGAAAAAGGTGGGGCATCTGGGTGGCTCAGTCGATTAAGTGTCCGACTTCGGCTCAGGTCATGATCTCACGGTTCGTGAGTTCAAGCCCCGCGTCGGGCTCTGTGCTGACGGCTCAGAACCTGGAGCCTGTTTCAGATTCTGTGTCTCCCTCTCTCTCTCTGACCCTCCCCCGTTCATGCTCTGTCTCTGTCTCAAAAATAAATAAACGTTAAAAAAAAAAAAGGAATGACCATTTCAAAGGTATCCCCAGACTTTATATACCCACCTAGCACAATGCTTACACAAAATCACTCCCAAACGTGTTTATATTATTGTTAGTGAAGGAGATGTGACTCTTGGTCACAAGAGACAGAAGTTCAGCTCACAGTCGTGGATCACTTACGTCTAAAGGTGCTGCAGGTACAGCTAGACGCGGGGGCTGAGACTCCCCTCTCTGTGAGGCTTCCTCCTCCCCTCTCTTTGATTGCCTCTGGTTCTGCTGGGGTGTTGGTTTCCCTCTCCCGCCGCAATCCACAATAATGACAAAGACTCTCATCACCATACTGAGAGTCTCATGGGAGGGCTAGGGTTGGGTCTCAGGCCCCACGCACGAACTTATAACCCTGAACAGGATGGGGAGCCACGACCGGTCAGACCTGGGCCACCTGCCTGCGCCCGGGCAGGGTGTGTCCACCATCTCACAGAACCTCGGGGCTGGGTAGGAGCGGCACCCTGGTGAACGGACGGTGCTGAGCAGACAGAACGAGCACGGGTCCCACTGTGTTAGAGCCAGAGGCCTAATGTGCAAGCACAGTGCACCCTCTGGGGGCACGGTTTACTGCCGTAATAGACCTGAAGTGTATACAGGGGCTTAACGAAGGTGGACGTCTCTTTACTTCTTTATATGTGTATATATATATACATTTTTTTTAAATTTTTTTTTTCAACGTTTATTTATTTTTGGGACAGAGAGAGACGGAGCATGAACGGGGGAGGGGCAGAGAGAGAGGGAGACACAGAATCAGAAACAGGCTCCAGGCTCTGAGCCATCAGCCCAGAGCCCGACGCGGGGCTCGAACTCACAGACCGCGAGATCGTGACCTGGCTGAAGTCGGACGCTTCACCGACTGCGCCACCCAGGCGCCCCATATATATACATTTTTTAAACACTTATTCATTTTTGAAAGGCAGAGAGAGAGAGACAGAGTGCGAATGGGGAAGGGGCAGAGAGAGAGGGAGACACAGAAACAGAAGCAGGCTCCAGGCTCTGAGCCGTCGGCACAGAGCCCGATGTGGGGCTGGAACCCACCAACCGTGAGATCATGACCTGAGCTGAAGTCTGACGCTTAACCGACTGAGCGACCCAGGCGCCCCCGCCCCTCTTTACTCCTAACATAACATTGCCAGGGTGGACAGGCCGACCGTGGGCAGCGTGGGCACCTGTGGGGGGAAGGGCAGGCTCACCGATTCAGTGGGACAGGAAGTGGCACGCATCAGCTCTGTCACACACCAGCGACCAGAACTTAGTCATGGGGCCGCTTGCAGCTGAAAGGGAAGCTGGGCCGTGCGGTCGCGAGCTGAGTGACCGCGAGCCCGGCTACAAGGACACTGCCTTAAGGAAGGGGAAATAGATCCGAGGGCACAATTAGGAACTGCCCCCCGCCCCCGCACGTTAGCGTAATTAGCGCTGTAACAAACATACGTTGAAACTGCTCGCCCACGAGAATTCTAGAGCTGACGATACCGCGTGCTGGCGAGGCTGTGAAGCAGCTGGTGGGGGCGTGAAACGGCCGCCCGCTTTGGAAATCGCTTCGGCAGCGCCCTCCGAGGCAGACGGGCACGTGCTCTCTAACCCGGCAGTCCCTCTTCTGGGTGTTTCCCCCGCAAAACTGAGGGCACACGTTCACCACGGGGCGTGTGCAAGAATGCTCGTAGAGGCTTTATCGTAGCCTCAAATTAAGAACCATCCAAGTGACGACAGCAGAAAGGCGTCCACACGGTGGAGCACTGCTCAGCAGCGGAAAAGGAAGGGTCCACGCCAGGAAACGGAGGAACCTCTGAGACGCGGTTCTGAGTGTGAGGAGTCCCACCCGAAAGTGCAGTCTGCACGCCCATCGCGTCTCGGTAGAGGCCCGACCCCGACTGGAGCGCTCCCGGTGGGCAGCCGGCACTGTGCCCGACATCCCAGGGCTGGGTTTCCCTGCGACCCCGTGACCCCGCACGCAGGCAGGCGTGCTGGCCTCGTTGTCGGGTGATTGTCCAGACGGGGGGCGGGTGGCCTGCGTTTATTCTGCGTCGTTTGTGCCCTTTTGAGGCAGGATCTGGACCCCGGTGTTCAGACCTCCTGCTGGTGCCTCTCTGCACACAGACACATCGGAGGGTTTGTGCAAACGTGGACAATGATGGGACCACGTGCTAGTAAAGTCCCCTGCCCAGGGACCGCAGGCCGCCCCGCAACCTCGCGCCCGCCTCGGCCACCAGTGGGTCAGCGGACCCCGGGGACAGCAACCTCAGTGACCCAGACTCCCCTCTGGTTCAGCAGGGCTTGGACAGCACGAGGAACCGGGTTCTCCCAAGAGAAAACCGGAGGCCTCTGCACCACTGCTATGACCTCGCACTGAGACACAGCCTTCGCCTCGCACGGCCGAGCTCACTTCGTACCCGTCCCAGGGGTCTCTGCACCCGCCGTTTTCCTTCCCTTCGAGATGCTCAGTCATATTGGTGGAGGCGCCGACCGTCCGCTGAGAACGCTGTGTGGCTCGTTTCCCCGGCACAGAGGAGGAGGAGAGGAAGAAGCAGCCTCGAATGGAAACGCCGCATGCCCGCAAACGACCCCAGCCTGCCTGTTCCGATCCTGTTCCGAAGGAGGGTTTTATGAAGAAGCCCGGCTGATGGAGCGCGCTGTACGGGCTCTGGGATTGCCTGCAGAAGTAAGCAACTTCCGAGTCAGGCCACTGTCGTAGTGGGGTGGACAATGGCCCGGCCCCTCCGCGGCCCCGGGCCTGGCTCCCTCGGGGATAGGACACCTCTGCAGGGGTCAGCTCTCTGCGCTTCCTTGCAAACGCTTGACTGGCATTTTACTCAAACAGAGCCAAAGTCTTTTTTTTTTTTTAAGTTCATTCATTTTGAGAGAGAGAGAGAGAGAGAGCATGCATGAGCAGGGGAGGGGCAGAGAGACAGGGAGAGGGAGAAGCCCAAGCAGGCTCTGCGCTGTCAGTGTGGAGCCCGATGCAGGGCTCAAACCCACGACCCTGGGATCGTGACCTGAGCCAAAATCACGAGTCAGACACTCAACCGGCTGAGCCACCCGGGGGCCCCGGCCAAAGTCATTTTGAAAGAGTATGCTCGCGAAGATTGAGTTTAAAGCAGAATTAAGGTGCGGTTCTCTACTGTGGAGGCAAAACACAAGTGAGAGTAAAGGAGACATCTGCGAGGAGATGCTGGGGAAAGCCTCGGTTTCGACAGGAATCGCCCTGTGTCCCGCGTGGAACCCATCTGCGCACGCGTCACCGTTCTCACCCACGCGTCAGACGTGAGCAGGCCCAGAGAGGCCAGCCCTCCTCCCCGCGCTTCCCGGGATGAGCCATCTGAGACGCCTGGTGCGTTTCCTCCAGCCCACGCTGCCCCGCAGACGAGGTGTCAGCGTCCCCCTGCCCTCCACGGGGCTGGCCTCAATTTCTCTCCCTCCGTCTGTTGTTCGTTTGAACAGCGAGACGGTCTGATTTGAACTTCACCCTGCAATTCACCCGTCAGTGAGCCACACGGCTCTGCTCCATGCCTTCTGGATTCAGGGCAAACCACGCGCACGGGGGAAAGAACGGTTCAACCCGACGCCCTGAGGTACCGTGAGAAGCGCCTCTCACCCTGCCTGCCAGCCATGCTCCGGGGGAGCCCCTTTTCCATGCCGGGGACGCCCGACAGAAGGTGCCGTCTGTGTTCCCTGGGGCGTCAGCCTCAGACAGGAGCTGACCGCATCCTGGGACGAGACGCGACCTCACACCCAGCGGCTCACGTCTCTGGTCCCCCCTACATTTTAGAACATATGTGTGTGTCATTGTCCAATCCTGGGCCCAACGGGTGCTTTCTCCCCCCACGGCAGCTTCGCCGAATGAGGTGACAGACCAGAGCTGCCCTCTGATACACTCACCTTCCCTTGACCCCATCCACCTGCCACAGGGTCGCTTTTGGATCTTGAAGTGTCTGCAAAACACAACGTGTCTTGAAGTGTCTATAAAAACACAACGTGGGAAAAAACACGTGCGGGATCACTCGTTCACAGCCACCACGCCTGCAGAAAGGGGGAGGGCCAGAACCATCCAGGGAAGCGGGGAAGGAAGTGGCGGCCCTGGGCCACCGACCTGGGTTGCGAAGGGGTGTCCCCCCCGCCAGGGCGGCAGGGCTCCTGACCCTCCCCCACGCCCCCTGGGGTCGCCCCGGAAGCTGTTCTGTGATTGCCTCTTTGTTCTCCTGGACTCGAGCGCACGCCTCCACCCAGTGGAGATTTTCTGTCCCATCAATTTGAGACCGCGCCTGACCTGTGACCCCGAGTCGTCCTGGAGACCTGCTGCGCCCTGTCACGCTCCTGGCAGGGCCACCCTGGACAGACTGCCCCTGTCCGGGGTTGTTTCCCCTGTTGGCTGGAGCCCATCTTGCCCCTTCCTAGCTGGCTCGCTGGTTTGGACGGAGCGCCCCACCCCCAGGGCATGCCCAGGGCAGAATCCTCGGTGGACACACTCAAGGGGTGACCGCCTGCTCTGACAGTGCAGTTACTGTCATCTGGTTCCTGATGGAACTGCTCGGGGTCCTCTATCTGTCCCCAGTTCCGTGAGGTCCTGGGTGGGTCAGGGGTGGGTGGCTCCCGCCATGCGTTTCTCTCTAGGCAGACCTCCTGGATCGCTCCTTTCCTGATTTCCTCCCCCCGGGCCCGTCGTTCTGTGGCTGCCGTTGCTCAGATGCTGGTCCCCGGGAGACGATGCTCTGCTTTCGCGGCCGCCTCTCCGTCTGCCGCCCGACCTTTCGTGCACTCCTGTTTCCTCCTCCAGCTCTCTGCCACCTTGTCATTCCGAGATCCGAGTCTCAATTTCCAAGAGTCCTTCTTGCTTTCGAAGGTGCCCTTTTCTTGTGTCTGGTTTTAATGTCACAGACACACTCCATCTCTTTCCTCCGAGGGTTTTCATTTTCCTCGTTGGGGAGGTTTTTAAATTCCACGTGACCTTCTTTATCTCCTCCAAGTTCCTTCCCTAGCGGGCTGATTTGTTTCTCTCTTTCAGCCGTAAGCAGCGCCTCACGGCGACCCTGCGCTCACCCGGGGCATCGGGCGTGAGCCCTGACGTCCTGACTGGTGACCAAGGACCCACAGTGCCGCACTCAGGCAGGGGCCGGCCACTCCTCGGGCCCAACGCTGTGTCTTTCCTCCGCGGCCGTGATTTGCCCGGGGACGGCGGTGGGGTCAGCCCGCCGCCGCAGCCTGGGCAGGAAGCCCCGCCCCCCACAGCGGACTGTCACCTCCACGCCCCGTTTTCCGTGTCTCTGAGTGCACGTGGGCAGTCCCACTGCTTCGTCCATTTGACCCAGTCCCCAGCCACGGGCCTCCCCTGTCTCCGTGCTCAGGGACCTGCGATCCCCAACACTTTCCTCGACTCTGCGGCCAAACCACGTGACTCTGGCCCTCCGCTCGCCCGGCCTGCACGTTGGCGACTCGTATCCAGCTGTTTCCAGCTCCCAAAAAGCCGTTGGTGTTTCAACTGCCGTCAGCTCTTCTCTCACACCCTGACTGCCCCTTTCTTGCGCGGGAGAACCTCCAGACCGACGGAAAAGCCGCAGGAGCTGGACAGCGATCTCAGGAACGCCCGCCGGGAGTTCCTCGTCCGCAGTCGCCACCACGCCTGCTGGGTCGCGCCTCCCTGCAGCCGCGTCTCCGGCCGCCAGCCCGTCCGGTTTTCAAACCCGCGTTTTGAACTAAGGATGCGCTGCACTGCCCCCCAGGTTTCCAGTTCAGCTTGTGTCCCGTCGTGGTCTCGGTACGTCTCCCGCGTCTGAGGAAGCCGGTCGGGACGCACGTTCTCCTCCGTCTCTCCAGTTCTCAGGGTTCCTCCAGGCTCCAGCAGCTCCTCTCTGGGGGCGGGGGGTTGGGGGTCTTCCCTGCTGCCCAGTGAGCCTCCGTCGTCTGTCGCCTGTCAGCAGAAGAGGAGGGTGACACGTGTCCGCGGCTGGCGTGGCCTCCTTTGTCCTCCAGCACGTGGGTCAGCCTTCCCGGTGGGGAGGTTCCTGGGATGCCCTGCGGGCCAGGCTGGGGGTGTGCAAGCGGGGCGGCGGGGAGGGAGGCGGCTGGACTCCACCAGACCGCGGGGTGGGCGGCACAATGCAGTCCCCACGGCCAGGCCCCCCACACCGCGCGGGTGAGCGTGGGCCACACCGCTCGGGGGGGGGGGGGGGCAGAGTGAGGCACGGAGAGCGCGAGGCTCCGAGGGGTGGAGGACGCCCCTCGCCGCAGCTCACCCGTCCTCCCTGGTCTCGCTTCCCCGGCCGGATGCTCCCTGGGCTTATCCGTCCCCGGGTGGGGAGGGCAGGTCGTGGGCCAGCCCATCCCAGGCTTGCAGCTTGCCGCACACCCCCGTCACATGCACCTGCCGGGCTCCAAAGACCGTGACTGTCCTCGCGCTCTCCCAGAAGAGGCAAAACCACAGTGCCTGCCTGCCGCCCCCGGGGTCCTGTGCTCCTGACGCAGCCCCGCCGCCCCCTCCCCGCCCGCCACGCGCCCACTGATGTGACCACCTAGAGAGTTTGAACTCACTTCTACAGGGATGCCTCTATTTAGTCTCCCGGTTCCCATGTGCTCGTTTCTGGACACGGTACGGTACGGATGGTGGCACGCCTGCTGTGTTAAGTGAATGCACCTCCCGCTACTTAATGAGTCAGGGTACTTGCCTGCCCAGTGAAACCGGGGCTTCGCTCAAGTAGCGGCGGCCCTCATCACACCCCGCAGACCTGGGTCTTGGCTCCAAGCTCCTGCGAGTCCGGACAAGCACTGCCTGTCCCTGTCACGCCCTGCCCTGGGCACCGGGGAGCTCCACTCCTCCTCTGTGCTCCCTCCGGATTCCGGAGCCACGAGCGCCCACGCCGAGGGTTTTCCTGAGCGTCTGAGGAGTTCAGGTGGCCTGTACCTTTGCACACCTGCATGTGAAAGACTGATGACAGCCGAAAGCACCGTTTCCACGGAGTGCACGCAGGGTCCACACGCCGGAGTAAACTCCGTGTCCAAAGATTTAAATGTCACCACTAAGCGTTTACAACATACAAACGGTATTGAAAAAGGACGCAGCCGGTACCTGCGTGCAGGACAAAGGCTGCCAGCACGGCCACGGCCGCCCCAGGAGCCCCTGCCTCCCTGCCTCCCTGTCCTCTCTCCTCCCCCAGGTAACTCAGGGGAGGCCTGTCTCCTGTGCTGCTGTGTGATCAGGGCTGAGGGTCTGTGCGCCCCCTGGGGCTCTTGCATTCTTGGGGAGGTTTTGAACTGTATAAAAACAGCTCAGGGGTTCTCTGGGGACGTCAGTGGGACCTGGGTGTGAAAGGTGGCAAGGCAGACGTCATTCCCTTCCTCCTTCACGGTGTTCAAGCCTCCTGTGAGCCTTGGGGAACCTCACTGTCTGTAGACGGCCTCTTCTGGCTGCACGCGGCCTCTCTAATTACTGTTCACCACCTCCCATTTCTCCACGTCACGCCAAAATCAGATGGTGATTTTTTCCCCATCTGTTGTCACAATCTGTTCAAACTGTCACATTCCGAGAGCTCTCGGGAAACTGTAGAGCCCAAAAAGGGAGACGAATGTGCCCTCGCCAGACTTCCTACGGACAGGGTTCTGGTCCACAGTGCTGTACTGGGGCTCTTGGTTATACACTGTTTAGCTCAGAATGCTTGATGTTTTCTCTGATGCCCATCGTGAGTGACGTAGAAGTAACTATCAAGGCCCAGGCAAGACTAAATCCTGAACCTCAAAATATTCTCCCCTCTAGTAAATAATATTTAGTGAAGACGCTTCTCAGCCCCAGCCTGTCTTTTTCAACAAAAGCTGTTTTTTAGCAGATAGAGAAAAAATTAAAGTACACAAGTGCTTTGGTTTTCGAGCATAATTCGTCCTGGAAACATGCTTGTAATCCAAAGCACTCATCCATCAAGGCGAATTTCAAGAATCATTGCCTCAGTTGGGATCGCGTGATGTTCAGAGTCACGAACGACTCGTATTGCAAGACGTCGCTCGTTTACCAAGTCGAAATTTATTAGAAATGTTTGCTCGCCTTGAGGAACACTCGTGGAACAAGTTCCTCTCAGTCCAAGGTTTCACTGTGATGGAGACTCAGAAGATTTGTGCGTTCACAACCCAAAAATCTTCATATAAAAATGACTACAATATGATAAAACAAAATAATAAAGAAAATACAAAATACAAAGAAAAATAAACAAATTAACCTGCACTTCCCTTCGAAAACCTTCATGGCTGGTGTGAAGGGAGACAAGGGAGGAGGGTTACTGTGCCGAACGACTTTCACTATCACTAACGGAATCACTGCTATCTGTCGGCTCAATGGAGTCTTTCTCTGCGTGGGGGCCGCTGTATACGCTCGCACGCTCGCACGAATGTTGACTACATTACAGCATTAATAAGCTCTTGTCATATTCTGTATTTAATGTAACTGGCAATAAGGCAGCAGAGGAAAGGGTCTCTATCTGCAGGCAGCCTGACCTAGAATGAAGCAAAGCATTCCTAAGCTCACTCTTGTATGGAAAAGCAAAGGGCTGTCCATAAGTGCTCTGAAGTGACAAAAAATACACCAGTGCCAGTTGGTGGCACCTTCTAATGTTCTGAAAAATCACCGATTTCTGCCAAACACTATAGCCTGAGACCAAGCATCCAAGCATGGGAGACAATCACAATCCTGGAGAGAGGGGGGGGGAGAGAGAGAGAAAGAGAGAGAGAGAGAGAGAGAGAGAGAGAGAGGGAGAGAGAGGGAGGGAGGGAGAGAGAGAGGAACCATTGGCCCAGTTGTGATCCGGTGACATTCAGCATCACGTACTACTTGTATTTCAAGGGATCAATCATTTATCAAGTTAAAATATATCGGAAACGTTTGCCCTCTCAGAACGCTCACAGAACAAGTTACTTGCGATCCAAGGGTTTACCGCACTGGCTTACACCACACAACTGAATCTTTGCAGGTGCAAACTGGAAACATTTCAGGAGAGATGGGGGATTGCGGGCTGCCTGGGGTTGAGCTGCTCCTGTGTGCAGAGGCATGGAAAGCAGTCTGCAGAGCCGCCAAGTGGATGTGCTGATGGTCTGAGTGTCCCCGGCCCCGGGACAGTGGAGCCCAGCTGGGCGGGGCCGGCCCAGCAGAGCCCCGGTGACTGTTGTCACGGACGAGGCTGCAGGTCTATTCACTGCAAAGGTTGTTCAGGAGCAAATCCAGTTCGACGGGGGCAGCCCTCCTTCTAAATGTGTTTTCCAGGGACACATGAGGGGGGCTTCCTCACGGCTCGGGGACCTGCTCCAGCCCCCACGGCGGTCCCCGCGGCCCCGCCCCGACTAGCCCTGCAGGTGACGAGGGTCCCCAGATGCCGCCACCTGCAGTGTTGCTCCCTGTACAAAGGTCACCTTGTAGTGGCATGCTGGTTCCACTTTGGGGGCAAAAGACAGACCCATCCGTGGTCTTTAAAACACACACTTTCTGGGCAAACTTGCTCGGACGGTTTGCACGTTTAATCTCGTTGGTCATTACCAACTCTTGCGCCCCTGTAACTGACAGCGTGCCACTGGCCCGAGCTGGAACTGCGTCCCCTCTCTTCCTGCCCCCACCCCGTTTCTATGCCCAAAGGCCGTGCTGTCCCTGAGATCAGTGTGGGGGGGGGGGTGGTGACCCTTGAGACCAAGGGTCCTGCTGCCCTTAGGGTTTGCTGCTTTCCTGCTGCTCGGGACTCGCTCCTTCCGGTTTCCTGAGGCGAGATGCCCTCATCGGGGATGCTCCTCTTCCTCCTCCCTCCCTCCGTGCCGAGGGGGGCCCAGCACATTGACTGCAGCCTGCGGGGGCTCTTCTGCCAGGGCCAGGGAGCAGCCCTTGGCCTCTCTGGGGGTCCCGGATTCGAGGTGGCCGGTTTAGGGCAGCCGGGAAGGCCTCCTCCACCCTGCGGAGCGCACGTCCTCGGGGCTCGGGCTCTGATGCGAACAGCGCCAGCGATTCTGAGTGCATCTGTGCCGGGATCTTACCCCCTCTCGGTGGCTCTGAGGAGGGTCTGGGACAACGGATGCTCGGGGGGCACTAGGAGAGGGACGGGCTGGAGCCCTCTCCCTTTTGCATCTGAGGCTTCTCTCCTCTCCCACAAGCCCGTGCAGACGAGGAAAACGTGTGTGCTCTGCGGACGACTTCATCTCTACCGTGAGTTCATCCCAGTGCCTTCTCGGGATCACGTAACCTACAAGGGTCCTAGAAAGGTCCTTTCGGGAGTGGAAGAGAGACCAGAGCGAGGAAACGAAGAAGAGCCCGGAGAGAAAAGACCACAGAAGACCGTCAGGCTGCCGCACGGCTGGGGCGGACGCCCCAGTGGGACCCGCCCCCCAGGAGCCCTGGAAATGGGAAGCACAGCTGTGGGCGGCCAGCATTGCTCAGGAATTACGTCCCAGGAGGTCCTACTGAAGTGCATGCTTGTTATCTGGGGCCGAGTTTCAAGACTTTTCCAGCCAGTCTCGCATACACACGAGCGTCTGTGCGTCCCAGCATCCGAGAGAGCCAAGGTAGACCAGTAGACCGTTTCCGGCACCTGTCAGGGGGGCCCGTGCCCTGCCCTGGGGCCTCCCCATGGAGCTGCCGCCTTCTGGGGCATTTATAGCTCCCTGCTCAGCATCCTGGCCTGCACGTTTTGAGATACTCAGAAACATTTCCCATTTACCTGGAGGCTCGGGATGTTTCCACGTCTTCGCTCCTACAAGGACAGCTGCTCTACGTTTTCTTACCTGAGTCTTTGGCAGGGGTCGGGGGGGCACGTATTTTCATTTTTCCCGGTTAACAGGCCAGGTGAGCCCTTCCCTCCAGGGGAAGCTGCCAGCTGTTTGCCGGGTGGCCCGACCGCTTACACTCACATCCGCACTCGGCTTCCGCTGCTGGGTCCTGGCCAGTGCACCTGCTGTTGGCTTGCCCCACGTCCATCCGTGCTGGGGCTGACGTCCGGGGAGAGGCCCCTGGCATTTCCCAACTGTATATGGTGACGGAAATTTTCACAGTTGCGGCGGGAGAAAACGTACCAGCCTGGCATACCCTGCTGACAGGTGGATCCGAGTCTCGGACCCGTCTGCACAGGGTTCTGACCCAGATTGGCTGGAAGTTGATGTGCTGGCTGATCCCCATTTTTGGGGAGCTCCCAGAGAAGCTGTCCTCGCAGCTGGCCCTGCCTGCATCCACCTGGCCTCATCTTACCCTCCGGAGAGGGTCTGCGAGGCCATCGATGCCTCAGCAGGATTCTGGTCGGGGGAGACTGGGCACGAACTCCTTGGGTCGCTTTTGCTTCAAAGACAAAGTGCGGGACGCGGGATTCAAATGAGAGGCTACCGTCGGCTTCACTGCTCACGTTTCCACGTTCTTCCTTCTCTAATCCAAACAGAGTCGAGATTGGACCTATTGACGAGCTCTGAACATAGGCCCTGCCTAACATAAGAAGCCGTATCTGGGACCCTCCCCACCCAAGCCTACGCTCGTGGAAGAACTATCCTTTTCCTACTCACTGGCTCCCCACTTCTTCACCTACCAGAAGAACCCAGTTCTGCATTTATGTAGCTGGCAAAGAGCCCTTGAGCTCAGAGAAGAGAAGGTTCCCACATCCCTTTAGTGTAAATTAGTCACAGCGATAACGCCCCTTTCTTTTGCCACCGATTGTTCCAGGGGTGAAAGGGACCGAGCGAGGTAAAAAAAAAAAAAATCACCTGGGGACTCCATCAACTTTCCCCCTGCCCCTTCCTTCCAGTGTGGGATGTTGGTGTCATGCCTGGAACTCTGGTAGCTATTTTGTAACTAGGAGGCAGCCAGCATGACGGTTAAGAGTCCTCGTGCTGGGAATCGAAACAGGAGGTCAGGACGTGTCCGGCTGTGGGGCGTCGTTCATCTCCGGCCTCAGTCTGCTTCTTCTGTGACACCACTAAATGCCATTGCTGTAAGAGCCCCTCTGAGATGGGCTTTCTCGTATTTGCAGCCCAAACCTCTTGTTTGGAAATGGCTTTACAAAACATTAGCCTGAGTACGTGTTGCTTCACACAGACGTATTCATTCCTGTCCAACCAGGTAGAACTGTTGCGTTTTCCATCCCTCGTCCTGTAAACATCGTTTGTCAGCAGACAGGGCAGGAGCAGGGGACCTGGGGGTGTCACCTCCAGATGCAGGAGGACCGGGAAGCTGTCCGCGGGCCCTGTGGATTGCAGAGTCCACCTGCAGGTGGGGGAGGATGTAACCAGACAGCTGTGTGCTGGGGCGGGGGGGGGGGGCAGGGTTTTGGGACGGCCAACCTCTTCCTGGATCCCCCCCACAGCTCCCCAGGCGGGCTCTGTGGCCCGTGGGACTCCTGAGGCTCCATCGACGAGGCCCTGCGGCTGTGCCTGCTTCCTTTGGGACACCTGATCGGGTAGTTGTCCATGTGACAAGCTGGATTCTGCGGGCACCAGCAGAGGGACCATAAGGAGAGATAGAGACAGAGACAGACTGAGAGAGACACACAGGTGGCCGCCCCTGCTGACCGGGGACGTGGTGTTGTGTCCCGGGGGGCTGCTGGGGCCACCGCGCCGAGAATCATCTCGGGCTGTTGGGGGTCCCGATGCTAGTGGAGCAAAGACAGCTGATCCATCACGCGGCCCTCCCCCCTCAGTCCGCCCTCTAGGCATCTGGAAGCTGCCCTGGTGGGGGCAGGGCTGGTGAGAGAGCCACAGGGACGTATGCCATCGAGGGCAGCTGAGCTGGAACCCCCGAACTGGGCTTTCCCGGGGTCACTCACCACGGCATCCAAACCACCGAAATGCCCAGATGGAAGCAAATGGCACGATCTGTTTTGCACGATTCTGTATGTGGCAAGCGGGTCCCCGCCGATTTCCCCCGGACCCTGGCAGGCCTGAGTGGGGTGTCAGGGGCCCCGCACATGTCAGGAACTCCCCGCAAGGGGTCTCCAGTTCCAAGCTTCCCCACACAGCAGGGGTCTCGGGGGGGGGTGTCCCCTGGGCCCCCTCCCATCCGAGGAGCCAGTGCGGGGACCAGCACAGGTGATGCACCTGCTGAGGCGGAATCCGCGGCCCATCTGGTCCACATCTGGTCCAGCGCAGGTGGATCTCCAGGAGGGCCGGGATGGGGTGCCCGCTCCCTCCCGTCACCCCCAGCTCAGCATACAGAGGCTCACGGGTGACTCCAGTCCTAGGAGGTGACGGCCCTGCCTTTGCATCGACCCACGTCTCCCTGGCTATCTGGAGTCCCCGCAGGGCGGCAACGGCACCGCCTGTTCGGGACACCTTCGGCACGGAAGTGAGCGCGAGAGACATACTCTCGAGGGCCTGACGTTTGGACTTGGCACCTGTGCCCCTAAAATCCCCACACAGGCTGCTTGGTTCGTTTCACTTTGAAAGCTTAAAACATTTTAGCGAGAACCGCGTCTGCGGACGGTGTTCGCACAGTGACGTGAGGCACACGGACCAGCGACGTGATGGCTGGAGCCCAGCTCTGGACCCGCCTTCTCCCCACTCGGTGACCGTCTGCGTGGGGTCACGGCACCCGAGGTCACGCACACTCGGTCCAGGGCCATCAGCACGTCGCCGAGTCGGGCGCCAGGTCTCCAGGCTTCCTCCCGGGCCCCTGCCACATGCGCCTTCCCAGCCGCCGTGAACGTTGGCGGGCAGCAGGCCATCAGACACGTCAGTGTGTCTCAGGGGGACCTGCTCCAGACCCTGAAGCTGCCGACGGTTGATTGTCAGTAATGATCCGCGCCACAGCCCGTGAGGGTCCGTGGGCGTTTCCTCTGACCACACGCACGGTCGCGATCACCTGTGCGTCAGGTCTGACGGCGCCGAGCACGTAAGGGGGACGCGGCCTCTTCCACGTCTCTGCTTGTCGCATGGACACCAGGAGAAGGGAGGGCGGGAGGGGGCAGGGACACCACAAGGGCAGAGCAGCGCCCACCTGGAGGCCCCACAGCCCCCACCGCCACGGGGAAGAACCATCTTGTCAGCCGTGCAGACCGCTCCTCCGGGGAGGACGTTACGGGACAAGTCACAAGTTCACTCACGGGCTCTTCACTGAGATAAACCTCCAGCAACGTAGGGCCTGAATCCAGAAGGATCCCGAGGGAAACTCTCCTCGTCATGATCCAACTTGGACGAGAGCCTCTCCGGCTCCAGTCGTGTTGTGCAGCCTCTCAGGATGTCAGGGGCTCGCCGCACCTGCCGCAGGCCTGGGCACCTCTTCTTCCTCCCTGGGAGGTGGCGCCCGGGGTCCTTCCCTGCAGGTGCACCGGCTCTCCCCGCCAGAGCTCGGCCTCGCATCTCTTCCCTCCAACTGCAGCACCCTGTAACCTGGCAAGGGGGTCCCAGAGGAAGATGTGGGACGGAGGCCCCTGGGTAGGACCCTGCTGTCACGGTGGTAACACGGGGCTGGTGAGGATGTCCCGGCTGAGCCTGGGCTCCTGGGGAGATCCTGCGGTCCAGGGCAGTGGAACACGACCGCCCATCTGAGCAGGCACAGGATGGCTTGTCACGATGCTGACGACACAGGTGGCCACTTGTGATTTGAATTCTGACCCGGAAGTTTTGCTTGGCACACAAGCCCTCCGTGAGTGTTCATGTCATCGACACGGCCACCTGCCATGGGCACGCACACACCTGAAAGGCAGTTAGTGAAGCAGGTGTCCCCCATCACCCCCGAGGCTGCCCCACCCCCCCAGGGCACTGGGTCAGGCGGGGTGGGTCACCTTCATGTGGGGCACACGGTACCCCACGCCCAGCAGCCCAGGATGGTGACGCTGGATCCTGAGACAGCCGGCCACAGCCAGGCCCCTGATCTGCACGCAAGCATTGGGGGCCAGACCCCAGATGTCCCACCAGCACCCGCAGGTGAGGAGAGCCGAGCATCCTGCTCGGGGAAGGAGACCCCAGGGCTTCAAAGATGTCTCCAAGGAGCGGTGAGGTCAGAGTCCGTGGAGAATCGGTCATCCAGGGTGAGGTGGCTTCGGTTAGGACTGGGTGACAGGCAGGGATCCGGGGAACAGCAAGCCGAACAATCTCAGGATCTTAGTGTCCAAACTGTCTGGACATTTTCCACTGAAGAGTCGATGGGGGGCGCCTGGGTGGCGCAGTCGGTTAAGCGTCCGACTTCAGCCAGGTCACGATCTCGCGGTCCGTGAGTTCGAGCCCCGCGTCAGGCTCTGGGCTGATGGCTCCGAGCCTGGAGCCTGTTTCCGATTCTGTGTCTCCCTCTCTCTCTGCCCCTCCCCCGTTCATGCTCTGTCTCTCTCTGTCCCAAAAGTAAATAAAAAACGTTGAAAAAAAAATTAAAAAAAAAAAAAGAGTCGATGGGTCTTCTGGCAAAGTTCTCGTCACGAACGATGAAGCTGTTTGCCTACATCACAGTCTCCCGGGATAGGATGGTAAGGAAGCAAAGCCCCCTACGTAGATGCTAACCTCTCCCTGTGTGTGTGGTCCTCCCAGGATCTACATAAACGTATGTTTGCACCGTAACTCTGCCCAAGTTTGCACAATTTATGACGGGTCATACGGACAACGCCAGAGACAACGGTGGAGACCGAAAACGTCGCCTTCCTCACGACACACTCCTCATCTCTAGGGCTCCATTTCACCCAGATGTCCATCTCCGGCAAGGCCTCAGTCTCCTGGGCCCCCAGCACTCACCCCTGGGTCAGGACAGTGTCTCTTCCTGTTCCAGGCGCCCTCGTGATGGCTCACCCTCACCCCCACCAGGAACAGCCCCGTCCCCTCCTCCAGGCTGTGGTCACAGGGAGCAAGTCAGTGATGCTCGGGCCCACGGGGGCAGCTCCTGAGGGTCCTGGGTGTTCCCGACGGGGCATGGGCTGCACACCATTGCTCACACTGCGGGAAGCACGGGCCTGGATTGAGCACGATGGGTGTGTAGGGCGTGTGTGTGTGCAGAACTCTCGGTACGCCTCACAATGGACACCGAGCTTTGACACATCGTTGATGGTTGTTCCAATGATAACGGGCACATTTCTGTTCCCGGGGAGCTGCGTTGGTGTCACGGCCAAGCCCGTGTCATGCTCAGGGCAGGCTCGGGGGTGTGAGGAACTCCTGCCAGGGCTGCAGGCCGTGAGCCCCCAGGGACACCCATGCCCCCCTGCCCAGGGAGCCCCAAATGGCCAACAGGCTGTCCCTCAGCATGGCAGGCAGGAGGTGGTGATAGTGGCCACCAGGATGTCATCAGGTGTTTGACTTCAAAGAACCACAGGAGATGCAGGGTCCGAGCAGGTCTGAGGTCCAGGGGAGGGGGGAGAATCTGGGGAGAAGGCCAGCTCAGTGTCATCTCCACACGGTAGGGACACCACAGCCCTGTTACCCGGGCATTTCTGAGCCCCCAGCTGCTTCATGCCTGCAGGCTGTGCGGGGTCTGGGAGGATGCAGACCCTTCCGGGGGACTGTCTGCCCGCCGTCTACGTCGGGGAGCTGAGGCCACAACGCGGGGCTCAGTCTCGTCCAGAGGATGTCTCTGCCCCCTGCGCTCACTGGCCGTGATGAGTGGCTGTCGGCAGTCGGGTCCCAAACTGGGACAAAGCCGTAGAAGAGGCCCCACTTTGCGGGTGGCGGACAAGCCTCTGCGGGGCGGTGAGCGATCAACCCATGTCCCTCTCGCTTCCTCTCTTCAGAGCCAAAGAAAGGGCCGGGTCCTTGGGCTGTGAGCGCAAGCCGTTTGTGGCCAGGACGGGAAGGAGCATGTGCCGGCTCAGGCTCCCCGCGGCCGGTCCGCTGGCCACGGCCTCTTTATCACAGCGCCACCGTGCAGGGGACAAACGTGCGGTCCCCGCCCTTCCAGTCGCACACGCTTGTGCTTTCAGGCCCTAAAGTCGTTCGAAATCCGCATTTTGCCCCTGGGACCTAGAACCTGCAGCGGGTCGCGTCTCCGACCAACTGACTCCCAGGTGCGGAGAGCGCCCACACGGACGCCTGGTTTCCCCTCTGAGCCTCGTTCCACAGTCATTGGTATTGTCATTAGAGGGGTGGGACCCTTTGGAATAAGAGCGGCTTCTCTTCTTGAATTCGGCCAGCAGTGAGCATGGAGACGCCCTTCCCACCCCAGGGCCTTTGCACATGCTCTGCCCTCTCTAGCTAATCCCTCACCTCCCTTTAGAGCTTAGTTTTGGTGTCACTGCCTCTGAGGTTCCCCTGCCTTCCCCGCAGGACCAGAATGTGGCTCTCTGCGCTTCTCCAAACCACTTATCACTATTTTAACATAGATCATAAGTCAGATCATTCACCACCTGGTGTCTCACCCTCCCACAGGAATGGGAGCTCCTAGATGACCCCCAGAACCAGTGGAGTGCCTGGCACGTAGTAGGAGATGAATAAATATTGGTTAAATCAATGAACAAGTTAACAGCCTGATTCCAGCGTGCATATTAGAGGGGGGTTAATGTCTGGCAAAGGGGACGTCACAAGCATGGGGCCCAGCTCTTCCCAATGAAATGTGCTGTTGATCCTAGAGGCCACAGTCAGAGGCGTTCAGTAACAGGAGGTGCATTCAGTGGGTTGTGCGTCCTCGTGTGTCCGGGGGAAAGAGTGGGATCATGGCATTGTTTCAGTGTGGACACTGCCTCACACACACACGGTGGTAAGCGTGTGATGGCTTCTAGGCCCCAAGTAAAACCGAAACCATAAGGCTTCTAGAAGAGAAGGTGTAGACAGAGACCTCTCAAGACACACAAAGCAAAACCACAGAAGAAAATATTGGTGAATCAGCCTCCATCAGAATGCAAAGCCACCGTTCATCAGGGGACATCAGTAAAGAAAGAACAGGTAAGTCGCCTATGGGGAGAAAACATTTGGGAGACACAGTTGATTCCTGGGACCCACAGTAGCTGTGGTCTATCAGGTCACTCGAACGCTGAGTTCACACGCGTGGCCTCGTTTCATGTGTGTTTCTGTTTAAGGACGCCTGATTTAATGACTGTTGACGATTCGTGAATGTTGATCTCAGGGCCCACGACACTCATGCCCGCAGGAAGCTTAAGTGAGAAACACACGTATCTGCACGAGACCCATCACAGCCTTCTGGAGCTTAGGGACACGGGACAGCACTGCAAGCACAGTCCTTGAGTTTCCGAGTGTCACCGAGAAAAGGCACAAAATCTCACACACACACAGAGGCAATAAACAGACCATGAAAGGGACACAGGCAGTATGAACTGCATGTCAAGGGACCGATTTTCCCTGCTCTGTGCATGTTCACAAGTGACTGGGGTAAGACCCGAGGGATTAATTTGGGGTTAGATTCGTTAAAGTGAGCAAGTGAACTCTCAGATGTGGAATCCACACACAGTGAGGATCCTTCGTATCTGACAAAGGACTGTGTTCAAGAATACGTCAAGAACGCCTGCCTACATGTCACAGCTCAGTGGGGGGCTCCGAGGTGGGGGGGTTCCGAGGTGGGGGGGGGCTCTGAGCCCCGGGCAGGACATCTGCTGTGTCATTCGCCACCCCCCCTGGATCCCACGGTCCCTCGGTGTCTGCTGACTTGAGAGGCTGTCTGGTGTCCTGCCTGGCTCGGAAAGTCAGACAGATTCCGGGACGTCTGTCTGAGAATGAAGTCGCTTCTCTGGTCCCTTCCGACCTTGGGTCCAGGACATGGGCATCTGTCCACAACTGGGTTTTGTTTGTAAATGTGTCAAAGGAGGGAACTGGCTTCCCAAGGCGTGTTGACCCCTGGGCACACAGCGGGGACGTTTGCGTGGACCCTGTGCACTCACCTTTCTCCAGGCTCCCCCTGCAGGCTCCCGATGGCCGGAACCTGTGCCTCTCCTGGGAGAGATGCCCGGGTCCAGAGACCGGAGACAGACTCAGGGCTCTGTTGTCAAGTGCGCGCACTTGTCAATTTGCCCCCTCTCGGGGCTCCTGAATAGCAACTCGGCACACCGCTGGCCTCTTCCCTTGGCTGTTTTTCTCCTCATCTGCCCTTGTGTATCGCTTGTTCTGTGAGCTGTCACGCCACGGGAGTCAGGACGCGCAGGGTGGCCATCTGCCGGGGGCTGGGGACCGCATCCCAGTGCTCACCAGCCCGTCTGGCACGGGGGTGCCCCGGGGGTCTGTGGTGCAGGGATGGCTGCCTGAGGCCACCTGGCCCACTCGCCAAGTTTCCCCTAAAGCCTTAGCATCGCCAAGTCCCTCTTCTCACACACTGAGCCAGCCTCAGGTCCCTAGGAGTGAGTGGAGACAGATTCCCCGCCCCCTGCCTGGATGGGAATCACTTGCGTTCCCCGCGCCATTTCAGGCGGGGGTCACGCTGTCCCCGAGTCGACATTTCTCATCTGGAAGCCAAAGCAGCCACTCCTGAGACCCCTCGACACCATGGGGTGCCTGGAACCTTCACACCATGAGGAGCAGTAGGAGGTTCTGTCTGGGAGGCTGGGGGCAGGGGTTCTGCGGGGGGCGGGGCACAGACAGGGGTCTGCTGGGACAGGGCCTGCCCTGGGGGGCACACACCTGCTGGGGCTGGGCAGCCACGCTGTCAGGGGACCACCCTGGACTCACGAGCTCCGGCTCAAGCTCCGCCCCCCACGACGCGCCCTTCCATTTCTCCTGCTATAAAACGCCCTCTGTTTCAGAATCATCATTATGACCGTGAGCTTAAGCGTTGCCTGTAAAATCCCCTGGCAAGTTGGGAAATGCTGTGAAGCCAGGCCAGAGTTTCCGGCTCCTTCTCTGCGTGAGGAGTGGGGCTTGAGAGTGTCCCACACAGTCCGTGACTCGGTTCCCCTGCGGTTATTGAAACCCTCCTTGCCCCTGCAGGACTAAGGGGGTGCACGGTGACATCAGCAGGTCCCCGACCTGTGCAGGGTCAGAACGCCTAGCGCCGGCTGCCACCCTCCTGCGACGGGACAACCCACCCACCCCACGGCTCTGCTCGCCACGGCGGCTGCAGCCACAGCCCTCCTCAGGGCTGAGGGTGCGGACTGGGGGCCCTGGCCCTGGACTGCTCCCCCCTCGGTCCCACGTGCCAATCCATCCATCCTTCCGGGACCACGTCCTCTGGAAAGTGGCCCCCAGACATCTCTGTGTCCTCACGCGGGGCCGGTTCCCTTTGAATGGTGCCCACCCTACAGATCGCCTGTTTCCCTGGTCATGTCTTGTGTTATTTTGATTAGCAATAACTGAGTGCGTCTCGCATTCCACACTCTGAACTAAACACTTACCCTCCCGTGTCCGCCACTCAGGCATTAGGTTCTGCATCTTACAGCCAGGGAAACCGAGGCCTGGAGGGGCCAGGAGTCTGCCCTGTCCTCAGCCTTCTTAGTCAAGACTCATACCCAAGTCAGGGTGGGAAGGGGAGAGAAGGAAACGAGAGGGGCAGCCCTACAAGTGGGGTGGGGGCTCCGGGGCCGCGCTCAGCCCCCAGAGGGCGCCCGTAGACACACCCCGAGGAGCAAGAATCTAGACAGTGAAGCAAAAACAACATTACGAATTTGAAGACGTCCTAAGTAAGTGCAGGGAGATGTCAGTTCTCAACACGCTGTGAAGTCAGCGTGGTTCCACACCACCTCACCACCTGCGTGTGGCACTTGCCGGGCTGGTTCTAGAATTGAGGAAGGAGAGCAGTGGTGTGGGGAAGAAGAGCGGCAGGGCCTGCAGGCGGGAGAACCTGTTTGACAGGACCGCGGGATTTGTGAGAAGGGCTCAGGAACTAACACCTTGAGATATGAGCTTGGGGCTTGGAAGAGACAGAAGGGTTGAGTGAGGCCACACTTTGTCCCGGGCAGGGGGTCGCAGAGCACTGGGGGGGCGGGGGGCAGCAAGCAAGCGGCGGGATCAAGCCCCAGCCATGGTCCCTGCTTCACGTGCCTCCAGGGGGCGGGTGTCCACCTGCAAAGGGGCCCGACGGGAGCTTCTAGGGGTCGTGGGCCTACCTTCAAGGCCTCGGGTCGGCAAGGACTTCTCGAACCACACAGAAGCAGCAGCAAGCACCAGAGAAGATGCTGAGAAATCTTCCCTGTGTTGAAATGAAGCCTTCTGGTCCTCAGTACTGACCACTGAGAAAGCACCAACGGGCGACTGGAGTTTGCAGCTGGGGAGGTGACAAGTCATCGCCACGTCCATCTGAGCAGCCTGCGGGGTAACCAGGAGACAGGGACGCGGAGGGGCACTGCGCTGGCCGCCTGCAGCTTCCCGAACTGGAGGTGTTGACACAGGGGGTCGGTTTACACTAAGCAGTGAAGCCACAGGTCCTGAGTGTTCTCAACTTTTCTGGATGCGTATCTTATTCCCCAACAGGAAGATGTGAAAATACATACACAGTTGACCCCTGAGCAACCCCAGGGGTTGGGGAGCCGCCCCCCGTAGTGTGGTCAAAAATCCAAGTATAACTTTTGACTTCCCCGAAGTGCAACTACCAATGGCTGACTGTTGACCAGAAGCCTTACTGATTTAACATAAACAGTCGACTAACACATAGTTTGTACGTGTATGTCCTGTTCTCTTATTATAAAGGAAGCTAGAGGAAAGAAAGTGGTATTAAGAAAATCAGAATAAGTACCTTTACAGTACTGTCCTGTAATTATCAAAACAACAACTGTGTAGAAGTGGACCCATGCAATTTAGACCCGTCTTTTTCAAGGGTCAGCTGTATGATACTTTAAAAAATCCTGCAACCACGGATGAAGTGGCTTATTGTTTTTAAATAGATGGTAATGATAAGTGAGCTGTCTTTTTATTTTTTAAATGTTTATTTTTGAGACAGAGAGATAGCGCATGAGCAGGGGAGGGGCAGAGAGAGAGGGAAACACAGAATCTGAAACAGGCTCCAGGCTCCGAGCTGTCAGCACAGAGCCCGACGCGGGGCTCGAACTCACGGACGGCGAGATCATGACCTGAGCCGAAGTCGGACGCTCAACCGACTGAGCCACCCAGGTGCCCCAAGAGCTGTATTTTTAAGAGCAGAAAAGCTTCTTCACCGTCTCTAACACTTGCCTACAGGATGCTCTGGAAAGAGCGGGGCTGCCCGCTGTGCGATCCGGGGACCCGGGCTTCCAGCTCAGGGCTACGCAGGAGGAGGACCCACCGTTCAACACCTCTTGCCCCACTTAGGCGGTCTGACTGGTGTTCACAGGACTTTGCAGAAATAAAGAGCAGCTTCCCAAGTGACACATGCCTGCTCTTGACTGATCCGCCTCGCTCTCTGCGAGCCTGCTGTGAGGGAGACACCTACGCGTCCTGGAGAGACAGCTCTCGGCAAGAAACAGCGACCAAGGGACAGGCATCGGGCAGGGCGCTCTGTGCCTGACCCTTCCAGTCAGGTGGCACATAGTCTGTGGACGGGAGATCAAAGGGAACAGAAAGTTCCATCCCTCGCCGGAGAGACAGTGTTTTGTTAAAGGGCAGCGTGGCGGAGCCCAGGCGAGGCACTCCAGCAGACGCCGAGAGCTGGCTGGGAGCTGGGTGTGGCCAGGACGCCCACGTCTCTGCGTGGACACCAGCCTCCCAGGACCTGTTCCAAGCAGCCCGAGGGCCTGGCAGGCAGCTCCAAAGCTGGGGTCAAGGTCCCAGAACAACAGGCTCGATGGAGCACCCCCTGAATGATTAACAGGGAGGAACGTCTTGCTCAGACCCCAGTGTCCAAAAGGACGTTGTGGCATTAAGACTCAGGATACTTTGGTGATATTTCTGTCATCTCCAGAGCCCAAAGAAGTAAGCTCAAGGGTCAAAGTCAAAATGTACTTGGTTCCGAATTCAAATTATGTTTTCAGGCATTGGGCAAGGCGTGAGAAATAAATACTTAACATTTCTTCATCTTCTAAGGGACATACACTCCATGAGAGTTAGCACCGCCTGAGACAAGAATGCATTAGGTGGGGAAGGCCCCTGGTGCCCCGCCAGGGAAGGATTTGAAAATACAGGACCTCTCAGACCATAACTTGAAATCGATGTCCCTCACGCTAACGTAAAGTATAAAAAGGAAACAGGTGCAAACATATTTTTCAATGTTTATTTTTGAGAGAGAGAGAGAGAGAGAGAGAGAATGAGAGAGAGAGAGAGCACGGGCGGGGCAGACAGAGAAGGAGACACAGAATCCAAAGCAGCTCCAGGCTCTGAGCTGTCAGTACAGAGCCCGACGCGGGGCTTGAACTCACAAACCATGAGGTCATGGCCTGAGCTGAAGTCGGACGCTTAAACGACTGAACCCCCCAGGAGCCCCGGGTGCAAATGTTTCTCATAGGTGCACAGCAGTAAGTGCCGATGAGCACACAGAGCGACTCCAGCCCTCACCCACGCAGGGACGTAGCAGGGCACAGAGCTTTGGAAAACAACTTGGCAGTTCCTGTGAAAAGTTAAACATAAACTTGCCATATGACCCAGGAATTCTGCTGCCGGGAACTCACTGCAGAGATATAAAAAAAATCCGTCCACGCGAAGACCTGTACGTGACTATTCCCAGCATCGCTATTCACAACAGCCAAAAGGCGGAAACGACCCAAATGCCCAACAAACCGATGAGGAGGTAAATCTGACTTATCCAAAAACTGGAATACTATTCCACATTTAAAAGGAACAGACCGGGGCGCCTGGGTGGCTCAGTCGGTTAAGGGGCCGACTTCGGCTCAGGTGATGATCTCGCGGTCTGTGAGGGCTGTGAGTTCGGGCCCCACGTCGGGCTCTGTGCTGACAGCTCAGAGCCTGGAGACTCTTTCAGATTCTGTGTCTCCCTCTCTCTCTCTGCCCCTCCCCCGTTCATGCTCTGTCTCTCTCTGTCTCAAAAATAAATAAACGTTAAAAAAAAAAATAAAAGGAACAGACCGCTACAACGCAGATAAACCTGAAAAACGGTAATGCAACGTGGGAGAGGCCAGGACCACAGGGCTGGGTACAGCATGACTGCACGGCCACAGAACGCCCAGAAAAGACAGATTCACAGACACAGAGAGCAGACCAGGGGTTGCCTGGGGGTGCGGGTGTCAGCGAGGACAGGCAGCAGGTGGACACAGGGCATGTCTGGTGGGGGGGGGGAATGTTCTGAACCTGCAATGTGGTGAGAATTACATAAATCCACAAACTTACTAAAATGCGTTGAACAGTATGCTTGGCACGGGTGAACTGTGTGGTGTGTGCGTTATGCTGGTCTTCCAGAAAAAAAAAATGGTAAAGAAAGGAACGAAAACTGGGTCATTTGACAAATGATGTGAGGGTGTCGGCCACATAGTCAGGCAAAGGAGATCCGTCTGAGTTCTGTCTTGTGCTGCGCACACCAAAATAAACCTAGTTGTGTATTAGCCACACCACAAAACGATTAGAAGGACAAGCAGTTAATAGATCACCGATTTCGGTGTGGGGAAAGGCTGTCTGAGAACAAGAGCGGTGGGAAAGTCCACGCAGGGAAAGCGAGGCTGATTTGGCTTAGTCTGCCCCATGCACTCAGAACGCAGCCAATCCGGTGAGAAGACAGAGGGCAAGCCCCAAACAGAATTTTGCTCCGATTGTGGCAGGGGGGGCTCACTTCTCCAAAGCTTAAGGATAGGAACCGATGAGTAAAACGCTAGCGGGCCCAGAGTCTCCTGCACACACACACAGGTCACTTGGGGCTCAGCCAACACCGCGTGCGGGGCTGTGGGAACGAGCCCCGAGGCTGTTGGCCACGGGGTCCGTGCTCTCCTGGAGACCCTCGCCCTGGGAATCAGTGCTCTGCCCCACCAACCTGCAGGGGAGAAGCAGCAAGTCGCTGAGGGCGGGGTTTGCAGCCACTAAGGGTGTCTTCACTCACGCGTGAGTCTGCAGTGCCCCGTCCAGAACGAAAGGGAGGAGAGCCACCTGGCGCAGGGCATGCCCAGGGTGCCCGCTTTGGGCAGAGAAGCAAGACGAGGTGTGTGGCCGCGAGGAGGCCAGGCCCCAAGAACCAACCAAGGCTGGCAGAAGTCCAGATGCCCTCACGGACATGCAAGGAAACCACGTGGACCTGGCCCTGAAACGGCCCTCGGTCTCCCTCTCCTGCCACGTGGGGCCGTGTCGAGGTCTCGGGGATGCTGGGGCACACACGGATGTCCTGCCCAGCACCCACCCCGGCCCCTGGCTGAGGATGGAAGCCGTCTGCCCGCGACACAGGCCGCTCCCCTGGGGACCGTGTCACTCCGCAGGGCACCGTCACGGCAAGCACGGTGGTCACCGAATCACGGCCCTCAGACCCGCTGTGTCCTCTTCTGTCCTGGGTCTCCCCTTCCACCAGTCTGCCCAGCAGCACCTCTCCAAGGACACAGGGTTTAAAACAGACAACACACACACGTATGCACGCGCCACGCACGTATGCGCACACACCATCCTACGCACCAGGAGCCACACACACACCCCTCCCTGCACACTCACACACAAAACAGCTATACACCCTTTGCACACAGCGAAACACTGACTTTCCACAGTGCCCGGTGCCCCTTGCGAAGTGCTGAGGACACCTAAGGGCTCGCCGTGCTCTGAACAGGCTGAGGGAGGTGGAGGGGGACCAAGCCCTGAGGGGGTCTGAGTGCTGGCCCTTCCCGGCGGAGCGCCACCACTCCCCAAAGCTGGGGAGGAAGCCGCTGTGGTATGTGCTCCATCCTGCACTTTATGGATGTCAGGAAACATGTCATGAGGGCTAACAGAGAACCAAAGGCTTGGGAGAGAAATCTCCAGGTGACCATAGCGGACCCCTTAACGTCCCAGAGGCTAAGTGCATGAAAAGGGCCGTCCCGTACCTTTTGCGCTTTACCTAACATCTAGTTTACTTACCTAAAGTCATCATCAACCCCCCACGGAGCAACGGTTCTCAAACTCGAGCATGCACTGGAACCCCCAAGGTTCGCTGAAACACACCGGCGGGGGTTCGGCGGGGGGTTCCGAGTCAGCAAGTCTGGGGCAGAACCTGAGATTTTGTATTTCTAACGGTTCCCGGGTGATGCTGACGCTGCTGGTCCGGAGACCAGACTTTGGGAACCACCTCTCTCCATACGCACCAGTCTGCAGCTGGTGCATCAAAGATCAGGTGTCCCTAAAATTTGAAACGCTGATTGCAAACTCAAACGCTTCTGAACACTTCATTAAAATCACAAATGGCTGTATCACTAGCTCTTGAGTGTTTTACATAAACACCCGGTGAAGCCCTTCCACACGCAATCACGGTGATCACAAACATAAGCAGCGCACGATGGGTAAATATTTACCTAAGTGGCAATTCATGCCTCTCAATCGGCTTTTTCATGAGCTTCTATTCCAGGTCTGATTTCTACGTCGATAATTTCTGTCCTCATTTTCCCCCGGGGCGCAGTTTTCCACCCCTTCCCGAGCGAGGGGGCGCAACCTCGGAGCCTGAGGCCAGAGAGGCTGCGGGTGGCGCCCAGGCTCCCAGGGGGAGCTGTGCAGGCGTTGGGCGTGTGTCGCCTGGGAGGCGCCCTGAGCCATTCCCCTGCAGGAGCGCCCGCCCTGTGCGATTACACGTGGTGCGCTGCAGCAGAAACCGCCCAAACTACCAACCCAAACAACTGGACTGGTGTCGACTTCTGTGACCTAACCTTTGCTCCCGTGTCTCCTGGTTCCGAGCACCTTAACGCAGCCCACGGAGCGCTGGAGCCGGCTCGTCCTGACAACACAGTGGAGAGAGCACTGGGGCTGGCTCGTGCTCGTGCTGCCCGCGGAGCCAATGGCGTGCCGGGGCCGGCTCGTGCTGACCTCAGAGCCAATGGCGTGCCGGGGCCGGCTCGTGCTGACCTCAGAGCCAATGGCGGGACGGAGCCGGCTCGTGCTGCCGGGGGAGCCAATGGCTTGTCGGGCCGGCTCGTGTTGCCCGCGGAGCCAATGGCGTGCCGGGGCCGGCTCGTGCTGACCTCAGAGCCAATGGCGTGACGGAGCCGGCTCGTGCTGCCGGGGGAGCCAATGGCTTGTCGGGCCAGCTCGTGTTGCCCACGGAGCCAATGGTGTGCCGAGGCCGGCTCGTGCTGACCTCAGAGCCAATGGCGTGCCGGAGCCGGCTCGTGCTGCGGGGGGAGCCAATGGCGTGTCGGGCCAGCTCGTGTTGCCCGCGGAGCCAATGGTGTGCCGGGGCCGGCTCGTGCTGACCTCAGAGCCAATGGCGTGCCAGAGCCGGCTCGTGCTGCCCGTGGAGCCAATGGCGTGCCGGGGTTGGCTCGTGCTGACCTCAGAGCCAATGGCGTGCCGGGGCCGGCTCGTGGTGCAATTATCAGGAAAGTCACGAGCCGGCTGTAAAACACCCCCGTCATGAAAAAACAGATGGTATAAACTTAAAATTAAATCGTATGAAAACCAAGGTAATAAACACTCAAACTCATGTCTTCGCAATTGTTTTACTATTATCCATGCTCCTGGGGATGTTCGCCTCCGTTGGATTAGTGGGATAGAAAGAATACAACGATGGGCTATTTGCCTCTCTGCCCCCCTCGGCCCCAGTGACGTCATGAAGGCAGCTTGGGGTGGGCCACGGAGGGAGCGTTTACACCACAGGAATCTGGGCGTCAGGGCTCCCGTCCAGGCAGTTACTGGAGGTTTACCGCCACAGCACTGATCCTCCGGTCACAGAACAATGTGACAACAGGTCTTCTTTAAAACTCCACGTTCGGGGCGCCTGGGTGGCGCAGTCGGTTAAGCGTCCGACTTCAGCCAGGTCACGATCTCGCGGTCCGTGAGTTCGAGCCCCGCGTCGGGCTCTGGGCTGATGACTCAGAGCCTGGAGCCTGTTTCCAATTCTGTGTCTCCCTCTCTCTCTGACCCTCCCCCGTTCATGCTCTGTCTCTCTCTCTGTCCCAAATAAATAAATAAACGTTGAAAAAAAAAAATAAAACTCCACGTTCTAGGCTCTTGGCAAATATAGGCAAGTATCACACCTTTTTTGGCCAATGCTGGCTCTGGGGGGACCAGTGTGATTCACTGAGACGCTTCTTCCTCATCAGCTGGAGGAGACCCGGTGCTCCCCCCCACTCCAGCCCGAGCTGCCTGTTCACCCTGAGCACGTGCCCCTCAGGTCTGCAAACCTTGGCGCTCCCGCCCTGGAAATGAGGATATGGGCGCCTCTCTCACACCCTGGTCTTCGAGTCCAAGTGAGAGAAGAAATGGGCAAACGGTGGGATGCTCTCTAAAGTGATCGCCGCCCATTTAAAATCGACCTTCTAACAAGGACACAGACGTGGACCGCAGATGTTGGTTACGACCCAAGCCATCAAAAAGGAGGCAGTACTCAACGCCCAGAGCGAATCATGCTTGGACAGCTGGGGTCCGATCTAGAAAATCGGATGGGACACACTCGAGTTAAAGCAAGTCAGGTCCAGTCCAAATAGGGACAGATTCTGGAAGCCAAGGAGGTGCATGCATGTGGGGGACCCCCCCCACCCCTGGCCCACACAGGCCCAGAGACGGCCGTACCTATGGAAACGTGCTGAGATAATTAGGAGCAAGGGAGCGTAAGACCGGATGGAATATTAAGGAGAAGAAGGGTGGAGGAGGGAAAAGATGAGAAGGAGAGAAAGAAAGGTTTGAAAAGGTGTCTTGGCTCAGGCCACCATAACTAACACCGCAGACTGAGCTGGTCAGACGACACGGTTATTCATCCTGGTCCTGGAGGTCAGCGTGCTGCAGGGTCGCTTCTGGTGAGGGCTCTCCCGCTGGCACACCTCATCTTATCTTGATTACCTCCCAAAGGCCCCTCCAGACACCATCCCACTTGTTGGGGGGGGGGGCTGCAACATGGGAATCTGTGCGGACGTAAACATTCAGTTCACAGCAGAAAGAAAGAGAAATAAAGGAGGAGAAAGGGAGAGATAAAGAAGAATGGCATAAACCCTTTGCAGAAGCGCTCGGCTATTGTAGAAGATAGACGTATGGTCACGGGAGCGTGAGAGACAGCAGGGGAGTGGTGTGGAATGTCGTTGCTAAGTTACACCTGCTCACATTTTGTGTGAAGGGGTCCACTACTAGGTGTCCATAGACTGTCTCGCCAGGCTGTCCTGTCCAGAGGGGCAAAGACCTGGACTGAAGTCAAGGATGCATATTCTAATTCCTGTTATTTTGATGTTTCATTTATTTATTTTGAGAGAAAGAGAGAGAGAGGGCATGTGCGTGCACGCGTGCGTAGTGGGCAAAGGGCAGAGAGAGAGGGAGGGAGAGGGAGAATCCCAAGCAGGCCCCGTGCTCAGCTTGGAGCTGGACGCAGGGCTCAACCTCACAACCCCGAGATCATGACCCGAGTTGAAATCAAGAGTCACGCGGTCAACCGACAGAGCCACCCAGGTGTCCCTGCAGACTGGAATTCTAATCTCGGATCCCCCGGGGCCTATTTCTGTCATTGGTTCTTTCTGCTTGTTCTTTTACTGTCATCTGGTCTCCTCCCATGTCAGGCTAGATTTGAGCGTTTCCTAGACATTGCCTTAAAAATTCCTTCTAGAAATAATATGAGGCCCACAGGTCCCCCGGAGGGGGGCCTGACTAGCAATCCAGACCACCTAACCCCAACTTCAGAAACCGTGACTCTCCAAGCCCCCAGATGTCTCTGCACCGGCTACGGTCTCCTCGGGGTGTTTTTGCTTTTCCTGCCATTTACTGGTGATTCAGTGTTACTCCCAGGGTTCCAATCCACATGCAGGAGATCACCATGGGTGCCCCCGGTCCTCGTACTCCCATGTCCCCCCCCCCCCACCTCCTTCAGGACGTCAAAGGCACTGCTGACCCACTCAGTCACGTCTGGGGCAAAAGCGCCCGAATCCAGGCCTATGTCCCTGCAAATATGGCTTCTCTTGACTCTGTCTCCTACTTGCTCCCTTCCTGGCCAGCTCTCTGATGCCTTCAGACCTTTAGAAATAATTGGCCCAGCTTTTCCCCTTGCCTTCGTTGGAAAGATTGGATTGAATGTCCTAGTCTAACATTGCAAGTCCCCAAATCAAATCTTACTGTATCGACCACTGGGGGTATGTCATGAGGGTAAACACTCTTGGGTGAAGAGATGATAAGGTTTGGCTAGTAATTATAAATTAGCAAGTATGTTTAATTAGTACATATAAAGGGAAATTAGTAAATATATATAATCTGAGCTGATGACCCAGGTAAATCGATCTAAGACTATACTCATCTATTCGCCAAAAATCTTTAAGCACTCACAGTGAGCTGGGTCCTGCTCACAGGGTTTAGAACTTGTCGGGGAGCAGGACAGTGAAGGACCCTGCCCGCTCAGGGGTGTGCCCTGCACGGTCTCCTGGACAGCACCCTCCGCCCCTTCCCCAAGGCACCCACTTGTCTGGCCGTGCACTCTGACTCACACCAGGGCAAGGGCCAGAACGCAAGCGTTCTAGAGAGGGACGGAGAGACGGAGGAGGTGGGGGAGGGGGGGAAAGAAGCAGGCAGGGCAGGGGCCGTGGGCAGTCAGGCTGTGGCACCCGCTCCCGCTTTGGCGAGGAGGGTCCCCACCCCGACTCTTCTCCCCGCTAGTTAATAAGCTAACGTGCTCCAGGTACCATGAGCCTGGCTGACGCGGGGCCCAGCCCCAGTCCTGTCCCGCAGCCCCAGTGAGAGCTCTCGGTGAGGTCGGCAGGAACTGACCACACTCACATGCGAGGGGTTTGCTCATCAACACGCTGTCCTGAGGATTTGTAAGAAGGCAGCCATTGGCCTCGCCGTTACCTTGAGTCGCCTCATCCTGAAGATGCTAATGCCTTAGAGGATGACGGTGGCTTCCTCTGGTCACCTGTGTAGGTGACAGCAAGGACATGTGATTGATCAGGATTTGGGAGGAGGTTTTCCAGTCATCGGGGAACTCAGGGCCGGCTGACCACCCTACACTACCCCCCATACCCCACAGCCCAGCGCAGAGAGTGTCCTCCTGTGAGCCCAGTGGGCACACAGCCTCACCTGGTGCTCCAGCCCCTGCCCTCTCCTTCGGGGACTCACCCCTCCCTCCCCTGCTGCTGCTGCACCTGTGTGCTGAATTCTCTATTTGGAAACCAGAGAATCGACACAGAGGCAGAAGATGGTACCAGCCTCCCGCAGAGAGGATGTCTCTCCCGTGACTACTGGCCGAGGTTCAGTTCTGGACCTTTCTTTGGCTCTGAAGACCGGGATCGCGGTGTCCTGCGGGGTCTGAGATGTACTGGGAGCTGGGGTCCAGGTCTAGAGGGGCACCAGACTGCCTGGGAGGGTCCCTTCCAAGGCATGGGCTATGCTACACCCCACCCGGGATACGCTGCCTCCGAGGGGTCGCAGAGCCTGGTGGAAAAGCCGAGCCCAGCACTACGGGCAGCCTCCTGCGGGCCGAGCTCCATCGAGGTGTTCACCAACACGTTTGCTTTGTGCGGCCCCGGCCCCACTTTTCAGTTTTCTCAGCTTTTCTAGCTGTCCTCAAGGGGACAAGCTAACGTACCAAGGCCTCTGACATCAGAGGAAAAGCTATTTTCTTCATGGAAAAAGATTACAGACAATACAAAGCGTAAGTGGTAAAATTGAAAAATGACCAAACTCACAGCCACTATTGTGAAAATCTGCTTCCACAGGTAATGACCGCTAGCTAAGTGTACTGTGGGGCCGGGATGGCTGGAGGAGAGCAGGTGCACGGGGGAGCGGCAGAGGGGGAGCAATGAGCAGGGGGGAGACCGTCTCTGTGCACCCGCCGTGTTCGGGGAGCCTGGGATCCCGAGGGTGTGGAGGGACATCAGGCGTCTGCTTCCCCGGGGCTTCGGGTCTGAGAAAGAGGAGGCAGTGCCCAGAGGAGCGAGGAAGCAGCAGACAGCACATATGCCTCACGGCCCAGATGGTCGGGCACCGTCTCTCAGGGGTCCTGCCTCCCGGGGGCTTGCGGCTGCTGCAGGGACCGTCCCTGCCGCTGGGGACCCACAGCTCAGGCTCACGGCCCCCCGGGCGTCTCCATGCTCACTGCTGGCCAAATTCAACAAGAGAAGCCCCTCTTGTTCCAAAGGGTCCCACCCGCATAACGACAGTACCAGTGACTGTGGAACGAGGCTCAGAGGGGAAACCAGGCGTCCGTGTGGGCGCTCTCTGCACCTGGGAGTCAGTTGGTTGGAGACGCGACCCGCTGCAGGTTCTAGGTCCCAGGGGCAAAATGCGGATTTCGAACGACTTTAGGGCCTGAAAGCACAAGCGTGTGCGACTGGAAGGGCGGGGACCGCACGTTTGTCCCCTGCACGGTGGCGCTGTGATAAAGAGGACGTGGCCAGCGGACCGGCCGCGGGGAGCCTGAGCCGGCACATGCTCCTTCCCGTCCTGGCCACAAACGGCTTGCGCTCACAGCCCAAGGACCCGGCCCTTTCTTTGGCTCTGAAGAGAGGAAGCGAGAGGGACATCGGTTGATCGCTCACCGCCCCGCAGAGGCTTGTCTGCCACCCGCAAAGTGGGGGCTCTTCTACGGCTTTGTCCCAGTTTGGGACCCGACTGCCGACAGCCCCTCATCACGGCCAGTGAGCGCAGGGGGCAGAGACATCCTCTGGACGAGACCGAGCCCCGCGTTGTGGCCTCAGCTCCCCGACGTAGACGGCGGGCAGCTATGAATCTGCGGTCTCCTTCCTATGTGGCCTCTCGGATGCACGGTCCTACCTCTTGGTTTATTCACTTACCAGTAGAGGGGCACTGGTGGCACTGGAGGCACACGTGGGTGGTTTCCATGTTTGTGATGATTGCAAACAAATGCCTTTAAAGGTGGGCAGTATGAGTGTAGAAAAGCGGATATTTATTATGGTCTGAAGACAGTAAATTATGCTGGTACCACACATAGAAATTAGAATAAAGGATAAAGAGGCAATATTTCTTCAGAGTCCCCACTACTCAGTTGTAACGACCAGGCTGTTTTGCTGTATTTCTTCCCAAACTGTGTCACATGTGCGTATGTGTGAATTTATGTACATCAAGTTGTGAAAATTGGGAAAGTAACGCAAATGTAATTTTGAGGCTTGTCTTTTTTTTTTTTTTCAACGTTTATTTATTTTTGGGACAGAGAGAGACAGAGCATGAACGGGGGAGGGGCAGAGAGAGAGGGAGACACAGTATTGGAAACAGGCTCCAGGCTCTGAGCCATCAGCCCAGAGCCTGACGCGGGGCTCGAACTCACGGACCGCGAGATCGTGACCTGGCTGAAGTCGGACGCTTAACCGACTGCGCCACCCAGGCGCCCCTTTAAAAAATTTTTTTTTTCAACGTTTATTTATTTTTGAGGCTTGTCTTTTGAAATGAACATGAGTGTCTTAGTGTGGGTTTTCCCGGGAAGCATAACATGCAACATTTATTACAAAGAATCGGCTCACACAGTTATGGAGGCTGGGAGCCCCCTGACCTGCGGCCGGCCCACCACAGACCCGGGAGCTGGTGGTGTGGGTCGGAACCCGAGCGGGAGGCCCTAGAGCGCGAGCACAGCAGGTGCACATTCTGGTCCTGGGGCAGAGAGACCGGGTCCCGCTCAGCAGCCAGGAGGAGAGGGGTCACTCCCCTTTCTGCCGTATTCAGGCCTCAGCGCACCGGACGAGGCCCACCCTCACCCGGGGAGGGCGGATTCAGATGCGAACCTCACCCAGAAGCCCCTCACAGATGCACCCGGAATGCTGTTTGGCACGCAGCTGGTTGCCTGTGGTCCAGTCAAACTGATGGTGACATCAGCCCCTACAAGAGTCTCCCAACAATCAGACTTCCGTGGGACTGTCTTCAGCAGTCCCGTTGCCATCGGTGCCTCTGCTCTCGATCGCCCAGAGGATTCTTCGGGCCTGCGACCCTCACGGTTTCAAAAGCTTCGTTCAGGAATGTTCCAACACGTCTTCAGTTCAATGAACAGGCTTGGTCATCCAGGGGGTGTTTGTGGTGCTCTGCCTGCTTGGAGCAGGGCGGGCCCGATGTGGACGCAGGCCCCCTCCACCCGCCAGGCCTGCAAGGGTTACACCTCCCCCCCCCCCCCCCCCCCGCCACCCAGTCGTGCTTCCCCCTGGGCCTGGGCACCTGCACAATGGGGGGCAGGAGCAAGTGAGTCCCCTAACTTCTCTGCTGGGCTTGCTGGCCGCTCCTGTCCCGGGGCTGCCTGGCCTCCCCCGCCCCCGCCAGCTGAAACTCCCGGGGAGACCTGCCCTCCAGCTCCTCAGTCCCCAGTGCTGACCCCACAGTAGCTCTTGCACTTCCCATGTTGCAGGGCCCTAGGGAGAATGAATGACCTGTTTGCACAGGGCGTTGAAGGCCGGATGCCACGTGAGGTGGGTGCTGTGGGTACAGGAGTCCTGAAGGTCGTACTTATCATTTTAGCAAATTCCCTTTTCCACTTGGCTACATTCTATCTCGTTGCCTTGGACGGAGGCCGGGCTAAGCACTAACCACGTGGTTCTTGGTCCGCAGTATTTAAATTCCAGGCTAACTTACTGAGTTTTCATGGCCTCCTCCAGGAAGGCTTCCTTCTGAGCTGGTTGCTTGTGTAGGCAACACACACTCATTTAACTCTTCAGAAATAATTAAAATGTTAGTTAGAAATCTGGACACAACGACCAGAAAACCTGCCCCTTGTGTCCGGTCAAATCACATCTTCTATTGCAGACCGTCTTAATGTTATTCAGGGGCCTGCTCGCCTCTCTTTTAATGTACGTAATTAGGTTTTTATTTCTCCGCCAGGTGAATAATTGCATTGTTAGCGGGATATGCGGCTGTGGTCTGGCTTGTTTTCTGAGATGGCTCAGCCCGGATTTAATGTGTGTTGGTTGCAGTGGGTCAGGAGCAGGTGCTGAGGACCGCAGTGTGACAGCCAGGGCTTTAGGGCAGTGGCCCCCCCTCCTGCAGATGCACTGTCTCTGAGCTGGATTTCCAGTGCACCACGTCCTGTGTCACCCCCCCCTTCCCCCGTGCTCAGGCACTCCCTCCCACGTCCCTGGACCCACGACAGCGCTGAGCCCTGAGTCTTGTGGTCCTTCCCGCCCGTCCCCCTGCCCCCCTAGTGAGCTCCTCCCCTGCAGAGCTCATGCAGAATTTCAGCCGCTGTTTTGCCTCCCCCCTTGACCACACAGGCTGTGCAACCCTCCCAAGCTTGCAACAGACACCCCACTGTCACGTCTAGGTTACAATGTATGCACAGGTGGATGAAATCGCCAGCATTATGAGTGGGGGACACATTCGTGTTCTTCTCCGCCACGTGTCCTCAGTAAGGATGAGTCATCCACACCCGCGGCCATGGTCCGCTCTCTCCCTTGCTGTCTAAACCACTCCCCTCGAGGGCCGCACCCTGTTTCTTTACACCTCTCTTGGCTGGCGACCTTGCCTTTGACTCCCAGTGGCAAATTGGTGCCGTGAAGACAGGCTTCCTGCTCCCCCGTGGCGCACCCAGCCTACCTCTGCGCATTGCCGTCCACCCCGCCGGGGGCCGGCCGCCATCCCACACCCCGGGCATCTCGTCAAATGCAGATTCCGAGCTCGGGGGTGGAGGGTGGGCGTCCGGACTCCGAGGTCCAACGAGTTCCCGGGTGAGCGGGACGCTGCGGCGGGTTCCGTCCGAGACCTCACCTGGGAAGCAAGAGTGCTGTGAGCACCTGTGTTCTTCCTCAGCACCCGTTAACACCCCCCTCTTCCACCAGGGGTCATGGGGAGGGTGAAGCCGTCCTCATCTCGAGAAGGAGACCTCGCTTCTCGGCAGATTCGTGCTGGTGGCCACGCTGACTGTTCACAGGTGGACGTGGTCCCTGTCCCCTGGCACAGAGCCCGAGGGGGGGCGGTCGGGGAGTTCTGTGACACAGACCCGTGTCCTCTGGATGCCGCTGGTAGGATTGTGCCTTCTGGGGCCACGGCTGCCACTTCTGCTCCAAGGACGCAGCATCTGGAGGAAGAAGGGGCCACGTGGTGTGAGTGAGCCACGCTGTGGCAGGGAGTGGGGCAGAGTCCAAGGAGACGTGGCTCTCGGTGCGACACTGGCCCCAAGCCTCCCTGCCCCAGCGCGTTCTCACTCACGGAGTCCACTTGCTCTGGGTTTTCTGTTCCTCGTGGCCGAAACCATCTCAGATGGAGACAGCGGTTACCGGTGGGGGAGGAACAGATCCTCAAGTAATTCTGAGACGAGCCAGGGACACGGGAGAACCAGACCTCTACCTCATACTGTGTGACGTTGCTAAACAAATTGTAATTGAAGAATAATCGAGATGAACATCGTTCTTTGTCATATCCATCGACTTTCTCGTGATTTTCCAACTCTTCCGGTGTGTGAGAATGAGCCCCAGGTTGTCTTCTCTTTGCCGTTGAGGTTCTGCTGCGGGGTCTCTGTCCCCTCCCCCCCCTCCCCGGGATGAAGGGAAGGGCTTGTGTACTGCAATGCGGGAACCCACCTGCAGAGGCCCAGGCAAGGCCACCCCGGCGTCATAAGAAACAGAGCTGACATTCCTCTCTGCTTCCCTCACCCGTCCCGCGAGGCAGGCGATGCGCCTGCAGAAACGGAAACTCAGAGGCGCTAAAAGCTCTCGGCAGAGACGCGGGAGAGCTGGAGAACCCCTTCTGGAAGCTCCTGCAAACCCACCCACTCCTTTTACAGTGAACGTCTGCAGACCCTCGGGCAAGAGAAACGCCCTGTCCCCATGCATGACCCTAATGGGGGGGGGGTGAGCACGGGACCCCACGCAACCGGTCAGATTCTTCTTCAGAAATTCGCATCTTGGGCTAAGGCCACAGCGGACAGGGGTTATAGCTGAGCCATGCTCTAGAAAGTTCCAAAGAGCTGGTATCTGTGGCCCTTCTATTGATAACCCCACGCTTCTGAGGCTGCCCAGCTTTTCCGGGACTGCAATCTGCCTGACGGTCTTCCGGAAGCTCTTGTGTGTTTTACGTTCACCAGATTCTGTTTCTGTTGCTTGCATGCGAAGGGTCACATGGATGTTCCCTTCCTAGTGTAGAGCCTCCCCCCACCCCGCCCCCCGCCCCCCGAGGAAGCCGTCTCAGAGACAGTGGCTCTCAGCACGGGTTTTGCAAGACAAGTCGGGGTTAGCCCTGGGCAGGGCGGTGGGCTGAGCATCCCAGCTGGGCAAGAAAAGCGTGCACAGAAGCACGTGTGTCTTCGGGGAGCCTCAAGTATCCTGGTCTGGTTGCTGTGCCCTTAGAACGTCAGAGTCAGGACCGTGTGTCCAAGAGTAACTTCTGAGACGGGACGGATACGGGGAATGCAGGTCAAGGGCACCACCTTCAGGGGACTGAGGGGACTGAGCTCGTTCAGAAGGGCCTCCAGGCCCTAGTGGAGGGAGAGAGGTCCTGCACACCGGGCTCCTCCCAGGCTGTGGGCTGGCGGCCACACCTCGGAGCAGCACGGTGGGGGCGGGGGCCTTCCCGACCCCCTGTCTTCCAGCCCCGCCCCCCCCCCCCCCCCAGGCTGCTAGCTCACCTCTGGAGACCTGACCGGCCAACCTCACCTCGCCCGGACCCGCTGATGTCCAGTACGGCTGCTGGCAGGTGAGCGCCTACGTCGGGGGACCCCACTTATCAGAGCACAAGCTTTATGTAGTTGGCTTGATTTGCCCCGTTTTTGTTACCTCCAATCCGCAATCCTCAAGGTGGCCTACTTTTATGACTCAGAAGCGTGAAAGGACTTTTGGTTCCGTGTTTTTCTACCTTTGTAACAGTAACAACCCGTGTAGTTTTGTGTAACGGACAACCTGATCGTTCTCCTCTTGGGAACGGTATTTCATTTCGCTTTGTTCCGAATGGAGTATCATGGTCCCTCGGGGCTCTGACCGGTCCTGCCTCGTTTCCCTGCACATACTTTGTTTTCTGGGTACAGGCCCACCCACTCGCCCCCACCAGCCGGCCCTTCCTCCGGTAAAGTAAAAAAAAGAGAGGCTTTGTGTCCTGGTGCTCGACCACTGTGGGTTCACATTTCTGTGGGCTTGAACCTACACGCCTAGGACGGCTTTCCTGCTTTCAAGACCTTAATACCCTCCTGCCACACATATTATTTAACCCCCACCCCCTGGGGTTCAATATATATGGGGTAGAAAACATAAAGTTTATCGAGAAAAGATAAAGTGAGTTACCCGATTTATAGTTTTTATGGCATTTTTCAGAGGTAAACGAACAGCATTGTGGCTGACGCCGTATGAACTCATCACCGTGTTTCCGACCGCTGCTGGGACTCGTATTTTCCCTGCAGTCCTGTGCTCCAGCATCCACACGGCAGACATGGCACAGGTATAAACACTGGTCCCTGAGCCCAAATTTTATGAGCACTGATGACAGAGCTCGATACACGGTTTCAGATATCTTATAATGCTGCAAAACCATTCATCACCGTGAAAATCTCGGAGTTTACATTTGAGGAAATTGTTAAGGGAATTTGTATTTCAAAAGGTGGCAGCTTCGTTGGATGGGACCGAAGGTTTTCTGCTTTGATTTATGTATTTTCCCCAGAATTATTTTCTTATTTCCGTCAGGTATGAATTTTGCAACAAACTGATTCCATGAATTTGGATTGCGGTGATAGACCCACGTGCCTGTTATCTGGTAAATTCTATTTAATGTCTAGTATCTGAAAGTGCCAAATTATTATTATTATTTTTTTAATGTTTATTTATTTTTGAGAGACAGAGTGCAAGCAGGGGAGGGGCAGAGAAGAGGAAGACACAGAACCGGAAGCAGGCTCCAGGCTCCGAGCTGTCAGCACAGAGTCCGACGCGGGGCTCGAACCCCCAAACCGTGAGATCGTGACCTGAGCCAAAGTCAGACGCTTAACCGACCGAGCCACCCAGGTGCCCCTGTCTTGACAGTTCTATACATTATGCAATGCTCACCCTCGTAAATTAGCATGTACGACGTTTCTCCACAGTGGAACTTTTAACTTGCAACGGTGTTTTTAAAGTATTTTGATTTATTATAAAACTTTACAAAAATTTAGAAAAAGGTGGGGAGCACCTGGCTGGCTCAGGGGATTGAGTGCTCATCTCCTGTTTTTTTCTGCTCAGGTCACGATCGCTGGTTTGTGAGATCGAGCCCCACATGGTGTTCTGCACTGACAGCACGAAGCCTGCTTAGGATTCTCTCTCTCTCCCTCTCTCTCTGCCCCTCCTCTGCTCGTGCTCTCTCTCTCTCTCTCTCAAATAAAATTTTAAGGTAATTTGATTTATTAATGTAATTTGACGAGCTTTCCCCCACATGCTTTATTGTGTATAATCTATTCATAATGTTGTTACGTGTTGTCTCGCTGATGGTTACAAATGGTCTTTATTTGCACCAGGGACTTTCTCCCTGCCCATTCTGATAAAATAAATGTTTACCACTTTGCGTAACATTTGCATCCGGCAACAGCATCATTAACAACAAAAAGCAAGCTTATGTTTCTTGAAACTAACAAGTTGTACCTTTTCATTTCAGGAAAAACAAATTATTTCACCCAGAGTACAGAAAAAGATAGGCTTACTTCGACCTCTCTTTTTCTCCCCAAAGGCAGGAAAGAAAAGGACAGATGAGGGTGAAAACCCAGAAGGGAGAAACCAGCGGGAAAATGGCAGTTGTGCATCTTGAGTGGTGGACGTAAGACTGGAGGGGACGAGGGGCAGGCAGTCCCAGGGGGCTGAGTTCTTGCTGGGCCAGGACAGCCAGCCTGGTGGGTTCACAGGGCGGAATGCGGAGGGCCTGGGACCTGCAGAGACATCCCCGGTCGGTCGTGGAGGAAGCATGCGCCGCAGGGAAGCGTGGTGTCAAACCCTCAAGCCCCTCCCCCCGCCCCAGCTGCTCCCAGACCGTCCTCCCTGGCCCTGGAAATGACTTGCTAATTTCAAGAAAAACGAGGGGCTTATTTTTATGGTTAATGATGTAAATGTCGCATGCAAATGTTACCTGAAAGTCGTCAACAGTAGAAAGCATTGACATTTTATTAGAATGGTGAACAAACTCCTGGTAAATTTGCCGTGCAAATAAAATTTGCAATCATCAATGAGGAAACATAAAATAACATTATGGATCAGTTACATATGATAAAACATTTGACATATGCTCCTGGGAACAAAAATTATGGAAGGATATTGATAAAGCAAATGAAAAATTTAGAAAAAAAAAGAAAAACCTACCAGAATCTGCAAACTTTTTCCTGCATCGTTGAAAACAACTGACTATTTTCATACATGATCTATGATAACAGAGCTTTAAAAAATATTGATACGGACATGTCACCGCATTGTTAATTTCTGGAATCAACTTAAAAAAAATTTTTTTTAATGTTTATTTATTTTTGACAGAGACAGAGACAGAGACAGAGACAGAGACAGAGACAGAATGCGAGTGGGTTAGGGGCAGATAGAGAGGGAGACACAGAATCGGAAGCAGGCTCCAGGCTCTGAGCTGTCAGTACAGAGCCCGACGCGGGGCTCAAACTCACGAGCTGTGAGATCGTGACCTGAGCCGAAGTCGGACGCTCAACTGACTGAGCCACCCAGGTGCCCCTGGAATCAACTTCTTGCAAAAGAAATTATCTGGCCGAAACAAGCAAACAGTTTTGGAAAGCGTTATTAATCGAGGCAGTAACATTTTAGTTATTACTAACAAAATGCATGGTTTCATAGCTGAGGTATATTGCAGTAATCTGCTGGGGTCCCTACGGCAGAACGTCACAGACTGAGCGGCTCAGACAACAGACATTTATTTCTCTCCATTCTGGAGGCTGGGAGGTGCCGGTGGATTGAGACTTTGGCGAGAACTCTCCCAGCTGCAGGCAGCCGCCTTCTGCTGTGTCCCCTGTTGACACAGGGGAAGAGAGAGGAAGGAAGCTGTCGGGTGTCAGTTCCTATAAAGACGCTAATCCCGTCACGGGGCCCCACCCTCACGATCTCTGGTAATCCTTCTCACTTCCCAAAGGCCCACCTCCAAATACCATCCCACTTGGGGCTAGGGTTTCCATGTGAATTTGGGGGACACAGTTCAGTCCCATCGCACAGTTTTAGCCCCGAAAGGGGATCACTGCGTGGCTGGCGTGCACTGTCTCCCCACATCTGGTGTGTGAAGGGGTGCGCGCCCGCGTCCCAGTGCGTCTGCTGTCACATGTGTGCACCTGTGCTTGGAGGCGTGAGGAGTGGTCACACAGTTGCACTGCCAGCAGTGACATGAATGTCCTTCCATAGGAGCGTGGATCAACGGGGGTGCACGCCCCCAGCACAGCACCACACACGATTACACAACTGCATCTCAAAAAGGTGATTTCATGCACAAGAAGGCAAGTCAGGGGGCGCCTGGGGGGCTCAGTCGGTTGGGCGTCCGACTTTGGCTCGGATCATGATCTCACGGTTCATGGGTTCAAGCACTGTTTACGGACATACACACGTGCGGCATCTGGATTAACTTCAGGTTATGGCATTGCTTTGGGAATTTGTTCGTATCATTGAAGTTAATCGAAATCCTACGTGTGTATATATGAGTGAAGTTCCATAAAATAAATAAGATAAACTGAAGAGACAGGACATGCATATGCTGGAAGTTTCTCCATCAAGAAATGGTGTACATCTCACCATATAAGCTTTTTTATGTTCAATTCAGTACATGCTGACAGTTTTCTTCCTTAGGCACCAGACGTTGGCTTTGGGATCCTCTGAGGGCATTTTGTATCGCTTTGCTGCTGCTACTATTGTCATTGATAGAATCTTCCCCTCAGTATAGCTTATACTCTGTGATTGCCGCTGGAGAAAAGCTATTGCTTTCTATCCTTTATTCTAGAACCTGATCACCTAACGCACTGTAAGGATTTTAAGAGAATTCATCTTACGTTTTAAGTACATTACTCCATCACCTTCCCGTTGTGGTAATTTTAAAATAATTAAATAAATTAAATTAAATACATTTAAAATAATTTTGTGTTGGGGCGCCTGGGTGGCGCAGTCGGTTAAGCGTCCGACTTCAGCCAGGTCACGATCTCGCGGTCCGGGAGTTCGAGCCCCGCGTCAGGCTCTGGGCTGATGGCTCAGAGCCTGGAGCCTGTTTCCCATTCTGTGTCTCCCTCTCTCTCTGCCCCTCCCCCGTTCGTGCTCTGTCTCTCTCTATCCTAAAAATAAATAAACGTTGAAAAAAAAATTTAAAAAATAAAAAATAAATAAATAAAATAATTTTGTGTCTTGCTCCTGCTTTATCTATTTTTTAATCTTCTGCATTGGCTAAAACTTCCAGAAAAATGTTAAGTAGTCGTGGCAACAGGCAATTTTGTTTTGTTTCTAACGAAAGTGAGAATATCTCTGAAGTGTGGTTTTGGTTGTTGTTGCTCAAAGGTAGGTCATACTTTCTTCTTTTTAGGTTTCTCGACTTTTTACTTATTATATATTAAATGTTATTAAATTACTTTTGGTAAAATTTTTACCAGAAACACTTTTTAGTAGACCTTGACTAGACAAGCCAGTACAAGTCTGTAACATTTATATGTATCTTTCACAAGATTATCAAAGTTTAAATGCACAATCGGACCACTAGGTGGTGTTGCAGCCCCAATTTTGGACACCTCCCCCCTCCCCCCCCTCCCCCCTCCAGCCTCGAATTACTGCTGATTCATTGTTAGGTTAGACCTTCCAAATGTAATCTGATCTTCAAACTATTGTCCTCCTTTTAACTTTCTCCAAAGTGGCCCTGAATTAAGAATATGCTTTGGGGGTTCCTTGCTGGGTCAGTCAGTAAAGCTTGCAAATTTTGATCTTGGAGTCTTGCCTTCAAACCCCGCCTTGGGCATAGAAATTTCTTTCTTTTTTTTTTTTTTTTTAAATTTTTTTTTTTTCAACGTTTATTTATTTTTGGGACAGAGAGAGACAGAGCATGAACAGGGGAGGGGCAGAGAGAGAGGGAGACACAGAATCGGAAACAGGCTCCAGGCTCTGAACCATCAGCCCAGAGCCCGACGCGGGGCTCGAACTCACGGACCGCGAGATCGTGACCTGGCTGAAGTCGGACGCTTAACCGACTGCGCCACCCAGGCGCCCCAAGAAATTTCTTAAAAAAATATATATATATATATACTTTAGAAAGATAATTCTTTTCTCCTCTTTATTTGGTCAGTTTTATGGGGGTATAGTTTACACACAATGAGATGCATCATGTTAAGCACAGTGCAGAGAGTAAGAAAATGGGTATAGTCTTGTAACCAGCCCGCGGTTGTAGGGGAACATTTCCATCACCCCAGTGAGCCCCCTCCTGCCTTTCTGAAGCCAGTTCTCCCTGCAACCACCAGCCACGGATCTGCTTTACCGCTAGCTTTTCCTCCTCGGTGATTCCACGGCGAGCCGAGCCGTGTGCAGTCCGGTCCGCCTCGGGCTTCTTTCCCATAACAAAATGCTTTTAGGATCCATCGTGCCGGCAAGCGATTCAGACATTGTTTCTTTTCCTTCTGGAAGGGCGTTCCTCTGCGGGATCTACGACAATTTGTGTATCTATTTACGACAATTTGTGTATCTATTCACCCCCGGGGGCGGGCATCGGGCATTCGCACTGTATCTCGCTTTGGGATATTATAAGTCTCCACTAAATGTTCACGCCTAATGCTGGTGCTGACACGCGCGTCTTAACTCTCCCGAGAAGGGCACCGCGTGTGCTTGCTCAGTCAGCCGATCAGGACGTGCTGCTCTGCACTGTGCTTTTCCAAAGCGGCTGTTTTCCGGTCCTCCTGCTGGTGTCTGCGGGCTCGGGTCTCTTCCCACACCTCCGCCGACGCTTTGTATGACCAGTCTCGTCGCTTCTGTTCTTGTCAGTCGTAGTTCACTGTGGCTTTCCTTTGCGTTTCTGTCGCGTGAATGACGCCGAGCATCTTTTATTGTCCCCACCGCCGCCCCAGCTACTTTGGTGAACCCCTTGTTCAAATCTTTTGCTCCTTTTAAAAAAATTGGATTATCTTTTTTATTATTGAGTTGTAACAGCTCTTTACATATTCTAGATAGAAGGCCTATCTTGTATATTTTACGGACATTTTCCCCCAGTCTATGGCTTGTCTTCTCCTTTGGCCTAATGGTGTCTTTTGAAGAGGAAACGTTCTTAATTTTTGACGAGATCTAATTTGCTAAGTTTTAAAATACATGGTTTATGCTTTTGGGGCCCAATGAAGAAATCTTTCCCTAACTCCAGGCGACCAAGGCTGTCTTCTATTATTTATCTCTGAAGGTTCATACTTTCAGCATTCACATGTGGATCTGCGACCCAGTTCAAGGGAGCCTTTCTGGGGCGCCTGGGTGGCGCAGTCGGTTAAGCGTCCGACTTCAGCCAGGTCACGATCTCGCGGTCCGTGAGTTCGAGCCCCGCGTCGGGCTCTGGGCTGATGGCTCGGAGCCTGGAGCCTGTTTCCGATTCTGTGTCTCCCTCTCTCTCTGACACTCCCCCGTTCATGCTCTGTCTCTCTCTGTCCCAAAAATAAATAAACGTTGAAAAAAAAAAAAATCAAGGGAGCCTTTCTGGTTCTGTGAGGTAAGGGTTGACTCTAGTTGTTTTGTTTTGATTTTGCATGGTCCTAGCTAACCGCGTCAGCACCGTTCGCTGGCGAGGTCATCATCTCAGAAATTCACTGGCTACCTGAGCGGGTCTGGTTCTCCGACGCCCGGGCACCACAGCGTCTAGACGACTGCTGAGTCACGGCTGGTGATTCGGACCCCGAGTCCAATGTGTGTGTGCCCTCCCCCCCCGCAACCGACAAGCAGCTGGTGTCCTACAGTTCAGCTCAGTTCTGACACCATCTGCCCGGAAGGCGGCACCTGATCCCACAGGGTAAAGGCCCGTGCCCGGCACTGTCTTGCGACTGAAATGGAAGTGGCCGGTGGGCCAGTGCGAGCGAGCACACGCTGACCTGATGCTGTTCCGGACCCCTCCCCGCTGACGCCCCCACCACGGGGGGAAGGGGTCCATCCGGCCAGAGGGAATCTGGTCTCCCAGAGGCAGTGTGGCTGGCGCGGCCTGGCGTGGCCAGTGCGGCTGGTGTGGCCCAGGTGGCGGTGTGGCCTGTCCTAGCTGGCTGGAGGACTGGGGCGTGGAGTCCCCCTAGACCGGTTCACGGGAAGGCCGGGAGCAGTGACTCTTGCCGGCTGCACGCGGCTTCCTCACTGGGAAGAGGACTGTGCACTTGTCAGTGCTCCACGGGTGCTGTGTGTATAGTGGGTGCATAGTGTACGTGTTCCTGGCGGGTCCTCAGGTGAACAGCCACAAACCTTTCCGTGTCCGAAGATGGGAGGGGATGTGGCGGCGGCCCACGGAGCCACGTCTCAGGAACGACCCATCGCACAGGTCTGGACCGTGATTGGCCGTCGACCGAGGGAGAGGCTCTGGGCCGGAGTGCCTGGGCCCTCTGTGCCCCTCGGTCCCCCTTCCGTGCCTTTGCCCTGCAAACATGCCTGTGCTTCCCAAAGAGCTTCGGAAAGTTTGAGTTAACACTACCGTGTGAAATCGCATCTGTATACATTCAGACTGGGATCACGGAAACTCTCCCCAAATATGACAGCCCTGGAGTTAGAGGGAGACTGTCTCAGCGAGAGAGTTCAGGGTGGAGACACCCCTTGCCCTCAGCCGAAGCCTTCTAGCATTTAAGACACAGTCCAGAAAGTGCTAGACTAGACTTTGTCTTTAATGTCCACGAGGCCTGCAAAACGCCCCCCAGCGGTGGCGGTGATGCAGCCGGCCCCTGCCCTGGGGGGGAGAGGCGTGGACGGTGGGGAGTGGGCAGCTGGCCTCAGCCTCAGACTGTCCCTTGGGTGTGACCTGAGGAGCTGCCACTGACCCCAGGGTACAGGGGTCGCCCTGTTACTTCTGCTTACTTTGGCCCCATTTCCAGCAATAAAAGTTCCGTCAGGGTGCGTGCTGCACGCAGGGTGAGGGCTGTGTCTGGTGGTGACTTCTGCGTCCCGAGTACGTGGTGGGGCCGTGGGGAGGGAGGCGGCTCTGCTTCCCCTCTCACCCCTGCATGGTTTCCCTACAGGCCTCGCGCTGCAGACGACCCTGGGGTCTGGGCTGCGCTCCTGGCCAGCTGAGCCCGTCTGACGTTGATGTTTGCAATGCTCACACCACAGGAGGAAACGTCTCTGTCCCCGCGTGGTGACAGGGTGCCAAAATGTCCCTCTCGGCTTTTCCCGGGCTGCAGGAGGGAGGGCCGTGGCCCTGGGGGCCCTGCCCGGGGCGGGGGCCCTCTGTCACCCTGCAGAGCGCCCCTGGGCTTGGTCGCGTGACCGCTCACCCGTCCTCCACCAGCTCCAGGGACGCCCCTGAAAGTCCTTTTCTCCTCTCGTCACCTTTGGAGGACCCTTCCTCTCCGAGCCCAGCTTTGATGTGGGGATTGCCGTGAGGCTCCCCGAGCCCAGGGCTTCTCAGATGGGAGCAGGGCAGAAGCCCCTGAGGGGTGTTACAATCCTGGCCTCCTGGCTCACCCCGAGTCCCCCGTCCAGGAGATGGGGGTGCGGATGCCTCCTGGAGAAGTGCCGTCTTCTGCGAATGAACCCCTTTCAGTGTTAGCGCTGGGAGACACTGGGGACACCTGTGTCCCCAGCCTGTGTCCCATGGAACCCAGAGTTTATGGTCCACACAGGGGGCCTGTGGCCAAGTAAGTCTGGGATCCGAGGCGCGCCCAACCTAGGCTTCCTCCAACGGCGCCTCCCAAACCCGCTTAAAAATGGAGCTGGTCTGAAGCCACCGTCCCATCTGCCCTGGGTAGGGTTCCCCCGGTACTAGTTTGAGAAGCTCTGCGAGCTCCACCCGTCCCGGGGGGGTTGCTGGCACAGTCTGCCCGCGCGTGGAGAGCCATGTGCCCGTGCTCCCGCGAGCCCCCCGCGCCGTCACCCATCTAACTCCTGAGCCTCTCCTAGGCGCTTCTCTGCCCCTCCCAGCCCTGCCTCGGCTTTGCAGAGCTGCTGCCTGTGCTGCAGAGGGAGGTGGTGAGGGCCGGCGGGGTCGGGAGGTGCTCGGTGGGTGGTCTGCCTCCCCTGCCCCCCTGCACGCGGGACTTCCTGAGGTCCGAGCCCGTGCACACCGCCTTGCACACGGTAGGCACTCAACTACTGACCGTGGCCAGGGTGGAGCCGGCTGCCTGCCTGCCCTTCCCCTCCTGAGCACAGGGGAGCTCTGGGGCACACGGTCATCCCTTAGGACACCTTACAGAGCTCAGCCATGGCAGGGAGCACCCTCTGGGACTGGGGATGACCCCTGTCCTGCGAGCAGGGAGCATCCGTGTCCTGGAGGAGGGAGGACCCCTGTCTTGGCAGAGGGAGCACCTATGTCCTGGGAGGAGGGAGCACTCCTGTCTTGGAGGAGGGAGCATCCCTGTCCTGGGAGGAGGGAGCACACCTGTCCTGGGAGGAGGGAGGACCCCTGTTTTGTAAACAGGGAGCACCCCTGTTCTCTGAGCAGGGAGGACCTCTGAGCTGACCACCCCAGGTGACACTGGCTTCCGAGGGTTGAAGAGGGCAGGGCCATGTAGTGGACAGTCTCACTTTCTCAGAGCCAGTCTCCGAAGGCTCCACACACGCATTTCCCCACACACCCCCATGGTTTCTGGGTCACGGGGTCCCAAATGGGTTTGCACTCTGGAAGGTGACAGCGTTTTCTCAACTGCCTGGCAGAGTGGAGTGACTGGGGGTAGCTGGTCTCTGCTGGGCTGACCTGTTGTGTTGCACCAGCACACGCAGCCACAAACACAAATCATCCCCGGCAGAGGAACATGGTTGGTCAGGCTGCTGTTGTGCCCTGGAGGAGACATGGGGAGGGGGCGACAGGCAGCTTGGGCCATGCGGTTGTCCCTTCCAGCAGGGACTCTGGCGGGACGGCTCTGTGGGAGGAGGGGCCCGGGGCTGCCATTACTATCGAGGGTGGAATCAGACGGAGGTGGACAAGTCAGGGGCGCGCCAGCCCATGGAGCCGCCATCATCTGGCATGTGGGGGACCGTGTGTGTCCCACATTGACAGCATTTTGGAGAAAGCTACCTTGTAGGTCCCTTCAGGTTTGATATCGTCTAGGAGTTTGTGAGAAAAAATAGTGCGTCAGCTCGTGTCATGTGGCCGCTTAGGGAATTCAGAACGCCGAAGGACGTGGGGCGTCACGGCATCCCTGATTTGAAAGGAAGCAGGTGTCCCAGTCGCCGGGCTTCCCTGTGAAGGCTTGGGGCCGTGTCTCAGGGCTGCTGCTCGGAGACAGTCCAGGTCCTGCCCGCGCGTGTGGCAGCATGAACCTGAGATGTGCACGAGGTCTGGAGCGGGGCGGCTAGGATCCCAGCTCTGTCACTAGCTGTGTGACACCAGTCCTCACTTTTTCCACCTGTACGGCGGGCAGGGGCATCACCACCGACACGTTTCCGGGGGCCGGCTCTGCTCTCTCGATGCGGGTGGTCCACACTGCCTGCGGCAAACACGTGGATGGCAGGACGGGGCCAGGGCTCCCTGCTGCCGGGGCTGCTGCTTCTGCGCACGGTCAACTGTGTGTGGCCAGAGCCCGTGGGCTTCCGGGTTAGGATTAGGGTTAGGGCTAGGGTTAGGGTTAGGGTTAGATACACGCAAGGGTTTAGATGAAAAAGAAGAGACTGCTTGACTGAGCTCGGAGCTGTATTCTTTCTGACCACTAGATGGCACCACACTCCAATCAAGGAACCCCTACAGGCACTAGGTCAGGGCTCCTAAGGAGAGCCAGACAGGTTTTCAAAAACTTGTTAGTCTCCTTATCCTTCGTGCACCACACAGTTTGCCCCAAAAGCTCTAAGTTTGTCTCTCCCTTCTTCACGACAAGCTCCAGAGCCAGCTGGTGAGTTCAAAACTGCACTTTGCCACCTCTTGGCTGCGTGACCTCAGGTAGGTTGCTGGCCCTCTCTGTGCCCAGGGTTCCTCATGTGACAACAGTACCTACCTAACGATTCAGGGATGTTTTTAAAGTGCCTGACCTATAGCCAGCCCTATAAAAAATCTGCTGAATAAAACCATAACACCAACACCGCTAATGTTAGCACACTCGAGATTTGCTTTTTATTTTTATGTATAAAAATGTTTCAAGATTGTATTTTAATGTAACCTCTACCCCCAGCATGGGGTCCGAACGTACAACCTGGAGATGGAGAGTCATGTGTTCTACTGACTGAGCCGGCCACGGCTCCCGCTCTGTTCTTCTCATGTGGGTGAAATTCAACGCTGAAAAACAGAATTGCACGTAGAAGCGTCTCTAAAATAACTTGAGAGTGTATGTAAATATTTTGCATTTTTAGAATTCCGGGTTATGTAAACAGCGGAAACAATCTTCACAATTTATTGCTGTAACTTACTTCTGGGAAGCAGGCATTTTCGCAAAAGGGAAGTGGAAGAATTTTATCCGTGGCTGCTTGCTGACACGGGCGTGGCGGCCACCTGCATGCCTCCGGGAAGGCGCGACCTCAGGTGAGCTTGACGGCTGTCCCTCCTTCGTGCCCTCAGTGCGCATCTGAGACTTTCTCCGGGTCATTCCGGAGTTACCAACCACTTCCCCTCCGCTGCGAACAGAATGGACCGGAGTCCAGTGTCAAGAGGGGCAGATCGGTCAAAGGTCGTTGCCCCCCCCCCCCCCCCCCGGCCCCCGCCCCGCCCGGAAACACAGCCTCGCGGATGTCTGCCTTGTTGATCTCGTGACAGACATATGGCCAGCATCGCTCCTCTGTGCGATGCCCAGAGCACGAGTCAGGGGGATGGTGGCTGGAGCGGATTCTCTTCTCCGTGAGAAGTTTGAATTTGTCTTACCTGCGATGGAGTCGCAGAACGTTTAACTGCACAAAAGTACAAAGAAGAGGACGACCCATCTTTACAATCCCAGCGCTGCACGGTGCAGTCGGGGTTTCTGTCTGGACATTTTGAGTGGCTAGAGTCAGGTGCACTGATCAGCACAGGCCCCTGCAGTCAGTCACACGGCCCCTTGTCTGAGGTTTCGTCGTGTCACGAGATCGTCTCCGGAGCATCTCTTATGAGCCCGTACTGTTTCTTTCAGGACCACCTGCTGTATACCGCCTGCCTCCTCCGGTGGCTTCCGATTCCCACCGTTAGGAAGGAACGCCCCAGCGAACACTTCCTTGCAATGCACACGTTCCGTCGCCCTCGTTCAGGCGACTGAAGAACTGTGGGTTCGACAGGAGGACAAGCAGGAACTCTCTCTGCCTTGAAATCACGCACTAACCTTTTGCTCAAGGTAAAGCTAAGTGGGCAGCGGAACCCGCCTTTGAGCCTGCGGTGCTAACTTCGCCGCCTGAGTATCCAAGGCCCTTTCCTGGGTGCTCGCGCACCTGCTCTGAATCGTCCTTCAAACATAAAGGGGGACTTTCCGTTCGGAAGTTGGTGGCCGTACGTGCCCGGACTGCGCTGCACGCTAAGGGCTTCCCGCGTGCTGTTAGAGAAGAGAGTTAAACGCCAGCTCGTCGCCTACGGAGACTAGGCGTGGGGCGGGGGGGGGGCAGGGTGGGGGCGCGCCATGTGACGTTTGGGCCGCGTCTGGGGCTCCCACCTACACAAACAAGCAGAGCGAATTTGTAAGTCATTTTAGAACCCTGCCCCCCAAACAAGAGCGGAGTGTGGGCCAAATGGTGACCTGGCGTGACCTTTAGAAACTCCCAGGGAGGCCCCTGAAAGGCAAACGTTCAGGGCTTCTTTCCGCGGGGCGGGGGTGGGGGCCCAGGCTCGAAGTCCGGGCGCACGGCCAGGCCGGGAAGGACAGCACATCTGCGGGCTTCTCGGGGTCGGGGGAGCGCAGCCACGGTGAGACCTGCTGTCACTGCCTGCGGCTGTGACATGTGTCACCGACCATTGCTTACTCACGGTGGGGGAAGTGCCACGCGCAGGAATGGCCCGCCCCCACCCCTCTAGGGGCTTCAGGGGTTTCAATGAGCCGTGAGTAACCGCTCTTTCCAGAAACCCCTCTTGACACACGGGCTGACCACAGACGTCCGGCCGGTGCTCCGTGGGGATTCCCCTTTCTTGTTTTCCCGTTCGGTCGCACCTGCCATCCAGTGACTCTCCCTGGGGTGGGGCGAGGGTCCCGCATAGCTCCCCGGGGTGACGGCGGGTGGGGGCGTCGCTGCCCTGTGCCCCATAGACCGGGGCGCATTTGAGACGCTGCTGCTGGGTTTTAGCTAATAGGTGTGTGTTTTGCACAAAGATTTGGTTTCTTTTTTGAGTTAATGAAGTTTTGTCACCAACTCATGCCCACACTGCCATCTGTGAGTTTGGGGGAAAAAAACCCAACGCTTCTTTGAAACCCAGGAGGCCTGTTGTGCCTTGTGAAGGGGCTGGATAAATAGGATGGGGTGGGGGTAAGAGGAACCCCTGTACCCTCTGCAAGGGGCTCAACACAGGCTGTTCCAAGAGCCCTGGGCCCACACGAGACACAGTCCCACCCAGTGTGGGACACAAATGGTGCCTAACCAATTCGAGGTCGTTTTCTAAGAACCTGGCCCTTTTATTTTGCTTCTCAAACTTCTTCTTTTTTTTTTCTTAACATTTATTTGTCTTTGAGAGACAGAGAGAGAGCGAGACAGAGCATGCGTGGGGGAGGGGCAGAGAGAGACGGAGACACGGAATCCGAAGCAGGCCCCGGGCACCAAGCTGTCCGCACAGAGCCCGCCGCGAGGCTCGAACCCACGAACCGTGAGATGGTGACCTGAACTGAGGTCGGACGCCTAACCGACTGAACCACACAGGTGCCCCTAAACTTGTTTCCGTTTGAAGTTTGCAAGGGCGGAAGCAGATGATGTAGAGGAGCAAAGTAGCTGACGGTGGTGAACCGGAGAGGAGCCGCCTGGTCTGGAGGCCCCTGTGCGTGTCCCTCCGGCTGATGGTTACTGTGGGGGTGGGGGTGGGGACCGCAGGCACATGGGGACCAGATCTTCCCATTTTCCAAGAGAAGCTGGAAAAGCAGAATTTTCTGTGAGAGCAGCCGGTTTGGAAACCTGGCTTTGACTTTGTCCCCGAGACGAGCCACAGGCCAGAGGAGCCCTGCGCGCAAGGAACCCGGTGTCCTACGGCCACTGGCCACCGGCTTGCCATTTGATGGCCATGTGCTCACTCTAGAAGTAAACAAGTTTTGCCTCATAAGGTTTACTGCTCACTCGAAGCCCACCTCTTTCCATCCCCCAGCGAGCGGCAACTCTCCCACATCGTAGTCAGGCCGTGAGACTAACTATTTTGGGTTAGCAAAAATAGTTAAGTAACATTTCCAAAGAGTCTTTTAAAAAAGTATTTATTTATTTTGAGAGAGAGAAAACACGAGTAGAGGAGGGGCAGAGAGAGAATCCCAAGCAGGCCCCACACCGTCCGTGCAGAACCCGATGTGCGGCTCGATCTCACAAACCAGAGATCATGACCTGAGCTGAAATCAAGAGCCGGATGCTTAACTGACTGAGCCACCCAGGCACCTCCCAAAGGGTCTTTAAAACAGAGCATCCCCGAGGACGTGTGTTTCATAAAGTCACTATCACCCTCATTATTAAGGCTCGGGGAAGGCTTAGGGGTGCCATCACGGGGAGTTTGGATGACATCACAGCATCCTAGGACCTGGGGCTCCAGCGGGCTGAGTCACTGGCCGAACGTAGCTTGGGAGCAGGTGGGGCATGTGGTCTGCCCGGGGCAGGTAACCGGGATGGGTGCGGGCACTACCCCTCTCCCGGGAGTCCCACCAGTAGGTGGGGAAACAGCAGACCCAACAGCTCCTGCATTTGTCTAGACCCCAAGGTGGTGGTGGCTGGGTCTGGTGCAGGCCACATTGGCTTCCAGGTAAGACGTCTCTTTCTTTCTTTTTTTTTTTTTTTTTTTCAACGTTTATTTATTTTTGGGACAGAGAGAGACAGAGCATGAACGGGGGAGGGGCAGAGAGAGAGGGAGACACAGAATCGGAAACAGGCTCCAGGCTCTGAGCCATCAGCCCAGAGCCTGACGCGGGGCTCGAACTCATGGATCGCGAGATCATGACCTGGCTGAAGTCGGACGCTTAACCGACTGCGCCACCCAGGCGCCCCAAGACGTCTCTTTCCCAGTTGAGATGAGGGCGTTGCGGCCATTTGGACTGACCGAATACATCCGTGTGAAGCCACATCCTATGGCATATACCAGAAAGGCGGTTTTCCTGAAACCAAATACCCTAAAAATGTGAGCAGAGGAGAATGGCCCACGGGCTTGTCAGCCCTCTTCCTCCAGGTTGGCTCAGTGCCACCTGGAAATGCTGCCCCACCCACCGCGTCCCCTCCCCAGCCAGGCCTGTCCAGTGGCCTTCCTGTAGGAGGAGGGGCTAAGACCGGATACCCCCAGAGTTGTATTGTTATAAAGTGGGGAGGCTAGGGTAAGATGTACGCTAAGTTCTATCTGCAACATTTCCTGGGGACCTGGAATTAATACATTTTAAGATTTTTAATACAAAGAAAAAGATCAATACCTAAACCTCCATCCCTTAAAAATAAACATTTTGTATCAAGACATACCCTCATTCCGCAAACCACCAGCAAAGAAGGAAAGGAAGCAGCAGCAGGTGAAGGCTTCAGGTGCCTGGCTCTCGCCACTAGAAGAAGACACCTGGGATTTCTGGGACAGGAGGTGAGCACGCACAGGCTTCTCCGAATCCCGGAAGCGGCCCTGCCTTCGCAGAGTCTAAGTCCACTGGGGGGTGTGCAGGCCGCCAGTTCATCCTGTCGTCCTCTTTCTAGAAGGTTAGCAGCAGCGCCTGGCTTGCCGCGAATCCCCGTGCAGGCTCCAGGATCTTAGAAAAGGGGGCCATGAAGCACACCCCGGCGCGACAGCGTAAGTGATGCTGTCCATGGTCAGTCTGCAAGTGCCGGCTTACGGGCCCCAAACGGTGACCTCACAGCAGGGGCTGCGTACCTCTTCTAGCTTTAGTTGTCATAAGTGGCAAACAAGCTTGTTATATACGTATATTTAAGCCATTAAAACATTTCAAAATAGCCTAAGAAATCTGGGCTCTGCCTCCATCAGGACTGGGTCGGAGTGTCCTTTTGTCCTCATTCCCCCCGCCCCACCCCCGGGGTGGGTTGCGCAGCCCTTCCTCTGGTTTCCATTAGTGCGCAGCTGGGTTGGGGCTCAGCGGACCCGCCAGGGCCAACCCCCTAGAAGCCAACGGAAGTGGGGGCGGGGGTAGCCCGAGTCTTTCTGGACAGCCTGTAGGTGGCGCTCCGGGAAAGGGATTCCGAGCTGCCTTCCTCGAGTCCCTGGGGACAAGAGCTCCGGGTCCCTGCGGAGCGCACCTGGCTGCGTAGACAGTGCAGAGCCCCGTGGGAGGACTCGGGGGGGGGGGGGAATCACATGCAAAGCGGCGCCCCTGCTGGGGATGCGCACCCAGGCGCGCAGGAGCGGCACGTGGCCCGACCTCCACGCGCCGGGCAGCCCCGCGACCCCCACGCGCGGCGGGGCCCTAGCAGCCCCACCCTGCGGCAGGTGGACAGTGTCGCTATGAAGAGAAAGCCTGGATTGTCCCTCCTGCAAACCGCCACACGCCAGACCTCCGCTATTGTGCGCTCTCCATAGAAATGCAAACGAGCCGCGTGCGCCGGCCGCAATCTGCTCGAGCGTCCCAGCGCCCCGCAGCGCAGCGCTCGGCCGCGGGCGGGGAGGTCGGCTGGGACCCTCCAGGGCGGCGGGGTCGGGGCGCTGAGTGTGCGGGGAGGCCTGGCGGGCGGACTCGCGCTTTCGCCCGACGCAGCTGTGCTGAGGCCCTTTGCAAGCTTAAAGCCCGAGCTGGGTGCTTTATACTTTAAGTTCCGGTTTAAAAGCAACAGTCTGCTAAACTTGAAATTAAAAGTAAAGAAGAAAATAGAAAGGTAGCAACAAAAATAAGTGCAAAACAAATCTTTAGTTTCTCCAAAGGTGTATTTCACAAATTACAGCGTCCTATTAGCAAGCAAGATATTTTTTTTTAACTTTTTCCTTTTAAGGACTTAAAACAACAAAAAGGCGAGTGAAATCTGCAGGCTCCAGTCTGCCTGGTAACACCCGGACAAAAGCGGCAGATTTGAGGCATTGTCATCCCCCGCACCCCTCCCCACGTGGCCTTCTGGCACGAGCCGCGGCCGCCGCCTCATTTGCATCAGAAAGCGAGCGCCGGCCAATGGGCGCGCAGCCTAGCGCCAGCTGGCGGCGGGGCGGCCCTGCCTATATAAGGGCGCGCGGCGGGCCGGGGCGCACTTGCCAGCCGTGCGCTCGCCGGGTGGCCCCAGCCTCCCGGTGCCCGCCGCGTCCGCGCCCCTCGCTCCTTTCGTGGATAACTAGTTAGCTGCTCGCCGACCGAACCATGACTCTGGAGGAAATCCGCGGCCAAGACACGGTTCCCGAAAGCACCGCCAGGTGGGTCGGCGCCGGGCGCCGATATCTTGGGGCGCGGGGAGCCTGGCCGTGTACTGGACGCAGCCGGTCCGGCGGCCACCTTCGGGGAGCCGCGCGGGTGGGAAGCCGCTGGGCGGGAGCCGGGGCGCCCGAGGTGCTTGTCCTCGGCTGGGGTGCCCGGGGTGTGTCCCCGGGACTGGGGGATCCCGCCGCGCCTTCTGGCCAGTCCCCGCTCACGGCGCTGGCTCGTCCGCAGGATGCAGGGCGCCGGGAAAGCGCTGCACGAGCTGCTGCTGTCGGCACAGCGCCAGGGCTGTCTCACCGCCGGCGTCTATGAGTCCGCCAAAGTCCTGAACGTGTGAGTGTGGACGCGGCCCCGGGTGGGAGCGACCGGGGGCTGGGGGGGGGGGGCGGCGGCGGGGCACCCCGGGCTCGCCGCCTCGCCCTCACCGCCCCCTCCCCGCCCGCGCAGGGACCCCGACAACGTGACCTTCTGCGTGCTGGCCGCCGACGAGGAGGACGAGGGCGACATCGCGCTGCAGATCCACTTTACGCTGATCCAGGCGTTCTGCTGCGAGAACGACATCGACATCGTGCGCGTGGGCGACGTACAGCGGCTGGCGGCGATCGTGGGCGCGGGCGACGAGGAGGCCGCGTCGGGAGACCTACACTGCATCCTCATTTCGGTGAGTGTGGCCTCCGCCCGGGTGTCGCCCCGCCGCGGCCGGCGGCCGGCGGCCAGCCAGGCTGACCTCTGCGCTCTGCCCGCAGAACCCCAATGAGGACGCGTGGAAGGACCCCGCCTTGGAGAAGCTCAGCCTGTTTTGCGAGGAGAGCCGCAGTGTCAACGACTGGGTGCCCAGTATCACCCTCCCCGAGTGACAGCCCGGAGGGGGCCTTGGTCTGATCGACGTGGTGATGTCCCGGGGCGCCTAGCGCGCGGCTGGCTCTGTGGACGCGCCCTCGGAGGTGGGGCGCCGGTCCGGAGCGCTGCGTGGAGAGCTGCGAGGAGGGGCGGTCCCCTGCAGGAGGGGCCCGGCGGCGGCGGCGGCGGCAGGGGCGAGGCTGGCCCCCAGCCCGGGACTCTGCGAGTGTGGGGAGCGGCCGCTTGCCCGGGAAGGCCGGAGGCGGGCCGTGGGCCACGGGGCCGGGAAGGACGCACCGGCCGGGCAGGCGTGACTCAGCAGCCTGCGCGCGCTCTCGACAGGAAGGAGGGGAAAGGCCAGGCGGGCGAGGCCTGGACGACAGTTGCAGGAGCTCCGTCGGACTGAGCAGCACCGCTGTGCACCAGCGGGCCGGGCGATGCTCGGGTTCCGGAAGGATTATGCTGCTGCACCTTTGAGTTTTTGACAATAAATTTACTGAAACAAACTTCTTCTCTTTATTGAGGGCAGGGGGTCCTTGCCCGAGGGGGAAGCGGTGTGCAGGGTTCCAGGTGATCGCCGACCCCCCGGGGACTGCCTGGCACCTACCATCCTCCGGTGGGGCTGAGTTAGGGGCTCCTGGGGCGCTGGGAATGGGGGAGGGGCGCTGGAGCGTGTTAGGGCCGAACTCGAGCCCTGCCCCCATTTGTCTGTTTTTAGGGAGATTTTTAAACTTGCAAGACAGGAGCATACTTGAGATAAGACATCAGGGCAGCAGCTAAAGGCTGGCCATCCAGCCTGATAACAGCGGCCTCTCCCTCCCCTCCCCCTCTCCTGCCCGCAGCCCCCTCCCCGCTGACAGCTGCTTATCAGAGCGGCGTGCAGGATGCAGGCGGCGCCCTCCTGCACAATGAACGCTGCCTCGTGCAGCCGCTGCCCTTTGTGGTCCCCAAGGATGGTGGCAGAATGCTCTCGGGAACCTTCTCCTCTTAAAGGCTCGGCGCTTACGGCAATGTCACCACGGTATTAATATCGTGGATGACATGATGCCTGTGTTTAAGCATGAGTCATCATTTTGTCACGGCTGTGGTAGAACTTCAAAGATCTGAGCAAAAATGGGAAGACATCGTCGACACAAACGGGGTGAGCCATTGTGAGTGGAGCCGGCTTCTGTTACCTGCTATTCCGAGCGCTCTCTGCCCACACGGAGTTAGGAGGCTGTGTTCACAATCCCATTTAAACACTTGTGGAAGCAAAAGAATTTAAAGCTTTTCCACAAAGACCTTCTTTGAGAAACATCCAGGAGCCGGGGGATGGGGGGAGATGTCCGGAGTGAATCAATCTTTTTTATTAGGCCAGTATGCCTTGATTGCGCCTCTCTGCTTGGCCGGAGCCGCGTCCGGCGGGGGGAAATGCCCATGGGGCTGGCCTGCCGTTAGCAAGCTGCCTGGCAGCCCAGGGGGCCTTCTGGGCAGAGGAGGGATGGTGTATCGTTTTCCTAAGCAGAAAATTCTCCCGAGTTACCAGCCGTCCCAGGTGGCCGATTCACCCAGTTGGGCTCCACTTTTTAAATTCTCTCCAAATCCTGGAAGTCTTCACAGGAAAAGAGGACTGCTCGAGCTTAATTATTCTTCTCAGAATGAAAGTGTTCTGTTTCACATTTATCATCTCTTCGAGACGTTTCCCCCTTGATGAGACAGAGGCCCAGTGAAATAATTCAGGTCTGTGTGTGTGTGTGCGTGTGTGTGTGTGCGTGTCCCTGAGTTTCGTTAATATTTTACCTACTCGCTTCTCAGAACCTCGAGCGTATGTCTACGCCAGCGTGCATGCTGGCAAACGACCATTTGCCACAGCAGGCTATAGTAAACACAAATGGGGCATAATTACTTTAAAATGTGCCCTTTGGTGAGTGAATTCACAGAACATTGCACAGAGCGGGCAGGCAGACACTCCTGCTGGCCGCCTGACCCCTCATAGACCAGTCAGTTGGCAACTCTTAAGAAACTCGGCTTTCTTGGATTGGAACTCACAGCCAGGGTGCCTGCTGGAGCCTCAGGGGCCAGGAGAATTTGCAGGCAAAAAAATGCACGCTTGGACGGTGCAAACCCCAAAGCTGCTGGTTTTGTTTTGCTTTGTTGTTTTGTTTTTGATGAATGGGATTTTATGCAATTACAATGAGATACCCAGGTGATAAAACGCACGGTGCTTGTGACACAGTGCTGCCTCCACACTTCCAGCAACCGCGAGTGGTAATGCGTAGATAAGCGGGTGATCACGGGCACACGGAGGCGATCCACACAGACTGCGCCCGGAAAGCGCTACATGAATGTTAATGACAATAGTACTTGAAAGTTAATGAAGGCATTTGCTGCAGATCACAGAACGCCAGGTGGGCTGGTACATTTAGGGCCCGAGTTCTGGTCCAGGGAGACCCTGGGCTGCGAGCCGGCTCTGTCCAGGTGTCCAGTTCTGACCCGGTTCTGGCCCGCCATCCCCCACAGGAAAATTTCCGGGCGCCATTCGGGGTAGTTGGTGTTTATCCCTCGTTTTGCCGATGAGAAAGTGACCTCGGGTAGGTGAAGTGGCTGCTGCTGGTGAGCTCTTAGGGGGTCCCAGTTGCGTCCGATGCCCCGTAGACCTGCGTTTCCAAGGCTGGTGGAGGGCTGTCTGGCCCCCACGGTGGCCGGTCCGTCCCAGGCCCAGCTGACCGACGTGCCAAAGGCCGCACGTGAGGCTTCTCCAGAAGGAAGGCGGTGGCTGGGAGCATGTGATGGGAGCAGCACGGATCTACCTGCCCGTGACGGTGGGAACCTGGCCTGACGGGTCTAGAAGTGTCGTCTTCTGGTTAAGGCCAAACTTCCTGTTGCCGCCGTGGCTTCGCGTTACTCCGAGAAGACACGCTTCTCTGCCTCCCCAGCCTCTGGACGTGGGACAGCAGGTCAGTGAAATACAGGAACGTCCGGTGGGGTCTGAAAGCCAAGTCCTGGAAAGCAAGGTCAGTTAAGGAAACAGCGTCAAAAGGATGTAAAAGCTTTTCCTTTTCTTCCCCCAGAGCAGGCACAGACCCTACAACCATGGGCCATTTCTTCATCATCCCGCACACTGGTTATGGTTTTACCTCGAGGGGAGGTGGGATTCACAGGACTCAGCCGTTCAGGGCTCCAGGTGGGTCTCGGGTTGGAGGCATCAGCCCCGTCGTGCGGCGAGGGGGTGGAAGAGATTCGGCTCTTTGGCTCGGACTCCTCAGCTACCCCGTCTTTGTGACAGTGGCCCGGGGCCACATTCGTGTACAACTTTTCTTCCCCAAGTGGGAATAACCCAGGAGGAAGATTTACACTTGTTGCATTTTTTTTTTTTAATGTTTATTTATTTTCGAGAGAGAGACACACAGAACACAAGCTAGGAGAGGCAGAGAGAGGGAGACACAGAATCTGAAGCAGGCTCCAGGCTCCGAGCTGTCGGCACAGAGCCCGACATGGGGCTCGAACTCACAAACCGTGAGATCGTGACCCGAGCTGAAGTCGGACGCTTCTTGACCGACTGAGCCACCCCAGCACCCCAAACTTGTTGCGTTTCTATTCTGGCAGAGCACAGGCCAATGGAATTCTAAGTGGGAACATCGACCCAACAGTGAAAAGCAAAGTTGAAAGAAAAGATACAGGCTGGAGAAGGTATCCTGTTTCTCAGCAAGACCCCAGTGGTTCCTGGAACCCTGTACCACCCCCCACCCCCACCCCACAGGATGGGAAGCATGGACCCCAGGAAGGAGGGGGCGGACAGTAGGTCAGGCAGGGTGAGGACCGCTGTAGGAAGACGCCCCGAAAACCATTGTGCGTGCATTTCTGCCCGGGGTTTCTGCAAATAACTCCTGTGCTGGTTCCGTGGGGACCCAGACAATGACAAGGAAGGGGGAGAGGCTCCCGGAGCGTCCAGAGGCATTTCTCTCGCATTTCTTGTGGCAATGATCCCGTGTCTCCACACCGTCTCTTTCCATCCCTGTCTCTCGGCACAGACCCCACCCCCTCAGATCTAGGCTCTGAGACCCCTTGTGCCGGCCTTGACCTCTGCTGTCACCCCACCTTCCTGATCACTGGCTCCAGTTACCTGCCTACAACACGGGTATCATGGTGGCACCCCTGTCACCCCACGGATAACGGAGACCACAGCATTCTTGCTGCCCTCGGGGCCCTGCCCTGCTCCCCACATCAGGCGGGGCCTCCCCCTACTTTGCAGGCCGCCTCCTCTCCCTGCAAGCCTCTCCTACGTACTATGGAGGTCTGTTTACAAGCCTGAGCGTCCTTCATGGAGAGGGACAGAATTTCCTCTGAAATACTCTGCCTCCAACGCGGTGCCTGGGACACAGTGGCAAGGGCTGCGCTTTGAATGTCTAATGGCAGAGGGAGAAGTGAGCCATCCACGCGGGGACACTGGTGTGGGGTCTGTTGCAGGACGGGGCATGGGTTTGTCCTTCCGTCTTCATCGGCACGATCTTCGTGAGCATCGAGTGCGTTTGCCAGGAGCCCGTTCTGGGAACGGAGTCGAGATGCTGGACGCTTTGGAGACCTTATATTTTACAGGAAGCAACACCATTTGTTTTTGTCAGTAGGAAGACACACGCAGTGAGAAGTGCCAGTTTCCCGAAGGATGGAGGAAGAGGAGGGAGCAGGTGGCGGGACCCTGAGTGGGGCCGAGCGGCGGGAGGGTTTGACTGTCTGTCCTGTAGGGAGCGGGGAGCACTGCGTCCTGTGCAGGAGGAGGTACTGGCTGCCAGCCCCTGAGGACCGGCTGTAAGGGTCAGCCTGGATGTGGGGTGTTCGTGGACGGGCGAGGAGGCTTCTGAAGGTGTCGCCCGCCCTGCCCAGGGTGGCCCGGCCCGGGGAGACCCAGCCGCAGGTATTGGAGGGAAGGCGGGGCCGGGGGCTTCTGGAGGGACTTCCCCTGGCACCTGTCTCAGTTTCCCTGCGGAGCCAAGGGCCCTGAACCTGGCTGGGTGTTTCCCGTGTGTCGTGCAGGGCTGACGGGGGCTCATGGTTCTCTCGCTGTCTCTGTGCTGCCCGAGGCTGTCCTTCATCCAGGGGGTCTTGAGGAGGCCTGCGGGCCTGGCGGGAGGCTGGGGAGGGCCGGGACTTGGAAGCCGGGGCTCCACCTCCCCCTGCGACCCCCAGAGCAGGCTCCGTGCTTTCTGCCGGCTAACTAGAGCCCAGGCCCACTCCTAACACGGGAGCTCGGATCCCGGGAGGGTGGTTCTGGGTGCAGTGTTTGCAGAGGTGTCCCAGTCTGGTCTGAGCCAGCAAGCCCCTCGTGGGTTCTAGAACCCACTTTGACAGAAGGGGCACGTGGAGTGTAAAATGTGATGGGCCGTGATGCTGCAGTGGGTGGGGAGCGGCCACGCGGTCTGCTGGGACGGTCTCCTCTCTGGGACAGCCACGACGTTAGAAATCACGGAGACAAATCCGGCCACAGACCTGCCACCCAGCTCCGCGCAGGGGTTAACTCAGCATCTTGGCGTGAGTGTGGTAGTCATGGTCCACATGGCCCTTCCTGGCACCTGAGGGTTCCAGGCTGTGCACCAGACCCCCTGAGGGTTCCAGGCCAGGCCCCAGACCCCCCTGAGGGTTCCAGGCCAGGCCCCAGGCCCCCCTGAGGGTTCCAGGCCAGGCCCCAGGCCCCCCTGAGGGTTCCAGGCCAGGCCCCAGGCCCATATCCGTGTGCCCTAGTGCCTGCTGTCTCTGGCCTTCTCAGCTACACCCTGTTTCCCAAAAGCACAGCGTCTGGGGCTTTACTTCCCTGTGCCCCCACCCTGGCCCCAGCTCCCGCCAGGTACTCCTTCAGGGAGCAGATGGTTTTAAATTTCTGAAACACAAACCCTTTATCTGAAACATCTGCACCGTCCGAGCATCTGTTAGACAAATGGTGCATGGGCTCGGTGCTGGGGCTGTGAGATGGTGCAGAGGGGGTGCCCATAGGTTCAAGGGACCCACACCTCCATGGAGCCCCCTGCTGTGGAGTGAGGCAGGGAGGGCCCGTTGGTCCCAAGGAGGAAGAGGCCTCAAATCCCATCCAGGGTAGGATTTCGCCGTTAACTCACCATCTGCCCTTTCCAGTGGGAAAAGTGATACAGTTTCATACAAAGACTTAGGTTTGCAAATAAAAGTATCAATTAATAGGGACACCTATTAATAGGGATGGCTCAGTCAGTTAAGCCTCCGACTACAGCTCAGGTCATGATCTCTCAGTTTGTGGTTCGAGCCCGGCATCCGGCTCTGTGCTGACAGCTCAGAGCCCGGAGCCTGTTTCAGGTTCTGTGTCTCCCTCTCTCTCTGCCCCTCCCCCGCTTGTGCTCTGTCTCGCTCTCTCTCAAAAATAAATAAACATTAAAAACCTTTTAAAAAAGTATCAATTAACATGCTCAATGTTACAATCTGGAATCTGGCCCGAGGTCCCGCTGTGCTTGGCTTCCCAGCCCCCAACTCCGGGCTCTGTGCATCCAGGACGGCTCGTCCAATGGGGAGGAGGGCACCACATGGGCTTCTCCTAGGACTTGGCCAACAGAGGGGTGCGGGGAGAGAGGTCCCTTCTCCCTGTCCCTCTCGCTGCGGTAACACCCCTGCCCCTGCCCTGCACCCCTGCCAGGAGCCCCTCCCCCATGTGCACTGGGCTACCAACTCCTCCCTTGGCCATGCAGCCCCGTGGCTCAGCCACCTCAGGGAGTGGTAGCAGGCCCCGGCCACCGCAGCTCAGGTGGTGGGTCTTCTTGGAACAGGGAGAGTGGCCATCTGAACCTGGAATTGCCTGGCTATGTCTGGGGGTCTTGTGTGGATCCTGAGCTCCGGTTCACTGCAGACAGCTCATTTCCAGCAAGCCTCCGGTAGCACTGAGCACTGTCTGTGGAGGACATCTGAGCCCCCAAGGCACCCCCGGGCCCGGGGGCTAGTCCCGAAGTTACCCTGAACGGGACTTCCCATTTGCTCCAGGTCTGGCTGACAGCTGGCAGCAGAGGGGTCTGTCCCCCTGCAGATGGGACCCTATGGAGGTGGCCATGGAGAAAGGGGAGGGGTGCTGGCCCCATGATCAGACAGGGGCTGGTCCCGGCTCCTGGCCCCTACTGGGCATGGAGCCAGAGCCCTGGGTGGGATGAGGGGTGAGGCTGCTTTTGAGTTCCTGAGCACTGGCCGCTTCCCAGCTGTGGCCTCAGGAAACCTCTACCTCTCTGAGCGTTGATTTCCACATTTGAAAGAACTTGACCTTACACAGGGCCCGTGGGTGCAGAGGGGCCCAATGTGTTAGGTGACCCTGGATTTGACGTTGGGTGGGTTGTTGGCGGTGGTCCCTGCCTCAGTCACTCAGCGCCTCTCGGAACCAGGGGACTCTTTGCCCTTAAACAAAGAACTGAAGCCAGCCGGGTCTCAATGTCTCCCAATTATAGGATTCCGGTGTTTTGGGGTCCCAGAATTTGTTCTACTGGCAGCTTCCTCCTCCCACATGTGCACACACATGCACGCCCCCAAATGCACACACGGCACACACATGCACACAACACACACGTGCACAACATATGCATGCAGACCTGTGCACACACATACGTACCCACGTGCGCATGTGCGCGCACGCACACAACATGCATGCACACAAATAGACACGTGCACACACGATGCATATGTGGCATACCGCTTACATGCACATGTCCATGTGCATGTGCACATATGCACACACAGGTGCACACACAATGCACACACACAGGTGCACACACATATGCACACACAATGCACACACACAGGTGCACACACATATGCACACACAGGTGCACATACATGCACACACAATGCACACACACATATGCACACACAGGTGCACACACAATGCACACACATAGGTATACACCCACATGCACACACATGCACATGCACAATGCATACACACAGGTGCATGCACACACATGGACACACAATGCACACACGTAGGTGCGCACACACGGGTGCACATACATGCACACACATATGCACACAAAGGCGCACACACAATGCACACACATAGGTATACACCCATATGCACACACACGCACAATGCATACACACAGGTGCATGCATACACAATGCACACACACAGGAGCGCACACATGCACACACAGATGCAGATACATGCACACAAAATGCACACACACAGGTGAACACACATATGCACACGGGTGCACACACATGCACACACAGGTGCACACACAGGTGCACATACATGCACACACAATGTACACACACAGGTGCATACACATATGCACACACAGGTGCACATACATGCACACACATATGCACACACAGGCGCACACACAATGCACACACATAGGTATACACCCACATGCACACACACGCACACGCACAATGCATACACACAGGTGCGCACACAGATGCACACACAGATGCACACACAATGCACACACACAGGTGCACACACATATGCACACAGGTGCCACACATATGCACACACAGGTGCACATACACGCACACACAATGCACACACAGGTGCGCACACATAGGCACACACAGGTGCACATACACGCACACACAATGCACACACACAGGTGCGCACACATATCTCCATAGCTCTCTGTTGTGAGGCTCAATCACTGAGACCTGCCGGACGCCCCAGCTGTTGACCAGGTCAGCAGGGTTTGCCGTGTCCACCTCAGACGGTCCAGGGCGAGTGGAAAGAAAGGGGCTGCGTCACGCTTTCAGAGAGCGGCAAGGCTCCCGAGGGACAGACCGGACTCCCATACTCTCTGGCCTGCCGCATCCTGCCTGAGCTTTGCAAACGTGCCCACCAGTTTGCTATTAAAGTAGCGAGCGCTGGGAAATACACTGGCAGTGCTTGTCTCGATTGTGTTGCCTTCCCTTCTGAGAGAGCCTGGCTGTCGCCCAGCCAGGGTGACAGCTCCCGTGCTCCGGTCTTGCTCTGACGCTGCCACCACGGAGCCACGGGCCACGTGCTGCACACAGTGCCTAATGCTTTGCAGTTCTTTCCCTTGCCTCTGCTCCTTCCCGTGGAGGCTGACCTCTGTCCCGTAAAAATGCAAGGAGACCATTCTGTGTCAAAGCTGAAGGAGCCCAAAGGTCTGCCTTTTCCCATAGGGTAACCATTAAACCAATTTCTTCCTGCAGGCAATCTCTGTCCCTAGCACTTGCTTTTTTTTTTTTTTCTTTCAGGACTGCAAATTACTCCAAATAAACAAGCTGGTACAGAAAAAGTAATGCCCAGAACGCTCGGTTTCCACTGAACGATTATATTATGGAACACTGAGCCTTCTGGAATACGGGGTAAGATGATGGACGGACGGCCCGTGAACAGTACATTCTGTTCTGAGCTGCAAGGTGGTGGCTTTCATTCTCGTGCTCAGTCTTGCACAGGTTAGCAAATTAGTGAGGGAGAACTTGAGCTCTCAGGGCTCTCGGGGAGCCTGTCTTGTTTGCCCTGGACCAGCCTCTGGCGCAGAGAGCAGATTCCAGAGCCCGCGTGCCTGGCTGACCAGCTCTGGCCTCGGCGAGACCGCACTGCCCTTAGCGTATCTGCAGAGGGTGCAGGGACAGCCTCTCCGGGGCCTGTGGGCAAAGGGGGGTGGGGCGGTGCTCTGCCCTCTCTGGACAGTGGGCTGTCCCCCGTGGAGAGGGGCCTGGGGCTCCAGGGAGCGCCTGCGGGAGAGCGGACGCCAGCCCCTGCCCGGGGCACACCCACTGCTGGATTCCAGTTCCACCCTCTCCCTGTCCCCTCTTCCATCCGCGGAGCTCACGCAGGCACTTCTTGCGGGGACGCTGTAGAGCTGTGAAGGTCACCACGGTGGCGGCCCAGGGACGGCTGGCTCTGTCTCCCCCTTCTCGAATGTGGGTGATGCTGATTTTCTTCCTGCACCTGCACTTCCCCCAAAGGACCCCCACTCCCTGGGAGTCACATCTGTGTGGCCGTCAGCCTGACACCCCCTGGCAGCCTCAGCTTGGTCCGCCTCTCCCATTTGTGCATTCTGACCCTCCCCCCTTCCCCCCCACGATGCCCGCTTTCCCGGAGGGTCGGGGCTCGGGGCAGCTGTTGTGGGCATCGTGCCCTGTATCATTCGGGGCTCTGTGCATTTCTTCACCTGGCTCCCAGAGTCAGAGGCGCCCCGAGAGCAGCGCCCAGCACCCCCTCCCCCTGCAGCATCCCTGGGGAGATTCCTGGGGCACCACTCCCTCCCTTCAAAGCTGTCCAGGGATTGTTGACAAGGCCTGGTGAACCTTGTAAGCCGTGTGCCGCCACGGGACCGCACAGGTATTTGCGGGAGACGCAGAAGCCGAGCCCCATCCCTTGGTGCCTCGGCGTGACCTGCCCGCGGCCTCACGGCGCCGGGTCGTGGCTCCAGGCTGGGTGGCGACGAGGCGCTTTGGGCACAGGCCCGCTGGCAGGACCTCCTGTACCGCTGTTATTTTTATCTCCGCGTTGAGTGCTAATTGGTAGTTTACCTGCATCGCTCTGGCCCCCCTGAGACACAGCTCGTGGGGCTCCCCTGCCTCCGTCCTTGGCACTGAAGATACACACCTGTCTGCCTTTCCGGTATTTCTGGCAGGCTGGGGGGCACGGGGAGGCCCGGGAGGACCTCTCTGCAGCGGGGGGCAGAGCGGAGACAGCGCAGGACGAGCGGGTGGGGCCCTTGGGCTCCTGGCCGCCGTCGGGCCGTGCCCCTGCACGGGGACTCGGCCGGGGCCCTGGCCAGTTTGCTCAGTCCGGGGGGGGCGCATGCACACGCCCCACGCCCAGGCCGTCTGGGCAGGGAAAGGACCGGCAGGCGCCCCTCCCCCACGGGCCAGGGAAACTGCTGCCCACGTAAGAGGCTCTGGGCGCCCCAGGGGCCAGCTGTCTGCGGCCAGGCGGCACTGAGCGCCCTTTGTTTCTCGCTGCAGTGACTTCCCTCTTTGGGTCAATTGTGTGACCTAATAGCTGTTACTGTGTCTGAACAAAGTGTGCCGCAGCAGCCCAGGGGGCAGCTCGCTCTTGCCCCAGCGCCCTGCCTGCCACCCTCCAACACCGGGCGCCGGCTGCTGCTTGGCTGGCCCTCTCAGGGGCCGCCTCACGCGGTGTAGCCGGTGCAGAGGTTAGGGGGAGCCCAGGGAGGGCTGCGGATGAGGGGGTGGCGTGGACAGGGGCCCCAGTGGACCACAGCCCATTTCTTGGGCGTTCTGCCTGGTCTGGGTGCATCCGCCAGCCAGCTGTGTGCACTTAGGGTGGCCAGGGTGAAGCCCCCGCGGGGTGAGCTGGCTCTTCCCTTAGCCTTCGCGGAACGTTCTGGAGGGAGCGGAAGAGGCCCTGCTGGCCTCACTGCAGCTGCCCTTGGCATCTGTCTCAATGACGACTCACACTTCTTTCCCGGGGATCCCCTGGGCAGGTGCGGAGCTGGGTGTGGTCGCCGCGTGCACGATTCGGGAGCTCCCCTTCCAGGTGAGGGGCTGGGTGTGGGCCTCTGAGGTCGGTCGGCTGGGACGCTGAGGCTCTGTCTTGTCCACGGGTAGCTGTGGTCTGGGGTGGAGGGCATGGCCGCGGGGTCGGCCGGGGATAGTGGAGGGACATGGACGCTGCAGGAACCGCAGTCCGGTGGCCGCCTCTGCCTCCGTCGGGCTTCCGCGTGTGTGCAGCGATGCACCTGTCGGGTTGGGCGGGGACACGCTTACTTCGTCACCCCCTCGGCCATTGCCGCAGAGAGGGCCAAGTGGCCGTGACAGCAGCCAGCGCCGTGGGCAAAGAAGCCACATGTGCATGAGGTGGCCGAGGGGTTTCCTAGGCATGGAAGCTGGGAGAGAGGGGCATCAGAGAGAGGGGGGCCCCCCGCCTCGGTGCCCGGGATTGGCATGGGGATCCCCGGGCAGCACGGATTCTATGTGGCTTTCTGCCTTCGCTGTGCATTTTCCATTGGTGTTCAAACAGGGCACATCACGGCGGGATAGTGAATTGACCTTTTTTAGGGCTGTCGATAACGGCTGTTGTTTCAGCTTAAAGCAAAGTGTTAGCTTTTCCATCCGATCCCCTCTCTTATCGCTGGGGTTCTGTCGAGCGACAGGCCGTGCAAGCCTTTCTGCTGGCACGCACCTGTTAAGCGCACACCGCGGCCCCTGTTTGTGGTCACCCAGCCGCGCTCCGTCCAGGGCGAGGGAGACCCGGCTGACACGCGCCTGAGACGGAAGCGGATCCTGGGAGGGGGCCGCCGAGGGGTCGGGGGCCCCGGGATCGGTGTGGACAGGCCCCCCTCCCAGGCAGCGGTGAGGACGGGTCAGCCACGGCGAGGGTGTTCTGGAAAGCTCCTGAGGGCAGCCGTCACGCGGCGGGGCTGAGAGCCACCGAAGGTCCGGCAGAGCTCAGTCCTGCTGGATCCCATGATCTCGCCGGTGCACAGGCTGCGATGGGGCCGGGGGGGGGGGCCCTGGGGAGCCTGCCCCTCCAGCCTGCGCCGCGGCTCTGTCCGTGGTCCACACTCTGTGCAGACAGAAGGCTGGCGTGCTCCTCCAGGGTTTATCCGGCCCTCGCAGTGCACATCCTTTTCCTCCAAAGCACACTTGGCCTTCCTGCGGGGCCTTCCTTGCGCACAAGAGTCATAGCCCGTCGATATGAACGCGGCAGCGGGGCGCCCCAGCGGGGAACGCCTCTTGGGCCAGCGTCCCGGCGTGCGGCCGGTCACACGGGGGCCACACTTGGGTTGATGCTGGGCCCTCACTGTCCTGAGCCGCTTCGTATCGCTGGGCCAGAGACGCGGTCTCGCCGTGAGGGGCTCTGGTTTGCGCACAGCCACACAGAGCCACGCCAGGCCCCGCGCCCCGCTCCGGGGCCCACGCGGTTGGTGGGAGCGCATCCCTCACCGAGGGCGGGACCCTGCTCCCGGCCGGTTTTCACAGTCATATCCGGGCCTGGCCTCGTGCTGGTCTCTCTGGGGATGACGGAGCCACTGGGCCAGACCCGGAAGGGCCCCCGCCCACGTGGCCTCCAGACCAGACCCTCCCCTGCCACGTCTGCTTTCCTGTGGGCACTCGCCCGCTGCAGCGTCTACGCGGCTCCTCCAAGGGCAGGGCCATCCCAGACCCCTCCGTCCCCGGCAGGTGCCATGTGCCCCAGCCAGCATTCAGCAGACGTTGGCCGAAAACCCCACCCTGCCGCTGCCTCGGAGCAAGGACGTGGCTCCTGGCGCGGAGCTGAGTCGGAGTCCCGTGGCTCACGGGGACCCGAGACGGGAGACGGGGACCCCAGAGGTCGCATCATCCCCCCACCCCTGCTTCTCCTGTCTCCTGCCTTTCATCAAGGCTCCTGTCCACACGGGGAGCTCCTGCAGCCCAACTGCCGGACGGGGGTGGGGGCTCACGGGGCCGCAGAGGGCCCAAGTTCGCACAGGACCGTGGGGGCGAAGGCCGCCGTGCCAGAGGTGGTGCGTCACTTCTCGCTCTTCCAGAAGTCAGGGGGCACTCTGCTCAGGTATGCACAGGCTGACCTGAGGACCCGCAGGTCATCCCTGACAAGTGGGGACCTCGGTCCTTGTGACACAGCTCCGGCTTGGGGTCTGAGGAGCCTGCACGGGGTCAGAACCTTCCAGGGGGATCGGACGGAACTCTGACAAGTTCGGACTTCAGAAACCTGGAAAGGAATCTCTCCTCCTCCCATTGCGGCCTGGAGGGGACAGGAAGTCCCGTGGGTGCCCGGACACTGTCGGGCCTGGCCTCCGGTGATGCGGGGGCTTCAGTCAGGGTGTCCCTGTGATGTGACGCCCCTGTCGGGTTTTGCGTGTCCACCACCTGCCAGGTGCTCGACTGGACATCACAAACGCACCGGGCTGGATCCCGCCCTCAGAGTAACTCATACGCGGGACAGGGAATCACGTACTAGTCAGGTGGTCACACAAAGAAGCACTGATTACAAAGAGCGAGGAGTGCACATAGTGCAGGGACAAATGTGCTGAGTGGGGGCTGTGGTCTGAGAGCAGAAGGGCCCGTGACAGGGGTGTAGGTGATGTGTGTGTGCAGAGTTATCCGGGATGGAACAGTACGTGCAAAGGCCCTGGGGCAGGAGGTTCCTGGCATGTTTCAGGGCCTGTCTGGCCTGTGGTGGGGGCATGGAAATGGCCTGGGGCTAAGGTGGCATCTCTAGAAGAATTCACTTCGCTGAATTTTTTAAATGTTTATTTTGTGTTTTGAGAGAGAGGTAGAGTGTGAGCAGGGGAGAGGGAGAGAGAGAAAGGGAGACACCGAATCTGAAGCAGGCTCTGAGGTGTCAGCACAGAGCCCGATGTGAGGCTCGAACTCGCGAACTGTGAGATCATGACCTGAGCCGAAGTCAGTCGCTTAACCAACGGAGCCACCCAGGTGCCCCCAGAGGAATTCACTTTAAAGGGTCCACTGAACAACCCGCGTTCTCGTGTGTGTATGTGTGTGTGTGTGTGTTTGTGTGTATGTGTGTATATGTGTGTGCCCCTCTTCCGCTGCTCCCCACCTCCCCTGCTAGGCTGTGCTGGGGTCCCCGGGAACCCCGGGGTGGGGCCGGCTGGGGCCAGGCGCTGGACCCTGCACTGACGTGCCAAGCCACTCCAGCTGGCACAGGGCTCCTGGAAAGGTCTCTGCAGCTGTCCCGCGGAGTGGAATGTTCCCAGGCAGGGCCTGTCCCTTTCTCTGGAAGCCTCGGAAACGTGCCAGGAATAAGAGAGGCATCCTTGAGAATCTCCGGACCCAGTGGGAGTGTTCCCAGAGCACGACTCCCACCGCTGGTAATTAGGACTAGGGAAGAGGGAACCCCAGCGGCCTCTGTGGGTGCCCTGACGAGAAGCCGCTTCCAGAACCCGGGAGTCTCGGGCCGGGTGTGGGGGCCAGCAGCTTCCTTGCTGTTGACTTTCCGTGCTCCCAGACTACGCCCCCGTCCAGCCTCTGCTGCGTTGCTGTGCGTGTGGCTCTGATTCGGTTCGGTCCCCTTCTGCTCCCGGTTCTGCCAGAACCACCAACCGTCTCGGAAACACGGAAGCGTCCTTCCAGAAAGACATCCTTTCAAGTCTGAACGCTGAAAGACAAGCGGGCCACCCGTTTGGCTCAGGCACCGTGCCCGTGAGGGGCGGCTAATACCCCTTTCATCTCTGAGTCCCTCCTTTCCTAGTTTCGGTAACAAAACGCTTCAAAGCCAGCATGTGGAAGACGGGGCTTCTCTCCCCTTCGGCAAAGGAGAACACCCCTCCCCCACGCGCGCTGTCCTCCGTGTGTCCCCCCCCCCCCGTGACAGCGTCCACCCAGAGCTGGATGGAAGGAAGTTTCAGTCCCACCCACAGCCTCTGGGGAGAGACCGGGGGCTGGAGTTGGACGAATCGCCAATGGCCATGGACTTATCAACATGGCCGGGTAACAAAGCCTCCACAAAACCCAAAAGGACGGGGTTCTGGGTTGGTGGCCCAGAGGCTGCCGTGTGTCACCATGGCAAGGAGACCTCAGCCTGTGTATCTCTTCACCTGGCTGTCGATCCACATCCGTTAACGTCCTCTGCAATAAACTGGTGATCCGGTGATCTCCGCTCCCAGGAGGGGGCGGTGGGAACCTCCGATCTGTAGCCCGTCAGCCACGAGCACGGGTGGCGATCTAGACCAGCCGGAGTGTGACAGGAGGGGGCGGGGGCAGCCTCGCGGGACGGACGGAGCCTCTAATGTGTAGGATCTGAGACCGTCCCCAGCTAGACCGTGTCCACGTGGAGTTAAAGGGCAGGACGCGGGTCAGGGTCTGCTGAGAATTGGAGACCCATCTGGGGTAGGATGGGCGCACATCATCACAAGCCACAAGCAGGTGGGGTTTAAGGCTGTGTTGACGATTCAAGGCGAACGCTTTCCTGAGGCCGGACGGGCACGCACCGCGGTGGGGCGACGGTGTGACGTGGTGACTTTCTTTCTAGCGCGGGGCGGTTATGAGGCATGCAAGGCTCTTTCGTTTCTTTGTAAACGTGCACAGGGCATCCTTGGGCAGCCAGGCTGCGTGTGGCCCTTTGGAGAACCTCTAACCTGCTGGTTCCTGAGTCCCGTCTACGGAAGTGGCTGTCTGCTCGGTGGAGCTGGCCCGAATCGCAGGCACGGTGTCCTGTCGGAAAGGAAAAGGTCTCTGAAGGGTTGGCAAACCCCAGCTGTACTGAGAATGCTGCTCCCGGAGGGTCTCGTGGAGGGGAGCCCTGCCTGACGCATGGGATCTGGGAGACAGTGTTGCTGTGGTCCACGAGGACCCTGCTGCCTGCTGCTCTTCTGACCGAGCCTGGGAGGACCGTCCATCCAGCCCCTGCACGGGTAGGGAGGAGGGACTTACCCTCCGCCACGTTCTTAGGCCTCCCAGGGAGCATCCTGCTCAGCAGCCCCGAGCGTCTCCTCGATGCGCCTCCTGGATCTGGGAAATGAGCCACGGGCGCTGGGTGGTGGGAAATAGCAAGTAGTTCCTTCTGGAAGCCGTCGGGGCTGCTGCGTCATCGGGTGACGCCAGGCTAGGTGCGGGGAATGTCAGCGTCCTCGCTGCGGGCGTGACGGGCCACGGGGATGGTCCCCCCGTAGCCGTCTTTCCCCCTCAACGTCCGTAGATGCTAACGTCTTTGTAAGTTTGGGGAGCATTCACCCCCATTGGCTGAACAAGAATGGCAAAGTTGCAGCCCCTGGGGGGAGGGTGTCCCTGGCAGGGCTGGACCCCTTCCGGGTCCTCCTGATCCTTCCTTTCTGAGTAAGCGGGACATCCACACGGGCCCACGGGGGAGCCCTGTCAGGGCCCCATGGGTGCGACCGAAGCAGGGGACCGAGAGTCGCTTTCTCTGAGCCGCCACGGGCCACTCTCCATCTGTCATCACGCACCTCGACAGGTACAGTTGGCGGCTCTGTGTCCCCCCCCGGCCGGCCCCCTGGGGCCACCGCCCTCCCAAGGGGGCTGGGTGTGGTTCCTGTGCTGGAATCCTGCAGTCACGTGACAGGCAGTCAGGCTGAGCGGCAGGTGTCCAGGGGCGTCCAGAGCCTCAGGCTGTCCCCCTCACCCCCCCGGCACCCCCTCCCCCCGGACCCTGAAGGCACCGAGGAGCCTGGGGACGAGTCTGGCATGGTCCCGACGGGACTTGCGGCCCTCAGACACTCTGGTCTCGGGCCTTGGGGATGTGAGCCCTGGCTGACCACAGACCGACGGACAGACGGACAAGCTCGGAAGGCACGCAGGGTTTCCAAGGCCCCAGCGTGCTGGACGCGGGGGCCTTCAGAGCACGCTGGCGTCCGTTTGTTCCTCTGAGCCTAACTGGCCGGCATCCGGGCTGCACGTATCCACTCACCGGCAGCTCGTCGAAAGGGAAAGCTTTCTGCCGTACAAGAAAATGGCATGTTTTCCTCCGGAGCCTCTCGGGACTGGCGAACGTCGAGGGGGTGTGGTCCATGCGGACGGAGCCCACGCGACGTTGGATTAAAGAAGGCTTTTGTAAACTTGTCTCGGGAAGGGCCGGGGGTCGTGGTGGCCCAAGCTTGGGCTCTTATCAGAGCTACTGGAGGAATGCCCGGGGACACCTCGCTGCGGAGGGCAGCACGCCGCGTGTCTGCAGGTGCCATGCGGGGGACCTGCCCTGGGGAGGACATTCCCGCGTGCTCTCGGGCTGTAGGTCCAAGGTTGAGACTCAGCACGAGCCCACTCGGGGTGGGCTCGGACAGGCCCACAGAGGACGTGCATTGGGTGCCTGCCTCCAACCCCTCTGCTGGGGCTGATGCTGTGGGACCCTGGGACCGTGAGTGGCGCCTCCAGTCCGGAACGAAGCCCCCGTGTGAGGTCAATGCTACAGCTCACGGCCTCCTGGACCTCAGCGCCGTCCGCCTTCTGTCCACTCACAGGACCCAGGCCTCAGGTGCCAGCTGAGGGACGGTCGCTGGAGACCCCACCTGACTGTGCGGAGGCAGCTGGGACGGCCTGAGGGTGTCCGGGCGGATCTCACAGAAGCCGCCATCTGACCAGGTGAGGGTGTCCAGGAGGGTCAACTTTCTCTACGGCAGCTGCATCACGGGCACAGCTGGAGGGACCCTTCAGGCGATGTGTCCCCGTCTGCCCCTGTGTCACCTGCAGGCAGTCTGTCTTAGGGCTTCTGTGGACCCCATGCCAGCTGGAGGGTCTTGGGGGCCAGGGGACTCAATGGGCAGTCACTCCAGTGTGCCCCGGTTGTTCTGGGCTGAACTGTGTCCCCTTCCCCAGAAAGATACAGTGATGGGGGTGCCTGGGTGGCTCAGTCGGTTGAGCGTCCGACTTCAGCTCAGGTCATGATCTCTCTGTTCGTGAGTTCGAGCCCCGCATCAGGCTCTGTGCTGATGGCTCAGAGCCTGGAGCCTGCTTCGGATTCCGTGTCTCCCTCTCTCTCTGCCCCTCCCCTGCTCACACTCTGCCTCTCTCAGGAAATGAATAAACATTAAAAACGTTAAAAAAAGAAAGATACAGTGTTGTGTTAGCCTCTGGCGCTAACCTGGAAACAGGTTCTTAGCAGACGTGATCGAGTGAAGAGGAGGGCATCAGATGGGCCCTGGTCGATATGACCCGAGTCCTTATAGGAAAAGACACACGGAGGACAGCTTCTGGGAAGAGGGGCAGAGGTGTGAGCGATGCGTCCAGAAGCCAGGGGCTGACGGCTGCTGTCGGGAGCCAGAAGACGCAAGGAAGGATTCCACCCGGAATCCGGCAGGGAGCGTGGCGTTGCCGACAGCCTGACCTCTGGCCTCTGGCCTCCGGGACCAGGAGATGGAACCGTCTGCTGTTTACTCTGGTTTGTGGTGCTTTGTTGTGGCCGCCCCGGAACCGAGACTCTGCACTGGGCCGCCCTTTCGTGCTCTCGGGCCGGGGGTCTGTGGGTATCAAGGTCCCCCGGTCAGTGATTCCATTCCTGGCCGCGGAGTCACCGGGAAACAGGTGCCCACACCTGCCGAGGGCCTCCACGGACACAGCACGGCCATCTGAACCCCTCATAACCCCGCTAGCTGGGCATCACCAAACCTGTCTTGCAGAAGGAGAAACTGAGGCTCAGAGAGCACCCTGTTCCGGGCTCGTAGCGCTGGGTGAACAGCCACGAGACTCTGGGCTTTCTACTAGCATATGGCGGCCTCCGGACTCCGTGCCCCCCGGACCTCCGACTGGAGACCCAGAGGGGCAAGGCGTCGGCACAAAGAGGCCACATCTCACGGCAGAGGAATGACCACATTCTGAGCCACATTTATCTGTTCGGCTCAGTTTCTGGAGTCAGCTGTGTGATCTCGACCAGGCTGCTTGGGCCCTGGGCCTCCGTTTGCCCACCTGTGAAATGGGTATAATGGTGCAGCTTCTGTTGCACTGTGGCGGGCAAGAGCGGTGGTTTGTCTCGCCTGCTCTGCTTTTGCAAGATCTTTTCCTCACGCCGAACCCACTGAGACGACGGCCGGCGGTGGTCCAGGACCTCGAAGCTTCGGGGGGAGCTGGGGCCCACGGGGCCTCGTGCCATCAACCCCTCACGCCCCGCCCCGGGCTGGACGGTGCCACCTGCTACGTCCTGTTCCCTTGGCGAGCTCACAGTTAGTAACACGTGTGTTGGCGAGGAGCGGTACCCGTGGGACCCTGGCCTCGGGGGAGCTTAGCGAGGGCTGTTTTGTGAAGGGGCAAGGTGCTTCTGCAGGTGGCCGCGGCCCCTCCTGCCTCCCATCCTTCCCACCGAGCTCGCTCACGCCCACATCCTCTGCTGATTCCTCTCGTCTCTTTGCCCTCCTTGTTTCCACTGTGGACACATTTTTTTTTTTAATTCCCTGAGACAGAATGAAATACTATCACCTCTGGTTTTTTAGATCCTACGCTCGTCAAGATACACACACGTTGCAATCATTTTCTGGCATAACCTGGGAGGAAAAAGTGGGCCGAATCAGAAGGTCACGTGTACCAGCAGCAAAATAATGACACGCTATTTTTATCTATCACCTATCTGTCTATCAGATATAGAAAGATATCTATATATCTATCCCTTATCTCTATCTATTTATCATCTATCATCTATCTGTCATCTATCTGTCCCTTATCTCTGTCTATGTGGGGAAAACGTGCACCTGCTTGGCCAGCCCACCCAGAGCAAAGACAGAACATAACACTGGAATGAGGGGCGCCTGGGTGGCTCAGTCGGTTGGGCGTCCGACTTCGGCTCAGGTCACGATCTCGAGGTTTGTGAGTTTGAGCCCCGTGTCGGGCTCTGTGCTGACAGCTCGGAGCCTGGAGCCTGCCTCGGATCCCGTGTCTCCCTCTCTCTCTGCTCCTCCCGTGATCACGCTCTGTCTCTCTCTCTCTCTCTCTCTCTCTCTCAAAAACAAAGGGGAACAAGAACATCAGCAACAAGTTTCAAACTCAGGGCCAAAGCTTCCTTTGGACGCGCGCTGAAGAACCACGACACGAAGCCCGGAATGTTCTTGGGCAAATCCTGGGAATTCTAGTCACAGCCGGTGCCATTCAGGCTCCGTAGTGACAGCCAGGACATGAGGCCACTTAGCAAGGACACAACAAGATTTCCAGCAACTTTGTTTTCTCTAGAAGGTGTGAAGTAGCCAAATCCCACAGTTGTCCGTGGAGACACCGTCTGTCTGCCCGTCTCTCACTGGCTGAGCCCCCTGTTGTCCCCGTCGGTCCCCCGGGGTGTTCTGAGGGGAAGTCGGGCAGTTTACACAAGCTCGGAGGCAGGACTGCCCTGTTCTGTCCGCAGCCCAGATGGGACCTTTTCCTTTGTCGCTGGTTACTGCGGAAAGGAGGCGTGCGGAAGGCGCTGTGGTCAGTGTTCACGGGAGAAGGCAGCATGCTGAACACACACAACCTGTAACGGGGTTCCCCAGAGAAACAGAGGCCCCAGGACACATGCTGCCGTAGGCACAGAAGGAGACTGAACCCAGCAGTTGGCTCGAGAAATGCCACCATCTGCCCTATGTGAGCGGGAGACGCAGGATCGGCAGTGGAGCGATTCAGGCCAAGACGGGAGGACCGAGAGCCGCTATCTCCGATGTCCAAGGACTAGAGAGGACGGACATCCCAGCTCAAGATGAGAGAGCGAATTTGCTATTGTCTTGCCGCCTTGTTGTGGATTAAATTATGCCCACCCACATCTGAATCAGATGCTTATCTCTTCGGGACACTCACAGACACACCCAGAAATAATGTTTTACCAGCTCTCTGGCCAGTCAAGTTGACACAAAATTAACCGTCATCAGAAAACCTGGGCGAAGGCCCTCTCGGTTCAGCCCCGTGTGGGGCAACCGACGTGGATGTGGCTGCAGTGAGCTATGGGTGCCCCGGGAATGCCTTCCTGTGGCGTCTCTCCCAGCACGCTCGGGGCCTGACTCCAGGAGCGTGCTGGCTGCCATCACGCCGGCCATAGCTTCCCACCCCCCGGGAAGCCTTGCTCCCCCCGGCTGTGTTCTCTCAAGTGCAGGGCTCTCCTTTCCCAGGAAGTCTGCTTTCCAAGCAGCCGTGGCGCCAGCAGCTGGAAGCTTTTTTTAGGGATGAGCCGACAGCTCAACATTGGTACTGAATGTTCTGAGTTGGCCTGGCCCCTGCAGGGTGCACCAGAGGGAACCACACAACGGGAAGTGGAAGGGCTGCTCAGCCCTGAGCTCGCCGACATTCCATTCGGCTGCCTGGCGTGCCTTCTCTCCAGCTCCATTCAAAGAGCAGCTGCTGGGCCGGTCCGTGTGTCCTTCCCCTTCCCTCGACTTCCCTTCCCGGTGTCCCTGCCTTTCCCGAGCCCCGGCCTGGCTCTGCAGGAGGGAGGAGAGCCAGGCTGCGCCCCTCCCCTCCCCGCCCCCGTCAGCGGCCGCAGGAGCCTCAGTCCGAGGCCTCCGGCAAGCCCGGCAGGCCCAGGAGGAGCTCAGGGCCCTTGCTCTCCTTGGGAGGGGCTTGGGTCCCGGGACACAGAAGCAACATGTTGTTCAGTAAACACTCCCTGCATCCAAGGCCCCTGCCTTGGAAACGCTGCAGACTGCGGGTAACGAGGGACATTAGACTTTCACTTCCCCAGGCTCACGGCCAAGCGGGGCAGCGGGAAACTCACAGCCAAGTGGCCGTCCCCGCTCCCGGGGGAGCGGAGTCTCCTCCTGTGGGCCAGTGCTCTCGGCCACGGCCACGGCCCCGCCGCAAAGCTCCCCTCGCTCCTCCCCGTGCCCCGTGTCCCTCTGCAAAACGGAGACCCCCTCCCCGCCAGCGCAGGCCTGGAGGAGAGGGCACAGGAGGGGGCGGGCCCGCGGGCGGTGCTGGGGAGGCCTCGCTGCGATTTCAGCCCCCAGGCCGCACAGACGTGCTCCCGGGGGGCCCGCGGGCTCCGGGGAAGGGCCCCAGAATGACAGCGCCTGCGTGGTCAGCTGCCTTCCTAGAAGGCATGGAATCTGCTGTCCTGGTCAGGGTGTGACCTGTCCTGTTTCCTCTCTTCGGCCACCTCCCTGGCCCTGCGGGGGCTGCCCCGGACCAGGAGAAAGGGGGTCTGGAGCTGCCGGCAGACCCCTCTGTGCAGCGAGGACACACAGCGACTGGTGGCGTGTCTGGGCCTGCTGGGGGACAGGGCATGACCGCAGCCCACGGGACTGGGTCCTTCCCACTCACACCGCTCCTGGCCGAGCACGGGAGCCCCGAGGGGTCCGCCCGCCGGCCCCGGGGACAGCACAGGGGCCCGCCTCCCCCTCGGTCACAGGCCGCTGTGGGGACACACGGTGGAAGGCAAGGAGCCGGGCAGAGGCCCGGGCCTGGCGGGGTCACATCCAGAAGAGGTCGGTGAGGGAGTCTACGCAGGGTCTCTCATCACCACCTCCACGGGCCAGGACCAGCGTCCTCCCTCCCAGCCCGGTGCCCGGCCGACCTCCTGGGGGGTGGGGAGCAGAGAGCGGCGTCTGCCCACCTTCACCTGGTCCATGACAGGCGCCCTGCTGGGCTACCACCGCTCCACGCCTTCCCGGGCCCTGTTCCCGACGGCCCCACCCCCGACACTTCCCAAGTGGGGACAGACAGAGTGGGCCGCGGGCAGTCGTCCAGCCGTCTTCCGAGACCTCAGAGAGGTTCTGCGCAATTCTTTTTTTTTAATTTATTTTTGAGAGAGTGGGAGAGACAGAGCGTGAGCAGGGGAGGGGCAGAGAGAGAGGGAGACACAGAATCCGAGGCAGGCTCCAGGCTCCGAGCTGTCAGCACAGAGCCCGATGGGGGGCTTGAACCCACGAACCGTGAGATCATGACCTGAGCCGAAGTCGGACGCTCAACCGACTGAGCCACCCGGGCGCCCCGGGCTCCATGCAATTCTTACAGCCTGGAGTGGAGCAGGTGCCCTCCAGGGCAGGCCTGGGCGGCTTCTGGCCACCATGTTCCCTGAGTCCCGAGCCCTACTGTTCACTGTCCCCGGAGGCCTGTGGCCAGAGACCCACCTCCAGCGCGATTTCCCCATCTCCGCTCTGGGTGGTCTCAGCAGGGGCAGGGCCCGGGGTCTGAGAGGGCAGAGGTCAGATGCTCAAGTCACCGAGCGGAAGGACCTGGGACCCTGTACTGCCTGCACGGCCGCTGAAATCCTGCCACGTCTTCAACCTGCCATCATTTTGCAGCCTTGGCCTAAGAGTGTCCAAAGTCAGTCTCCTGTCTTCCTGTAAAGGCACCCACGTGTTGCCTCGGCCCTGGACGTGGCTGGAGGCTGAGCTGGAGGCGGGTGCTGGGCTCTGGGAGAGGAGGGGTCAGGAGCCGCAGGCCAGGCTGTGACTCGTCACTGTCGACAAAACAGGCTTGCTGAGGTCACTCTGCCCTGATGGCGACTCTGCCTAGCGAGGGCCAGCCCCAGTGCTGGCCGAGAGAGAGAGCACTCCCTCCTCCCCCTCGGAGAACTTTCTAGAAGGATACTGGGGATGGGGCTCTGGAGCCACGTCGCCCCTGTGCCAGTGTCCGTCCCTCCCCGTCCTGGTAATGTCACCTCTCCAAGCCACTTCTCTTGCTTTAGGCTTGTGTAAGCTCCGGGAGTGAGATTCGCACGCTGGGTCCTAGGGCAGGCTGCATTTCCCGACGAGGTCACACCAGCACCCCCTCCTCCCCCACAAGCGCTTCTTCCAGTGTGACTGACCTTTCTGCCCGGGGTCCCTGTCCCCTGGAGCCTGCCACAGGAGCACAGAGGCCCCCGGGACCCTCTGTCCGGCTTTGGAAGACGCTCCCACGGCCAGCCCCAACTCGCCAGCCGGGAGCACCTGCAGCCAGTACCCCGTCCCCTAGCTGACTCCCGCAGGACCCTGGGCCAGAGGCGCCCAGGTGAGCCCTGCCCCAGCTCCCGCCCCACAGAACCAGGAGACGTCTCGAGGATCGCGGCCGCTCTCAGCCACTGCGTTTTGAGGAGTTTTCTCGCTTAGTCGTTGTGCCGGAACAGGTGCGCGACAATAAGGGAATTCATTTCCACGCTCCTGAATCTGAGGGCAGGCTTCCCAGCAACGTGGGGCGTCTTCCAAAAATGTGGACCGTATGCCTCACGTTATGAATAAAATACCTGTTGCCTCCACTGACCATCCCAGGACCGATTCCTAAGGTTTCGGGAAGCGGCTCTTTGGTCCCTCATAAAGTGGAAAGCGTGTCCTATGCCACACCCCTCTTGGGGGTCCCCAGGCCACCTCACCCCCAGTCTGTACAGGTACCTGGGCTCTCACTCTTTCCTTTTCTAAGCAGAAAGTTGCTGGAAATAACAAGCAAGGGGCCGGTGACCTCCAAGTTTGCCTGGACATCTGGAAAATAATTTTAAATATTTATGTTTGATCCGCGGCAGATAACATGTTTGCCGTGGGGAGCTTCAGTTACGAAGTGAGCCAGTGGAGGAGGAAAAGAAACGTTCTCTGTAGAGAAAGCATTTTATATTCCCGCTTGAAAGATGGCTCTTTTCCGCTTAAATGTGTGTGACAAAGTGAATCGTGCTCACAAAGGAAAGTTGTCAGAGAGAAGCTGAGTGGTTGGAATGAAGGGGTGCCCTCGGACTTGGAGTCTAAGGGAGGGGCAGGAGCATTGGCTGGGAACCCCCACCCCCACTGCCCATGCAGGACGTGTCAGGTCCTTCCCGGAGCAGCTTCCGGGGTGGGGGGACTGCTGTTCCGCGGTCGGAAACCAGGCCGCTGTGACAGGGACCGGGTGTGTGCTCACCCTCTCCCTCTCCCTCTCCCTCTGGGGCACCCAGTCCTGCTGCAGGTGTATGTGGCCTTGAGAGCTCTGTTTGCACTCGGGTCCCTTAGTTCCTGCATCATCTTTCACGTTCTGCTGGCCGGGTGTGGAGGGCCCGGATGGCGACAGGCCCTCTGGGTCCTGAGTGACTGGTGGAGCAGACCCCCTCCCCACCTGCATCCGACTGGGGCGGGGGGAGGGGGGAGATGCATGCTCATTGCGTTAATCCGCAAGCTCATCTCGCCTGGGCCAGTGTACCTGCGGACACGTGGAGGACAGGTGCGCGTCTGAGTTTTCCCGCGTTTGCGGACTTAGCTGGTGGTGTTCTCGGAATAAGTGAGAGGGAGAGGCGTGTGCCTTTCTAGGGACCTGTGGCTCTGCGTTTCCCTTCCTTTGCTTCCACAGATGGAGGAGGAGGAAGGGACTGGGCTCAGACACGGGATGGGCAAGAGGACACCGTCAAGCTCTCGGCATCACTTGTAGAAGGAAAGCCCTCTTGGGAGTTTCCGCACAGGTGGGCCGGCGAACGCGGACGTATGTCCCGCGTGTTTGCCTTTCTTTAAAGCTTATTTATTCATTTTGAGAGAGACAGAGAGCACGCTCACTTGAGTGGGGGAAGGGCAAAGAGGGAGAGAGAGACTCCCACGCGGGCTCCGTGCCGAGCTCTGCGCCGTCAGCACAGAGCCTGATGTGGGGCTCGAGCCCACGAACCGTGAGATCGTGACCTGAGCCGAAATCAAGAGCCGGACGCTCAACAGACTGAGCTGCGCCCCCCCCCCCCCCCCGCCCCCTTTCTTTACACCTGTTCCTCGCGGTGGCCGGGCTGAGCAGCCTCGTCTAAACAGTTCGGCTGGATCGTTCTCATCGCTAGCCACAGCTGGCGGGAACAGAGCGAGTGAGTGAGGACATGACTTGTAATCGAGCCCTGTAGCTGGCCGTGTCCTGGGAAACCCGGCGTCTGGGACTCTGGAGGGACACCCAGGCACCCAGGAAAGGACGGAGGTGAGGTGGGGGAGCGTTACACTTGCGGTCCGAGGCTGTGCTGTGCGTGCACGTACACGCTCGCCCATACAGGTGCTGTCTCCCTCCTGCCCGTGCGCGAGGCACCTACCCCCGCGGGCCGTGCAAGCCTGCTCAGAATCGGATCGCCCGTGGGCGCCCACCACCTTCAGCTCCGGGGCGCACGAGCTCACCTTCGTGGACAGTCGTCAAGCGCCACGTTTTCCCTGGAAAACGACGAAGAGAAACGTGCAAAAGGCTGCAAACAGGGACTGCAATCTCTGTGCCCGAGATGGCGCCTTAACCGGTTTTGTTGTGGATTTCCCTGTCCGAGGGGAGACCTTGCATGGGGACGTGGGGACGTGGGGACACCGTTTCTGTTCACCATTACGTATGGCTGAGCCGCGGGCCTGGCCGCGTGCTGTGGCCAGTGGCTGAGCCCGTGTCCACGCAGAGGGCTTTATTGCAATTAGGGCCTAGAAACACCCAGGTTTCCTAAGTAGATTAGGAGGCTCTTTGAAAACTGGAGCTAAAATCCACTATGGATAGAATCCAAAAGCTTGTCTTGGCCACATCCTTCTATCTTTTCAGTGTCTACGGGTTTGATTTAAAGGGTTTTTTTTTTTTTTTTTTTGCACAAACAGCATGCCATGAATGCTTGGGTCTGCAAAGAGCAGGCGGGATCCCGGCCACGGCAAGTTACATCTGACTGCTGAGCGCTTAGGCGATGGCGATTTTAACGTGGCTCGCAGGAGTTGTGGTTCCCTGCACAACCTTCTGACACGTGGGACGGCGAATTCCAAGTTTATGATTGTATCTGCTCCCTCCTCCCGCGGGAGACAGATTCCTCCCCGAGCTGTGGCTGCTCGAGAGGATGAGTGGGCTGTGGAATCGTGTTCTGCTCTTTTCAGCGGGCAGACTTGTCTTCTTCAAGCTTCGGGAGGCGGGGGCCGTGGCCATGATGTTGGGGTGGTACCGACTCGGGCTCCCCCCTCAGCCTCACTTAAAAGGTGGCTAAAAAGGCGAATCTCCCAGCCTGAGCCATGAGGCCCAGACATGAGGGCTGGGGCGTCCCCAGGGTGGGCTACCACATGGATGTGACTGCAGGGACCCCAAATTCCTTGACCCTCCTCCAAGTGGGAGGTGGGGTCCCCGCCCCCCTCCTTCCATTCCGGGTGGGTCTGTGGCCACCTCACCCCATTACCTAGCATTGTGGGAGGGGGGAGGTTGCTGACTTCGGAATCCTGCAAGATTTGCCTCGTCCTTTTGGGACACCTGCTCTCAGGATGCTCCCTCCCAACATGGCGGCATGCTGTGAAGGAAGCCCAAAGCCCATGGAGAGGCCACATGCGAGCGTTCCCAAGGCCACCGGCCCCATGACTCCGGCCATTCTGGGGGGACCCCTGCCGGGGATGCGGGCTCAGGGAGCAGAGCGGTGTCCCCGCCGTGCCCAGCCCGAATCCTGACCCACAGCGCCCGGGAGCACGGCTGATGTGTTCAGCTGGGGGTGTGTCCCACAGTAAGGGACACCCGGGTCCCAGGTGGGTCTCCCTTGCTGACGGACCTGAGGTCCAGGGCCGAGGTGGCAGAGGCGCAGCCTGCAGGCGTGGGTCCTTCCAGGTGCACGGCCCCCTCCAGCTGCTAGCCACCACCCCTTCGCACGACGGGGCCAGAGAGCGGAGCCGGGCTGCCCGTGGTCGGCGGCTCCCGGTGGCTCCAGCTGGCCGCCCTCTCCTTGGATGAGACCCTGTCCCGCTGGGGGGCCGGGCTCTGCACTCATGGGCACGAGGCTCGGGGCAGCTCTTGGACGAGGGAAGACGGGGTCCACCCGAGAGGGAGGTGAGCCGGGAGGAACGAGGCTGCCTCCAGGCCCAGCTGGCCGAGTGTCCTCGTCCCCGCGATCTCTGGACACGGCCGTGCTGGCCTGCTGCGTGCGTCTGTGGGACGTGCTCAGCCCCACTGTGTGGGGACGTGACCCACACACACCCTTTGCTCGGGACCCACCATGGCTCCTCGTCTGTGATGCGAGCGCGGAACCGTGGGGGCCGTTTTGGCCCGTGGACCCAGGAGAGGGAGCAGGGCCGGGGTCTGGGCCGCCTCCTGAGGAAAAGGACGGAGCCCGGGTGAGCAGTCGGCGGGAGCTTCCCACTCTGTCTACTTTTTAAAAACAGTTAAGACTTCCTCCCTTCCTCCCTTTCTTTCTTTCTTCTCTTTCTTTCTTTCTTTCTTTCCTCCCTTTCTTCCCTTTCTTCTTTTTCTTTCTTTCTTTTTCTTTCTCTTTCTTTCTTTCTTTCTTTCTTCTTCTTTCTTTCTAAACAGTTTTAAGGTTCACAGCAAAAGACTGTCCTTGCCCCCCCACATGCACAGCCTCCCCCACCATCAACACCCCCACAGGAGGGGGCATTTCTGACAGCCGATGTATCTACACGGACGCATCGTCATCACCCAAAGGCCACAGCTTACTTAAGGTTTACTCCCGCTGTTGCGCAAGCTAGGGGTTGGGACACATGTGTAATGGCCGGTGTCCTGCAGGGTTGTCTCGTTGCCCCAAAAGTCCCCTGTGCTCCAGCCTTCACCCGTCTCTCCCCAGCCCCTGGCAGCCGCTGATCGCTTTATTGTGTCCGTAGATTTGTGTTTTGCAGGATGTCATAGGGTTGGAATCCTACACTGGGTAGCCTTTCCAGGCCGGCGTCTTCCACTTGGCAAAATGCCCTTAAGTCTCCTCCATATCTTTTCATGCCTGGAGAGCTCGTTTCTTCTTCACCCGGGATGATATTCTGCTGTGTGGACAGACCACGGTGTTTTGATCCGTCACCTCCTGGAGGACCTCTCGGAAGCCTCCACGTTCGAGCAACTGTGAGTAAGGCTGCTGAAACACCCGTGGGCGGGTCTCCGTGTGGGCCGAAGCGCTCAAGTCACTCGGCAAAGCGCCCAGGAGCCTGGCTGCTGGGTCGGCTGGCAGAAGCATGTTTAATTTTGCGAGAAACCGTCACACCGTCTTCCAGAGTGGCTGCGTCCGTTTTCATCCCTTCCAGCAGCAAGGACGGCTCCCGCCGCGCCGCGTCCCCACCAGCGCCGGCTGCCAGCGTCTCGGATTCCGGTCATTCTGTTAGGCGTAAGGTGGTGTCTCATTGTTTGCATGGAGCTGCTTCCCTGGCGTGGCGACGAAGGCCGGTTTCATCGGACAGACCTGAGCGGGACATCCCCACCCTGGAGCGTGACCGGACAGGGAGGGGGCTTGGGGGGTGCGGCCCAGACCTGGCCGTGTGGCAGGGGGGCTGGCCAGCGGGCCTGGTGGCTGAGACTTCCTGTCGTCTCCGACCCCTCCTGGCCCACGCGGCGGGTCCGTCGCACCACACCGCCCTTGGCTGGTGCGGAAGCCCGTTTGGAGGCTCTTCAGGGAGAGGGGCCGGTGAGAGGAGGGAGGGGGGAGGAAGAGAGGCTTCTCAGGAGGGGCGGGACTTGGGGCAGCCACGTCCTTTCTTCTGTGGGACACAGAGCCTGGAATGTGCCCTTGAAGCTGACTCTCAACACCCACAAAGCAGCTCTTTGAGCAGTGAGCTCATCTGTCCTCCCTGAGTGACTCCGGGCCTGTGTCACGCTTCTCCATCTGGGAGTGGAGAGAGAGACACGGAACGCCATCCCAGTCACGGCGGGGAGGGGCCGCGGCAGCTAAGTTAGTTTGGGCACCACCGTCTTGGATGCCGAGTGCACGGGCAGCAGATGTCTGGCTAGGACGTCAGTGCGCACCGGGGGCTCCACCAGGCAGTGGGGGACATCCCCCTACTCACTCCCAGGGACGGAGCGTGTCCAGATATGCAAAGACGAGGAAGCAACTAAGAAGGGGAAAAACAAATGGGCAATAAATAAGGTGGGAAAGAAGCAGCTGCTCCCGCTTGGACACTGCCAGAAAATCGGGGACCTGAGGCCAGAAACCAGGTCCCCGACGTTGCTCTGAATTTAGCATCACTTTTCCTGGGGTCCTGAAGGCATTTTGCTCTCGGGCTGGGGCTCAGCAACAGCGAGTCGCTGAACTTCCAGGAACAGTCGTGGCCAGGCCACTTGCGCCGGGGGCGTGCGGGGGCCGCCCCTGTTCCTGTGTCCGGGTCCTGCACCCAGTCCATGGGAGGGACCCAGAGCCACGGGGCTCCCAGCTCTCAGTGCCTGCACCCCACGGTGGGGGCCTGGCCGGCGGCGGGGCACGGGGAGACCGGCACACTGCCCACCCTGCCCGCCATGTCTTCTCAGGACCAGGGCTGCCGCTCTGAGTTGAAGAAGTGGCCAGGCGAGTGTGGAGGCGGGAGGACAGGGACCCAACAGGGAGCCCCCGTTTTGGACTCGGAAGATGCCGAGACGCACGCCTGGTTGCCCACCGTGTGCAAGTATCTAGGGCGGGGCCTCCGGGAAGCAGGACCTGAGGCCAGAATCTGATGGCAAGCAGTTGATTTGGGGGGTGATCACAGCAAGCGATCTTCCCTCCCACTCCACGTTCCTGGCTGAGGGTGCCAGGACCCAGGGCCGCTGGGGGCACTGGTACGTTATGTACAGGGACCCTTAGCCTGGTGATGAAAGTTGAAAATATCCTTTCTCTTTCCCTGCAAGTGCATTTCAGGTTCCTGTGCTCCAGGATCTGCTGTCCCCGGATGGCTTCCGGGTTTCGTGTGTTGCTCGGGCAAGTCGTCCCTGAGCCAGGCTCATAAAGATCCCCTCCCGCATTTTCTATTACCTGCACACCGATTACCTGTCGCACATTTTCTATTACCTGTCTCGCACCGATACGCTGAACCCAACCAGTGTTTGTCCTGTGTGTGCCGTGAGGGACTTGGGTCTCTGCTCTGCTCGGCTAGGTGGTGGTGGCGACGGCACATGCTCGTTGTACCCTCACATTCCTTCCCGTAGTTTCCCGGCCGTGCGGCCCTACTGGGTTCCCCACTCCCTCCTTGGAATTTCCTGCATTCCGGCAAAGGGACCGGGTTTGCTCCTTCCTCCTTGGCTCCTGTGTATCCCTGAGAGACCCCGGGCTGACTTCTGCTTCTCCACAGACCCTCATGGCAAGTCTCCTGGATCCCGACTGACCTTGCTGGGCGGGAGTGACGTGACCTTCCGGCTCCTGTGCCTTCCCAGACGCACGGACGCACCCACTTTCACTCGTGCTTGTCTTTGCAGATGATTCCTTCCGCCTAGAATGGCTGTTCTGCCTCTGTTCTCCTGTCTGGGTAAAGCCCACGTTGCTCTGATACCAGGGGCCACCTCCGGTCTCTCGCAGGTTCTCCCTGAGCCGTCTGAGCCCTGAGCAGCGGGCCTTCCCCTGGCTGACTCATGCAGGTCAGAGCCCGGACATCCAGGCCTGGTCCCTGTACCTTGTGACCCTCAGGCCTGTCTCTTGTTTTTGCAGGGCCTGGAGCCTCGATGGGGACACAGCCGAGGAGCCAGCTGTCTCTGGGAGAGGAGGTACGTTCCGTGCAATTGGACGGGTACGAATCTGGCAACAGAGAGGAGACGGGCCCGAGGCGGTGGAGTCTCGCTGCGGCCTGAAGGCCGGGCCGCCCTGTGCGGCCCTTATGGGTTCAGCTGGAGGGATGTAGCCAGAAACCATGGCTGGATGTCCTGCCCAGCCTGTGAGCAGCTTCTCTGCAAAATGAATGAATGAATGAATGGGTAACACATTTTGTTCTTCAAATCCCAAAGCCTTCTGCAACCCTGAAAACATGCGGGCCCCTGGACGGCCTCACCAGGATGGGGCCGCCCAGCTCCACTCAGAGGGAGGGACGATGGCCAGGTCGTGTTAGGATGACCACCTCCTGGTTGGCCCTGACTTGCCGTGCCTGCCCCGACGGACACCTCCTGTTCAAACGGTCTCCCTGAGCCCTGGAATGGGAGCAACGTGGCTGGCCCTCTCCTGCCGAGGGAGGTGTTGGTTTCCTGCTCCCTGAGGGTGCAGACCGGCCGCACGTCTGGCCGCTCGGCCGGAGCACATGCCCTGGCTTGCTGAGAGGTGGAGGGTCACCCTGGACCTTGGTCTGCTCAGCTCGGAGTCACAGAGGGAGACCAGCTGCTTTTGAGCCTCAGATGCCGGCCGGCTCCATGGTGGAGGCACCGGTCTGGTCGGTGGGACTTTTCCTGCCATGTCTCTGTCAGTCCATCGGCAAGCCTCGCCCCCCGCGGAATGTTCTGCAAAGCTGGGATGGCCAAGTACCAACACACAGGCGCCCCCTCCCCCTTGGCATACATCACAAAGTCATTGCAGGCAGCGTCTGGATGCAGCCTCAGAATCTTTCTCCCCGCTTGCCGAGAACCCTGCTCCAGACCCTTCATGAACATTCTAGACCATCTGTGTGGCTCGGTCAGTTGGGAGGCGTCTCGCAAGCCGGCTACTGGCTGGAGTGCAAATGCTGGCCCGTGTCCACAATGGGAGTCACTGACAGCACCGGGCGGGCACCCGGTAGGGGCTCCCAGTGCACTTGTCCTGATTCCCGGAGTGGGGAGACGGAGCCCAGGCAGGCGAGTGGAGGGCAGCAGACACACCCAGCAGGACGGTGGGGAGTAGACGCCCTGTGTGGACAAGCCGCATGCCGGGGCTTCCTCCTGGGAACTGCACACGAGATTGGCCAGCATCCGGCGGGAAGTGAAGCCAGCGTTTCCAGGAGGCCAGAACAGGTGCCGGAGGTGTGGCTGCCGCGCCGGCCCCGCAGCCCGTTTTCCAGATGGGGACACTGAGGCTCAGAGAAGTCAGGCGACTTGCGTGGGATCCCCGGTTGGTAAACACAGAGCAGGGTTAGAGCCAGCTCCTCGGTTCTTGTCCATGCGAGATTCTCTAAGGAGCGTCGGCTGTTGCTTCCTTGGGATCCACTTTACCACTTTGGGGACACTTCCCCTTGTTGGAAAAAACCTCGCACTCTCAGGACCAAGGCTGAGGCTGGCGAGGTCTGTGGTCCCCCCCTCCCGGGTATGACAATGAGCACAGATCATCTCTCTGCGGTGGAAAATGGCTTTCCGCTCCGAACGACCTGTTAGAGCTTCAGAAGGTGTTGCCTGAAACTCAACGGACATTAGTTAGATGCCTGTGTTTGCTAGTAACGCCCCGCGGTGCAGGCGAATTACGGCGCCTTGAGTCTTGCACGGCTGGGGTGCGTGAGATGTGGTGCCCGCCAGACCCGCACTGCAGCAGGTGGCGATGTGAGCACCCGGCCCCGGCCTGTCCCCTCCTTGACGGTGCTTGGTGCCAGCGGCTGGGACGAGCCCGCGGAGGGGAGGGGGAGGGACGCAGAGCTGTGTGTCCTGATGATCCGTGGCCGCCCCCACCCCACATTTAGAGGTTTCGAGCAGCAGTCATTTACTGTGTGCCCTGACTTGTGGGTGAGGAATTTGGGCAGGGCTCGCCCTGCTCCTCCTGGAGCCGATGCAGGTCCCGTGGTGACACCCAGCCGGGGGTGGGCTGGCCGGAGGGGTCCAGGACCACTTTCCCCCCGGGGGCGGCCTGGCCAGAGCACCCACACTTGGTCTTTCCAGCAGGCCCTTGGATTTTCTCCATTGCAGCTGGGCTTCCAAGAGATGAGGGGGGAGCTGTAAAGCTAGTAATCTGGCCCCAGGCACACCGGAAGTCCTCCTCTGCTGTGCCCCCCCCCCACCATGGTCATGGGAGCCAGTCTGCCCCCCAGGGAAGGAAGGCGGCCGCCCTCGGCAATGGGCGGAGGGAGCAGGGAAGTCTTCGCAGCCTTCTAGCATCCCCTGAAGGACAAGTGCAGCCACCTGGGGGTGGGGCAGCGACAGGACGAGGGGCCTGGGAGCCCTTCCTCAGCACTTGGCGCCCTGAGTCTGGGCTCTGGAGAGTCAGTTTCCTGTACTTCTCCCGTGTGGCCCCCCAATCACTCACTGCCCTTCCCGGGGCCCCATGAGCCTTCCCCTGGACCCTCACTGCCCATCGAGGTTTATGGGGACTTTGCTCCTCCCTTCCCCTACCTCCCCTCCCCTCCCAGTCCTCTCCTCCCCTGTCCCTGCCCTTCCCCCATCCCTCACCCCCCGTGGGGGTGCACCCTGCCTGTGGGCCCCCACTGCCTCCCTGTGCATTGTCCCTGTTCCCGCAGGTGCCTGACCCACAGGGCACATTGAAAAATAATTAGCTCGGTCATATTTTCATAATAAGAGAACATGACAGCAATTCTACGATCTGTTAGTAGTGAAACAACAAATGCTGATACATACCCTGAGAGGTCTGCCCCTGGGGGGGTGAGAGGGGGCTCAGAGTTAGCAGGAACCTTCTAGAGACAGACCCGGTGGCCAGCCCACCACACACCAACCACTCCTGGGCCACATGCTTTCCAACACTTCTCTGAGCCACGGCCCTGTTCCCCCCGAAGACAGAGCAGGATCTGAGTCCTGGTCCCTGGGCCTCGTGGCGGCGGGGCCACGTGGCTATTGCTGCCTCCTGTCCCAGATGTGGCGGTAGAGACATGGGCTCGAGTCTTTCCGCCCAGAGCTTTGAGGCCGGTCTGCAGGCCCTGTGACCGCCCCCCTCCTGCCGTCCGGTTCCCCTGGGGATGCTGGTGGCCACGGGCTGGGTTATCTTCAGGTATGGGGAAACCAGGGGTCCGGGTCAAACATCTGCCAAAGTCAAAGTCCTCCTCAGCAGAGAGGGAGTGGGCTCTACGCCCCCTGCCGTTGCTCGGCCAGAGCTGAGCATGGCCACCCCTGGGGCACCAGGCCATGATGACCACCGGTGTGGCCCTCACCCACGTGGCCGGCCTCTCCCCCGCCACCAGTGGGGCCACCAGAGACCCGGTCAGCCGGTGTCTGGAGGCCCAGGGAGGGAGTGAGGCCCCACGGCCGGGTGGGGGGGGGGTCTAAGTCAGACGCTAAGAAGCAAGGAAGTTTCTGTGGGCGGACACAGATGCAGATCTGTCTCCTTCTAGAACAGCCCGAAGCTTCCTTCTTGGAAGTGAACGCATTGGATGTATTGGCGGGTGCACGGGCCTGGCCCTGGCTCAGCTCCATCTGGAGGGTCACCTGGTCTTGTGAGTGTGCTGCACCCAGGCCACCTAACCGAGGGGCCAGGGTGACGCTGGCTGATCCCGCTGCACCCAGGAGAGTCACCTGTCTTCTGCGTCTGTGTTCGGTTCCCATCTGGGCCTGGCTGTCCCTACTTCTCGAGGAAGCCCCTCGTGCTGGCGGCCCCGGCCGCGCACACGCCCGCAGGGGCTCCGAGGAACTCGATCCAGCCTGGTGAAAATGTGGCAGAGAAGGCTTGGCCTCATGTGTGGTGTGGTCACCACGGGGGCCGTGCCCGGAACAGGCCTTCCCCAATGCCAGCGGTCTCTAAGCTGCCATCCTGTGTCTTCTAAAGGGTCCTCAGCAGGTCCCCAGGCGAGCCCAGAGTCCTGTCACTCACTTCACCCGATAGCCCTCTTTCAAGCCCTCTGGGCTCCTCATGGGGCACGTGGAGCCCAGAGGAGAGCCCCCCTTTCCCACCCACCCTGACCCTCCATGCTGCAGCCGGTCCCTGTGTGTCCCCGGGGCTGAGTGACGCCCAGGAGGGAGGGCGTCCCAAGGACAGGTGTCTGAGGGTGGCCTCAGCAAGGTGTTCGTGCCCCCACGTCCACTTCCACAAGGGCAAGTGGGGAACCCCGGCCTGCTCACGTCTCTAATGGACTCAGGCAAATCACTCTGACTTTTCTTTAGTGCACTTATCCCCCAAAGGGGACCCCGGTTAAGTTGCATTGAGTCTCTGCAAGGCCCTGTCCTCTTTATAAAGACAATTCCCGTCTTGAGGGTCACCAGGCCCCAGTACCTTCTGCTCTGACCTTGCTCGGGAAAGTGGAGATGGGGACACTGAAGCATCACGGGAGACGCAGCCCAGGAGGAGTGTGACCGAGCAGGGGATGGCATCTCTCTGCTGTTTACAGCTTTCTGCAGCGTTCAGTGATGCCGTATGGGCTCCAAGTACGCAGGTAGGTAAAATGTGTTCTGGGAGAAACTTCTAAGAGTTTATACTTTTCTCCTTTGGCAAGAACGGTGTGCCTGCAGTCACGGAGGAGGCTGCGGGAGGAAGGCCGGCTTCTCGGGGGCCACTGTCTCCGGGTGGCCTGGGCCAGCAGACCCGGCTGCCGGTGCAAGACCTTGTATGCATTTTGCCGACTGCCACCAGCTGCCACCGTGCTGAGGCCACCAAACGCTCTTACGCTGGTGCCTGGGGAGATGTGCACATAGCTTCCACCGATGGAAAGTTGGAATGCTGCAGGCGGCCAGGCCAGGAGCGCAGGGAGTGGAGGTGTGTGGGAGCAGAGGCGCGACCACCTCTGGGACACGCGTGCAGGTGGAGCGGGCAGGCCCTCCCGTTCGGTGGCTCCCTGGCCCTGTGCGAACAGGCCTGGCAGACAGGATGCGACTGCCCCGGCCCCTCTCCCTGCCCCACCCTGCCTCAGCCGGGCCAGCGAGCAGGCTCTGTCTGTCCCCCGTTCTCGTGACAGAACACTGCAGAGCAACATGCGGACCTGAGGGGACCCTCCCTGTCGGGACCCCTGCAGAGGCTCTCGGTGCACATCCCCCCGGGAGCCTGCGCTCAGCAGAGGGACCGCCTCCACTGGGCTCGGGTGCACACCGTGAGTGCCAGGGCCCCGCTGGGCGACCGGAGGGCAGGCCGTGGGGGAGGGGCCGTTCCTCCTGCCAAGAGGCTTCTTCCCAGAACCAAGTGCTCTGGAGTAAACAACGCTGAGAACAGAGGGAAACAGCATCTCCTCCGCGCTCACTGCCCCGCGGCTGCCTCCTCGGTTCACTGGAAACAGAACGGGCCTCGGTTGTGAAATTCTGCTCCTGCGCGGTCAGCACCTCCCGCGTGCTCCCGGCCGTGTTTATGCACAAACGATTATGTGCTGTGTCGGCCTCGGAGGGGGGGGGTGGGGGGAGTCTGGGCAGCAGACAGCCGGCCCGAGATGGAGGCCGGGGGCATGAACACGTTGCACAAGCCGGCCCGGGCCTGGATTCCCCGCGCCGGTGGCCCCGGGAAGGCGGTCAGCTGACGCTGGGGTGCAGGCTGCCTGGAAGCAGGCCCCAGGGCCGAGTGCGCAAGCTTGTGAACCCGCCTCGGGTGCCGTCTGGACACTGACGACAACACTCTGCGGCCGGCCTCCGTCTTCCCCATCTGCCGGGGCGCGGGGATGGGTGGCCCCCCTTGCGTCCTGGGGGGGACGCAAGTCTCCAGGGGCGGGGTGTGGCCCACTCACTGGTGGGAGAGGAGCTGACCGGGGCCCAGCTCTTGCCCTCTCCCCCGGGGCTGCCCTGACCCGAAGGGCAGCAGGTATCATTGCCCTCGGAGCAGTTTAGAGCCGGTCCTGTGGGCCGTGTGCATGGCGCTCGGGGCCCTCACCATCTGTCAGACCCAGAGCTGTGCAGGGGGTAGGCTGAGGCCCCTCGCAGTTGCTGGTTTCTGCTGCCTTATTGGAGGGAAGGGGCCGGGAGGTACCACAGGTTTCTCTTTCCACTGGGTTGCATTATGCCGCCCAAACTCGTGACACCAGGCCCCCGGGGGCCCTGTCAACTCACAGCAAACGAACAATACGTTCAAGCTCTGTGCGCGGTGCTCACGGCACCTGGTGGGGGCCACGGCTCGGCTTTGGGACTCCACACCTGCTCAAGTGAGTACGTCCCTGTGGGGTGGCACCCATGCAGCTGTGACGTGTCTGTACCCCAGGGTGTCGGGAAGAGAAACGGGACACAGAGTTCTGCAGGCAGAGGGAGACATTTGAGAGGCTCTGAGGTCAACTAGGATGTCAAGGCAAAGTACCAGGACGCCACACTCCCCTCCCCCCGCCCACACCAAAGGTCTTAAGAAAATGGGTCCCTGGAGCAATGCAGCTTTCACTCCGCACTCTGTTTGCCTGGTCACCCAACAGTCCCCACCACTCACCCTCCTGGGCTTCTGTGGGCCATCTGGGAAGTCCCGGGGGGCCCCATCACCGCCCCGCTCTGGTCACCAGGCTGGAGGGAGGCAGGTGAGCAGGCTTCCTCAGGGTCCCCCGGGCCGACAGGGGCGGCCTCTGTGTGCGTGCTGCGCCCCTCCTGGGTGGGTGTTGGCTCCGTGGGAGGTGTGGGTGGGCCACACAGCCCCATGGAGATGTCAGTTTCCAAAACAGGAACATCTCCCAAAGTCTACGGCCCTCTGCTTAAGGACCAACCTCGCACGAGGCCTGGAGCCCAAGCCATACTCTGCTGCTGGCAGCATGACCTTGGGCAGACTAGACTTTCATGGGCTGAGAATATTGCCTCCTTGGGAGAATGTTCCGAGACATTTAATGGGAGAACGTGGGTGAAAGCCCCGAGCTCGGTGAGTTTTAACCACAGTTAGTGCTGTTCTTCGTCATTGAAGAAACAGGATGGGGGGAAACGGCTGTTGGGAACAGGCTGCTGGAGAAGAGGCCACACAGGCTCCCCACCCCCACCCCAGGCCGCTGTCAGAGGGCCCAGAGGCCCCGGAAGCAGGAAGCACAAGACGTGGAAGAGCCCTTGGGTGATGGTGAGTGCGCACACACACACACACACACGTACATACTCACGCACACACCAAGACCCAGCCCCTTCCCCAGGAGCCTGCTTTCCCACGTGGGGGCAGAAACGTGGCTCATTCCAGGAAGGCTCCCGGCTGAGCCAGCTTTCCAAGTGTGGGTGTCTCGCAGGGTGCCATTCACAAGGTCTGGAAATCCAGAGGCCACGAGGGTGTGAGAGGGGCCACGTAGGGCCCGCCACATGTCCGGGTCCTTGAGTTTTGCTGTAGGACTTGACTGAATTTTAATGGTACATGGCCAAGGGTGAAATTCACCATGATGGGGATTTTTCAAGACTCCTCAGGCTTTATTCCGCCAACACTGGGGTGAGGTGCTGGGATTCCTGGGGCTCTGTGGCCCTGCAGTGTCAGAATCATGGGTGTCTCTGATAAAGGCAGATACCTGGGATGCCCTGCCAACATCTGGTTGGACCAGAGTCCGGGCATCTGCATTAAAACCCACTGATGAAGGGGCGCCTGGGTGGCTGAGTCAGTTAAGCACCCGATTTCGGCTCAGGTCATGATCTCGTGGTTCGTGGGTTCGAGCCCCACGTCAGGCTCTATGCTGACAGCTCAGAGCCCGGAGCCTGCTTTGGATTCTGTCTCCCTCTCTCTCTGCACCCACGCCCTCTATTCTCTCTCGGTCTCAAAAATAAACACTAAAAAACAGAATTAAAAAACCCCACTGATAAAGACAACTAAGGGAAATCACGGGCCAAGACAAACTCTTCTCCAAAATCTAATTATTGGGGGGCCTGCTGGGCACGTGCTATGTCCAATCTGGTCCGACCCCTCCCGGGGTGGCCAGGCGATGCCCTCCCGAGAGGGCACCAAGAAGAAAGCCTGGGGCTTTTCTCTCTGGGTCTCTTCTCTTTCCCTGAAAACCCTGCCAGGTGTAACCTCCTCAGAGGCTGACCCTTCCGTCCCCTGGCATCCTCGGGGTCACGGGGACGCATGAAGGTACGGCTTTGTCACACACGCCTTTGTCACGTTCTGATCCTGTACGGAGTGGGGACAGGGAAGGCGGCCCTCCAGGACACTGCTTGGAACGAGGTGTTCCGGCCCGCCTGGCCCAGCCGCCACCCGGAGAACCCGTCCGGCTGCTCTCCGGAGGACCGACAGCCTGAGGGAGCCGGGGCAGGACCGCCCCCTCCACTGCGCATGCGCCCCCTCCTGCAGAGACCCGGGAAGGCCCCGCCCCTCCCCAGGTGAGCCGGCGGCGCCTCTGTGATGTGGTCCCCGAGGCCACCTGGCAGCCCGAGGTGGCTCCCGGAGCCGCCTCCCCTTCGCAGCCGGCCCTCCCCTGGAGGGTGCAGCCATTCCTAGACTCCTTGGAAGGCTGAGAAATCAGGGCCCAGAGAGGCGGAGGGAGGACTTTGCTTGCTCAGGACTCTCATCCTCAGGGCGGATCAGGGTCCCCGGTGCAAGCCCGGCCCAGCGCCTAGGCGGATAGATCAGAAAACACGGAGGGATTTCAAAACCAGTTCCGCTTTACCTCGTTTGCTTTGAGTGTGCATCTGTGGTCTCCACTCAGCCCGATGCGCCCGCTGCAAATATTAAAGTCATGAGCAGATCAAAGGCGGGCACCTTCTTACGTTTGGTGGGGGCCTCGTGTTACTCCCAGGGCGCGGTGTTTTTGTCTGTGTACTGATCTTAGCAGGGAGGTGATTTGAAGAAGATTAGAGATGCCAGCAAATCTGGTTTTGAATCCTGGCTTACGAAGGCACCGACTTTTTTTTTTTTTTTCATAGCTGCAAGAATAGAGGCCCCGTGCTCCACCTTCACCCTGCAAAATGCCCGTGTTCACCGGCTGGACGCCTGTGGGGCAGGCCCCAGCCTCCAGTCTCTCCGTGACTTGTGATGGCAGAGGCCATCAGCAACTGTGGATTGGTCGTTCTCCATGGGGTGGGGAGACCTCATTCTGTGTGTGCTGTTCGATTCGGGAGCTCAAGGGCTCCTCTGAAAGGAAGTGCTCAGTGCCGAGGGATGTGAGCAGCAAGGAAGACGGGACCCAGTTAGCCACCCCCTGGGGAAGGGACCGTTGTGTCTCTGGGGTCCGACCCTTGTACATGGGACCCATGGATGAGGCCCATGGAGCACAGCCAGAGCAAAGTCAAGGAGAAGGTCTGGCCCCTGTTCCTGGCTGTGCCCCAGGATCTCTCTTTGCACCCAACGACGGCTGATGAACAAGGCCCTGGGAGGGGGGAGGGGCACCTCTGCAGACCTTCCCCTTTGCCTGGGTGCAGTGCAGCCTGGGCACATGGGGGGACTGGGAAGTCACAGCCCAAAGGGGCAGGGAGAGCAGGAGACAAGCTTCTGTCTGATCCCGGCCTGGCTGACTGTCGCTTGCAGGGTCTGGGCTCCGTCACCTGGCTCCACTTACAACTCCATCACCTGTGACAGGAGGTGACGTCAGCTCCCGTCTGTCAGAGGTCATGTGTGCTTCCTGGGCTCCATCGTCACAGCAGACCCGTGAGCCGGGCCTGGTGTCTCCTTTGGCTCCCACGCAGGGGACGTGTGTCTCCCAGAGCTTGGGAAAGCTGTCTGCGCCCCACAACCAGGCCAGCACAGAGATGGCCTGTCACCTGCCGCCGGCTCTGATCACTGCTCTGCAGGGCCCCGCCCCGCACCTGCTTCTGGCGTGAGGTGCAAAGTGATGACCCAGGAACAGATGTGAAGTCAGGGTCAGGGCTCAGGCTGCCTGGCTCAGAGCCCTGTCGTCCAATGTGTGAACCTTTAGAAGCCACACATGTGGGGGGCACCTGGATGGCTCAGTCGGTTGAGCGTCCGACTTCAGCTCAGGTGGTGATCTCTCAGTTTGTGAGTTCAAGCCCCGCGTCGGGCTCTGGGCTGACAGCTTAGAGCCTGGAGCCTGCTTTGGATTCTGTGTCTCCATCTCTCTCTGCCCCTCCCTCCCTCTCTTTCTCAAAAATAAATAAACATTAAAAAAAATTTTAGAATCAACACATGTGGACCTAGGACTGACGGGTAATATGCCAGTGCTCCTGGTGCATCTGGGCTGGCCTGGGCCTACAGAGCCGGCACGGGGGGGACCAGCGTGCTGGAGTCAGGGACTCACAGGCTGCCCTGTCGGGCCCCCTGCACCCAACTGACCTTTTGCAGACAGGACTTCTGCCACACTGGTCCAGGCACTGAAAAAGGGACTCGGTGGGTCCCCAGAGGTCCCACCCCAGCAACTGAAGTCTCAACGCCTCAGAAGACAGAGCCTCGGAACTCGTGATGGAACACGCAGAATGCAGGGCTGGGCCTCGCCCCCTGTGGGCTGTGTCGCCTCTGGCAATGACACTGGCCATGCGCAAGGACGCACAGTAGTTCTCAAAGGGGGATTGAGGGGAATCTGGGGGGGCGTGTCTTGTTTGAAACAAAGGTCATTGGGACGAGTGGTATTTTGTGGGCAGGGTCAGGTCCATTTTGCGCTGTCAGCTGCCGGATTGGGCGAAAGACCCACGTGTGATGCTGGGGATGTGGGAGGATATGGCGTCCACCCCACGTCCGCCCCAGACCACGCCTTTCTTGCGTGGTTGAGATCCACCTAGAGCTTCCAGAAGTGCAGCTGGGACCCAGGAGGAGATCCTGGCTCCGTTCGGCTCCGAGCTTTGCGCACAATCACAGAAAATGCCGTGCAGGGCGCCCGAATCCTGAAATGGCCCCGCACCTGCCGCGTCCTCAGAAATGCTACGTGTGACGAGGCGGTCCGAGGACCAGATTGCATCATCCCGGGAAGTTCTGCCTGAACACTTGCTGCGCCAGTAGATCTTCTTGGACGTGACTTTTGCTTAGTTCTCGGGCATGTTGCTACTCAGGCATTTCATCCTTACTCTCTCTCTCTCTTCCGTCTGTCGTGTGGTTGTGGACACACTGTGGTATCTGAGAATCTCGCTTCAGGATGGTCGAGGGAGTGTTAAGAGTATTCCTCAGGAGAAAGGTGGACTGGTCAGACTGTGCACACGCGCGTGCGCACACACACACACTGCTGACGGACGCGGCCCCGTAGCCACCCCCCCCCCCGACCCCCCACCGGGCCCTGGCGAGCCTCCCTGTGGGTCATGAGGCTGCACACGCATCTGCCCTGCCCTGCCCTGCGGGGGCCCCGGCCCCGCCCGGGCCAGCTCTGGCCTGTCCCTCCCCAGCCCCACACGCCAGGGCTGATGCATCCGCTCCCTCAGAGCCCTGTGTCCGGAAAGTTCCAGAGGCGGGAGAGTGATCGCTTCCGGGACGTTTCAGGGGTGCTGGCGCTGTGTGTGCACGGGGTGTGAGGCAGTGCGGTGGGAGGAGGAAAGGAGGGCCGCTGGCCTCCCCGGGCTCTCTCTGTGTTTGGGAAGGAAAACAAAGAGACCCCCGGAGCCACTTCCTGTCCGTCCGTGGCCCCCCTGCGGGGGGGAGGCTGCCACGCGTGATACAGAGCTGCCTGGTCTGGAACAGACACTTCACATCCGCGACAGCTTCTGTCTCCCCCCGGAGCGGGCCGGGCTTCTTTGCTGACCCCCCACCGGCCTTCAGAACAGGGCCAGGAGAGGGTCTCAACTCTGGAGTAAGATCCTGGAAGTCAGAGCAGGGCGCTCCCGGGAGACCCCGTCGCCAGACATCCTGCCTCTGCCTGTGGGAGTTCCGGCAGGTTCCGGGGACAAGAGGGCCGAAGCCAGACTCGTTGACACATTCCCACCGTGTTCACATTCCAGATGATTCCTGGTTGAACAATGCGAGTGCTGCTCACCCCTGCTCACTCGGGCGCCGGCAGGAGGTGCACGCGTGTGTGGGGAAGCGTGTGCACTCGCCCTCGCACGTGTGTGTGTGTGTGTGTGTGTGTGCGTGCGCGGTGTTTGCAGTGAATGCTCGCACATCGCAGAGTCCCCGGAGGCCCTGGACAGGTGTGGTGAGTCAGCGGGACTCACCCAACCCGGCTCCGGCCCCATCCGTGTCTCCCGGGGTCTTTTGTCAAGCCCGTGGGCACATCTCCTGCTCGTGTTTGGGAGACAGACGAGCAAATGTGACGCGACGCGTCCCTGGGGCCCGGTTCCCGGGTGAATCTGCAGCTCCTGCACCTGTCCAGGGACAAGCCTGCCCGGCAGGGGTGCCTGGGCCGTGGGGGCCCCACTGAGACCCCGGCCTTCCCGGGGGCCGGGCCCTCCTCTGTGCACACAGGCTGGGGTTCGGAACCGGAGATTTCCGGATGTGGGTGCAGTGAACTGCCACCACCCCGCGAGCCGACGTGTGACTATTTTGTCCTCAACCTAAGTGGTGGAAATGAGGCCTCGTGTCCGTCTGTTGAGGTTGGACCTTGTCCGCAAATGAGAAAGACTTTGTCGGGTTTCAAATGACCTATAAAGTGTAACAGACCCGCCACAAACAAACAAACAACGCCCTGGACCCTACTGGGCCTCACAGGCACGCAGTCCGCGTGTGCACACGCTCGCTCGCTCGCTCGAGGCCTTACGGCGGCCATGAAGGCAAAAGTCAGCCTTGGATGAGCCCCTCGTCAGGGCCCTGCTTACAGTGGCCCAGCCGCTGTCCATGCTGCCGGGGGCAGGTGGCCCCTGGTGGGGGGGGGGGGTGGGGTGGGGAGGCAGATGGGGGCAGGGAGGCCAGGAGGCCGGGAGGTCGGGGCTGAGCTCTCAGCTCTCAGGCTGGCAGCCCCCTCCTCTCCTCCCCACCCCTCCCCACCCCACCCCGCCCCCAGGCCAGGAGAGCCTGAAATGCTCTGGCTACGAGAGGGGCCGCAGGTGGGAGGTAAGGTGGGACCTGGAGCAGAAGAGCCAGGAGGGGAGCCCTGCTGCCCAGCGGGAAGGGGGATCGCCCCGCTGGTAATCTGGAGGCAGGGTTGGGGGAGGGTGGGTGCCCCTGTGAGGACAAAGGGCAGTGGTCAGAGGTGACCCTGTGTCTGGCGGGTTTGGCCAGAGAGTCCCTCCTAAGTGCCGCCCTTGGGCCAGCCGCAGCCACCGAGCTTGTACAAGTGCTCCTGTGCTGGGGACAACAGTGTCTGGGGAAAGAGCGAGGGGCACTTGGTAGTCATAGTGTCATGCTGCACTTGTCCCCCGACCCCTGGACTGCAGAGCCTGGGGGCTGGGCCAACCCTCTCCTGCTCTCGGAGAAACCACTTTCAGTGTTGGGGAGCATTCTGGGGGGCTGTTCTCCATGCGGAGCCTGGGGGCTGGGGGGACCTGGAGGACAGGGCTGCAGGGCATATGAGACATCACCGGTCACAGCCCATGGCCCCGAAGGGGACGCTGCCCAGATCTGGGGCTGCTTGAGGCCCAGTGAGCCTGAGCCTGGGTTTCCTATCCCCTCAGACCCAAAGGGCCTAGAGTTGGCTTCAAGTTAACTAAAAAATTTTTAATATTTATTTATTTTTCAGAGGGAGAGAGAGAGAGAGATAGATAGAGAGAGACAGATCATGAGCAGGGAAGGGGCAGAGAGAGAGGGAGACACAGAATCCAAAGCAGGTTCCAGGCTCTGAGCTGTCAGCACAGAACCCGACGCGGGGCTTGAACCCATGAACCGCGAGATTATGACCTGAGCCGAAGTTGGATGCTTAACCGACGGAGCCACGCAGGCGCCCCTCAAGTTAATTTAAACAAAGATAATGACCTGTGATATTTTTGCACAAACCGACATGCACCGTAAATGGAAATTTGTGGATTGTTTTTCCCATTTGGTGGAGTCAGGGCACCTGGCTGGGGTGGAGGGTCATCTGGGGCTGGAGTTGAGAGCAGGGGAGACATCCTGAGGAGGGCGCTACGGGAAGGAGCCAGAGTCTAGAAGCTCCTAATCACCGTTTGTTTTCTTCTCTAGTTGAGGGTCACAAAGGAGCTTTTAAAATAATTCTGCAATAAAACAAATAAGAAAAAAAATAAAATAATTCTGCAATACACTAGGCACACAAAAGCGTGCATACAACTTAGGCGCCCATTAAAAGGAACAGCGCGAAATAAAGACACATCCGGGAAGCCCCCGCCCTGCTTACCAGGAGCGCGTGACCACACCTCCCGACATTCCAGCACATTCTCCTCCCTTTGCTTACTGTGGCTTCGGCGACCACTGGCCTGAAACCTGCGTTAACAGTCGACTTACCTTGTTTAAGATACTACCGCACGCAGATCCATTGCTAAGCGAAAGATGGCCAGATTTTGCCAGTTTTTGGACTTTCACAACGGAATTATGTTGTGTGAATCGTGTGACTTGTAGGTTTCTTCTCGTGAGCTTCATGCCCTGGGAGGCCTGGGCTTGTCCACCGCCTGATTCCCCTGCCCCACAGTATTTCACTCTCGGGATTGATCGTGTGAGTTGTTTCCAGGCTTCGCCGGGGCAAACAATGTCCGTCTGAACATCCCTGAAGGGCGCAGATCCGAGAGTGGGCAGTCACGCTGTGCTTCCAATCCTGGCCACTCAGTCCCTGCTTGTGTGACCTTGTGTCGGGGCGCAAGTCAACGTACCCCCTGTGTTCTGGGTTCTGCACCTGTAAAGTGCATGCATTAAAAGGCTGCCAGGAGAATTAAGTGAGCTAATGTAGACAGGGCACTTAATTGCCGTCTGGCATGGGGTCCGTTTAAAGATTAGATATGATGATAATGATGGTGATGGTGACGGTGATCATCTCCAGTGTGCACGTGCCCTGTGTGCTCATCCCCAGTGCGCTCAGACTTCGTCCCCTTTTGTGTGCCCCCTGTGTGCCCAGCCCCGCTGCATTGCCCCCTCGCCAACACTTTCCAATGTTCTCGGCGGGCTCTGCTCTCCCGTCCATATAAACGTGTCTCAGTTGAGTTGGAAGCTATCTGTGTGGCAGTGAGAACAAAGCTGAGGACAGAAGAATGGGACGGAGCCCCCCACTCAGGCACCCCCATCCCTGTGGTCGGGGGTCTGAGTTGAGTGAAGATGCGTGCGCTCCGTGGAGCCTTCTGGGGGCAGGTGAGAGGGGCGAGGGGCTGACCTGAGACCAACGTGCCGAGAGCACGGCTTTTCCTTGGCTCCCTGATCTTTGGGAGGAAGGGCGGCCGCTGGGATGGGAGGGGTCCCCGGTGCCGTGCTCGGCTCCCGCTCCCCCGCCAGCAGCCGGGAGTTCTGCTCAGCAACCAGGCCACCGTCCATCTGCCGTCTAGAATAATGAGCTCAGCCCTCGGCTGCTGGCACAAGCCAGCTTTCCTTCTATTCACTGGATTATCCTCACAGTTCCCCATTGTGTTTGCTAATGGCCTCACAGGGCGCAGCCTGTTACCTTTCCCCCCCTCTGCCCGCGGCTCTGGGGGAAGGCCTGATCTCTCTGACCTGAAGGGCTGGGCGTGCGGTGGCAGGAATGCGGCCGGTGCCTGGGGACCCGGGTCACCCTCCCACCCTCCGGCCCTCACCGCAGCCATCGGCCCGGCCTCAAGTGTCACAACATCGTATGGGACGCCCTCCCCTCCTCGCGACCTGCTTGGGTCACCACATGGCCCATCTTCTGTGTCTTTTTAAGTCCTACCCCAATTAAGCACATGGCTGTCCCCATGGCTGTGACAGATGGCCCGGGTGCCTGAGGTGGGTTGGAGGCTGTGTGAGGGGCCCTCCGTTCACCGACGATTTCCTCATCACCTTCAGAGAAGAGGCGACAGGACCGTGTGGCTGGACTCGCGGCTCGTTCTGGGTTCCAGGCCGGGTCCTGCAGACAGAAGCTGTCAGAATAGTTCCTGTCCCCTTAGTCTCCCGCCACGACCTCCTTGTGCAGCCGAGGGTGTAGACGGGCAGAAAGGGTGACACGAGAGCTCATGTGGCAGCAAGATGGCTCACATCTCCTGGGGGGGGGGGTGGTCTGAAAACTCCACCATCAGGAAGGAGTGTCCTACGGTAATGACACCAATAAGTGGCTATTGTCCTTCTGGCTTAGCTGAGGGATGGATCTGTTTACCTAAAAAACGAGATGTCAAAGCACAGAAGCCCCCAGGGACCTGCCCTGACTTAGGGGAGTGCTGCTCGCTGCGCCCAGCTTTCCCGGGGGACTCGGCTTCTTGGGGGGCTGCAGGACACCGGCCACTGGCCCCTGGGCGGCTGCTCTCTGACCCCCACAGGTCCCTAGCCCCTGACGCACACTTATGGGGGGCGGTTCCCGTTGGCGCGTGTGTGAGCACATGTGCGTGCCTGCCCCCGCGGAGGCCTGAGCGCACGTCCCAGACGGCAGCCGGCTTTGTTGTCTGAGGCACAGCTTTCTCCAGATTTGCTGATCTTAAAAGCGGTGACATGCCGTGTCAGATCTGCCCAAAGTCCAGGCACGTGGCCACGTCGAGCATGCAAATGAGTCGGACGCTTGCCCGTGGCCTCGGGGCAGCAGAGCCAGCCTCGCCCCCCCCCCCCCAACCCCCAGGCCCAGCAGGTGCCGTGCAGGGCAGGTGTGCGGCTCACCATATGCTCTGGCCGGGTCGGGTTTCAATTACCCACCAGGTGAGGTGCAGAGGGTGGAGAGGGGCCCACGCTGCCTGCGGCTGCATGAGTCACCTTTGGGCATTCGGTTGCTCTGCACTGACAGCTGTTTTGTGTGCAACTTTGGAGCCGGGACAGCCCTGAAACCCTGGCCACCACAGGCAGAAAGGGACAGAAGCTGGCGGGGAGGGGCTGTGACCGCCTGCCGGGAGCCTCCAACCTGGGCGAATCTTTCTCAAGTCTTCTGCGTTTTGGAGAGCTCTGTAACACCCTTAAGAATGAAATCGGGGAATACCACCCAGACACGTGCGTTCTCTGTTTCTCACGTGGTGCCACGTTCGAGGACCCACAGTTGGGAGTTTCCCCGTCCGGCACGGTTGCCACTGGCCACACGTGGCCGCTTAAGTGTAAATTATTTGAAGTCGAATTTAAAAACATTGGTCTCTCGGTGCTGAGAGGTGGGGTCCTGGATAGTGTGGAGAGAGAGCACTCCCATCACTGTGGACGTTCAAGCAGGTGGCGGTGACTGGGAGGCTCAGGGAGGCGGCCCGGGGCTCCGGGCAGAGGCCGGTCGGCCAAATCCTCCTCCATCCTCAGAGCTGGCCGGGGTGCAGGTGTGCCCCGAGAAAGGCCTCCAGAGAGTCAAGCGTGCAGGGACCACGTGGAGCCCTCCCAGCACACCCGGCCGGGCTTGGTCGGCCTCAGTGGCGCATGCTTCCGGGGGAGTCTCTCGTGCCCCGGTCCCGCACGCCCGGAGGAACGCTTGCCCCGCGTCAGACTTCTTGCCGTGGCTCCCGAAGAGCGTTCATGCAGCCGGACGGCCCCTCCGCGGGTGCCAGCTTGGGGCCCGAGCCAGGAGCCTGCAGCGTCTCTCGGCCGGTCTGGGTCTCCCTCTGTAATTTATAAGATGATCATGTTTGCAGCCAGGGGGTAACGACACACGCTGGGGTCTCTGAAACCGAAGCTCTCGTTCTCAAAGGCGCTCAAGTGCAAGCTGGGCCGCGTGCGCAGCAGGGAAGGGGTTCGGACGCCAGCGGAGTCGGGGGTGGGGGGTGGGGTGGGGGTGGGGGTGGGAGGGCTTCGCTAGCGGGGCAGCATTTCACAGCACGTGCGGCCAGCTGTTGCGAGAAGAGAAAGCACCACCCCTTGGAAGAAAGGGGGAGATGTGCATCTGAGCGCGGGCCGCGGCCTCTCCCGCTGCCCTTGTTCTGGGGCGGCAGGCCCGCGACAGCTGGGTGTCACTAGCAGCTGCTTTTTCCTGGGGAGAAATTAAAAGATTAGGGGACGTGGGCACGTGCTGGCCTCAGGAGCCCAAACAATGCTTGATTTAGGGGGAAACTTGTCTGGGGAGGCTGACAAAGGAGGAGGCTCCAGGTTGGCCGGAGGTCAGAGGGGGCCGGCTCTGCCGGAGACAAAGGGGCCGAGGAGGGGGGCGCAGGGGGCTCGGGGCGCCGCCCAATGAAAAGGGGCCTAGGCGGCAGCTGCTGCGGCTCCAGAAATTTGAGACGGGTCTTTTCACAAAGACAAATGCGGGAGAAGAATAGGGGGCCACGCTTAGCTGAAATGGCTCGTTTGCAAATGAAAGGGAGATTGAGAGCCCTTACATTTTCCAAGTTTTCACCTAAGAGGATGGAAAATGGTGAGGGCCCCGAGAGCACGCGTTGGGCCAGAAGTGTGCCCAGCAGATGGGCCAGCCACCCCCCGCCCGGCTTCTGTGTTTACATAACAATCGCGGGCCCTGCCCGGTGGGCGCAGAAGCCTGCCCGCACCCCCCCCCCCCCACCAAGGCCGCCTTGGACACCCGGCTGGCCCCCACTTGGACCCGAGCATTTCCAGGCGGGCCCACGGGAGGCCTTTGCTGCAGCCTGTGCAGAGGTCAATTGATGCGCCGGGCTAAATTAAGTGCGCTCACAGCCGAGAAGCCACAGATGATTGAGGCCTGCAAGGGGGCCCCTGTGCTGTGCACCGCCCCCCCCCCCCCGGATGGGACGTCCCACTTCCGGCTGGCTGTTTCCACCCAGTGACTGATGCTGCCAGGACAGCCCCTTGGGCGCCTGAGGCCCGCACCGCGTCATGATAAGGTTTGGCCCTGACCATGCCCACAGCCCGCGCCCAAGGGGTCTGAGGGCTTGGCTGTGCACTTCCACTTGCCTTCTGGAATATTTCTGCCGAGAAGGCACAGCTGAGTGAGACAAACCACGCTGAGGGCCGGGAGTTCTGCACTCCTCCAGACGCCCCAAAGGAGAGAAAGTCTGCGGTCGTGCTAAGAGAGGCGGCCGGCCGCGTGCAGTCCACGCTCATGAGTCCTTTGCTGTAAGTGGCGTCGTCGCGGCCGGCGGAGTCTGAAGGAGGCCTGCCGATCACGCCGGCCCTGCGGGGCTCAGCTCCACACGTGTATGGTTGTGCTGCGGTTGCGTAAGAGAACACCCCTGAGCATTTAGGGCAAAGGGGCAGGATCCCTACAAGGACGCTCACGTGGCTCAGAATAGACCTCGTGTGTGTGTGTGTGTGTGTGTGTGCGTGCGCGCGTGTATGTTAGTGGAGTCTGGCTGCGGATGCCGTGGGAACTGACCTATTGGAGCTTTCCTGTAAGTCTGCGATTCTGCCAGAACACAGGCGTGGAAAGGAGAAGACAGGACAGCGCACCTGGGAGCCCACAGTTCTGGGACGTCTGCACCTCGCCCGGGAGCCGCGGGGCCCAGATCGGGAAAGAGGGAAGGCCCGACGTCCCGGCCAGCTCCTGGCACCGCCTGTGTGGACACAATGCCTGCCGCCTGACATCCTGGTGACCCACGTGGACCGTGCGGGGGAGGGGAAGTGTGGTGTTTGGGGCGCACCTGCCCTCCCCCCCGGAGGACAGGTGACTCTGGTGGGGGGGTAGGGTGGGGTGCTGGCAGATCACGGGGTACAAGAGTCTTTCTGAGCGGAGGACCGTCTCCTACGACTGCCTATCCACAGACGTGGAGCACAGCGGGGCTCGGCAGGAATGAGATGGAAGTCCCCGTGCGCCCCAGGTGGCAGGTGACCCTGAGGTGCTGTCTCTGACGATAGGTTTCTCTCCCCATCCACTGAGTCATGACTACATTAACCAGTTCAGTTGACCACCCTTCTTGCTAAATTCGAATTTAAGCTAAATTTCACTATTTTTGCTGTTTTGGTTCTTCTGCCCACACGTCTGGACCAGCCGGAGAGGTTATCAAGAAATGCCCAGGCCCCATCCCAGAATACCTCCATCAGGATCCCCGGGTCGGGGGAAGCTGGGCATTTTGTGCTTTAGAAAGTTACTCTAGGGGTTTTGAGGGGGCATGCAGCATTGCAAAGGGCTGCCTAGAAGGTTGGCCTCAATGACCTGGCTATATACATATATTTTTAAATTTTGTTTACTTATTTTGGGGGGAGGGCAGAGAGAGAGAGAGAGAGAATCCCAAGAGAAAATCCCAATCCAGGCTCCATACTGTCAATATACAGCCCGATGCAGGGCTCGAACTCACGAACCAAGAGATCGTGACCTGAGCCAAGACACTTAATCTTGACTGACTGAGCCCCCAGCTGTCCCAGACCTGGATATATCCTTAAAATGAGCAGGGATGTGGGCACTGCAGGAGTGATCCTAAGGGCAGGGCCAGGCGCGGGACTTCAGAACGCAAAGACTGATGTTGACCGCCTGGCGTCCTTGATCCCTTACCCAAGCCTTGCTCAGGGGACAGGTGTGGGTGGGACGGTAGGGTTTGCCCTGCGGGGACGTGGTGGAGACACTTGCTCTCGGACACCATGGCGGGTAGACTGAGCATCTGTGGTGCATGGACCTTGATGGTGCAAAACCCAGAGGTGTCCCCACAGACCTCACCGGGTAGGGCCCGTGGTTAGTGCTGGTGCAGAGCAAGACGCTGCTGGGTGCTTCTTGAACCTTTCCTCTCAGCCGAAGGTATTGCTAGGTTATTCTGGAAATTGGGTTTTAATCACCTCTTTCTCCAGGATTTCTGGGGCAAACACGTACCGTCTGTTCAGAACGTGGAGGGCTGTATAAAACTATCATTTGTGGTTTCTGTTTTGGCACAGGTCGGACGCAGAGGGATTGTTTCCATGGCACAGAACCCGGGAGAATGTAGCCAGCCTGCCCACGACTCTGCCCGTGCTGGTGGCCGTGAGAAGTGCGGGCGCCCAGCTCCGCGGAGAGGGTGGGCGCGTCCAGGTGTGTCTGGAGGAGCCTCGAGGGCGCGGCCTGGGAGCGAATTATTGAGGCATGAGTGCCTGCGGGGTATCTACACAGGATCCCCCCCACCCCCGGCCGCACTGGGAGCTATAGTCTGGCTCTGAAAATCACAGAAATGTGCTTTGTCTGCAGGGAGTCCACAGAGGCATTGCTGTTCGAAGCACGAAGATGCAGAAGGGGACCGTCCACAGGGTCTCGGGGCCCACCAGCCTCAGCACCCATGGGGGCTTAGACAGCAGATGTGTTCCTGACGGAGGCGAAGTGTCCGAGGTCAGGGGCAGACGGGGTCCAGTTTAGGGCAGATCCTTCCTGCCCGGTCCTCCTGTGCGGGAGAGAGGGCTCTGTCTTCTCTTTCCGTAAGGGCACTAGCCCCACCGTGAACCCCACCCTCATGAACCCCCCGGCCCTCATCGCCCCCCCAAGGCCACCCGCTTCCAAATGCCGTCCTTCTGGGGTTAGGGGTGCAATTCGCACTCAGGACACCACGCTCGTCCCTACGGTCCAGACAGTGCAAGGGAGTGAGGGTAGCCTCACACCGTATGACGCGTCCTTGATGAGGGCGTGTCGCGTATCCCCTACAGGACACGAAGGCACAGCGAGTGGCACTGTTGGTTACCAAACTGGGAAACGCGTTTAAGAAAAGTTCTCAACCAGGGAAGTTGTTTTACTTCATGTTTGGTAAGGAGTATGTCTGATTTAAAAAGTTTCCATTCTTCTGAGAGACTTCAAGCCCTCCGTTCTCAATATCGCAGAACGTGTGTGTGTGTGTGTGTGTGTGTGTGTGTATCGGCGGGTGTCTCCACCTCTCTGCAATCTCCTTCTCACCCAGACGCTGCCTGCATCACCAGGATGGGCCACTTGAAGTGGGCATCCGTGGCATCCGTGGGCACCAGGATGGGCATCCGTGGCCACTTGAAGAACAGGGAAGAACCGGTACAGAAAACACCTTCCCCGTCCTTCATTTCCCTGCCAGGAATGGGTGGCTTTCGTGATAAGCAGATTGTAGGAAGGGCTGTTCTCGGTATCTCAGGGCCGGCGTCCCCTCCCAGAGGCTGGGAGAAGGCTGCAGGGTGTCAGGGACCTCTGTGGGTCACAGGACACCAGGGCCCTCTGGCACAGAGGCCTGGCTGCTGGTGACCTCAGCTGGAGAGAGGGCTCCTTTTGCAAGGTGCTGGCTTCTGGCATTTCTGGAGACCCTCTGGCCCTGCTCTTGCCTGCCCGCCGCAGCCGGCACGTGGGGGCCCAGGATAGAGCACCTGCTCCGTAAAGGTTCCTCCGGTGACACCATGCGCATCACTGTCTGTCTGAATCCAGGCTTCCTCTGGCCCACGACGTTGGTGCCCCGCGATAGCCTGACTTTGGTTGCTGGTAACCCTGAGTGGGTCTGGTGCTCAATAACCCACAGAAGACAGAATTCAGCCTGCAGAGGTGGCCGAGGAGGAAGCCAGGTGGGACAGCAGGTGGCTGGGGTCCTGGGGTCACTCCGCCTCAGTCCTCATGTGTGAGCTGGGGACAGGGGACAGCCCATTGCTCTGCTGAGGCCACAATCCCCTGAGCTGCGTGCTGGGCTCCTGGAACCGTGCAGTGCCTGTCCCCGCTGAGTGGAAGAGGAAGACCCAGGAGGAATAAATGCGGCTCGGATGGCCTTCGCCACCAGCTGTGATGCTCCGCGGAGCTGTGACACGGTGTGCGAACGCGCTGTGCTCGGGGCCTGAGCAATCGCAGGTTCGATTCAGCAGGTGTACCTGCAGGGGTGACGCCTGCAGATGAAATGCTGGGGAAGGGCCGAGCTGGAAGAGCTGAGGTCTTTGCTCTGGTCCCGCAGTGTTGGGTGGCTCTGGGAGCGGCCTGGCCCCCAGAGTCCCGGGGCACAGGGCCTTGGAGGCCCAGAGAGAGGCCCCGGGAACGTCCGGCATGGATGGAGTCCTGAGCAGAGGCCACGGCGACCCAGAAGGAGGCGCAGGGCCCTGGAGCCCATCAGCCAGGCTCTCGAGGCCGAGCGTGCTCATTTTCTGCGCCCTGCCTTCCCCGGGGCCCTCATGGCGCGCAGATGCCTTCGTTCACCTCCATCCATCACAGGACATTAACGTCGCAAACAGCACAGCTGCCCAGGGTAATGTTTCCAGCTGAGTCAGCAGAAGGCAGGGTTTTGAGAGGAGGAGCTCTGGTTCCGTGCCTTTTTTTTTTTTAAATGAGAAAGCACATATTGTGCTGTCCTCTTCGCCTCAGAGCCAGAGGCTAATTAGAGTCTACTTTTCCATTGTTCCCAGGCAAGCAAAAGCCAAACACACTCCTGGCGGAGATGGGAGGCAGCCGGGCCTGGGCAGCCCTTTCTCTCTGGCTCAGAGTTTCCAGCCAGCAGCTGGCATATGCTTGGCCTGGGCCAGGGGCTGGCAGGGTGCTGGGAGGGCGCTGGCAGGGTGCTGGGGGCCTGAAAGGGTGCTGGGGGGCTGAAAGGGTGCTGGGGGGCTGGCAGGGTGCCGGGGAGCTAACAGGTGCTGGGGTGCTGGCAGGGTGCTGGGGGGCTAACAGGGTGCTAGGGGGGCTGGCCGGGTGCTGGGGGGGTTGGCAGCGTGCTGGGGGAACAACACACGGTTCTCCAGCCCCTTGCGTCCATGGGGGGGGCGCTCTGGTGGGCAGCAGGGGGTACACCCGCCAGCACGTCTGTCTCTCCAGTTCTGTTCGGGACTGGAAGGTCTTTGCAGGCCACAGTGTCAGCATGGCGGCTTTAATGCCTGTGTGTCCGGTGGCACCCCTCCCACTGAGGTGGGAGTGAGGTCGCTGTCCCCTTCCCCAGAACCCAGCCCACCTCGAGGGGTGGAGCCCGTTCTTCCTGACCCAACGCGCACCCAGTGCTACCACCTTGTGCCTCTGCGCTCACACACTAGCCCACGGCGGCTGCCCCGGGGGCCCGGTCAGCCGTCGCCACCGTCACCGCCATCGCAGCCTGGCCACGGCCCACATCCCCAAACCCCTGAAATCAGGATGTGCTCTGGCTCTCCGAAGACGCGAATCTCGGGCCCGTTTGTCTCACAGCCACGGCCTCCGTGGACACCCCGTGCCCCCTCCTGCCCGGACCCGGAGACCGGGCGCTCCCCTGGACGCTGGTGGCCGTGGCCACTTCGTGCCCCCCTGCTGTCCCGCTCCCCCGCGCAGCCGACGGCCGGCGCCTCTTTGCCGCGAGCCCTTCATCTCTCCCTGCTTCCAAAGGCGTTGCTGGTGCCCTGGCGGCTCGCGAGGTTAAAACAAAATCGAGAAAATCGGGCAACTTGAGTACAAATGTGGGGAAGGGAAACAAACACACGAGGAGCCTGAAGGGCAGTGGACGGACGTTGGGGCCGAGTTAACATTTAACTGATGTCTCAGCAGCTAAGGAGTCTTTAAAGTGCCAGCTGGTAATTAAAAGAAAAAAGGAAAAAAAAAGGCAGGGCTGTTCTCCAGGAGAGACAAGGTATTTTCCTGGCACTTGCAACCAGGAAAATTAAGTATTTGAACATAAGGCATAGGAAAGAACGTAGCATCTAATGGTTCCCACAGCGCTGCTATTTTAAAGAAGAAAGTCCTTTTCACGTGGTAGCTTTCAGTGCCCTTGCGTGAGCGAGCCTTGGGCAGGATGGGCTGTCTTCCTCTGGGGCCCGTATCTGCTGGCAGCTGGACGGGGCCCAGGAAGCCGGGGGGGACAGACCCCACGTGGGTGGGCAGGTCCCCGTGGGGCCCCGAGGCCCTCGCCGGGCTTTAGGCAGGAACAGGGTGGTGTCCCGAGAATGCCGGGGCGGATCTTCTGTGCGGGAGACGGAGGCCCGATCCTCATGCGGCACTCCGGACAGAGCCGTGCTGACATTCTGTTCTGAAAGTTCCCTCTGAGCTTGGGCTCGGGCCAAGGGCAGGGGAGGGAGGGGACACTGAGAGCCGGCGGTCAGCGCCTGCTTCTCCCTTAGAAGGTCTGCTTGGGCTGACTTTCCTAGCGTCTGAGACCATCCTGAACAGGTGACCCCGTTAATCCGTTCGTGTGAACCAAGCCCTAGGCTGTGGTCCTCTGTGGCCCCCGGAACTACAGACCCCGAGATAGCTCAGGCCATCGCTGTCCTTCTGCAGGAACCGGGCCAGGCCCTGACTCTCATGCACTGAGGACTGGCTTTGTGGGCTGGGTCATTCCGTAAGAAAACCCCTGGGGATTTCAACACATTTCTGCCTCCGTGGTTTTCCTCTTCCTCCGCACCTGCCTACACCCACAGACGGGACCTGGGTGGGCACACGGAGGTTTCTTCTGGACACGGGTGTCCTGGAGGGCTGTCTGTGTGCCCCCGTGCGGAGGCTGGAGCCCTGTCTCAGGTGGGCCTGGCGGATAGGTGTTCCACCCACAGCCTCCAGCCCCTCAGAGGGGCCGCGCCCAGATGGGCAGAGCGGGGGACCTGGCCTAGGGACCCGGGGGCCTGTGAGTGCCGAGACCACCGTCCTGTGGGGCTCTGAGGGGGTCTCTGGTGGCTCAGCCCTGCCAGAGACCCAGGGACTGGACCCGACTCGGGCGCAGGTGCGGGAGCTCTCAGGACTCTGGGGGGGCCTTTCCCACCCACGTGGTGTGCTGGATCTAGCTCTTGACTTAAGGGCAAAGAGAACGTGTGCTTTTCTGCTCACCACGGTGCACGCCAGCCTCCTCCTCCTCCCCGTCACTTCTAACTCACGAAATCCCATTAGTTCACACGGGCAGCCGTGCTCAGCGTTTAGGGAACACGCAGACAGGCTCCGACCTCCGTCCTGCGGCCCCAGCGCGCGGGGGGTTCCTTCTACAAGCTGGCCCCAGGGAGCCGGCAGGCTCTCCCCTCTGTCATGTGGGGACAGGGTGGCTGGGGCACTTGTCCTGGCTGGAGCGGACAGGGTCTGCTCTGTGGTCTCGTCCCTACTCTGAGAATGTTCACGTTTGGCCTTCCAACATGTGTCACCGCGGAGGGCTGAGCACCTTCTCAACAAAGCGTCCTTCTGGGGGGCCCTTGGCCACCTGTCCGGCCACCTCCGGGGGCTCCACATGCTGCTGCTTCTGGGTAGAGCCGGGGATGATGGGACTTTGGTTCTGATCGGGGCCCAGATGCATCCCAAGGGCGGCTCCCCTCGCTGTGACCCTTCCTCATACCTGTCCAGCAGTGGTCTGGGTGGTAATGTCCCACTTGGCTTCCTTGGGACGCGTGCTCCCTTGGGACGTGAGATCCTGAAAGCCTTTGCTATTACTGTGATGATGTGTCTGGTACTAGAAGCTTCAGCGACCCTGGGATGTGTCCCGGCGTCCCGTTGAGGAAGGACTTGCTGCCCCTGCTGCAGAGAACCTGCGGCAGACAGCCCTCACTGTGCCCAAGACCGGCCCCTCCGGTGGGGGGGGGGGGGCAGGAGCAGGGCTGCAGGATGCTCTGGGACCCGACCCTGGGGCCCCCGACTCAGGTGTGTGCCGGGCGGAGAGAGGTGAAGTGCGTGCCCATATGACCTTGGTCTCAGCTCTCTGTGCCTCGCCTCCCAGGATCCCCCGGGAAAGGCCTCGACCCAAAGGGCTGGTGAGTGTGCTGGAGCACGAGGTGTCCCGGGGAATGGGCGTTCCTCCCATTTACGGGACGAGAGCCCTGCGTGCAGACCCCCCTCATTTCCCCTGCAGAGCTCCGAGAGGAGCTGGCAGTCAGGGTATCACACAGCCCCGGCCGCCCGCATCTCCGGGGGAGGGTGAGGGAGCTCCGTCCAGCTGTGTTCTGGAGGACCCTCGAATGTCAAAACCAAGGAAAGAGACGTCCAGGAAGAAATGAGCCTCGTAGAGCAGCAACCGTGATTCAGAGCCTGGAACGCTTCTGAGACAACAATCCAGGCAAATGTCCCAAGGAAAAAGCAGGTAACTAAAACCAGAGTCAAACAATAGACCCCCTGAGAAAGCCGGGGTGCCGACAGGAGGCAGACCTCACAGAGCTGCCGGAAATCAGAAACTGGCCCCAGCGAGGAGGGGAGCGTCGGCCCTGGGCCGGAGGGCAGCGCCTCTCGGCTCACCTCCCTCGTGGATAGATGTTTTCTAGTGACAGTAACACAAAGACGCTTGTTGCCAACTGTCGGAAACAACAAAGACGAGGTGACTCGCTTGTCACTGGCGAAATGGTGACTGTTGATAACGTTGACACGAAACGTGGTAAAACGGGAGGTTGGAAGAAGAGGGCGGGAGAGCGGGAGAGGTTAATTAACCCCCTCTTCCCGAGTAACATGTCAGGAGCTACTTTCGAAGGCTGATGACGGGAGGAATGGATGCTGAAGAATATCCTAAGAGTTCCAATAGTCACAAATACCATGACTGGAATACTGAATGTAAATACACTGGGACGAGGGGTAGGAGAAGTGACACTGGAAACCCGCCTGCGTTATCCAACCTGAGAGTTACCGGAGCAGGTGCACCAGGGGCGGGGAGGGGCGGGGATCGCCCGGGCAGTTACCATCTTTCCTGCCGGAGGCGTGAGGAGATGCCACGCTGTGGTCCCAGCCCTTTTGCCTTCTGGTTCCTTCCTGGTTCTCAGAGGATGTCACCCTGATAAAAATGAAAATTAAAAAAAAAAAAGCCACAGAGAGGGAAGGAGACAAACCATAAGAGACTCTAGGGGCGCCTGGGTGGCTCAGTCGGTTGAGCGTCCGACTTCAGCTCAGGTCACGTCTCACAGTTTGTGAGTTCGAGCCCCGCGTCGGGCTCTGTGCTGACCGCTCAGAGCCTGGAGCCTGCTTCGGATTCTGTGTCTCCCTCTCTCTCTGCCCCTCCTCTGCTTGCACTCTGTCTCCTTCTCTCTCTCTCAAAAATGAATAAACATTAAAAAATTAAAAAAAAACATAAGAGACTCAAATACTGAGAACAAATTGAGGGTTGATGGGGTGGGGGAGAGAGGGGAAAGTGGGTGATGGGCATTGAGGAGGGCACCTGTTGGGATGAGCACTTGGGTTGTATGGAAACCAATTTGACAATAATTTATATATATATATATATATACATATATATACATATATATAAACATATATACATATATATAATATAATACATATTATAATATATATAAATGAAAATTTAAAAAGCCTATCTTTGTAGAAAACTGGAAAATACAGAAAAATATAAAGGGAGAAGTAAAACTTAGTCGCAATTCTACTGAGATAAACACTTATGAATCTTACTCTTGGTGTGTTTCAGATTTCATTATGGTAATTTTCCCTAAAGAGTTACTTTGGTTGTATTTTTGATGTTTTCTCTATTCAATGCTAGATTATATTGTAAGCACTTACTGATGACATCAGATTCCTTTGTAAACAAGATTTTTAATGGCTATATTAAATCATCATTTTATGTACCATAGCTTATGTCATAATTCCCCTATTATTAGAAATGCAGGCTGATACCATATGTTACTATGACAAATTCTTGGGTGAACTTTTAAAAATATAAATTTTAGTATTCTTGACGATTTCCTTAGGATATATTTTAAGTTTATTTTTTTAGTGAGAGAGAGAGAGAGAGAGAGAGAGAGAGAGAATAAAGCCAGGGGGCTGCAGAGAGAAGGAGAGAGAATCCAGAGCAGGCTTCGAGCCGTCCGCACAGAGCCGGATGCGGGGCTCGAACACATGAAGCGCGAGATCAGGACCTGAGCTGAAATGAAGAGTCAGACACTTAACCATCTGAGCCACGCAGGTGCCCCTCTTAGGATATATTTCTAGAGAGAGGATTACAAGTCAACATACATAAACATTTTTAAAGCTCTTTGTCGTAAAATTACTTTCAAGTAAGGTTCTACTTAATTTCGTTTCCTTGGGGGAACTCCTGGCCTATCCTTTGTCGTCATTTGCATCGTTTGGACCTGCAGGACATGTTCAAAGTTAGTCATATATGTATCTGGGATTTGGGATTTGGCTGGGAGCAATTCCGTGAGTGTGCGGCTTCGTTAGCATGCTGTAAATATTGACCTCTGTAGCTAGGTGTAAAACCACAGGATTTGTGAATTCAAACCACTAGTGAATTCTGAATAAAGCAACTCTAAGAACTGAGTTCAGAGTTGACTCTGTTGTGCTGATAGCAGGAGAGAAATCCTGCTGACTGCATGGGGACTGCACTGGTGGGGGGAGGGGGTGATGAGCCAAGACAGAACAAGAGTAACCATGAATGCGGCCAGCTTATCTGGCTTCCTCTCCTTTGGTCTCTCCTTCCCTATCCCCCATTCCTCTTTGACTTTTCTCTCCCTTCCTCAACCATCCATCCATCCATCCATCCATTCATCCATCCATCCATCCACCTACCCATCCATCCATTCATCCATCCATCCGTCCACACATCCTTCCTTTTATGCATGCATGCATCCACCCACCCAACTGCCCAACCTCCTATCCATCTATCCATCCATCTGTCCACCCGCCCACCCACCCATCTACCCTTTCTCCTTCCCTTTCCTCTTTCCTTCCTTCCTTCCTTCCTTCCTTCCTTCCTAGCGTGCACCTATCCATCTATGTATGCATCCATGTTTCTATTTATCTGTCCACCCATCCTTCCTTCCATGCATGCACACATCCATCCCTCCCTCCATCTATGCAGCCAAGATTAAAAAAATTTTTTTTAATGTTTATTTATTTTTGAGAGACAGAGGCAGAGTGTGAGCAGGGGAGGAACAGAGAGAGAGGGAGACACAGAATCGGAAGCAGGCTCCAGGCTCTGAGCCGTCAGCCCAGAGCCCGACGCGGGGCTCGAACCCACAGACTGTGAGATCAGGACCTGAGCCAAAGTCAGACGCTTAACCGACTAGCCTCCCCGGTGCCCCACGCCCCACCAAGATTTTTAAAAGCCTCTCCAAATTACTACAGCAGCAAATCTCTTTCAGTGCCTCAAAATGTCAGAGATTTGTCGCTACTGAACGTTATGGCACTGAACCTCAACACTTAGCCACCAAAAGCTGTTGCAGAAAACACGTCTCAGATAATCTAGGACACAGGTGATGATTTGGGGGAGGCTGAGAAGCACTCTCCTACTTCTGAGAGCATCAGATATTTTTATCTACGGTGAAGAAAGCAGAAAATGAAGAAGAATGAAATTCAGAGCCCCGGAGTTTAAGAGGACCACGTAGACCAGACCCATCTTTTGGCCTTTTGCAGAGAATTCGAAGGTGTCCAGAAGCTTCCTGTCCCTGTATAGATCAGAATTTGACACAACGCAGATAACCGAAGGGGAATCGGTCTTAAACTGTGGTTGCTTTAATACGGTTCTGGTTTCCGTCTCTGTCTTGCCCTGGGTGGCGGCTTCCTTCCTATCTAGAAAAGAGAGTGTCTGCACTCTTGACAGTCCTAAATCATTAATTTTTCTTCGGTTTTGTGGTTTGATCGACCAAATAAAACATGGGAGGATGCTGTCAAGGCCTGCTTTACCGTCATTTTATGAATCCTCTTGGATCCTTCTTTGGAGTTGGCTCAGGCTCGTCAAATGTTTATCAGCCCCCTACCTGTTTCCACAGGGCCCCTTGGGTGTTTTGGCGTGTTCTCTGGGCTCTGGAGGGCCCGCTGGACAGGAGGTTATGGTTCTGGACGGTAGGATGTTCAAGCTAATCAAGATGTCCTCATGAAAGAGTTGACTATGGATGGTGGTGTCAGCAGTAGACTGATTTAACAAAGAGAGAATTATACAGAAAAGATACAAAGGGAATAAGTAACAAGGAGGGTGTTCGTTGTTTTTTCTTTTTAAATGAAGGGAAAAGTAAAAAAATTGAGAAAAGGAGTAGTCGTGAGGGTGAGCAAGATGATGGTGATAAAATGGGCCAAATTTGGGTGGGGAAGATGTAGCTGGGCCAATGTCTCTATGACTCAGAGGATTATGGGAAAGACCAGGAATGAACGGAGGATGGACGGAGAACGTGGACACCACGGATGGACAGATGGACGGTGTGCAGAAGGTTGGGGGCGGAGGGGAGAGGAAAGGGAACAGAGCCGGGAGCAGGCACAGGACTCTGGGAAGCAGTCCTGTCACCGTGCTGGGACTCCGGCTTCCAGGAGGCCAGCGTGGAGGAAATCACAGGAGACAGGAACGTGCAGGCAGGCAGGGTCTCAGCTACCGTCCGGGCGGTGGGAGATGCAGGGCACTAGCCAGAGGGAGAGGGCTCTCTGGGTGCACATCTGGGGTGAGTTCTGGGTGGAAAACTAACCACTAACAGTAGCTGGAGAGGCATGAGTTCCTTTCTCTCTTTGGTTCTTGGAGGTGGGAGGCGTTGAAATGCCCTTCCATTCTTTCTGTCTCCTGGGACAGGGCTGAAGTATGCTGTATGCCCGGGTGGGGAGCCAGTGGGGGACAGTGTGGGGCGGGCTCAGGGCACGCTTCCGTGGGACCATCTGTGGGCTGAAATGCGTGGCTGGCCATGGCCGTGTGCTCGGTCACTGTCACCCTTAGGTGGGTGTGGCCTTAGGCAGGCTGGCTGCACGCACCGTTCGTGGTGGGGCCCGTCAAGTGGCTTCCCTGGGTTCAGAAAGGCTGTCAGCCTCCTCCGCTGCCCCGTGTGTGACTCACCTCAGAGCAGACTAGAGGAGAGGAGGCCTCGAGGTCTGCATTGTGGCCCCAAGGAGGGTGCCATCCGCCGGGTCAGCCCAGGAGTCTGCAGACCCTCTCCCCCCACCCCCCCCCGCCCCCCCCCAGCCCTCAGCCCTCCAAGGTCTTGCCCTCCAAGGTCTTGCCGGACACTTAGGGTGGAAGCTGCAGGGCGGTGATATGCAAATTTATGCAAACGAGAGGGAAATCAGCCTGGCCTACCGTCAGGGCCCCTCTGCTCTCCCCAGGGCTGCATTCCTGGGCTGCAGACTTCAGGACTGTCTTTGGACCCTTTTATTTCCTTTCTCAAACCTTTGCTGTTTGCCAGAATCTGGGCAAGTCGCTTGACTGGGCTGAAGCTAATTTGAATTTAACCAACAGCGACAGGACACTTGATAAAAGACAGAATTGACCGGAGTTTGGTTCCATTTGGACCTGAGTCCCGCTGGGGTTCCATGTGAAATCTCGGTGTCCTCTCAGCTCAGAAGCAACACCATCAAGTGCGGGCTACTTTAGAAATTCTAGGGATCCTGAGGTCCGACCTTGCAGGCTAGAAGCGAAGTTGGCCCCTTGCTTAGGTGACTGAGCACTGGGTCACTCCCTAGCGATGCCTGTTCCCTGGAGCTGGCTCCCGCTTTCAGGCCGGACAGCTGGTGAGGGGCTTGTCCTCTCTCTGGTCTACCAGGTGCTCTGGGAGCAGCGTGTGCAGGGCAGGGAAACTGGAACGGAAAAGCGCCCCTCTCCCCTCTCCTGGGTGCAGATGAGGGATGCCGGATGCTCCCCTGCTGTCACTGCTGCTAGGGGCCCGTCCCCAGTACAGGGGAGAGGGCAGATGCTCAGACAGCAAGCCGGGGCACTGGGTCAAGGAGGGCTGGGGTCTGACTCAGCAGGTTTGGGTGGAGCCCAGGAGTCTGCAATTCTGCATGTCCCCAGGGGGTGCCTGTGCCCAGGGAGCACACTTTGAGAACCACCGCCTTGGCTGGGGTCTTGCCGTGGGGCTCATGGGATGCGGACGGGGTGCAGTTTGCAGGCACCCCTGAACACGTCCGTGCCGGGACCGGGCCACGAGTGAAGAGCCTGGTGCCGCCTAAGTCAGGCTCGCAAGGCCCCCTCCCAGAGCAGGAATCGGGGCATCCCTGCATCCGTGCACAGGAGGGGGCGGCTGCAGCCTCTGGTTGGTTTCAAGGGCACAGTGTCAGAGTTAGCTTCCCTCGACGTGCACACCCAGGGCTCCGGGTCTTCACATTAAGGTGAATACAGTTCAACAGATTCCAGAGAGTGGCAAGTTTTACATTTGGCACTTGAGGATAATCGAGTGCATTTTATATTATATTTGAACATTTTTTTTGAATGTTTATTCATTTTTGACACAGAGAGAGAGAGAGAGAGAAACAGAGCATGAGTGGAAGAAGGGCAGAGAGAGAGGGAGACACAGGATCCGAAGCAGGGTCCAGGCTCCGAGCTGTCAGCACAGAGCCCGACGCGGGACTCGAACCCACAAACCGTGAGATCATGACCTGAGCCGAAGTCTGACGCTTAACCGAATGAGTCACCCAGGTGCCCCCTCGAGTGGGTTTTAAAACCCTGGTCAAAAATCATCAGTGCTTTAAGCGATACTGGGCTGTATTACTGAGGACAGTGAGGGGGAATCAGAGGCAAATCTGAATCTTCAGGCTCTTTGGGAATTGGGAGCCACGGGAGACAATTATTTTGAGATGACATGTTTTACTCTAAGTGGCCTTTGTCAACTGCAGTCACTCCCTGGAAGCGTGGGCCGTACCCTGGCCCCAGGACGCGGTGGATCACGTGTGCTGCACACCCTGGGCGTCTGTCTTCGGCATGTCGGCCGCCGTGGACTCTGGCTGGCGGGCTCCTCTCTCTCCTCTTTGTCCAGATCATGTCCAGGGGTGCAGCATGCCTGCAGGTGACTGCCTGTCACTGCTGGGCGGAGGCCTGGGGTTAAGGGGAGGGGGCTGGAGCTCCCGGGGGCAGAGCCCCTTAGCCATCCCAGCCCCAGCTCGGGACTCACTTTGACTCGAGGGGGCTCCCCTTGAGCCGATCACGTGCAAGAAGTCCCGAGGGGGTTCCGAAGGGAGATCCTTCCCTGTCCTCGCAAGACGGGCCTGGACGACGCGGGGCCAGCCTGTGTGGGTGGTCCAGCCCCGCTCGGGAGCTCCAGGAGGGCCCCGAGACGGGCCGGGCTGGTCCGCCCCCAGCAGCAGCTCCTGCTCTGGCTGTCCCATCAGGGACTCCGGAAAGGGGCCCGTGAGATCGAAGCACCCAGCTTGCTCTGCTCTCTTCCCAGGCTGGGGCGTGGGGGACGAGCAACTTTACCGGGGGTCTGTCTGCCTTTCTCACCCCAGGTCAGGCTCGTCTGCGGCCCACAGCGAGCCGAGCCACAGGGCTCTGGTCTCCACATACTTGATAGGGACGAAAGCCACCCTTTGAATTGCAAATTGGAATAGGGAAATTTCCTCTCTGTGTTCTAACTTCTGTTTGCATGATTGTTATCTCCCAGTGCAGACTCCACAGCATCTGGCAAAAATGTCCGAGTGTGGCCGGGGAACGACGGAGGCCAGGGAGGTCCCGTAAGAGCACCTGCCACCCTGGTGCTCGTGCACCGTCTGGTAAACCCGGCGGTCAGTGCTTGCGTGCGAGGCGACAGAGGGACTTCCCGAGCTCTCCCGGGGATGGGCGCTGTCTTCTTGCACCGTGCGCGAAACTCAGCTCATGAGCTTGAGTTTCTCAGGCCCGTTCCCAGGCTTTCCCAACATCTGTGCTAAACGTGTCACAGATGCCCTACACAGCACGTCCTTAAAGGCATCCTGTAGTGAAGCCACTCACTCCCCGTGGAACACAACGGTCGTGTTCTCAGATCCACACTTCCTTCTCATCGGCAGCGGAATCCCCGAGTAAGACAGCGGCCACCCAGCACTTGGAGACGTAACAGGCTCCACTCTGCCCGCCTCGTGGGACCCGATTCCCCATGTTGTCTCTCTCCACAGGATCCCCTGTGTCCCCATTTGCAGGGATTTGGAGAAAGAGTTGTCTGGTCGCCTAACTGCCTCCAGCACCATCGGTTCCAAACCCAAGACTCACTGTCTCAAACCCAAGACTGGTTCAAATTCTACCCAAGACTCACTGTCTCCGTGCGGACTTTCCAGGTGAACCGTGGGCTCCGTGGGGGGCGACCTCCACTCTTCCCTGCAGGTGCGCTGACATCCCATGGGCCTCTCCTGTTTCCCTCTCAGCTGGAAGGGTCCCCGGATGCCCGCGTCCCTCTCCGGAGACTGCAGTCTGGTGCCTGACACCGCGGTGCGAGGAGGAATCGCCACAGAGATTCCAAGGCTCCCTCTCTGGCTCCTTCTCTCTTTTCCAGCCTGGCTGCTCTCCATTTCCCAATATCCTCAATTCCAGGGATAATCCCTGCTTTGGCTCTTGTGCCATTTACATCAGGGCACAGTGATTGGAACACGGTAACTAGACATTACACATTAAATGGACAAGGAAACTCTTAAAAAAAATTAAATTCATTGGGGCGCCTGGGTGGCTCAGTCGGTTAAGCTTCTGACTCTTGGTTTCAGCTCAGGTCATGATCTCACGGTTGGTGAGTTCAAGCCCCAGGTCTTGGGGTTCTGCTTGGGATTCTCTCTCTCCCTGTCTCTCTGCCTCTCCCTGGCTCATGCTCTCTCTCTCTCTCTCTCTCTCTCTCAAAATAAATAAACATTAAAAAGAATTAAATTGATCAAATATGTCTCTGGTCAGAAAACAGAGAGCTGCTCCTTTGTCAAGGGACCTTCTCCAGAAAGCAGTCCTGCCAACGAGCAGGGATAAAGTAATATTTGTCTTTTATACAGACTGTTCACATTCCACTGACTTTAGGGACTCTGCCACGGTGTGAGGATTTCATGTCATCTGAAAGGGGATGAGAAGGCTCAGAATTCTGGAGTTTCTTTGGGAAACCCTTGAGGTGCTGAGTATATTTCTATCACCCTGTGGCTTCTGGCCCTGGGCTAATGGCCCTTGAATATGCTGATGGTTGATTTTTACGTGTTCTGAACCGAAAGATTCTCTAATGCTTTTTACATACAAAGGTTAGAGACAGAGGGCACCCTCTGATTGTGCTGGGCACCCCCCCCCCCCGCCCTGTGTCTTTGCTCGCTTTCTGCATTATTGCTGAAATGAAAGACGCACTTTCTGAGATGCTGGAAGGAGCAGGAAGTGTGGGAGGTGTGTGGTGAGCGGTCAAGGCCAGGGCCGGAAAATGCAAAGCTGTTTGAAGTCGGGGGCCCCAGGGACTGCTCTGTAATTTCCCCAGACAGAGCCCGGCAGCTTTTCTTGGAACAACCCTGACAATGTCACTGCTCTCAGGCCATCCTCTGATGTCGGGACCATCCCTGTGGGGTCCTGCAGGGCTGGCCGGGCTGGAGGGAAGTTTGGCCCTGATGTCCCCACGGCCGTGGTGGCCACCCAGGTGCCTGCTGTGGGCAAGCACGGGGCTTGTCCAGGCGCCCAGGCCTGCAGGCGAGGCCACCCACCTGGAATAGCCAGCTTGGAGGCCCAGCCACCCCGGGGGGCTGGTGGGCCACGGAGGCCAGCGAGGGCCTCGAGGGGGATTCCACGGGTGTCCCCCCATGGCTACTGAACTTGCTGCATGGATCTTGGATGACTAAATACAAGCTGCAATCTGCCCTGCTCTCCTGCAAACTTCCATTCCCCGATTCTGTTGCCTGCTGCAGGGGGGAGTTTGGTTCGGAGCTGGCTTCGTGCACATCTACAACTCGTGATGGGTGTGGATGACTGTGAGTCCGCCATTGGTACAGGATGCTGTTCGGTTATTGCGGGACAGACAAGGCGGACGAGCCCAGGTTTTGCAGTCTGATGGCTACGTGATTTGAGGGGCCCACGGCAAAAAAAGTATACATTGGGGCGCCTGGGTGGCACAGTCGTTTAAGCGTCCGACTTCAGCCAGGTCACGATCTCGCGGTCCATGAGTTCGAGCCCCGCGTCGGGCTCTGGGCTGATGGCTCGGAGCCTGGAGCCTGTTTCCGATTCTGTGTCTCCCTCTCTCTCTGCCCCTCCGCTGTTCATGCTCTGTCTCTCTCTGTCCCAAAAATAAATAAACGTTGAAAAATAAATTAAAAAAAAAAAAGGTTTAAAAAAGTATACAGAATTGTAACAGAACCTGCCCATGGCACCTGCTGGGGGGGGATGGAATGTGAGGAGTCAGCAGGCCCGACCTGTGCAGCTCAGACCCCGTATTGGTCAAACCTAAGCGGAAGCGACACGAAGATGATTTGCCAAGATTCCACCATTACAGGAGTGGTCTGTGCAGGTGGAGGGGCTGGGGGCCTATCTTCATTCAAGTCATGAAAGGTCCACACCCAGCCAGTGGTGCGGTTCCGGAACATTTGAGAGGCCCCGACCCCGTGCCCTGACCATGACATTTAAGAACAGTATCGCTCTATGTGATGGCACACGACAGGACTTAAGGAAACTCACGCCGGGAAAAATATGCAGGCTGTTCTGTCATTCTAGCCTAAGAGCTAGAATTTTCTCTTCTCACTGTGAACGCGTGCTTTTAACTAGTGGTTCCAATAGCGGCAGGGGGGAAGGCCTTTCTAAGAAAGACACAAAACCTAGAAACCATAACCGAGAAGACTGACACACATAGAAATAGAATAACCAGGGTGATACACAGCATAATCGAGAGGCGAGCGAGGCCCCGGCAAAATGTTTGCAACTCCCGCTGCAGATGAGGGACAGATTCTCCTTGTTCAGTAAGAACTCCAACAAATCAGAAACAAAAGACCGATAGCTCAAAAGAAAAGAGTAAAAGCATTAATGAATACGTCTCAGACAACGAATACAAATAATTTCTGAGCACAGGAAGGGAGGCTCCCCCTCAAAATAAGACACAGACAAATTAGAACAATGTGACATTTTTAAAAGCAGTTTTCTTTTTTTTTTTTCTTTTGTGTGTGTGTGGCAGAGGATGAACGGATTCTAAAGTGTAGGAAATGCCAAGGGCCAAAAAAAAAAAAAAAAAGTGCAAAGATACCCGTACAACTCCTGGGAGAGGCATGTGAGCTGGCCGGAGGGCTGGGACCCGCCAGTGTCTACACAGGGAGCAGGATGAATGGGGTCCACGACAGGTATGGGCGGTCGCTGGATCTGTGCAGACACAGACACCGCCGTGCACAGGGAGAAGTTACCTCCAGTAAACTGCACTTACTCAAACGTATACACACGCTCGTGCATGGGAAGGAACGTGTCCCGACTCTTAGCACACTTTACGCCTAGAGAATTGCAGACGAATCACTGTTCTAAATGTGAAAGGCACAAACAATAAAGCTTTATACAAAAGTAGGGGCACCTGGGTGGCTCAGTTGGTCAAGCAACCGACTCCGGCTCAGGTCATGATCTCGCGGTTCATGAGTTCGAGCCCCGCGTCGGGCTCTGTGCTGACAGCTCGGTGCCTGGATCCCGCTTCGGATTCCGTGTCTCCCTCTCTCTCTGCCCCTCCCCTGCGCTCTCTCTGTCTCTGTCTATCAAAAATAAATAAAAACGTTAAAAATTTTTTTAAAAAAAGCTTTAAACAGGAGTGGGAGAACAGCTTCATGACCTCAAAGTAGGCAACAGGTCCTAAGCAGAACACAAAAAAACTTGTAAAAGGAAGCACGGATAAACAGGACTCAACTGAGATTATGCACTTGTGGACTTCTTTTTTTTAATGTTTATTTATTTATTTTGAGAAGGGGGGAGGAGCAGAGAAAGAGAGAGAGAGAGAATCCCAAGCAGGCTCTGCACCATCAGCACAGAGCCCGATGCGGGGCTCGAACTCATGAACCACAAGATAAGGACCTGAACTGAAAGCGGGAGTTGGAAACTCAACGGACGGAGCCCCCCAAGTGCCCCGAGATTACGCACCTCTGTTCCTCCAAAGATAGCGGCGTGGGGTGGAGAAGACGTTCGTGCTACATGGCGGACACAGAGCGGCTGTCCGCGTTGAGCCTTGGTCCACGCGCGAAGATGGTGGCTGTCAGCTCAGCTTGCCGGCCCTCTCCACGGGGCGTGGACTCCTCACAGCGCGGCAGCCGGGTCCACAGGGCCAGCATCCCAAGCGTCTTGGGTAGCCGCAAGCCCTCTTCCGACTGGTCTCGGAAGAATTGGAAAACTCTTGGTGGAGGGCAGCCCGGATTCCAGGGAGGGGGATCAGAGCCCTGGCTAGGGCCCCCCAAGGCCACAGCGCAGAAGAGCCGACGGGATCTTCGGAAAACACAATCTCCCACTTCAGACCCGCCTGAAATCGTCGCGTTCACTCATCGTCTTCCCTGCCGATCCCGCTGGATTGGAAGGCCCAGGACGGCAGGCTTCGCTTGAAAAGCTCACAGAGGGCTTGGTCCTCGCACCTGGTCCCCCGTGCTGAAATGAAAATCGTGTCACGTTGTGACGGGGGGGAAGAATTACTCGATTGACGTCAAAGGAACATTTTAATAGAGGAAAGAAAAGATAAGTCGCTGGCATCAGTGCTAAATATTTAGGGGCGGGCTCTCCTGAACCCTCATTCATTCATTCGTTCATTCATTCATTCAAGAAAACCCAACGGATAGGAAATGATGTTGTGATCTGGCAACAGAAACAGCCTGGGTTTTACGTTTGGGAACCCCATGAAAGCTACACCCTGGGCTCTCCACTGGGGAACTTCCGCGCGACCTCCCAGCAGTAACATTACTTACCTTTGATTGAGTGTGTGTTCCGTTCCGTTGGGGCAGGACACGTGCACGAGCTGCCACGTTCCTACAACAGCCACATCGGGGGCCCGTCCGTGATCCTGCTTCCTATCTGTGGGCTCAGGTTTGCAGAGGTTGGGACGTGCACTCGTGGTCCCACAGCTCCACGTCTGTACCTGTAAGGTTGTGCGATCGAACCCAGCTCCCTGTAAGATTGTGTGATGGGCCCTGCCCAGGTCACACACGCTATGCTCCAAACCCTCAAGCCTGGGAGGGACACAAGCAAGTAGGGCCCCGGGGGCGGGGGTGGGGGGGAGGCTGCAGGGGTCCGTGGGGGGTGGTCCAAGGCAGGCGCATCTGTCTCAACACGAAAGCATCTGAAAATGAAGTCTGGCCCCAGACTCCGAAGTCAGCAGGCTGTCAAGTGATTTATGCAGGACTGACCTGCATGGTGTCAAGTTTGTTTATTTTTGGCTAAAACGATTTCCTTTTTCTGAGAAAGGAGGCCCACGGTGGACATGAAACAGTCCTCGCAAACAACTTAGGGCTGAGCTCAGGCCCAGTGACTCAACGTCCAATGGATTATTTTCCCCATTAAATGCTCCAGGGGTGAAAAATCAGGGGGAAACGTGTTGCACAGGAGGCTTTTGGGAGTGGGTCGTCCCCAGTGTAGATGGGCTATTTGCCATACTCCTTGTGCAGTTGGAGACCAGGCTGGGGGCGGGTGCGGGTGGGAGGGAGGTGAGGCGCCATCTTCCCTCTGCTCTGTGCCCGTCGGGGCCGCACGTGGCTAACGTCTCTGCCGCTGCTTCTCGAAGCGTATTCTTCACGGGGTGGGCCAGTGTCCCGGGGCTGTCAGGACACAGCATCACAGACCCGACCGCTTAAACAGCAGAAATCTACCGGTTCTGGAGGCCGAGGTCAGGGTCACGGTGTCGGCAGGTGTTGGCTCCTTCTGAGGCCGTGGGAGGCCGTGGCGTGCACCCTCTGGCCCGGATCCCGGGGCTCACCGGCAATCTTGGCTGCCGTGGCCGGTAGACGCATCCCCCCGTCTCTGCGTTCACGTCTGCCTGGGTCTGCCTGTGCGGATGTCCGTCTCTGCGTCCGGTTTCCCTGGTTTGTAAGGACCCCGGTCATATTGGATCGGGGCCCACGCTGCGGGCCTCATTTTAACTTGACCACTTGCAGCACCCTATTTCCAAAGGAGGTCGCTTCGTGTACTGGGGGTTAGGACCTCGACGTATCTTCTCTGGGGACACAACTCAGTGCCTAACAGTGCCTGTCCTGAAGGGTTCCCTCTCACTCACAGCCTCCTTCTCACAGAACAGCGCAGAAGCAGACCCCGGCCGGCAGGGACGAGTGCTCCGTGCAGGCGCCCGGCCCCCTCCCGAGGACACGCTCATCAGCCTGTGGCCTGCCTCAGTGTGGGCCCAAAATAGACCCTTGGAGCCCCGTCGAGGCCCGCATCCTGCAATTGCACCACGTCCCATGGCAGACCGCCGGAAGTGACGGAGGATCTCTGTGCCTGGCGGTGGCCCGTACCCCAGCCCGGCCCCCTGGCCGCAATGGGGGAACATCTGGGCGTGACTGATGCTCTCGGCGTCAGGACCAGGCTGAGGCTGGGGCACACCCTCAGTAACCCGTGAGAACATGACCCCGTGCCCGGGCTCTGCTCCGGGCAGCCGGACTTGAGCACCGGAGTGAGTGTGGATGACGCACCCGTGAGTGAGCCGACAGGGGAGGGGATCCCACATCCTCCGCGCACTTGTGCTCCGTCAGACACAGAGGCCACCCCCCCACCTGCGCGGCCCCGCGGGAGGAGAGCTCGTGGATGTGCCACAGGCCCCGCGGTAAGAGGGCCTCACCAAGGCATGAGGTCAGGTGGTGGCAGACCGGGGGTCCAGACTCAGGTCTGTCCCCCCCAAAAGCGCATGGTTGTGCCCATGGCCTTGGGTGGGGGGGCCTCACCTCCTCGTCGTGAAGTTGGGAAGATTCACGGTCTGATAAACACGGAGCGCACCCGTGAGTGTACAGGCGCTCACACACACGTGTGCACACACACGTGTGCATATATAAAACCACGCCTACACACACGATGTCCGCAAACACTTGCACACGGTCGTCATCAGGGCTGGCCGGTGGCGGTGTTGCTCTCTCAAGGGACCGTGCCGTGCTAAGAAAACAGGGTCGCGGAGCCCCTGGGCCCCTTCCTCGGCGGCGGGAGCCACCTGCGTGAGCTCGCGTGTGACGGAGGCACCGTGGCGCTCGGCTCCTGGGTGTCCACGCAGCTGGGAAAGCAGATAGGCTGGCCCCTTGGGGACCCAGCAGGGTGCGCACCCGGTCACCAGCCCTTCTCCCCCCGTGCAGCCCCTGCACGTGGCCGTCCACAGTTGTCTGCTTGCCCAGGGGACCAGCCACGCACCTAGGACGTTTCTTCAGCCACATCCGGGGAGCGAGGGGCATGGGCTCTGCCGGGGTCATGTCTGGAGCCCTGGGGCCACTGGAAGCCCTTCAGCCAGCCTTTCCCCCAGATAAAGTTGGGGCCCCGTCTGCTGGCCTGGTCTGCCCTGGAGCCCCGTGTGGCCCGTTTAGAGCGCCGTTTTTGTCTCAAAAGCGAGCCCGAGGCCCAGGTCCTGAGACAGCCCTCTGCCCCAGTGCAAGCCCAGGGAAGCAGGACGAGGGAAGGGCAGGAGGCAGCTCAGACAGATGGCAAACTTGGGGGGTGTGGAGCGGGGGTCTGGGGCCCGTGCCGGCCACAGCTTCACCACACACAGCACCGACAACCAGGTTTCTGGAACCGTCTGGGGCTGGGGGTGGGGTGGAGGGAGAGGTTTCTCTGCCTCTCAGCTCTTCAAGATCTGCTCCCTCCCCAGCAGGAGCCCCTACACCCCCTCTGGGGGGCTGGAGCCACAGGCTCAGTGTGGTCAAGGGGCCGGTGTGCGGGGAGGGTGGCCCTCTGTGCCGGCGGGCCCACGCACGGCCCCCCGGGTCTGCAGCGACGGTGGCGGTGGTCTGCGGAATTCCTCAGGAGCCACGGGGAAGCCAAGTCATGGTCCACAGCGTTCATTCCCAAGCGTGAATATGCACAAGAGTCCCTGGGGCCCCTGAAAATTCTGGCGGGGGAGATCTGGCCTGGCCCTTCATCCTCATTTATTATTTTTAATTTTTTTGGTTTTGTTTTGAGAGAGAGAGAGAGAGAGAGAGAGAGAGTGCTTGTGCACACCCACGCACGTGAATGGTGGAGGGGCAGAGAGAGAGAGAGGGAGAGAATTCCAAGCAGGCTCCGTGTTTAATGCAGAGCCTGACACGGGGCTCGACCCCGTGACCCTGGGATCACAACCTGAGCTGAAATCAAGAGTCAGACACTCAACCGGCCGACCCACCCAGGCGCCCCGATCCTCATTCTCAATAAGCCTTCCCAGTGATGCTGATTCCTGACGGCCCCAGATGATGCAGTCCGTGGGCTTCCTTCATACCCAACAATCCCCTGTTCCCTGGCCAGGAGGACACATTATCGCCTATTCCTGCTTCACCGATTGCCCCAAACACAGAGGCTGGTAACCGCGACACTGGTCGCCACAGGTGTCTCTGCGTCAGGGATCCGGGCGCACACGACGGTGGTGCAGACGTAGCTGGGTCCCTGCGTCTGGCCTCCTCGACGTGTTCTCTTGGTTGTAGTCACTGCAGGGCTCCGTGTCCTTGCGGGCAGGATTCAGGTCCTCGTGGGCTGCCGTGAGCGGCGATCCTTGGTCTCCCGCCATGCGGATTCCTCCAACACGACGGCTTGTTTCATCAAGGCCAGCAAGCCAAGGACAGCCAGTACAGCACGACGCAAGGCACAGCCTCTTACAGCCCCGTCTCGGAGGTGACAGCTCATCACGTTTGTCCCCACGCGGGGAGAGGGCTGTTCAAGAGTGCGCGTACCGGGAGGCGGGGAGCGCTGGGAGCCATTTCGGGCATCGGGTCCTTGCCACGCGGGGCTGTCCACCGTGATGGCTTGTCCATCAGAGCAGCGAGCCGGTGAGGCCAGACAGGGGGCGAGGGTGGAGTCAGTCCCCGTGGGCTACTCTTGGAATGTATCGTCCTCAACACAGTCTGGTCATCGGACGTAGAACACCAGTTCCTGCTTGCACGCCCACACACAGTGCACACGCGCACACACTCGCAGGCACACACAACATACACATACTCACAAACGTACACACACGTACGTAAAACCCACGCCCAGACTGGTACATGCACACACCCACCCACACATCAAACTCAAAACCCGTGCACGTATATACACATGCGTATTCACACACGCACGTACATACACACATGGGGAGAGGTGTGATTCCAGGAGGTGGGGGTCCCTGGAAGCCTTCTGAGAAGACGCCTAACTCAGGGGCCAAGCCGTAAGGAGGACCTCTGGACCCCTCTCTGGAGTGTCCGGGGCAGGAAGCCTCTGCTCCTTTGGCTCCTGTTTCTTCGGGGAATAGAACTTTCCCTGGGCCTGCAGACAGCTGGGCGGCTTCCCTCCAGGATAACACACCCCACGGACAGCAGGGTGGTCCTGATCGAGCCAGATCTCAGCCGCGGTCATGGCCCAGAATCCCCGCCGCATCCCTCTCTGTGCCCTGGGCTCTCAGAGCAAGCGTCTGGGAGTGAGCCAGAAGAAAGCCCCAGAAGGTATAAAAGACTGTGTCTGATGAACTCTGTTGATGGAGGCGGGTCTGCAGCGTGGACGTGGGCTCCCCACTGGGAGGGTGGGGGGCGGGATCACAGTCAGAGAGCGTGGGGACGGCACACTGTAAGGTCCTCTGTGGACACGTGTGCCTTCCCATCAGCCAACGGGATGGGTGAATCTCATCAATTTATTATTGCTCCTCCCAGACAGTATGCGTGCGACCCCAGGAGCGGGCAGGAGATCTGCCCCAGAAGCGCCCTTGGTGAGGCTTTTCACACGGGAAAGTCGGAGAGGGTTTGGTCAGTCCCCGGCCGGGCTGGACTCTCTCCGCTGGAGGCATCTGGCTCAGCGACAAGACTGGCCTTTAGTCAAGGTGACAGGGCGGCGGCTGACAGGATGAAGGTGCCTCAGGGGAACACAGGACATTGGGGCGAGTCACTTGGAGGTGCCACTGCTGGGTGATCCTGACCTCCCGCATCCTCCCCTGCACCCAGAGGTGACAGCTGTGTCCCTGCTGAAGGTAGAGCCCCGATCCTGCCTCCTGGCCACACCCTTGGAATGCTGGGCAGAAATGCCCTCTCGGGTGTGTCTGCAGTATGTTCTGTCCTGTCTCCGGGTGTTTTCCCCAGTACAGGGTGGTGGCCACGTTGCGGGTTTGCAGATTCCAGCAGGCAGAAAGCCGTGCCAGGCGGCTCTCAGGAGAGCTCTCCCACGGGCGCGTCAGATGCCGTGACGGGCGCTGTGACATCAGGACGGGCAGGCGGAGCGGGGTCTGCGCTCGGGATGCCCGGACCAGCCACCGCTTCTGTCCTCTGCTCCTGGTCTGCAGATCAGGAACTGACTCACCCCCTGGTCCTTCCAAGTCTCCTGGGCATCGGGGCCACCGTCTGGTGGGCAAGTTGTTAGCAAAGCACGCGAGGTCGCGGCAAGGTGATTCCTGAGCGTTTTCACCGGCTCCGTCTGAGTTTCCCACCTTTGTCCAGCTGACTTCCTGCTCCCTCCCCCCGCTCTGGCTTCAGATTCTTTTCCTCCAGCTGCAGTGCTCCCTCTGGGACTCCTCTCTGGTAACCCTCTTGGCAGCAGTCCTCTCAGCAAAACAAAGCCTCTGCCTGCCCTCAGAAAAGTTAGGAAACTCCTCACGCTGGGTAAAGAGACGATTTCCTCGCCGCATCCTTTCCCCTGGTTCGCTTGGTGAACTTAAAGAACCCGCGGGGTCTCCCTGGGCTCTGTTTGGCAAAATGGTAATATGGTTCATCAGCTTCTCCGTCTACAGAATTGCATGATCAATAATAAATACGTCCCGATGGATGAGCACTGTGCTAGGAGATTCGACCTGTCTCAGTCGTGTAATCCTCCAACAGGGAAACCAAGGCTCAGACAGGGTTGCCCACAGTTGGCATCCAGGAGTTGTACGAGAGTGCTGGCTTAAAAACCAGTCTGCAAATCCTAGGACATTCTTGCCGTCCAGGGGTGGCGTGGCACCCCTTGAACGTGGGCTGGCTCTAGTGGTGGAGAGAAGGGTGCGTCACTCGGAGGCGGGGCCAGAAAAGGCAATACTGCCTCTTCCTGTCTCTCTCTCAGGACCCCTGTTCTTCGATCCCGGCCGCCATGTTGGAAGGAAGCCCCGGGGAGACCACGGCAGCAGAGGGTCCCGGCCGACACCCAGCACCAGCTGCACAGCGATCCTTCGGATGTTCCTGGCTCCTTGGCCGCCCCGGGCCGCCGAAATTGCAGACTGGTGCTCGAAGTAAACGTGGTGGTGGTTTTCCGACACTCTGTTTCGGGGTGGCTTGTTCCCCAGCAGTGGTAGCCAGAGCGCCAGGTCTCTGTGTCTCCAAAGTCCCCAAGAAGAAAAAGGTAAGATGAGGAGGGCGACTACGCCGCCTTGTTCGAGGTCTGCTGCCCCGATTTTGCGTGGCCACCCTCACGAAACCGTCCCCGTTAAAGGGGAGCTCCGTGCTCCTCCCTCTCCCAGCCCCAGCAGCCGCCATCCTGCCTCCTGGCTCCATGAACTTGACGGCTCTCGGGACCTCCTGTAACGTGGGTCTCATACAGTGTCGGCCCTTTTGTGACTGCACGCTTTACCTAATGTCTTCAAGGTCCATCCGTGGGGTAGCGTATGCCACAACTCCTTCCCCTTTAAGGATGCGTCACAATCCCCTGCATGTACGGTCCACATTTTCTTTGTCCGCTCATCCGCCTATAACCGCTTGGGTACTTTCCGCCTCCGGGCTATCGTGAATAGCGCTGTCGCGAACGCAGGTGTGCAAACGCATGCATTCTGCGTGCCTGGGGTCTTTGGCCACGGCCCCTCTGCTCCCGGGCAGACTCCGGGCACGCCGGACCCCCAGTGGTTGGCTGTCCGTGGGGTCCCAGGCCTCAGCTTCCCCGGGAAGCTTCTGCACGGGATGGTCCCCACGTGTGGCCTGGCCTCCGCTGACGTGCGTGCTGGGACAACCTGGGCTGAGGCCAGCTCCAGCAGCCACCGGCTGTCGTCGCGTTTCAGAGATCCAGGTGCCGCCAGATACGGCCCATGAATTACCCGCAACTGGCTTCCTGACAGCCATACTTGTCATCCCACCTGTCGCAAAAAAGAAGTCTCGGGTTTCTCTGGCCAGGTCAGCGAGCGTGTCCGGGGCCAGCGTATGCAAACGTGGTTGTGGGGACCGCGGTTCTGGGCCTCTGCGAGGCTGTCCCGGATCTGCAGGGTGGGCCCAGGCGGGTGAAGATATCCTGACGGAGCAACCCAAGGGAACGCTTAACGACGCCGAGTTTATTGCAGGCAGATATGAAGCCGTCGACTTCCAGGGTGGCTGCACAGCTGTGCAAAGTTGTCCAGCAGCACTAAGCAGAATGAACCGGCTGTAAAATCTGATAGGCAGCTGGGGCTTGCAAGACAGATGGGGTGGGGAGGGGGAGGGGACCGGGCCCGAAAGTTATGCTCCGTGTGGCTCTCGGACCTCCAGGGCAGTCTGGGCATTAAGACATACGATAGCCACCCAGGAGCTCTTTCCAGAGCAAAAGGAAAGGAAGGACTGAGTGCAGCCTGGCTGCCGTGATGAACGAGAGAGACGAAGGATAGAGGGTCGTAAATCAAGGGGTTTAGGAGGTGTTAGGATGCAGAGACCCGTGGGGAAGGGAGAAGAGCCTGATTGCATTTCCCATAAAGTCATGTTTAGCTCCTAAATGCATCTCACGTGGTATGTGTTTGCAGCACATTCTCGAGTAGAAGATTCCGGGCAGTGCCCTAGAAAGGACAGGCAGCCCAAACAACGGAATAACCCAGAGATGGTGACGACGCTCTCAGGACCAGAGGGCGTTGCGTGAGGTCAGGAAACAGGCATGGTTCCCGTCCGGGCTGCACCAGCTGCCCCTGGAGCCGGGAGGCTCTGCGAGCGGGGGGTTACTGCCCCCCTCCAGGCTCTCGCCGTCTTCTGCTCTACCTGCATGGCTCTTGCTCAGGGCTTCCAGCCTGCTTGCCCACGACGGCCCCGCTGATGCCAGTCCAGCTATGGACGGAGGCTTGGAGCCTCTGTAAGTTCTGCCCGGCTGTGCCTGCCGCATCTCGGAGCTGGGCAGGTACCCCGACAATGGCCAAGCCCCAGTTCCGTTTCGAGGGCTCTTTGTGAGCACGGTTTCCTCTCGTGTGAGTGTTGCTTTGGATTTGAACTTATTCAAGCAAGAGAAGAGGCAGCAGAAGGGCTGTGGTCCTGGTTTAGTCTTCCCTCGAAAGGTTGGATTTGTAGGAGACTCTTGCTGAATTTGGTCTAAGAGAAGAGATCAAGGCCAAGTCCAGTGTATTTAGAAATGAACACAAAGGCAGGACGATATCGCAGGGCTGACTGTGCGGAGCCAGAGTGGCCCTCGGAACCTACAATTATTGAACAAGGAACATGCGAGTAAACGAGTTTGAACCAAGTACCAACCCACGAAGCTAGAAAAGGTCCAGCAATGTAAACCTAAAAGAAAGAAGGAGTAAAAATAAATGCAGCAGATTCTGAAGCACAAATAGGTGGAAAACACACCCAGTAGATAAGACCCATAAAATCCCTGTCTGGTTCTTGGGAGAAAGCCCTTCCCTCCCCCACCACTTACACAAACACACATAAACGTCCTGCAAATCTGATCAAGTAAGAGAGCAGATGCAGATTAGAGGCATGAAGGGCTCAAATGTAAAGGTTCATATAGCAATACCTTTAGAAATCCAGGTACAGGGGCGCCTGGGTGGCGCAGTCGGTTAAGCGTCCGACTTCAGCCAGGTCACGATCTCGCGGTCCGTGGGTTCGAGCCCCGCGTCGGGCTCTGGGCTGATGGCCCAGAGCCTGGAGCCTGTTTCCGATTCTGTGTCTCCCTCTCTCTCTGCCCCTCTCCCGTTCGTGCTCTGTCTCTCTCTGTCCCCAAAATAAAATAAAACGTTGAAAAAAAAATTAAAAAAAAAAAAAAGAAATCCAGGTACAAATAATTTCCTTAGAAAATAAAGCCAGGAATGTCAGACTGCCTCAGGAGTAAGCGGAATCCGAACGCACCAGAAATGACAGAAGAAATGGGAAATGTAGTCAAAGTTCTACCTCCAGGGAAGGTGGCGTTGTACTCACACAGCTTGGGAGACTCCTATAACCTTAAAGAAACTGCCCATTCCCACATGATTTAACATAGTTTTCAAGGGCTTAAAACAAGGAAAAGCTTTGCATGTAATTCTTCAAAGGCAGAACACACTTGAGGGTGTCTGTTGGATAGAACACCGCGTATATAAAACAGATAGAGTAAGTCTGTCATGTTTTATAGTGCGATTTGAAAAATATCTCCCTCATGGTCAGAAAAAGTACTTGCATGCCTAAAACGAATACAGATTGCCAACAACGTCTATGAGATAGAAAAAGACAGAAAGACAAAATATATAAATATTTAAAAAGGAGAGACAGGATTTTAATGATTTGCATGTGAGAAATCCAAGATACTTAAGCACGCCAATTTGAATGAAGAGAGCTTAATTGTGTTGCTGGATCCGAGATAAATTTACGAAATAGAGTTATTTTTCTAAATGCCAGCCACAGGATATTTTTTTTTTTTTTGGGTAAAAAAAAAAGGTCCTATTCACATTACTATTGAAAACTGACAATTTTGGATAATAAATGTAAAAAGATACATGTGATACCTATTGTTATGAATTGAATTCTGCGACCCCGTGTTCACGTATTGAAGTCCTAACTCCTGGGGCTTCAGATGTGACCTTATTTGGAAGTGTAGCTATTACAGCTGTAATTAGTTATATTAAAATGAGGTCATACTGGAGTAGGAGGAGCCTCTAACGCAACACGACTGGTAACCATATAAAAAGAGGATATTTGCGGAAAGATTCGCACGCAGGGAGGATGCCATGCGGAGACGGGAGCAGAGACGGGGTGATACTTCCACAAGTCACGAATGCCAAAGATGGCCAGCAAAACCACCGGAAATTGGGGTGGAGGCACGGAGCAGATTCTCCCTCATATCTTCAGAAGGGACCAATTCCTGCGGACACCTTGACCTTGGCCTTCTGACATCCAGAATTGAGAGACAATACAATAAATTTCTGTTGTTTAAGTCACCTAGGCTGTGGTACTCTGTGACGGTAACCCTCGCTACCTAACATATCTACTTATAACTAAAACACTAAAAATCCTTGCTGAAAGATCTAAGAGAAGGCTTGAGCAAAGGGAGAAGTCCACCCTACTCGTGGGTGGAAAGTCTGAAAACTGTGAATAGAGCATTTCCGGTTGCCCCGAGTCAATACATAAAAGTCACTGCGGTAACAGGTGTTTCAAGCATTTTCAAGAACTCTTCGTAAGGGTAAACTGTCAATATTGAACAAAATTGAAGCTTTGCGTGCTGTTATTTATGCAGTGATTCCGTTTTTATGGTTCTATTCTTTAGGAATAATTGCATCTGGCTGTAAAGATGTGGGTTCAAGAAATCTCACTGCAGTGTAGTCTCTAGTGGTAAATAAATAAGTGACCATAAATAAATGTCAATAAAGGGTGACGAATAAATTATGGTATATGCAAAGTCTAGAATCCAATTCGTTGGTTAGAGCAACGTGATGTCTGTATGTGTAACTGCCGTGGATGATACCTATGACTTGTGTTGTTGTTTTTTTTTAATTTTTTTAACGTTTATTTATTTTTTTGAGACAGACAGAGCATGAACAGGGGAGGGTCAGAGAGAGAGGGAGACACAGAATCGGAAAGAGGCTCCAGGCTCCGAGCTGTCAGCACAGAGCCCGGCGTGGGGCTCCAACTCCCAGACCATGAGATCATGACCTGAGCCGAAGTCGGACGCTCAACCGACTGAGCCACCCGGGCGCCCCATGATGACGCATTTTTAAGTGATGAACGCAGGTTTGCTTGGAGTATGAGCACCACCGTATTTTTTTCTGTAGCATCAGCTGTACTTCCCAGATACCAGACTGATGGGAGGTCCTGTCTCTCTCTCTCTCTCTCTCTCTCGATGTTCTCCAACTTCTTCCTTTACCCGAGTACTCCCAGGGATTATGCGAACAAGGGTCTGCTCTCCATCCCCTGTCCTTCAGGGATCAGGCCACCAGGCAGCTGCTCTCACAGAGACCGCGGTCCGGCTGGGAGTCCTGGGTCCACGCTGGGCTGGTGCTTGCCTGGTCCTGCCCTGGTCACTGTGGACATTCCAGGAAGGGTGCTTCCTCCGCGGGCATGGGGCTAGCTGAGGTTCCTGAGCGATTCGGCGTTCTGAGCTCCCCGGCCTGCAGGTGGTGGGTCCGAGTGGGCTCTCTGCTGTCTGTCTTGCTCCCCGCCAACCCAAAACCAGGGCACGCACCCTGGACCTCCCTCTGTTTTCTGTCTCTCATCTTGGAGTCCCGCTCTCTTGATGGTCCTTGACTGAGACATGAATCTGGATTCCCATCATGGCTCCAGCTCTTCGGACGCAGAAGACACTGTTTCTAGAGCAGTGCTGTGATCTGGCGATTTCTTCCTTTGGGGACCTTAAGCGCGAAAAGTAGAGAGTGTGTGTAGATTTTGTATTTTATGTTTCGTGTTTCATTCCTGCACCGAGAGTCACCTTTGCTCAAAAGCACCGGTTGGTTCTCTTGGTAAAAGCAGGGTGAAAAAAAGACAAGCTAGAAGTTAAACATTCATTTAAATATTTGAAAACAAAAACAAAAAAGTCACCCTCCCCCCCCCCCCCCCCCCCCCGAGGCATACACGCTTCTTAAATAAGTGGGCTGAGGTCTGAAAGCATTCACAGCAGACAGCTCCCAGAGGAAACTCAAGACAGGACACTCCTTCTGGGAGGGGGGAGGGTCGTGTTGGGAGGAGGTCCTTTTAGCTCCATAAATTCCATATTTGACATTTCACAACGAGCATGCATTACTTCCAGAGTTTAATAACTTAATAGCAACTAGAGACGTATAAGCATTTACTAAGCTTTTAATTCAAGCAAATCCAGGGGTGGGGGCCACAGTGAGTGTGGGTGCAGGCTCCCAGCCCCGCCTCCCCATACTTGTTCTCTAGACACAAAAAGCATTTCTGTTGATCTTTTCAAGGCGGAGAGCCAGAGCTATTGTCTTTGTTCTTTTCAGCTAACGATACAAGTTTATAAGGACCGCTTGACTATTTAGCATTTCGGGACATCGGCACCAATTGTGATGAGCTGCTCAGATACCTGCCCGTCTATGATGACGCATCCGTTTCCCAGATTCCAGACGTTTGTGAAAACAAAGACGCAAAAATGTTTTTCCCTCCCCAAGTTCACAGACTTCCTGAATTCTGTGCACAGACCCCTGGGATAAGCTTTTTAATGTTAATTTGTGACTTCGTTAGTGAATAAGTTCAGGGTGGAGTACCGATGAGCTCATTTTCATTAAGGCAAGAAGGCATACCCCAAGATAGCTTTCGAAAAATCAGCATTTGCAAACCAAGGGTGAGCAGAAGGGATCCTGTCTAAGAAAAAGCAGAGTCGTGGTCTCTGTGTGTTTCCGAGGACACGGTCCCAAGACCTTGTCATCCCTCCAGAATGACAGTGGGGACGGAGATTGCTGGAGAGGAACATGGCGGCCGCAGGTGCCTCCTGGCCAAGGAGTTGTTCTGGGAGGGAGGCTGTGTGGCCCCTGGAGAACGGCTCTGGGAACCAGGCAGCCCCATGCCGGCGGTGATTTGTAGAAACAGGACATGCTGGCCCCCTCCCCGATTCCGAGACCAGGGCAAAACTGGCTGCCCCTGGCCTCCTGGGGCCCCCACCCCCAGCAAGTCTCCTCCCCGCTAGGACACCTGCAGAGGAGGGGCGACCCAGCCCCTTCCATCTGGCAGGAAGCTATCAGACCATTCCCGGGAGGGGAGAGTTTGGCCCACCCTTCCGAGACTCCCATGTGATGAATAGACCTATTGAGGGGTCGGGGTGGACGGAGAGTCTTGGGGAGTTTCCATTACATCATCTGCATTATCAGTTTCTCCCTTGACTTGGGTTTTTTGTCCTGCGGGAAATGGGCAATGCAAGACCCGGTGGGCGGCCAGGGGCTGTCCGAGGCCCAGATAACGTCTGCGGGGCCTTCGCTGGCGCTGAGCGCCAAATGAGCTCACCCCCAGAAGGGCCCTGACCTCATTCCTGCAGGGCATTTCCCCGGCTTCCTGAATTGTCAAGATTAGCTACATTTTTTTCTCGTCGGGAACCACAAGCACTGCCCGAGATGGGAGCGCCCTGGGAGTTTGCAAACCTGCAGCTGGGGACTCGCAGTGAAAATTGCGACATGACCAGCCTGCGCGAGCTCAGTGATGGCCTGCCCCGTGGGGGCTGCGTGCTGTGCGCCTCTCCTGTGGTTGGGAGTCTAGAGCCCGGCTCTTCTGGACACACAGACTCTCACATCCCAGGGACGGCTGTGAAAATGCGGCTTCCTAGGCCCCGCCTCCTTATAGACGTGCGTGCGTGCGTGTGTGTGCATATGTGATGTGTGTATGCATGCATGGCATGTGTATGTGTGTGTATGCGTGCGCGGTGTATATGCGTGTGCACACGTGTGTATGTATGCGTGATACGTCTATGGGCGTGTACATGTGATGCGTGTATGTTTGCTGTGTGTTCACGTGTGTGTGTTCACAGGCGCAGCGCAAGGGAAGAGGCAGGAATCTTCACTTCTAACGGGTGATCTTGCTGTGGAAGTTCTGGAAACCACCTACGTCGCAACTCTGGATCAGCTGGCCAGTGTGAAGTCTCCTTCACAGATTACATACCAAACACGGTGACGAAGCGGGAAAAACAAAAGCAGTCTGGACCGTCTTTTAAAAACAATGAATCCCACGCGGGGGGGATACTGGGCTTGAGTGGACTTGGGCCGTGCGCTTCCTGCAGTCTCGTGAGAAGGAGAGGGCGGCTCGGGCTCCAGCTGCACTGTGTTTATGCAGCGAGCAGGGAGTCAGCACAGTTTGGTCAAGCAGCAGGGATTGGTGGTCACAAGGGCACTTCGGCCAGGGCCTAGTGGGTGTCGGCCTGGGGGGGGGGGACGCTGTTTACCCCAAACCTGCCTTTCTGTCAACACTGGAGCATTTGCCTCCCGCCGGCCCTGGCCCTGTGGGAGCTGTTTTCCGGAAGCTTCCGAGTTCCTTGGGCGGCGAGGATTCCCAGGGCTGGAGCCCCGGGCAGCTTCACGGCCGGGCGCCCCGGCGCGGCTCTGCTCCCTGGCTTGGCCCACAGCCCCACGTCGAACCGGTTTCCAAGAGTAGCTTTAGTTATTTACAAAACGTATACTAATAGCTGGGCTGTTTTACTTCAGAAAGTCTGAGCACCGAGACTTTAAACACTTTGGTCGGGGCGCCTGGGTGGCTCAGTCGGTTAAGCATCCGACTTCAGCTCAGGTCACAATCTCGCGGTCCGTGAGTTCGAGCCCCGCGTAGGGCTCTGTGCTGACGGCTCGGAGCCTGGAGCCTGTTTTGGATTCTGTGTCCCCCTCTCTCTCTGCCCCTCCCCTGCTCATGCTCTGTCTCTCTCCGTCTCACAAATAAATAAACTTAAAAAAAAAAATTTAAACACTTCGGCCTTTGGAAATGCGGCTGACCTTCGCTGTGTCCAAACGGCGTCTGTCGCATCCGCCTTGCGAACCCAGGGATGAAGGCTCCGGTCCGCGCTCCTGCGTCATCAGCCCACGGATGTCTGGCCGACATTGTGCTCGCCTTCCGGTGCCCACTCGGCCTCGCTCCCTGTGCACACCTGGTCCACCCTGGCTCGTGCTGGGCAACTGGAAGGGTTTGCCTCCCGCCCTCTGGGGCCACCTTCCACGCGGCGGGACCCTCACAGCTGCGTTTTCTTCCTCGCGTGTTCCACCCCCCCACCCCGCCCCGGGCAGTCTCTTTCTAGAATGAGATCACAGACACTGGAGTTTCTTCCTTCCCTCCCTCTGCCTCTGGGTCTCACCTGGATGCTGTTATTCCGGGGCCCTCCCCCGCAGGCGGGCAGGGGCCCAAGGCTGCTCACCGCGGAAGGCTTTCTTGTTGCGGCAGCCACACAGGGTAATTGGGGAGGACGGTGTCTTCGTGGGAGAGCCCGAAGGGCCCCTTGATCTTCCCGTCCTGCGGCTTCCGAACTGTGTTGGTAGACGCAGGTCTTTAAAGACCCCGGGTGCACAACAGACGAAGGCCGGGCTGAGCCGGGCAGAGCCCGCTCATCTGCAGGGAGGGCGCGGGAGGGAGGCTTTTCAACTTCTAGCCGCCCCCCCTTGCCCCCCTTGCCCCCCAGGCAGCCTTGAGAACCCCCCCGGGGCCTCGGGGCAACACAGTGCCTAGTCCCAGGACTTTGTCTCTATTAACTATGCGAGGGCTCCAGATCTGTCCTTCCTTCTGGGGCTTAAGGGAGCACCATCTGGGTAAGGTTTTAGTTGGAGAAGAAAGAATCCTTTAGTTAAAATCTCTTCTGTTGTTCGCCTTTTCCTCTCCTTTGTGTTTTCAGGGAAAGTGGAAAAGGAAGACATCATTCTGTTTTGATGAGCAACTTTTACTGTGCAGGTGGAGGAAAAGACTCAGCCCAGGAAAAAGTCCCGTGTATAAACAAAGTGTTCCGGTCTATAAATAACCCTCTGCAGGCAGGACTCAGGGGGCCAGGGACCGGCCGTGCCAACAATTCAGAGTCTTACAAATCCCGTTTTGGTTACGGAAACATGGCAAAGGCAGCCCGCGATTCTTTATTCTCGAGCCCTATTTAGCCTTTGAGAGAGAGAGCGAGCCACGTTTCTTTCGAGTGTGCATACTGACCACATCCCTGCTGGTCTGTAGCCCTGTTGTGTCCATCTATTCTCAGCAGATGGACGGGGAGGGAACGGAGCGCCAGCCCCTGTTGGAAGGTCTTCCGTGTGGCTCCAAGGTCACCTGTGAGCCAGGTCTGGCTTTCAGGACTCTGATATCGTGAAAGTAGTGTACGAGTGCTCTGCATGAGCAACTGTATAGCTTGTAAAAGAAAGCAGTGTACGAGTGTTCTGCATGAGCAACTGCACAGTGCGGCTTGTTGTTGGTAGATGTGCTCACAATGACAGGAGCGCAGGCCTCTCTCTTGAAAACAGTGATTATTTACGGGGCAAGTGTATGGGACCTGGCTGTTCCGGGTACCTCTCTGGAAATTTTCAGTTGCAGGCAGAATCGTCGGAAAATCCTCCCCCTGCTCCCTCCCCCAAGCTCTTTCATGGGAATTTGTTCCAGATAGCTCTGCTGTCCTTGGGGCTTTTGGAGCGAGGAGAGTGATTTAGTGCCTTCCAAAGACGCTCTCAGCCCCCGGGGGGACTGGCTCTTGGCCACGTTCCGCTCAGGTTCTCTTCGTCTGGTTCCACGCAGAATGGATGGGGTGCTGGGAGGTGCATCCACAGACGCACCCGGGACTTTGATTGTCATAAGCTGGGGGCCTCAGGGAGAGACCGTCTGAGGCAGACTCGTGACAGGACCCCGGTCTCGTTTGCGGCCTAAGTTGTGTGAGTTGATGGGATCTGTGCAGATAGACGTGTCACAGCATCTGCCGGCCGAAGACACTGTGCAGGGATTTCCCAATCCTGGGTCCACAGACGTCTGAGAGCCCGCGTATGACATGGGGGGGGTTGCGAACGTGCTGGAGGAAACAGTGTCCTGTCTCCACTAAGCTGTCCACCTGCTGTCCGGAGAGCACCTCTGAGTGCCCGCTGGCTTTAGAACCACAGGACAGGGGGTGCAGGGGCCTTAACGTGTCACTGACGCTGGTCACTACCTTAACATGGTGGCTGATAGACGGACCGTAAAACGTTATCCGGTGTCTTCCTGGGGAACGACGTTCCAAATTAAAAATGAAACAAAACAGGGCGCCTGGGTGGCGCAGTCGGTTAAGCGTCCGACTTCAGCCAGGTCACGATCTCGCGGTCCGTGAGTTCGAGCCCCGCGTCAGGCTCTGGGCTGATGGCTCAGAGCCTGGAGCCTGCTTCCGATTCTGTGTCTCCTTCTTTCTCTGCCCCTCCCCTGCTCATGCTCTGTCTCTCTCTGTCTCAAAAATAAACGTTAAAAAAAAAATTAAAAAAAACCAAAACGAAACAAAACAAAAAAACTCCCATAACTCTAGCTCACTCTGATTGGTTTCCTTTCTAGTCCTGTAAGTTTGAATCGTTTAAATACACAATTCCACGAAGGGGTCCGCAGGGCTCACCAGCCTGGGCCAAGGATCCGCGGGAAGGATGTGTGGCCCTGGGCAGACGAGGTGCTTCCCAAACTGGTGCGCGCTGTGGTGGGGGGACGGTCCTCCTCTGTTAGTGGTGTAAATCATGCATCTATTCCTTTCTGGGCAGAGTCATGACCTGATTTTGTGGGGAATACATGGAATTTTAACTTAGGCGAAATTAGTCACCCGAGCGGCGTTCTTACGGCTTTAAACCGGAGAGAGTGAGTTTCTTACGCTCAGTGAGGACAGAGATGATGTAGACGGATAGACGGACCCACTGTAGTACAAAATAGGATTCGGAAGTTCTGATTTTGTGGCCCGATTTTGCTGGCATCGAAACGTGTGGTGATACCTGATATGGCCACTTTGGGACCAGTCACCGATGTTCGAGGGAAGGCATTGTCAGACAATGCACGCGTCACGCTCACCGGTGCAGGTGCGTGAAGTGCGGTGGGGGTCGGCACCAGGCGAGGGGGGCACCGGGATGGGCCGCACGGTCACTGCCCGGTGGGCACATCCTCGAGGGCACCGGGATGCCAGGCAGACCCTGTCCTGCAGCCACAACTGTGGTTTCCACATAAAAGAACAGAGTCCTAATCTTAATCTGCATACAGGGGATTAGGCTTTAACAATTTCATGCTCAGAACCCTGGAAATACCAGAACGTTCCATGGAAGCAAGAGTCCAAAGCAGTTCCAGCTACCTGTCTATTCTACTGGCTGAAGCAAAATCAGTTTTTTTGTCTGTTTGTTTGTTAAATGTTTATTCTTTTTTGAGAGACACAGAGCATGAGCAGGAGAGGGGCAGAGAGAGAGAGGGAGACACAGAATCCGAAGCAGGCTCCAGGCTCTGAGCTGTCAGCACAGAGCCCGATGCAAGGCTTGAACTCACGAACCTCGAGATCACAACCCGAGCCGAAGTCGGATGCTCAACCGACTGAGCCACCCAGGCGCCCCTGAAGCAAAATCACTTAAAAAAGATACTAATATTTTCACGTTCTGTTTGTTTCCTCTTGGCGATTTTCTGAACCAGACAGCCTGTTGGGAGGTAATGATTCCACAGGTAATGATTCCACGGGCTGCGTGGGCACGAGGACAGCCCCACCGCCAGCCGGGCATCACCTTCATCTGAGCCGGGAGAGGCCCCGTGCGCTCAGAGTCTCCTGTCTTCTTACCCTTTTCTGGGGAGGCGGTCCTGTCATGGGCTATCTGCTCAGACGACTCTGGACAGCAGTCGAGCCCGCGTTCTGTGGCCAGCGTTCCGGGCGGGAGCCTAGCGTTTGTGCATCAATCGATCCTTTCAAGGTGGGAAATTCAAAGTGTCGAGATCTCGCTTTGCTCGGAACAAAACCAAATGAACCCAGCCACCCTCATTTGGGTTAGGGGATGTCCTGCCTTACGTGGCATATCTGAGACATCGACAACTATGGTGAAGGGGACACAGAGACTCCACGGGATCAGGCTGTTCCCTACGTGCTCAGAGCAGAGAGGAGGTCTCCCCCGCTGTGGGGTCCCGGCCAGCCTCTCAGGTCTGACGCTGCAGGGACGGAGGAAGGACGTGGTGGTCACATCTAGGTTTGGGGGGTGCAGGAATACCCATGCTGCTTCTCCCCTTTCCTAGGGCACAAATCAGCGGCCCAGAGACAACTCAGGGAAGCCCGGGTTCCACGTGGCCGTGCTGGAGGTGACGGTGGGGCTCCTCTCCCTGTGGCTGCAGGGTGAAGGTCTCCGTGTTCCTGCAGGCTGCCGCCTGGGGCTGCTCTGAGCTCCGGCAGGTACCCCCTGGCTCTCACGCCCTGACCCTGCGCGTGTCTCACTCCCCAGGTTGGAACTGTCCCCAAGAGAACTTTGTGCAGGATTTGGGAGGCAGGAAGTTGGAGGCACCTGCGGTGCGGTCAGCGTGGGGCACCGGGGCTCCGCACGCCGTGGGCGGCTCACCTTCAGCTCCCGAGGCTCGGTGCCGGCTTCTCTCAGCCCCGGCGGAGACACCTGTGCAGGCCCGCGGTCAAGGATGTCAGCTCCCGTGGGGTCTCCTGTGCATCGGGACCGGTGGCGGTGAGGCAGACCTGGGTCCCCACCTTTAGCTCGTCTCTGTGGGGTCCTGCTCTCCCCGCCTCCTGTCGGCTGATGACCTACCCAGGTGCAGCTCCCTTCCACCATCAGCCCCACCCTAGAGTCAGGTCTGGTCCCCTGTGTCCTGGGCCCCTTGTTCCCCGCGACTCTCAGCGGGTCTGCCTGTGACCGGCACCCGGGTCAGCGTGGTGTGGTTCGGCCGGGCAAGGGCTGGGTCCCCCTCACGGTGTCGGGCAGCTCTGTGGGTCCCTGCCTGTTTCAGGAGATGCTTCTTGACTTCACCATTTGTGGCATGGGGCCCGCCCACGAATCTCCATTCCACGTGTGGAAAAGCTCAAGCGTGGAGAGGTTAAGTCCCCTCCCCAGGGTCATGTGGGGACTGGCTAGGATGGGCTGGCCTCATGGCCCTCTGATGACCCCCGGCGTGACGCGCAAAGCCCCAGGGTGAGGGTTCACTCCCCCCGTGTTGCCACGGCACCGTGACTCCTCAACTGTGGGCACGCTGCTCCTCGAAGCGGACCAAGGGCTCCCTCTGCAAAGCCCGCTGCTCTCCCCACAGACTTGTGCCCCTGTTCTCTGTGATTCTTCATATTTTCGTGGGTCTCGCACAGTGCCCTCGAGGGCCCTCCACACACTTTGTTGCACTTCCCGGTTTGCACGCCTGTCTCCTGGCTGACAAGTGAGCTTTCGAAGACGGGCAGTTACGTCTTTGCATCGGTGCATCCGTGGCTCAGGTCCGTTACCCGCTACGCCACGGGCACTTGCTCATGGCGGTTGGATACCCAGGTGAAGGAAACGGAGGCCGAGGTGTCAGGGACAGAGGCAGAGTGCCACCTGGGTCTCACTGGTCACCGGCGGAGTGAGAACTTTGGCCCGTTACTCTTGGCCATCTGTAAAGTGAGAGCCTTTGTCAGCACCAAAGGGGGAGACAGCCACCGCCTGAATCTCTTTCTGGACCTTATGGTTCTTCTCAAGATCCCATCTAGGTTCTTGTCAGGGACACGAGAGTTTGTTTGATCCAGGAGTGTAGACTGTGGATTCAGCAGGACCAGGCTGAGTCCTGTTCGGTCACTAATTAACCCGACGCTGGGCCCGGGGGAGGTGACCTGACCTGCCTGGACCGGTTTGCTCGCCTGTAAATGTGGAAATAAGAACAGTACTCGGCGTTCGGGGACGGCTGTGAGCATTACCTCCCGGAGGACTGGCACGTCCTGGATCTTTGCACTGGTTTGGCAAACGCCCGTTGAACCCTAGCACGCACCTGCCTGCAGACCGGGTCCTCGGATTCCACGGATGAAGATCCACGGGGGCTAAGCCTCCAGGGGAAGCCAGACCATGAAACAGGACATTGGGACCCTGGAGATAACGCCCTCTGGCTAGAGCTCGGGCCCCACATGGGGATGGCGAGGCGTGAATCAAGAAAGCTGGGCTCCAGCCGGGTGCCGCGGTGGGGGCAGGGTGGTCACGTACTCTCGGTCTTCTCCGATCATTGTCCTCTATTTATTTATAATCGAGGACAGCTAATCCCACGCTTATGCAACCGTTCCATTCCACAAGGCCTTTCTCAACTTGAACGTGGGATGAGAAGCTGGCTGTGAATTTAAAGATACAGAACCTGTTATCCGTGCACACTCCTTCGTATCTGCTCCCTAATTCCAGAAGGCTTCTGCTCGACGGCGAGCCGGGATGAGTCTGCGTGTGGCGGGCCGAGGGAGATTTGGCCGTGCTTATGTCTTCCTGCCCTTCCCAGCTGGGGCCCTCCGGTCGTGCCTGGCGTCAGCGCTGGGGACAGAAAGGGAGACCCTGACGGGGGCATGCCAGCTCCCGGGGCACCGCTCTCCCGCGGCTCGAGACCGTGCTGCTCTGTGCTGCGGGCCGGCCCCGACCCCTCCGGGCTCTCCTCTCTCCCCACTCTGTGCCCTAGGGGCTGACGGGCACGGCCCCGGCACGCTGCTCCCCTACCTTTGCCTCCTTTGGGGGTTTGTCCCCACCCACCTCTGCTGTGGGTCACGTCTCCCCGCACGCGGCTTCAGGCTCTGCCACGGACTCCCGTGGTTTCCCTACGGCCTGTGTGCGCTCGGCAAATAGTTCCTTCCGTCTCCTGCAGGGATCCCTGCTGGTAGACCCCGTGCCCGGGCCCCCTTGGGTGAGAGCATCCCCGCGCCAGCCGGGCCGGCGCTGACCTGAGCAGGTGTGCGCGGCTCTGTGGGACCTCGACCGGCGCCCTGCTCTGCACCTCCCTTCTCTGCTTCGTGCTGCCCGCTTCTCCCAAGCCATGCATGGGACGTTTACAAGTTCACGTGCTGGGGTGGGGCTTGGGAGGTGACTGGATTTAGGTGAGGTGGTAAGGGTGGGGCCCGTGGCGGCACCGGTGTCCTCCTCGGGAGAAGACCCCATTGCGGGAGGGAAGCCGTCTGCAGGCGGGGGTGGGGGGAAGCGCCACCGGAACCCGAGGCTGCAGCACCTCTGACGTACGGCCTGCAGGGGTCTGAGGAATAACCCTCTGGTGTCTAAGTGCCGCCCGTGATGGCCCCGCTGTCCGCCCCCCCCCACCGCGGGCTGAGGCACGGCCCGCCCACTCCGGGTCTTGCCTGAGGGACCCTCTGCCCCGTCAGCTCTCAGCACATCCCGGCCCTCGAGCAGGACCCTGTCCGGGGCCCCCACACCTCTCGCCCACCCTGCACCTCAGGGACTACACATCTGTTTCCCGCAGGCACCCGAGGACAGAGACCTCCCCTTGCTCACCGAGGGACCGGCTCACCCGGGGGCCGTGTGCCGGGGAGTTGGTTGTGCACCGCGTCAGGTAGCAGGTGATTGTCACCAAGGAGTTGGAAGTACGCGTGGGAACCATCCCAAGAGCCTGTTCGCCAGCTCAGCTCCGTGTCTCTGAAGGGGACGGTTTCCCCCCATTCCCCAGGAAATGGAAGAGACAAATGGGCCACTGAGGGGTTGTGGAGGTGTGGCTCCACAGGCCCCCACGCACTCCCAAGCGTCCCCAAGCGTCCCCAAGTGCCCCCAGGTACCCCAAGCACCCCCAAGCACTCCTAAGTGTCTCCAAGTGCCCCCAAGAGCTCCCAAATATCCCCAAGCTCCCTCGAGCATCCCCAAGTGCCACCAAGCACCCCCAAGCCCTCCCAAGCACCCCCGAAAGTCCCCAAGCATCCCCAAGCACCCCCAGGCTCAGGAATGCCCGTTCCCGTCTCAGGGCCACTCACTGGAGATCCCGTTTCAGCTCGAGAAAAGAGCTGAGGGCTCACTTTTCATTCAGTTTGTTTTCCTCGATAGTCTCCACGGCGGTGACCACATCCTGCCTGCCTCGGAGCCTCGAGAGGTTCGTGCGCCTGGGAAGTCGGGGGCCTGCCAGGGGGGCTTCCCACTGCCCGGTGCCTGCACCATCTGGGGAGCTGCGGGGGGCAGTCACTGTGCAGATGTGGGGGCCAGATGTAGCTTCCCTCCCCATCCAGCAGCCAGTTATCATGTGCGTCTCGAGCTTTGTTACAAGCGAGTGGAGGCTCCTTTTTTAAACGATCGGAAAGCTGAAAAACTGGTCATAAAAATGATTGAGACAGGCGTCTCCTGACTTGGAAAAAAAAAAGCTGGTGGTCACTTATGTCTTTTTAGGACTCTGGCTTCTGGGGTTGCAGCATTGTTTGTGGCCCTATGGGCCGGGGCAGGGGGGTAACTGGGTGCCTGTGCTCACCTTGCACAGAGGGAGCCCGTGTGCTGCTGTTTGTGGGGCAGCGATGCGGGGGTCCAGTGACAAAGCTTTGAGGGGGTCTTCCCCAGGTGCTAAGCAGACCTCTCCCAAGCCCCAGGGCCTTGCTCCTCAGGTGGGGTCGCCGGACAATGCCATGGGCATCACCTGTCACAAATGCACTCAGGTGGGGTCCCTGGACCGCGGCACGGGCACCGCCTGTGAGAAACGCGGTTTCAAGCCCCACCCTGGCTCCCTGCCTCAGCACCTGCATCTTGGCCAGATGCCGGGGGATGTGTGGGTACCACGGACCCACCGCCACTGTCTTTGGGCTGCCGCAGGGCTCTCCTTACCAACCGGAGACTCTGAGGGCCCAGGATGGCCACGTGCACCGGGTCTGAGCAGAGCAGAGTGAGCGGACAGATGTGTCCCACAGACCTCCCCTGCCAGTGTCACCTCCAGGCAGGTGGGCTCTGGGCCTCACGTGCTTGGGGCCCCAGAGGTGCTTCCTCGCAGGACCCGGGCTTGGGAGACACAGGGTGACGTGTGCAGAGGGTCCTGGGCGAATTGTGGTGGGGGCTGTCACGTTGTCCCCTACTCTGCACCGTGACCCTCTGGGTGGTCCCTAGCTCGCCTTGTCGGCACCGGAGGGGCAATGGTGCCCGAAACCGTGCAGTGGGATTCCGCAGCCCCAGCTCTCCGACCCGCTGGCCAGAGGCCTCCCGCCAGTGCCTGCTCCCGGCCACACGAGGGTCACAGACGCATCACAGCGTCCCCCGTGTGTTATTCATCTCTGTGCTTTTGCATAAAACAGGTCCCTGTTCTGTCGTGACCATGCTGCTGGCTGTTTCCCAAGCCCTGGGCACCAGCAGGCACCACCTTGGTGGTAGTGTGGCTTACAGCTTTGGTCCCAACACCGCCCACGAGGTCATCCGTGTCCTAGGGGCCCTCAGAAACCCTGCAGGCATCCCCCTGGCAACATGTCTCTGGTCATTGTCACTGGTTGGCTAAATCTTTTGCAACCTCAGTTTTTTTTTTTTAACATTTGCTTATTATTTTATTAAAAAATTTTTAAATTTATTTTTGAGAGAGAGAAAGAGAGAGACAGAGTGTGAGCAGGGGAGGGGCAGAAAGAGAGGGAGACACAGAATCCGAAGCAGGTTCCAGGCTCCGAGCTGTCAGCACAGAGCCTGACGCGGGGCTTGAACCCATGAACCATGAGATCATGACCTGAGCTGAAGTCGGACGCTTAACCGACTGAGCCACCCAGCTGCCCCGCAACCCCGGTGTTTAAATCTGACAGTTTTTGCAAAATCTGCGGCACAGGCCATTGAAGGTTGTCTCCCTCAGTCCATCTTGGAAATTCTCTGGGGGAAGGATGTGGCCTCAACAACCGTAGCTATTTTCACGACTGGTCGGCGGGCAGGACTGTCTCTAAAGACACAGGCAGGTAGCGTGCCCAGTCCTGGGCCGGGCGTGAGATGAACTCACGGTAAGCGATCTACACGACTATTGCTGGGGGCTTGTGTTGTGATTTTCATATGCCCTCAAATATGGGCGAGTGTTTCCTAACCAACCCGGAGAGCTTCCCCCAACCAGCCGGGCACCGTCCCCAGCACATCCTCGAAGCTCCCCCAGGGCCCAGGAATCTGTATGCTAACGAGACCCCTGGGAGACGCAGAACCACAGTGGATTTGGCCCTGATGTCTTCAGGACACGTTAAGCAATATGTTGCTGACTCCATTCTACCAGGGATGGCCATGAGGCTGTGACTCAAAGTGGCCGACGTCACTAGGTGATTGACGCCCGTGCCCCTACAAGCTCCTTGCGGGGCCATCTGGCCTTGGACAGTGAGTTACGGATACGGACATGCGGGTCAAGGGCAGCAAGGGGCCTTCCTCAGGCAGAGAAGCCCTTTCTCCTCTTCCGCTGTCAGAAGGTGCAGCGCTGGCTGGGAGGTTCCAGACGCAGGCTGGGCCCCAGGGCAGAGTCTCATGCTGGGTCCCCTCCTGTCTCTCCTTTTCCGGTCAGCATCTGAGGCTGTCTGTCTTCCCAGGCGACCAGTGAATGGCTCGTAGATACGGAGGAGAGCAAGAGAATCAGAGAAGTAGCCTTAACGAGGAAGCTGGTGTCTGGGACTGTTCCCACGGCAGGTGGATGGTGAGCCTCGTGCTCTAAGGTCAGGGGGTGGGGCCCCCGCCGCCAGGGACAGCAGCACCCCAGACAGACTCGCGGTGGGCACGAGCTAAGGCTTTCCGATGGGGTGTCCGTCCTTGGCACCGGTGGGCAAGTGCGGTCTGGTCTGATCTGCAGGACCGGGGCCCGGAGATCACGGGCGCACAGTGTTTCTGGCTTTTGAATAATTTCATGTGCCGGCAAAAGGCCTTAGGGCATCCGCCTGCCCGCGAGTCACGACCTATTCCCGCTGAGAGCCCTGTCACGGACATGGACGCCTCCCGAGCCAGTGCCCAGGGGCAGGAAGTGACTGGCAAGGACACCTTTCATTCGCAAACCAACCCACTGACAGCCAGAGCCCAGCCATCTCCTCCGTCTGCCCCCCTGACCGCCCCGGGGCCGGGGACCAGGTCCCTGGGGACAGCCCACTGAAGTCACTGCAACTAGCCGGCCCCCAGCCCGCTCAGCCCGCCTCAGCCTTTGCGTCTTCTGGAAACACACCAAGGCCTTTGGCCTCATTTTCTCCCCTTGCTCAACCTCCTCACCGACCCTTGTTCCTCCCCAGGCGGCCCCACACGTGTGCCCGCGTCCCGCTTCTAAGGATCTGTTCCGTCCTTCCTGACAGTCGTTCTCGCCCCTGCGTGTCTTGCCCTGTCCGGTTAAAACAAGTTCCAGTTAAAAACAATGTACCATGGAACACTCCTGAGCCTTGAAAGGGAAGGAAACCCGGAGCCCCACTACCGCGTGGGTGAACTGGGGGACCTCAGGGAGGTAACCTGTCACACAACGGCCTGTGCACCATGACTGCTCTTGCGTGAGGGACCCAGAGTGGTCAAATTCGGAGAACCAGAGAGAAGAGGGGGGAGGGGAGGAGGACACAGCTTTTGAGCGAGTCGGGGTCTCAGTTAGTTTGGGGAGGTGAGTTCTGGAGACGGGTGGTGGGGACGGCTGCCCTTGAGATGGTTAAGACGGCAAATTTCGTGTCGCGTGTATTTTCCACGATCTGAGACAACACCTAGGCTGCCACATTTAGCCCCCCCCCCCCCCCCGCGCTCTTGGGCCCCTGAGGGCGAGACACGGCATTGCCACATCCGCGCGGTGGCCGTGTGGGGACCCGTCCCCGGAGCTCCCTGCTGTCCTCATGTCGTGTCCGCTGCCCGCTGGGACCGGGGGGCTTCGCTGGGACCCCGTGGCAGCTACGGGGTCTCCCTCTTCCCAAAGCAGGGCGGGGAGGCGGCCCCCCGGCAGATGACCCAGGAGAGGAGGGTCCGGGCTCTGCTGGGGGCACCAATGTCGCGCTCTCTGCCTCATTTTGCTTTGCTTGCATCTGGACACCGCCTCTCCGCCTTGCCTGGAAGGCCCGGGAGGGAGCCCCAGGCTGCAGGAGAGACACTGGGTGGCGGGAGCCCCCTTGCCTCTGATGTGATGCCACGCAAGAGCACCTGCCCTTTGGTTTCATTAATTAAGTTTTCCGGTTGGAGCCAAACGAAACCACAGCCCGAGCTCTCGGCTGTGCCAAGGAGGCTGAGCACCCAGCAGAGGACCCCCAACATCACAGGCCGGAGCCGGGGGCCTGGGGGTCTGGGGAGGCTTTAGATCCTCTACTTCCTTTCAAGGTCCCAGGCTGCTTGGCCTCCCCTCCGGGTCTCGCAGGTTCTTTTGAAAGGCCCAGACTCCTGCTTTCAACTCCTGCCTCTGGTCTCTGATAAAAGGCAAATTAAGAATCACTTCTAACAGTCTCCCTGGGAGCTGAGAGGCCTTGTCTGCAGAGACAGAACATCAAAGCACAGGGCTCAGGTGTGCCCCTGGCGTGTGCAGCCCCCGCCTCCCTGGGGCCAGCCTTCCCTCTGCCTCTGTCCCCTGCCCCAGGCCGCATGGCCACAGGGGCCGTGCCTGGTCTCCTGAGCAGGGCTGCGACCCTGACCGCGTGCAAAAGCCAGGGCAAAGCCTGCTGGTGGCGTCGCACGGGCACTGCCCGGGAAGAGGGAGCCTGTGGCCCTCCACTGTAGGTAGAAAGTGTTTGAACGTCAGAGCCGTCCCCCCACCCCCACCCCCACCCCCAGCTTCATCGTGTTCACGGCAGCCTGGCGAGGCTCCCATGGGCACGCTGGGCTCGGACGCTGTGAAATGGGAGCAGGTCTCAGATCTCAGGGCACCCCCATCTGCAGGGAGCCCCTCTCCTGCCCCTCTGTGCCCCCAGCTCCCGCTTAAAGACATCAGTGGCCCCAGGGTGTCCTCCACGCGGCTGGGCCCAGGGTTGGAGCCGGCAGGCTGGTTGAGCTCTCTCACCTGGCTGCCGTGAGGGCCCTGCCCTTGGCCGTGGGCTGTGGGGGAGTGGGGGCCAGCATGCAACTCTTGTTCCACTCAGGGCTGGGGATCTGGTGGGTGGCAGGTTATTCGTACGTTTGCTTCCTTCTTCTGGAGTCTGGCCTCCCTGGGGGGACAGCACACATCCACTGCTTCCCCCCCTCGGCTGGGAGAGCTCCGAGCCTATGGGACGCCCGCTGGAGGGGAGACACTCACAGGTCCAGCCACCGGACGCTGAGCCACCGCCCACCCCATACCGGTGGCACGAAACGAGCCTCATTTCACTGCGGGGCTGGATTCGGAGGCCCGGGGGTTCAGGCAGGGATGGTGGGCAGACACCCCGAAGGGAACGGGCCAGCCGGGGCCCTGGTGGCCCGGATGCACTTTGCCCACAGAGCCGTGGCCTGGGCCGGGCTGGGAGCTGCTGACTGGGCTTCCTCCCAGCCTGGCGGCCAGTGCTCGGGGGACCCGTGTTCGCCGGGGGGTAGAAGTTGCATGGCCTTGCAGACACAACCTCCTCGGCCGGAGCAGTGGAGGTTCACGGGAGGCAGGAGAACCCTCCGTCGGTGGGCAAGGGCGGGCCCCTACTACCTTCCACAAGGAAACCGTTTGTACGTGGAAAGCCTGGCATCCAAGGTCACACACCCCGGAGGGAGTCTCCCCCTCTCGGCAAACAGGTGACAGATGGGATGCATGTCCCACACAGGGCCCCCCACCCCATCCCCCGTGTGCAGCAGGAACCGCTCCTGATCTGGGTCAGGAATGCGCCGAGGCCTGGGTGCGGCCGGGAGGCTGCCGAGGAGAGCAGCTGCCTGGATGGGTCCTGGAGCTCTCTCAACTATGACAGGAATGTCGGCCTGAACCTCTTTAGGCTGGGACGGGCGAAACAGCCATTTTTAGCAGCCTCTCGGTCCCTGCCCGGCCTCTGCCGAGCCCGTGGGACTGGAGGCTCTGGAATCTGCCCGGTGGGCGTTGCACCTCGCAGGGCAGGTGGGCAGGGCTCAGCCCGTGTGCATCTCTGACAAGGGTTAAGCTGGACCCCAGGAAGGAGACGCACGGGGGCTCCTTTTGTGGGGAAGCTGGAGTCCTGGGCGGTGCGGGCAGGTGGGGGGTTTGTCCTGATTCAAGGAACCTTAGAGCTGCAGGGACGGGGTCTCGGTGCACAGGAGGAGGGCTCGTGGCCATGTGGACCTCGCCCACCCCTCTGTGGGCTGCTCCTGGGTCCAGCCCCAGTGATGCTGGGTCCCAGGAGGGACGAGGAGAGGGTTTGGAATGTGCGGATTCTGGCCCACCTCTAACACGGATGGGATTTTATTGTTTACCCTTCTGTTTTGGTTGGTGATGGGTCGGGGGGAGCCCAGCGTACAGGGAGAGGTGGCTCAGACCGAGGCCAGGGCCTTGGCACCTGCTGGCCGCCTGGTGGTGCCCCCTGGGAGTCCTCACCTGTGAATGGGGGTGGGTTCTGGAACTCCCAGGAGGACCGGACTTGATGTTCGGGGTCATCGCAGGCCCCGTAGAGACAGGACGAGGGACGGGGTGATGGCACGGGCACTCTCCTGCTGCTGGAGGAAGCAGAGGACTGCAGACCGTCTGCTCAGAGCCCACGGGGGCTTGTGGTCCGGTGTCCCGTCCACACTGCTCGTGAGTCATGCAGCCCTGGGACCTGTGGCCGGTACATGTCCTGGTCTGTGCACCTGCTGGTCCTCCTGAGTTCCCTGCCCCTTTATTCACTTCTCTTAGAACTGTTCTTTCTCCCAAACAGCCAAGAATCCCCCTACCTGTGCCTCGGAAGGGGCCCCGGGAGGGGGGCTGCTCGCCCGGCCGACCGCAGGCCCTGCACACCCACTCTGAGCCCAGCCGACCTGCTGCTCTCCCCCCTCAGCTGCCCGAGTCCTCGTCTCCGTGCTCTGACCTTGTCCCAGAGCTGTCCCAGAGACCCTGCACTCCAATTGATACGGCCTTTCTGAGGCCTCTCGGCTCGGGCTGGGGGGAGAGGAGGAAGTAAGGTCCTGAGGAGACCCCTGTAATGAAAGCGACAGGGGGTCCCCCCACCAGCTCCGTGCACAGACTTGAGTGAGGCCAGAGGCACCTACTGTGGGGAACGGAAGCACAGGCCTGGACGGGCACCCCCGGACTCCCCTGTCGGCTTCAGCTCTGGGTGGCCGAAACCACGGCTCAAAACTCAGGATCTCGGGTCCATTCCTCGCCCTGTGAAGCCGGCCCCCACGTCCACTGGTCCTGGGCTGGCACTGTCCTTCTGGAGAGACCCTGAGCCCCAGAGAGACAGGCTCAAGCCACATGGCCAGGCCAGTGTTGTCTCTGCAGGTGGGGGAGACCGGCTCAGTTCATGGTCATCAGACCCTTTAGGGACGGGAGCCCCCAGAGCCCGAGGGTGCAGGGACGCGTGTGAAGGCATCTGCTCTGCTGGTAGCTGCTTGGGTATCATCTGGTTCAGGACAGCAAATTACAGTCACAGGATGGCTGAGCTGGGATGAAAAGGGTTCCGGAAGGTTCTGGGGTCAGTAGCAGGTCTCTGGACCCTCAGGCCGCTCTGGCTACCGCACAGCCACTCCTGCAGCCTGAGGGGATCCGGAGGCTGGGGGGGCGGGGGCTTGGGAAAGCTCCTTCGAGTCAGGAGTTATCACAAGGCTGGGCTCAGGGGCCTTTTGTGGGTGGGCGGGAAGGAGCTGTGAGCGTGGGCCGGGGGTCCCGCCGCCTGGAGCACCTGTTAGCAGCCCCAGGGGACGGCCTGCACCCAGCGTCCACACCTGGGCACCGTGGGTCACACATCACCCACCGCTGCATCTCCGGGACGAAATGGGGACGCACCCTGTGTCCGGCACGACTGGTCACTCTGCGTAAACTGTCCCTTTAACGTTACAGGGGCGGGCGTGCGGGAGCAGCTCTGTGGGACCCGTGGACAGAGTGAGTGCATGTCACAGAAGACTGAGGCTTGGCGAGCTTCTGTTCCTCTTCCCGGGTGAGTGGGGCCAGGTGGCCCCCGGCCCCCCCGGCCCCGAGGCTCGCGGGTGTGGGCTGGCCGGAGCTGTAGCTGTGGGATCCGGGGCCCACGGGCGCTGTGCTGGCGGCCAGGGCTGCCCGGGGCCGGCTCTGGGAAGGGACGCCCGTCCCCAGCTGTATGCTCCGCCAAGGTGGCCAGGCCCCATTGGCAGGCAGCTGTGTGCAGGGGGCCCCACTAGCAGGGCGGGCGGCCCATGTGCTCTCTGGAGCTCATTACCGCCTCTGGCCCAGAACTGGCTGCTGCTCGCGGCTGGGCGGTCCTGCGGGGGGACCGGGCGGCTCCAGCGGGGGGGCCACGCTGGCTCGGCGAGCCCAGAGGCCATCCAGGATCTTACGAACACGGTGGGGGAGGCCCACGCAAGCAGAAGCAAGCACGAGAAAGCACCCACGTCATGTGTCAAGACGGGGGAGAACATTTCATTACGACAACCCTCAAACAGGTGGAAAAGTCGGCACGGCTGTGCCGCGGACGCCCTCTTTGCACCCCCGGATTCTGTGATTCCCCTTCCCCGCATTTGCCTCATCGCACGCCACTTCCTGTCTCTGTCCCTCGGTCACTCGGCCATCCATCTTACGTTTTCCTGCCCAGGACGGGAGGCCGCTGTTACTAGTAGACAGCCCCGCCCACACATCATTAACTGGGGTTAATATTTGTGCGGGTTCCTTGTGGGGACAAGATACATTCAGTGAAATGTCTCTATTTTAACAACACAATCTGACGCCCGCCCCGCCCCCACCTCATCCAAACCCTACCAGGATACGAAGCATGCCCGTCGCCCAGAAAGTTCCCTCACGCCCCTGCCCGGCCGATCTCTGCCCTCACCCCCAGAGGCACCCGCCGTCTGCTGTGAGCGTTGCCTCTCCCAGCCCGTCATGGGCCGGAGGGGTGGAGCACACGCTCTTCTGCGCGGGACCGATTTCTCTCCGTGTGTTTCTGACGCGTCGTGGGATGCCGGCACAGATCCGTGGTCGGTTCCTTCTTTCTGCTCGTGGGGTTCCGTGTACGGACGCGCCACGGCTCTGCCCAGCCTCCTTCCCGTCTGGGAGCCGATAAAAACCATAACAAGGATGTCGTGTATCTCCTCGGGCCATCTCTGTGTAGACACAGGCTTTCGTAACACGGGGATTGCGACCTGCACACCCGTCTCTGTGCGACATGCCCTTTCCCCGATTCCGTCTCATAGCCAGGCCCGTTCTCAAGTCCTGGACGTGGGTCCCCACGCAAGGGTGGTGTGTGGTGAGCCCGTCACGTCTGACACTTGGGGTTCCAGAGACCAGAGCTGGAGATCCAGACTTCCCTTAGAGGCTGCTTCCGGAAGCACTGGTGGGTGTGGGGAGGGGACCGTCGCCACCATGGGTGCCTGGCGTTCAGCACTGGGACCTCGGGGGCAAGCGTTCCCTCTGGGAGGTGAGGGGGCCGGGAGAAGGGTGTTTTCCCTGTGACCTCACCCTTGTCCCCATCTCTGGCTGAGCTGGGCTCCCGGCCCCGTGGCCGTCCCGGGAATGGGCTGGCCTGCCTGCACAGCCCAGGGCAGAGACGGCGACGTGTTCCAGGACGTGTAGTTCCCAGGAAAGGTGGGCGGGACCCCCAGCGTGTCCACCCGCCTTCTCAGGAAGCCTCCCCGACCACCTGCAGGCCGACTTCGGTAGCCTTTTCCTCCGCGCTCTGATTGCACAGGGACACATGCCTAACGGCGTTCCTCCCGCGGTGTCCCAAGGGTCTGTTTACCAGACCCTCTCCCCGCGCGAGGACCCGCAGATCCAGCACAGCCTGCTTGCGAGCACGCTCAACAACACCCCAAGCACTCAGATCTCACCCCCCTTTCCACCCGTCCCATACCCTGAACTGCCTCCCCAACTGCCGGCCCTGGGATTGGCTGGGATTCCTGGCAAATGTCCCTGGCTCTCTGCCCCTCTTCCCTGCCAAGCAGGGCCTGTGTGCCGTGTGTAACTTCTCTCCCGTCCGCTGTCTAAAGGTTAGGCTGGAGGGGAAGTGAGGACAGCGCGTGTTGGCAGTTGGTGGACTTTTGCCAACTAGAGCAAGTTTAGTCCAGACCTTGGGTGAGCAGGACGTCGTGAGAAGGCCCCGCCTGGACGTGGGGCCGCCCGGGAGGGCCTCGGAGGCTGGGCCTCGCCAGAGGGCAGGTGCACCTGTGCCCTCCTTAACGCATCTCCCCTCTGCCGTCTGGCCACCTCCTTGCGGATCGAGTCCCGTTTGCTTCGGGCTGAGAGTCTCCTCCAGGCCACCGTCCTGAGGATGAGTGGGAGTCCCCTGATCACCAAATCAGCTATGGGGCCTGATATTTGGAGCTCGTGATTGATCTGCTTTGCCCTTACGGACCCACAAACGTGGTGCAAACAGAGACATTCTGTTCTCAGCTGTCCTAGTGACTCCATTCGTTCCACACGGGTCCCTGGAGGCCCTCTCGGGGACGAGGTGGATGCCACGCTGACCGGCCAGTGTGCTTGGCTTTCACCAATGAGCCCGAAGCTTAGCGGGGTCCCACGGTAGAAGGGGACATCTGGCTCACATCCCTGTGTGCGGAGGGCTGGCGGAGGGTGGGCGGGGGTGCGGCACCCACGTAGTTAATCGTGGATCCGTGACCCTTCTGTGTGGGAGGGTTCTGCCATCTTCCAGGGCCTGCTGGGGATCCAGGTCCGAATCCAGGAGGCAGAGCGGAGGGGTGTGGAGGATGGGAGGAGGGGTGTGGAGGGTGGGACGGATGCTGGATCGGTTGGGAGGCACACCTCGTCTGCAAGAACTACCACACAGCTCTATCCAGGAGGCTCGGGATCACGGTCCAGCAGAGCACTGGAGAGGTGGACCTTTGCGTGCCCACGGCCTTGTCTCTGCCACGCACGGGAAGCAGGGGTTAGGGAAGCGGGTCAGCCGCAGGTGGCTCCTGAGGTAGTGATGCGGATCGGCCACGCCTGTGTGATACAACCACCCACAAAGTGCCCTGTGCCCTCAATACAACGCCTCGATTTCTGATGGTCGGAAGCCGTGTTTCTGAGAGTGGGAGACTTCAGAAACGGAGCTCTTAGGCGCAGTGGCCTCCAGGGCGGCCAGCCTGCAGAAAGTGTGGTTACAAATTCATTTTTAACGAACAAGGGAAATTGCATCAAGTTACGCTTCTCGCTGGAGATCTCAGCTTTGAGGTGGGACAGCTGGGGCAGAGGCAGGGCCGGGGTAAGGGGGTGTGTGGCCCTTCCCCGGGGAGGCTCTGGGGGGGCGTGGCCAGGGTGGGGGTGCCAGAGGCCGGACGTCCCGGGACTGGGAGGACGAGGGCCTGGAGTGGCTCGGATGGAGTCCTGGGGTCGGGGCCGGAGACCTAGACGCCTCCCTTTCCATGGGGGAGGAGTCCGGCCTCTCACACCTGAAGCGTTTACTACCCTGGGATTCTTCCACACTTTGTGGGCGCTCTAGGGGAGTTTTTATTAACTGAACATTGCTAATTTATCCGGGATGGCAAAGAAAGGAAAAAACGAGCATCAGGAGGGACAGCAATGACACTCAAGTGTTTTTGGGTGAATAAAAGGCCGACCAGGGCGGGCCGAACGGCTTTGCTTTGCAATGAAAGGAATTAGAAGGAAGCCTTAGAAATATTCATGTCCGAGCAGCTCTTGCTTTAGAGGGATCAATTTTACCTCGAGGTACAGCGGACCACCCCCCCCACCCCCTCCCCAAGATGCTTTCTGGCCTCAAGATCTTTCTGGAACTCGTTTGCGTGGCTGAAGATCACAAACGACCTTTGCAAGATCCTGGTCGGTTTCCAGCTGAGGCCGAGGCCCGAGCTTGCCCACCATCAGAGTCTTGATTTGCTAGTGCTTGAGTTTTCTGCTTTTAGGGCGGCCGGCACGGGGGGCTTTGTTTGGGTGCCGACCGCTCTTGTTTTCCCGTCAGTCAGTTCCTCGCTCCCTTGTGTGCCCAAGGAACCAAAGATGATCAGCAGGGAAAGAGTGAAAATCCCGGCCAAGCGGGGGGAAATACCGCCATGCTGTCACAGTGGTGCTGCAGTTATTATCTGTCTAATTATCTATTATCTCTTCTCCTTGTGCTCAAATGCTGTGGTGACATCGGAGTAGAGGGCCGAACTCTCTGTCTCCTGGGACCATTTCCACATGAGCTACTCGCTGGACTCACAGATAGGACTGAAATTGTAGCAAGGCGACCGGATGGTCATCAACATAGAACCATAAATATTTCTACTGCCCTGGAGTCCTTCTCGTTTACATCCAAAACACACTTCATACACATGCAATAGCTTTACGTGGTCAGCAGGCACAGAGAATCCAAAGACCCAGACGTTTCTGGGGATACGGGGTTCAAGGCTGGAAATGGTTGGGCAGGTGTGGGAAAGCAGCGACATCTGGGGGCCTAGTGAGCTGACCACAGGCCTGTGTTGGGGTCCGAGGCAAGGAGAGCGAGCCTCGGCGCCGGGTGCTGGAAAAGAGCCCTAGTGTTATCGATTGGGTAATGACAACCTCTTTTTATTGTCCTCAGTTATCACCGAGGCAATGACAACAAGCCTGCGGGGCTGATGGGCCATCTGGAGTTGGGTAACGTAGCACGTATTGATTTTGGATCAGCCGAGATGCAGGTTAATGACTGTTTTTGTTTCTGTCCCAAAGCAGCTTGCGTTATGCTTACGAAATAAACATAATATGCAATTTCTGCACTGCTGGGCCTGTCAGGTGCCGGCTCAAAGGAGGTCACCGTGACAGTAATTCCAGAACTCCATGGGCCTCCCGGGGCCCCCTCGTCCTGCCCTGCTCTGCCTCGTTCTCTGTTGAATTAAGACCTCCTCACTGCCTTCCCCGGAAGCTTACGTGACCCCCGCCCCCGCCCGCCACGCCGCTCCGTTTCTTGTAGCCTCGTGGAGCCTTCGCAGATGACAGGAGCTATGCCAAGCCCCTTCTGATGCTTACAATTCGTTTCTAAAGAGGGAGGCCAATCTTTCTTAGTTTTTGTCCACTCGTCACGTGCATCGCTTAGCTCTCAGCCCCACGCGTTCACCCATCAAACGAGAGTGCCAGGCACACACAGGGGCTACGGTTGTCAAGTGCATGGAAATATTAGGGCCCTCCCCGGTGGACCGTAGGCCCTGTGGAGAGGACGTGACGGAAGAAAAGGGCGCCGACAACAAATCTTACACCTTGGCGAGTCCTAGGAGTCTACTGAGCCCAGGGTCGTGGCGGGGGGTGGGGGGTGGGGTGGCGAAGGCAGTACCTGCTGATGCTGGGTGGGTGGGAGGAGGCTTGTCTGAGCCGCTGAACCTGGGGCGGGAAGCCAAGTGAGGAGAAGTTGGAGAAATTCTAAAAAAATTTTTTTTTAACGTTTATTTATTTTTGAGACAGAGAGAGACAGAGCATGAACGCGGGAGGGGCAGAGAGAGAGGGAGACACAGAAGCAGAAGCAGGCTCCAGGCTCCGAGCCGTCAGCCCAGAGCCCGACGCGGGGCTCGAACTCACGGACCGCGAGATCGTGACCTGAGCCGAAGTCGGCTGCTTAACCGACTGAGCCACCCAGGCGCCCCAAGAAGTTCTAAGCAGAGGGAGCAGGTAGGGTGGAGGGAGGAAGTAAGGAAGGGTCGGCGGTGGCAGATACCGCTGTGGGACCAGGAGCGGCCCCGTCAGGCCACGGCGGCTGCGTTAAGGGGCTTGGGTTTTACCCAAGACCAAGAAAATCCATTAGGGGATTTCAAGCAGGACTGACCAGATCTGGTTTCAACTTTAAGAAGACGAGGAGCTATGGGCAGAGACTTGCTGGGGGAAGGGAAAGAGAAGGAGGGGAGGAAGAAGCTGTTTCTCGGGGCGCCGGGGCGGCTCCGTCAGTGGAGCGTCTGACTCTTGATTTTGGCTCAGGTCATGACCTCACGGTTCCTGGGATCCAGCCCCGCATTGGGTTCTGTGCTGACAGCGCAGAGCCTGCTTGGGATTCTCTTCCTCCTTCTCCCTGCCCCTTCCAGCTTGTGATGTCTCGATCTCTCTCTCAAAAGAAATAAATAAACTTAAAAAAAAAAAAGAAGCCCTGCTCTATTTCGGAGAAGGTGTGCTGTGCTGGGACAGAGAGAGAGGACTGGAAAGAGAGAGGAACACAGGTTTGGGGCATGATCACCCGGGAGACCAGTGGTGTCGTTTGCTGGGGGGACGATGGGGTAGGACCAGCTTGGAGAGGAAAATCAGGAGACCCAGTACGGATTTCCTTTTAGATATTTACTGCTGCATAAAGAAACCACCCAACTTCTAGGCTGAAAATGGCAGCAGTTCTGTGCGCAGCCTGGAAGAGCCTGTCGGCTCCTGGGCCGGTCTGGCTGGGGTCTCGTGTGGCTACAGTCTGCTGGCTGCTGGGGCCGGACGTCCAAGATGGCTCAAGTCAGGTGCCTTGGGGGGTGGCTGGAGGCTTAGCTTGGCCTGGACACGGGGGCGGCCGGGCCTCTCTCTGTCTCTGTGGACTCGCGGGGCCTCTGCACATGGCCTCTCCAAGGGCTAGACCTCTTCCCTGGGTACTCAGGAGCTGCGAGCTCCCCTCCCACGCCTTCTGCTGACCAGCCCAGATCCGGCGAAGGAGGGGACAGCACGGGGTCCCTTTGGGGGCTGGCCATAGAGCTCCTGGGTGCAGACGTCCGGTTGGCAGTTGAGCAGGTAAATCTGCAGTGTGGGGACACGTCTGCACAGAAGGTGGGCATCTGAGGTTGCCAGCGTGTAGGTGGTATTTCGAGTCATAGGAAGGAGAGCGGATGAGACCCTCCAGGGAGCGTGGCATGGAAGGGGTTCGGGGAGTGTCCATCATCCGGGGCTGGGAGGAGCCTTGGGAGCACAAGCAGAGATGGCCGCCCAGCCGGGCGTGCTGAGGAGGGAGGGCCACCACGGGGCAGGAGAGTTACAACTTGAGAGAAAGGCTCAGAGACGTGCGTGCTCACCCTGCCGGGTGCAGGCGAGGGTCGAGTAAGACCGGGTCCGTCCACATGGGGTGCGGGCTGGGGGCGCCCTGGGAGGGACGGCGGGTGCACACAGGCCATGTGGGTGGACACAGCTGACCAGGCACTTCCCCCGGGACATCCTGCTGAGGGAGGGCACAGGACGGCGCCCCAGGATGTGCTGGGGACATGGGACCCATGAGCTTCTCCACTGCTCCTCACTCTCTGCCCAGCTGCACTTCACATGCCCCTGTCCCTCGGCAAGTGACACGTGTCAATGTTATCTGTCTTGTCGGGGACTGGCCTGCGTCCTGGGTACTGCCCGGGTCACCAGCTGACCGTCACTACCTGTGCTGGCAGCTTCCACACAGGGGAGGTCAGGAGACAGCTCTGAGCTTTGCCCTGGCCTGAAATGTTGGGTGCGTGGTCTCCACGGACGGAGGGGCTGGAGGGATGGGGCAGGCGGGGGGCAGGTCACCTGTACTCTATACGTCACACATCCCCGGTAGGATTGTAAATGTTTTCTTCTAGTTATGTTAACAGGACCATCTCTCCAAACAAAATTCCATGCCGATGCAAGTAGGGTGCTCTGCTGAGTTGCCGTGGCCGGTGGCATCGGCCCTGGGGGTGGGGGTAACCAGGAGCCTCTCCTGGATCGTCACCTCTTCCTGCCCTCTCCACCAGCTGGCACCCTGGCTTACGTGCAGAACTTTAAAAAAAATTTTTTTTCTTAATGTTTTTATTTATTTTTGAGACAGGGAGAGACAGAGCATGAGCAGGGGAGGGGCAGAGAGAGAGGGAGACACAGAATCCGAAGCAGGCTCCAGGCTCTGAGCCATCAGCACAGAGCCCGATGCAGGGCTTGAACTCACAGACCATGAGATCATGAGCTGAGCCGAAGTCGGACGCTCAACCGACTGAGCCACCCAGGTGCCCCCATGCAGAACTTTTTAAACATCATTGCCTTAGCCAAGAGGTGTGTGTGTCCTGTTCTTCTCCACGCTTTTTTTTAAAAATAATTTTTTAAATGTTTATTTATTTTTGAGAAAGAGAGAGAGAGAGAGAGAGAGAGAGAGAAACAGAGCATGAGCTGGGGAGGGGCAGAGAGAGAGGGAGACACAGAATCCAAAGCAGGCTCCAGGCTCCGAGCCGTCAGCACAGAGCCCGATGCGGGGCTCGAACTCACGCACTGTGAGATCATGAGCTGAGCCGAAGTCGGAAGCTCAACCGACTGAGCCCTCCAGGCGCCCCTTCTCCAGGCTTTCTAAGAAGAAACACTGCACAGCAGACGGACTTGCGTTCCCTTACGGAATTCCGAACGTGTGCGCTCTGGAAGGTTTCTCCTCTCAGCCTGCAGGCAGAGGAGGGGGCTTCGTGGAGTGCGCCTTCCCTAGCCTGTCCTTGGACCGCTTCAGTCTGAGCCTCGGAGGTCAAGCGCTTCACGGCCCACAGCCATGGTACTTGTCTCACGAGTGCCTGGGGATGCCCATCGGTAACGGGGACACGGTACCCGTCGAACCCTCCAACGTAATCAGGCATCTTTGTACTAACTTGAAAAATCAAAACAGGGGCGCCTGGGTGGCGCAGTCGGTTAAGCGTCCGACTTCAGCCAGGTCACGATCTCGCGGTCCGTGAGTTCGAGCCCCGCGTCAGGCTCTGAGCTGATGGCTCAGAGCCTGGAGCCTGTTTCCGATTCTGTGTCTCCCTCTCTCTCTGCCCCTCCCCCATTCATGCTCTGTCTCTCTCTGTCCCAAAAATAAATAAACGTTGAAAAAAAAATTAAAAAAAAAAAAAGAAAAATCAAAACAGAAAGAATTTCATTAAAAGGAGCAGAGAGGAAATTTTATTTCTTTGGACGTCCTTCGGTGGCCCCCGTAGAATCCGCTCTGGTTGTCCTGGCGAGGAGACAAGTTCATTGACTTTCATCTAACGAATGAATCCGTCGTTCCTCTTATCTAACAGATGACGACTAGAACCTCACGGGCAGAGAGAAATGTCAGTTGTAGGTGGAATTTCCTTTGGGCAGCCTGGGTAACAACACGCCTTCAACAGAGACTTTGCAAAAGAAAAATGGTTAATCTTGAAAGATGAACGACTCGTAAGTACGAATGATTCCTATACGCTCACCCCGTACGAGCCGAGGGGATAATATTAAATACTCACTGGGTGGCTCCATTTCTCAAGCTGCCAAGAGAATATGGCGATGTGGCCCGGGTGTGTGGCTCTCTGAAGACAGAAGCTAAGGACAGCCACATGTCCTGTCCCGCGCCCCCTCAGATGTCAATATGAGGAAGCTTCTGGATCCAGCACGAGTGCCCAGTGCTCATGGTGAGCGGTCAGAGGGGAACCTGGGGTGCTGGACTCCGGCTGGACACGAAGACAGAGCCACAGCATCAGACAGCGGCCAGCAGGTGGGACATATTCCTCCACCGGATAAGAGTCACCTAGAGACACAATGTTTGCATTGACTGTGCTCGTGTTGATACATGCTTTTTAATCTAAAATTTGAAAAAAAACCACCCAGATTTATTTGGTTATTGCTCACATTCCATAAAGTTCACCCATTTTAAGTATCTAGTTGAACGATTTTAGTTCCTTTGCGGAGTTGTGCAAACGTCACCCTGAGCCAGTTTTAGAGCCTTTGTGTTGCCCTGGGACACGACCTGCAAGGCCTTGAGATTTCTGCCTCCCCCTCCCCAGCCCCAGGCAACCTCTACTTGGCTTCCTGTCTCCAGGGTTTTTTTTTTTTGCCTTTTCTGAGCATTTCATATACCTGGAATCAAGCAAGATGTGGCCTTTCACTCAGAGCCATGTTTTCAAGGTCCGTCCGCGCTGTGTGTTAGGGCTTCGCTCCGTTTTGTCGTGGGGCCCCGTCCGCTCGTCTGGGGGCCCCTGCTTCTCTGCTGGTAGACCCTCCGGCCGCTTCCACTTTGGGGCTATTGCGAATCACACTACCTACCGAGTTGTGTTGGTATTCATGATTTCTGCTTCCTGGCTCATTTATTTATCTGGGACTGACGTCCCCAAGGTGGGCTGTTAAAAATCCAAGTGCTGATGGCAAGACAGGACATCCCAACATCCATCTCACGCCTTTGACGCCATCCCCCCTTGAAGAGGCTTTAGGTGTGGGCAAAACTCACACATTCAGGGCCGTTGGCAGGGAAATGACAGCTGATGTGCTCGCCAAGATGGGGTCCCTTTCTTCCCCTTGTGTTTCTTCCACAGAACACAAAATTTACCATCTTAGTCACTTTTCAATATAATTTTTAAAGCTTATTTATTTCTTTTGAAAGGGGGGGAAGAGAGAGAGAGAGAGAGAGAGAGAGAGCAGGAGAGCGGGGGGGGGGGCAGAGAGAGAGAGAGGGAGAAAGAGAAAATCCCAAGTAGGCTCTGTATTGTCAGCACAGAGCCCGACGTGGGGCTTGATCTCACGAACTGACCCGACATCAAGAGTCAGATGCTCAACCAGCTGAGCCACCCAGGCGCCCCCCCACCCGTCTAAGCCATTTTTAGGGGAGCGGGTCACCAGCATCAAGTAAAGTCATGTTGTCGTGCGGCCGATCTCTGGAACTTCTTCATCTTGCAAAACTAAAACTCTTTCCCCAGTAAACACCAGCCACTCTTTCCCAGTTCGCCCCTGGGGCCCAGCGTCTACTTCCTGTCTCCGTTGGTTTCACGACTCTGGGGATCTCTTGTAAGTGGAGTCACACAGTACTTGTCTTTTTATGTCTGGCCTCTTTCGCCGAGCGTAACGTCCTCAAGCTTCATCCACGCTGTGACACGTGGCGGAATTTCCTTCCATTTTGAAGGCCGAAGGATATTCCGCTGTGTGGATGGACCGCATTTTGTTTATCTGTTCATCTGGCCACTGGACGCTTGGGTTGTTTCCACCTTTTGACTGTTGTGAATAATGCTGCTGTGAACATGAGTTTCTTGGAGATCTTTCTTTCACTTCTTTTGGGTGTGTACCCAGATGTGGAATTGCTGGGTCATGTGGGAATTACATTTTCTCTGGGGAACTGGTTTAGGATGCATTTTCTTTGAATGTTTATTTATTTTTGAGAGACAGACAGAGTGCAAGCAGGGGAGGGGCAGAGAGAGAGGGAGACACAGAATCGGAAGCGGGCTCCAGGCTCCGAGCTGTCAGCACAGAGCCCGAGGTGGGGCTCGAACCCACGAGCCGTGAGATCACGACCTGAGCCGAAGTCGGACGCCCAACCTACTGAGCCACCCAGGTGCCCCTAGAATGGATGTTAAGTGAGACTTCATTTCTGATTACATTATTTTTCTTAGTGAGCTTTCTTTCTACAGTGTCTGTTCGGTAGCATCAATACTCAGATTTAATATTTAGAGAGGCAAGAAACATTTTGATTATTGTTCTTTGCACTGAACACAAATTTTGACACCAATGGCCAGTGTAATAAATAACTCAAGGTACCTGACATCCTTTAGTATAAAACAAGAATGCATTAATAAATCTCTTAGGGCTAAGAAAACAAGAAATCTTCATGGACTGCTCATGGGACTCTGCCCCATGGAGCTTACCCAAGGGAGTGGTCACCCTCGGGCCCCTCAGTAGCTCTGGACATCCTTTGGGTCTTCAGACCCAGCACACGCGGAGCATGGTGGGTGCCTCAGTATTTGGTTGTGGAGGTCACACGACCAGACTTGCATTTATTGTCAGAAATGGGTCTGTGAAGTAGGAATTTGGGAGAATGCTTAGACACGCCCTCCATAACTGGACTGGGGCAGGGGGGCCCTAGGGCAAGATGGCCCTGTATCCTTGGCAGCCATGCCGAGCCAACTGGAAAGACTTCTTGAAACGTTCCCCCGAAGTAAGCAATAGCAACGGGGAAAATGCGTCGGTGGCGGGGTTGAACCCGCGCGGGCGCACTCCAGGCGAGGGGCTGGAGTTCCCGAAGATGGTCTGACCCTCCCGCCGGTCGCCAGAGGCCGGCCGCCCACCGCCCTTCGTTGCCCAAGCAGAAGTGACATCCCGAGGTGTGGCCGGAGCGTGGCCGTGGCACGTGGCCCCCACCTGGGGCTGTGGGTGTCCAAGTCTCCTTGGGGACCAGGTCCACCTGTGATCTTTCTGGAGCAGGCCAGCGTCGTGAGCGGCTGCCCGCCTGCCTCCCGGGTTGCTGTGAGAATGAGGGGAGATGAGGTGTGTAACGTGCTCTGGGGCGCGACACCCTTTCCAGAAATGGCAGCAGGCACGATTATTCTGGTGTGCGCAAGCGTCCGGGCAGCTGAGCGTGCTGGGGCTGGGCAGGAACAGCGGGAAGGTAGATGACCTCTCTGGTGACCGCCTGACCGCTGCCACTCAGTGCCGGGCGATGTGGGGTCCTCCCACAGGTCCCGGTGACCTCGGGCGCTGCGGGAAGGGGCTCGGGCCGGGTTGTTCCGAGCAGGGGCGGCCTCTCTGTGGTCGGCTGGAGGGTGCGGGCGGCCGGGGTCAAGTGTGCGTGTCTACGTGCCGTGCATGGGTTTGCCCACACTGTCCCGTGTGTCAGTGTGTGTGCACGGTGTGCATTTGTGTGCACGCGTGTGTGTTTGCGTCATTGGGTCTCAGTCAGGGCTGGCTGGGGTGAAGGGGTCGCGTTTTGAGAGAGAGAGAGAAAGAGAACGAAACAGAGAGAGAGAGACAGAGAGAGAAGGAGACACAGAATCGGAAGCAGGCTCCAGGCTCCGAGCTGTCAGCACAGAGCCCGAAGCGGGGCTCAAACTCGCGAACCGCGAGATCGTGACCTTAGCTGAAGTTGGACGCTCAACAGACTGAGCCACCCAGGCGCCCCTACCCTTGAAGTTTTAAGAATTTTTAAGAAGAGTCCCTATATTTAAGAGTCTCTTATGTTTTGTCTCCCTCTCTGTTTCTATATTATTTCTGCTTCCCTTCCCTTATGTTCATCTGTTTTGTATCTTAAATTCCTCATATGAGTGAAGTCATACGATAGTTGTCTTTCTCTGACAAACTGAGGGTTGCTGGAGGGGTTGTGGGTCGGGGGATGGGCTAAATGGGTCAGGGGCATCAGGGCGGACACGTGTTGGGATGGGTCCCTGGGTTCTACCCCTGAGACCACTGTTGCACTATATGCTAACTTGGATGTAAATAAAAAAAGAAAAAAAACAACAAAAAAACCCACAGAAGACCAAAACAAAATGAAACACAACACAAAGAAGTGGCCGGTGGAACTCTGGCCGGGGACAGGAGTCTGCAGAGAGAAATGACCAGAAACGGAGCCAGAGGCCCGGCCTGGAGTGGCTGCCCGTGTGCTTTTTCTTTTCAAACACTTGACCTTCAGTTGGCTACAGCCGCTTCTCCTCACCGTGAAGGAATCCCGGAAGCCAGCCCTGCACGCTCCCTGGGGATTTTTCTGGTCCACGGCTTTGGTGTTGGAGAGGAGAAGGCAGCCCGGAGTGGCTTGACATCCACAGTTCCTGATGCGGGAAAGGGGAATGAAAAATCGATTGTTTCCAGAGTAGATCACTTGAGTGGCCCGCTTCTGGGAAATTCAGGGGTAATGTTATTGACTCCACAAGGAATTAATTTGTCTGCTGACGGTCAGAGCCCCGCGGACCCGAGTGCACACGTCTGTGGTGGGAATCTGCGGGTGTCTTTCTTCTGCGTGGGTCTCTCTGGGAGGGAAGGGACTGGTAATCGGTCTTCCTCACGGCAAGGTCGAGGAGGCGGGTGGGCCTCCGGGGGCCGCTAATAGCTTGTTGTGCTTTGGGGCTGAGCGGGGCCCCGGGCAGGCCGGGGTTTTAGCCGGGCTCTGGGAGGGAGGCCAACTCCCGCCTCTCCCCCGACTTGCCCTCATGGCGTCAGTGTGGACGGCCACGGAGCCACCGCCGTGGTGGGGCCGGCTTTCCTATTCAGTAAGGGCAGCCTGGAATCCCCTTGGAACGATACCGTGTTTCTTTCATGTCAATGGGTTAGGTGACTGATTCAGGTTTGTTGTCCAGTGGAATCATTAAAATGTGTCCTGTGGCCAAACTATACCACTGGAAATCACCTGCATTCTCTAAGTGAAGGGCGGTGGGGGGGGGGGGGGTCCAGCCGGCATCCACACTCCCTTCCTTCCTGGGGACAGAGGTCACTGGGCACATCTCTGAACGGTCCCTGCCGCTTCAGGGCTGACGAGAGGGATGGCGTTTCTGGAGCTCTGCTCCTTTTCCTCTCCCCTCCTTTCGTCTTCCTGATGGGAGAACAGTGCGAAGCCCGGTGCCACTGCAGCCCCCGTGGCACAGGAGGAGGACAGCGGCTTTCAGGAGAATGAAGCAGAAATGGGGGTCAGCTAACTTGGGATGCCCTTGGAGCCGGCTTATCACCAGGAGGCTGGGACTGGGGAGATATTTGGGTCAAATATTCCCTAGCCTGGCTGGCAGAGAACCAGCCTGCCGTGTTAACTCACTGCTCCCGCCTTCCGAGCACAGGGTGACAGCAACCAGAGCGGCCAGTGTGGCCTTCGGAGATCAGTTGCCCCAGAGGGCGTCCTGGGGACCAGGAGACACTGGGGCCCCCATCTAGCCCTCTCGGTTAAGTGCACAGCCTCCGAGCCTCCCTGAACAGGGCGGTCCTTCGGACCCTTTGAAGGAACAGGTGACCCTCCTTCGTCTCTACGTCTTGGATCATTCCAGAGCTTCTTTGATCCTCGAAGCTGTTTCTGGGCCTGCCAGCTGGGGCTCTGACACCTCCCGGGACAGCTGGGCCCCTCGCTGTAGGCGTCTGGTCACGGCATCAGCATTTGACAAAACCACTGGGGCATCCCAGTAGCCACCAGTCCCGGCGGCCCCCTCGATGACACAAGCCTGGGGCACTAACAGAAGCAGGTCTTTCCTTCTCTTGGGAGAGTCTCAGTTCTTGTAACGTGTTCACACAGCACCGCTAAGCCACGGAGCAGCCAGCATTCCCAGTAAAGATGTGCTTTGAGTTGCACGGGGCCGAAAGTGCCCACTTAGGTTGGCTTCTGGGGGCCTCAGGGTAGAGGTGGGGGCCGAAGATGTCTCGGAAGGAGAGGAGGGGAGGCTGGAGGGAGGAACGACACCCAAATGCCAGTCAGAGAGAAATTCTTGTCGGAACTTGGTGGGAAGCCGTAAAGCAGGTGCGTCTCATGCCCTCGGCTCTTGTGCATGTGGCATTTCTGCTCGCTTTGCAGAGCTTTGTTCAGGCCGGTAGGTCCCCGCCGGTCAGGTGAGACTACCCTCCTGTAGTGGGTTAGACAGACAGTCTGCGGGTCTCACGTCGTTGTCCCGACGGCCCAGTGCAGCTGAGGTCACGAGAAAACCCGGCCCGGAGAAACCAACGCGTCCAAAGTCACACGGTTAGAGCGTCACAGAGCCAGACCGCCACAGAGTTACCTCTGTCACAGACCTACCTCCCGGTGGACCCCAGGGCTTCCCTCGATTATCTGTGTGCGGAGAATATCTTGCGCCTAAAGCCGTCTGGCTGTCGGTGCTTTTGGGTCTCCCACAAAATGATACAACCTGACATTAAAAATTCTCTGTGCCACGGGTACAACCCGAATCCGTGCCGGGGACATGATGGGTTGGGGCTTTGAGCCCCCGAATTGCCCGATTTGGTCTGAAAGAAATAGGTTGAAAATCGTGCTCGGAGGGGCGCCTGGGTGGCGCAGTCGGTTAAGCGTCCGACTTCAGCCAGGTCACGATCTCGCGGTCCGTGAGTTCTAGCCCCGCGTCGGGCTCTGTGCTGACGGCTCAGAGCCTGGAGCCTGTTTCCGATTCTGTGTCTCCCTCTCTCTCTGCCCCTCCCCCATTCATGCTCTGTCTCTCTCTGTCCCAAAAATAAATAAACGTTGAAAAAAAAAATTAAAAAAAAAAAAAAAGAAAATCGTGCTCGGTTCTGCTGCTCATTTAGCCCAGATGCTAGCAATCTCATGCATATTTAAGTACGGGAAATTGTGAGACAATTTGGCCACTTTATCCAGAGACATCTCTTTAAAAGTGACTTTTGAAGATTGCTGGTTGGCATTATTTCTTTTTTAAAGTTTATTTATACAGGGGGCGCCTGGGCGGCTCAATCGGTTAAGCGTCTGACTTCAGCTCAGGTCACCATCTCACGTTGGTAGGTTTGAGCCCCGCGTCAGGCTCTGTGCTGACAGCTCAGAGAGCCCGGAACCTGCTTGGGATTCTGTGTCTCTCTCTCTGCCCCTCCCTTACTCGTGTCCTGTCTCTCAAAAATAAATAAAATGTGAAAACATTTTTGAAAAAAAATGTGGCACATATTGATGAAAGTTACCCAGCATAGTTTTGTACACGTGCTAATCTCGCTTCTCCAGAAGGATATAAATCACAGATGCACACGTCAGCCATCTTGCTGGGAAGGTGAGGAGGAGAGACTTGATGAGGACCCAGTCGGGGGAACCCAACCCCCTTTGGGCGCTAAGCTTCCCTGCACGATTCTGTGATGTTGAAATAATAGTTGTCCCCACCCCCGCCCCCACCACCAGCCTTTTGATCATTTGCATGAGGAGTGTGCTGTATTTTCACCAAGGTCTTTGCTCGGGTTAGTACCTTAAGAACTTTCCGGGTGGGAGGTGAGCCCCAGGACAGTTCTGGTCCTGGTCAAGATGGAGGAAGCACGATCCACTCTTTCTCTCCCACCGGATGCAGGTCAAACACTAGACAGAAAAGCCACAGCAGCAGCCGTGTCTGGAAGGAGACCAGATGGTCCTGGGTGTGACTGACCCGGTGGTCAGTTTCTCGTTCTTTCCTTCTTTCCTCCGGGAACACGGATCCTGGCATGAGGTACCAGGCAAGAACAGAGAGCGCTCCGAGGGAAACTTTGAGGGAGGGAGGAAGTCTTTCTCCTTTCTCTTTCGTGAAAGAATACGTCTGAAAGGCATGGGTAGACGCTCCGTCATTTCTGCCTTCCGGTGCACAGACACGCTCGAGGTAGGTATACGGCAGACCCAGAAAGCTAAAGTTTCTAGCTGGAGGACGGGAAGGCAGGCTGTGGGAGGGCTGTGGGGAGAGGGCCGCTCCAGAAGCTGCTGCTGTGGCTTGCATACACGTCTTGGCCTTGTGCACGGGACTGACCCCAGCCGCACCAACAGCGCTGAGAGCCGTGGGGCGGACCATCCCCAGGATTCAGACGTGCCAGGCAGGCGGTCCACACACAGAGCAGATCCGACTGGCATGGCGGGGGCTTTGACAACCCAATGGACGCAGGGCCATAGCTCACGGAAGGCTCGTGGGAAGCGCATTCTGGAACGTTGACATCGATTGCACGCCGGAGGATGGATGTCCAGCCCGCAGCCCCCAGTTCCTCAACTAGGGGACCCAGCGCATTCTCAATGGAAAGGATGAGGAGCTCCCACAACCCCAAGATGACCGGATGTCTGCATCGTCAGGGAGCATTGATGGAGGCCATTGGAACATGCTCCAAGAGGGGAAGATCGGCCAGTCTTGGGACAATGGGGCTTGTTTCCCGGGCTGGAGGAGAGGGTGGCCCTGGGACCGTGGGGCACAGGAGGCCCGATGCGTCTGCCCCAGTGTCCTGGTGAGTCTCAACTCGAGGCCCCCGGCTCCCCGGGACCCGCTTTCACCCAAGGGGGCATCTGCTTGGCAGGTGCACCGGGGATGCGAGCTTTCCCCTCTGGGTGTTTGGGGGCACGTGACTCTCCAGGGCACAGGCCTGACTGTTCCCAGAACACTTGCTTTTTCCAGGATCACGTGCAGGCTTATATCAAGCCGGGAGCCTGGGGCGTTGTCCACCAGGCCGGGACCACGTCAGTGGGCACGTCACCCGAAACACATGCTTCCCTCCCTCTCCCCAAAGGCACGGAACTCCCAAGAGGGAAAAGTCATGGCTGAGGGAGGCAGGCTGGGGGTTGAGTGAGTGAGGGGTTGGGGGTAAGCAGTATATGTGTGTGCGCGTGTGTGTGTGTGCATGTGAGTGAATGGGATGTGACTCTCAGGCTGAGGGAGGAGGGAGCGTCTGAGAAGCTGGGGCCCTGACCCCTGCACGTGGGGGGAGCAGGCCGGCTTCCCACCTGTTCTGCGCAGGCAGAGAGCAGGCCCGGCGGGAGGAGGCCCCTACTCTACTCTCGGCCCCCAGAACATTTGCCCGGTAGCCCTTCTCGGGGCAGCTAGAAGGCCCCTGGGGATGCCTGTAGGTTAGACCCCTGGTTCTGCCCCACCCTCACCTGAAACTCCGGGGGCGTCGGGGGCGGGAGTCCTGCAGGCCTCACCCTGAGCACTGCCTCCCTCAGACGCTTCCCCCCCCCCCGTGCCCCCTCTCTTTTCTCCACTCCTCCCCTCCCCCTCCCCTCTCCTCTCTTCCCCTCCTGTCCCCCCAACCCTCCCGCCTCTCCTCTTCTCTTTTTTTCTGACGTTTTGCTCATCTTCAAACGTGGGCACATTTCCAGCACGCAGTCTGTAATCCAGGCCCGCACGTTTCGTGTAAAAGTCGCACTGGCTGTGAATTGCCCTGCTGCAGTCTTGGGAACACCCGCTTCACGGGCTGCTCCCCTGGCGTAGGGGTGGTGCGGGAGGGAGTCCCGTAGGCCGGGCTGACGGGATCTCCTCCGTCACCGCAGGGTGTCAGCACCAGCTGCTCCCAGCAGGCTGTCTAGCGGGCGCCCACGAGGAGCAGATCCCTCCGAGGAGCCAGGTCAGTTCTCCAGACCACCTTGCAAGGTTTTCCCGGGTCACAGGAAGGAACTGTGCACAGAGCAGGTTAAGTTCTGTCTGAGGTCCCAGCAAAGGATTCGTGCCTGGAGCCAGGAGCTGCGATCCAGAGCCGCAGGTCACAGTGCTGAGGGGCCTCCGGTGACCTTGACCAGTAGTGCTGAGTCTGGCCCCGGGAAAAACAGCAGCGTCACTGGGGGACGTGTTAGAAATCCAACTCCTGAGTCCTCTCCCTTAACTGAGCCGGAACTCGCGACCGGGCCCGCTCGGGGATTCTGACCCAGGAGAACTGAGAACCACTGATTTTCCCCAAGGTCACCCGGCAGACAGGTGGCCTGCCTCCCTCCCCCCGCCTGCAGGGTTACCCATGGGCTTCCCGATTCGCTCATAGATGGTCCTGGAACACCGAGACCCCTTCCCATGCAGCTTCTCCTGGCCAGGCTGCCCTTCTGAGAAATTGGGAAGGAAACTCAGCCAGTGTAGACGAGTGCCAGAGGAAGACAAAAGTCTCCCGGGACCAAGAGGACCAGGAAAACCGTGGGGAAAGTTTCCCACTCATGGTGGATTAAAAACCCGCGTCCAGATGAGCTGTCCCCAACAGCAGCGTGCCGCAGAGCTCATAGAAGTGGCCTTGTATTTGCCCCTTAGTGACTGACGGGCGTGTTTCATTTAACAGAATGTTGTCAAGTTCACGCCCACCATGTTGGGGCAGGTGTCAGAATTTCCTTCTGTTCTAAGGCTGACTGCTCCGTCGTGTTGGCTGCACCACGTTTTATTTGTCCATTTGTCCGTCCGTTCGGGTTCTCCCCCGTTATGGCCGTTGTGGATGACAGTGCCGTGAACTTGGGGGAACAGAAATCTCTTTGAGACTCTGATTTCAATTCCTTTGAATAAATAGCCACGAATGGAATTGCTGGATCATACGGCAGCAGAATGTGCTTTTGATCATTTTTTAAAAGATTATTATAGGGGAGCAAATTTAATGCGAACACTACCGGCCGGTCTCCGAGAATACATCGTCAGACCACGTCCTGATTCGGCCCTCCGGCTCCAGGTGACCCGTGGCAGTGGCCGCCGAGGAGGGGACAACCTCTCCCTCCCCACAGGCAGGGAGGCGTCACTGTCTTCAGAGAATCCCAGACAAAACCAGCTGGTCTGTGTGCTGTTTCCTGTCACCGAGCTGGGGATTCCAGACCACGCGGCGGTAAGATGCTGTTTGCCTCAGACAGTGGCTTCCGTGGATGTGGGATTTTAACCACATCCACGAAGCCTCACATCGGCCTGTAATACGGCTTCCGCTTTAATGAAATCCTCTCTTCCATGGGAGTCCGTTTGGAGTTAAATTACCAGTTTACGCTCTATTACGGTTGAATAACCCAGTTACACGGCTGGCCCCCCACACGCGTGTTTGTTCCAAGAGGAAGCTCGTAGCCGTGGAGAGTCATTTCAGGTCCCCCTCGCTCTGGGGTTCGACCCCTGTGGCTCACACACGTCCCTGTGCCTAAACACCCACTTTGAAATAACCGGAGAGGACCGGTGGATACATGGACGAACAGGGCGGAGTTACATACAGCTCTGTCCCGTGCACGCGGGAGTGACGGCAAAGTCTCGGGTCCAGGTGCAAATCTTGGCGGATGTTTGCTCTGGGTCATGATCGTTTCCGATATTTGTCATCATGGAGAACTGAGTTGTAAGCACACTGTGCTCGCGACACTGACTCGCCTTTTCGCGGAGGCGGGGCTCATGGCCCGAGGGGGTTGGATGGCCCGCGTGGGGGCCGAACCCGGAGGCGCAGCGGAAGGCGGCCGGCTGCTCATTGTCAGTATCGTGGACGTTACCAGTACCTCAGTGGAGACGACCCGCGTGCCTTGAAGGGCACGTGTGTCTGGCCGGTATGGCGCGAGCCTGTCCCAGTGCGAGGGGACCGAGGGAGCGGGCGGGGCTCTGACACCCCCAGCGGCAGTTCACGCACGACCTGACCTACGCGCGCTGCCTCTGTGACCATACTTGTCGCTTCACAAGCGTTTTCTGAGCTTCAGCCGTGGGCGAAACGGTGTGGACGTGGCAGGGAGCTCCTTCCGCCCCCCCCCCCCCCCCTGCAGCCCCAAGCTTGTGGAGTCCCCGAGAGGCTCCAGCCCGTCCAGGGAGACGGACAGGAAACGAGGGGCTTCCTGCCGAGGTGGCCACCCCGGGGGGGGGGGGGCGTCTACACTGCCGCAATCCCATCTTTGGGCCTTCCGGGATGGAGCTCCGTGCTGGCCGCTCACCGTGACGCCGGCCGCAGCCCTGTCGGCCGCCGACCTCCGGGGTCGCAGCCTCCGCAGCCCCTCCCTGTCCCCACGACCCCTCAGTCCTTGTAATTTCCTTTGGGGGCGCTCAGCAGACACAGCCCACAGTGTCCTCACTATGGCGAACACTTGTCATGCGGTGGGGGCCGTGCCCGCAGTCCGGGGTCAGGTCCCCCGACGCCAACATACTCCGCATCAGGCCGGGCCGCGGCTGTCCAGGCCACACCTCTCCCTGCTCAGAGGGGACGAGGAGACGGGCTGTCTGTGGCCGAATTCATCACCGTTTCCTTGAGAAACCAGAGTAGGTGTCTCCTAGATCGGCTGCTTCACACCCGTCACATCTGGACGGACGGGCTGAATACTTAGGTTTTGAGCTCTTCTCCTCGGGGGTCACGTGACTGCGTGGGTTCCCGATGCCAGTGAGCATGTCTCAGGGTGGACAACGGCCAGTGCTCTGCAGGTGTGTGGGCGGGCACAGGAGGATCTCCTGGTTGGCCTTGGAGATTGGACGCCCTGGACCCTCAGATGTGCAGGGCAGGACTGGCGGGGGGTAGGGGTGGGAGCTGGGAGCCGTCGAGGAGCGCGGAGCCCTTGAGGCCCAGGTGGGTCGTCGCGGAGGGCAGACAGGGGCTCCGTGAAGGTGGCCACGCACCGAGCAGGGTAACTAGACAGAGACTGCGTCCTTCGTGTCCTTTTGGAGCCACACGGTTGGAATACGACGACACGGCTGCACTTTCCTCTCCTCCCAAAGTTCCCGGAGCTCCTGGGCTCCTAGAAGACAAGAGGTTACATGAACGCAAGCCGTCCTGCTTTCATTATGAGAGTGAAATAGCGTAGACACCTTCACGTCCACACCCCAAGGCACACACGGGATCCGACTTCCACCGTCTTAGTAAAATGAAACATTTTGGAAAACAAACGTAACAAGAATCCTTTCCCTTGATCTCCCTGCCCCTCGCTTTTCATTCATTTGCTTTTTTTTTTTTTCTTTAGGAAATGTGGGGAAAGAGCTTTGAAGTGTCTGGGTGCCTGGAGGTGGGAAGGGGCGGCCTGTCTGCCCGGGAGCAGTGGGCTTCCCTGCCCGAGCGGAGCGCAAAGCCAACAACTGTAGCCGGGCCCTTCCCTTTGATGTGAGAAGATTAAACATCATGTCAAGGGAGCGGTGGAAGCTTGACTGAAATGTGATAATATGGAAGCCTGATACCTCGGGGCCCAAGCCTTGCAAAGATAAAAATCAGATTATTAATGACAGTTTCCAGTTTGGTGTTTTTTCTAAGTCTTGCGATGTGTTTGATCAGCGGGGCCCACGCCGACAGCCCCTGCAAACACATGCAGACCACATGCTCGCGCATCGGCGGACCCCGCGTGCAGAGGGGACGCTGCAGGAGTGACGGGCCCGAGGCCCTGCGCCCCCCCATCCGCAGCATCTCAGCAGGAGGCTTAGCGCCAAGCCAAGAAGTGTCCCCCACCCTCGGCCTCTCCCACCTTGGAGGGCGCGCCGCACGGTGTCTCTGTTCGCTCGCTGAGGGCTGAGCACACTGTCGTTCCTGCTCTGGAGTCTGTGAGGCTGAGGGCAAGACCCTCTCTCGCTCGCAGAATCTGCAGCTCCCCTTGTATTTGGGCGGGGGGCCAGGTGAAGGCCGGTGTGTCCGCGGGCAGAACGGGGGACTGGGGCTTGAGGGGCCCCCAGAGAGCATTCCTGCCCAAGATGCATTTGTGAGGGCCCTGTCCTGGTCCTGTCTGCAAACAAGATGGTTTCAGCTGGATGACGATATATTTGACGCACGGGGAAAACGTTACCCGAGCTGTCACAGGGACGGCAGGGGGGTGCTAGACCACGCCCCCACCGGACATGTGACTGGAGCCTCACTTCCCTCAGCTGTAACCGCGGAGGCTGACCCACGTGACGACTGTGGTCCTGGGCAGCCCAGTGTCCCACTATCAGTCATTAACAGCTTAGCATAAAGTAGTCCACCACATCATGTTGGCGGGGGGGGGGGGGGGGGGGGGCTCGGTACAGACACTCAGGGGGAAGCAAGAGACGGGAAGAGAAGTGTTTGAGGGCAGGGATCCGCTCAGCTGGGAGTTTTGGGGAGCCCTGGCCAGGTTGCAGGAGGAAGTTGGCTATGGGGCAGGAGAGGTGCTGGGAGAGAACACACACGTGTGTGGGGAGGGGAGGCAGACTCCAGGTGCCATGTCGTCACCAGCCCCCTGCCTCGGGGGACACGCCAACCCTGTGTCATTTGGGATGGGCCAGCCCATCCGCTGAGTCACGATTCCAACGCCAGCGTCTGGGACACCAGGCTAGGTCTCGTGACCACAGAACATTTAACGTATCCCTTGGATTTATCCACCTGCAAAGCCCACCCCTGTCCTTGGCCACCAGCCACCTTCTCTCTTCTTGGCTGCAGGCGAAAGCAGCCCCGCCCAATGAGGGACCCATGAGGTTCCGTGAGGAGCATTCCGCCGGCTCGTACTAGACGGGCCGCGAAGGCCGCCTGCTGGGATGTCAGGGCCCTCGGTCCCAGCTGCACGGTGGCTCCAAGGACAGACGGTGTGGTGTGGTGTGGCGTCTGGGACCGGACCTAGGGCCCCACTCTCAGGGCTCGGGCAGGCCTCCCTCCTCCGTCCCTCCCCGGTCAGCGGGACTGCTATCATCTGGCCGTCCCTGGTGCAGGGGCTCCCGGAAAGCACGGGGCCCAGGTGTGGACATTTGATTGAACACTTCCCGAGCGCGAGGGCAGAGCCGAGCCCTTGACCGGGACTCGGGATTTGCTCCCAGGTGGGTCTTTAGTACGAGTCTGATGACGGCGGGCTCGCCCACGCAGGGTCCTCCAGGGGCGGCGCAGAAACGGCTCGGGAGAAGTGACCTCCAGCCACCGGCCCACGTGTCTCAGGAGGACAGGGACTCTGGGGACGCGGGAGGGTGAGTAGGCAGTGGAGGGCCACTTGCTGGGCCCTGGTGACTCACCTGGGGATGGAGGGCAGGAGGTGCTGGCCGTCTGCCTCCTCTGGGCTTGAATGCAGCCCGGGGCCCGGGGGTGGAGGTCAGCCCGCCTGTGCGCCCACAGGCTGCTCTCTTCCCCTGGGAAATCACCCTGCAGGGGAAGGGACACAACCACAGGCCCCTCAGGAGAATCCCGCTGTGAGCCGGGCTCGAGAATCCTCTCCGAATCCTGATGTTCTCAGTTGCGTAGAAAGAAATCCTGACCCACTTCTGCCTGGCCCGCATCACACCCCCCTGCACCTGCCGCCCCTGCGGACGTCAGCCCGCCCTCGCCCCCTGGGGCCTCTGGAGCCCATCCTTTTCAAAGCTTCAGGCTCCTTGCCTTGCGGCTGGGGGTCCTTGCCCCAGTGCTGGCCCCTCACCCTCCTTCCTCAGGATGTGTGGCCCATTGCTGGCCAGCGGTGAGGACACACCTTTTACCCTGACAGATGGACTGCTGTGCGTTTCACGTTGCGTCGGAATCTCGCTCTGCACACGTGAGGCTTTGAATTACTTTTGTGGTGCGTTGCTGACCCGGACAGGGAGATCCTCACCTATTTCTTTCCAAAGGTGTGTGAGGATTGGGCCCAAAGTCACACACACAGACACACACACACACAGCATGGAGACCCATATCCGTGCTGTCTCCCCACCGACACTGTCATGACGTGGGGCTCACGGTCCAGGGCAGATGGGAGGGGCGGTGTCTGACTCCCAACTTGCCTGCCTCTGGTTGCTCACGCCCAACATGCAGCCCAGCCTCTTCGTGTGCTGAAAAGTCGCTGTGGAGCCTGTCCCCGCCGATGCGGGCCGTGCCGCGGGGACAGGTGAGCAGGCCGCCGGCCAGAGCTGCCTGCCCGCACTGGGGCGCACCCGCCCTGGTTGACGCTCACCAGCCAGGTCCTGGCCTCCCCTCTGGCCCCACACCCCGGGTCACCCAATACAAGACCTTCCTCCAGTCCAGTCGCTTCCCAACGGCTTATGTTTTTGCCAGAGGCAAATGGGAATGCGGATTTCCTTCAGTGACTTCATCACAAGAGTCCACTTCCCAAGTGGCCACGGACATAGTTTAAAGACGTACGTAACAATAGGTAAAACTAAGCTTTTCAGCTGTAAACCCGTCCCCACCGGCCACACCGCCTACAGGACGTCCCGAAACATGAAGAGGCAGGTCGCTGGGAGGTGGTCTCCTCTATCTTCTCTAACAAGCGTCTGGGGGCCCGGACACGCGGCCGGTGTTGATCACAAAGTCCCCGCTTGTTGGTGAAGTCTCAGAGTTGCCCCCACCGCAAGCCACCCGCATGGTTGCGCGTCACTCCCACGACTCCAGTTTTGGTGGAAAATGTTCTGACTTTCAAATTTTAATGGTATTTGATATCAGCTCTGGAATGCACGACCAAAGACAGACAATCTCACAAAAATAACCTCCCACGTATTTCAAAATCGTGGCGTTTGCTCTGCCAACCCGTGTTCCCGGCCAAATATGGGAAGAGAGATCCACTTTGCCAAAGCTGGTCGGGGCCTGCGGGAGAGGCAGCTCCTTGCAAGGCGGCTCGGTGAGAACCTGGTTCCCTGCTAGACGGCGCGCCACCCTTCCCATCTGCACACGGCCTGCACCTTTGAGGTCATCCACGCGCCTCGCAAGAGCCTGCACCGCGTTCCAAGGTGGGATTCACAGACGGAGGAGGGTCAGGACAGGGGCTGCGTCACCGTCGGGGAACGAGGATCTCGAGGGCAAGGCTGTGAGTGGGGCCAAAGTCAGTGACCACGGCCACCTTGGCTCCCCACCTGCACCGCTCTCCGTCCCCCTGGGCTCCCCCCGCATCGGGAGGCGCCCCCGCTCAGGGACCGGGTGGAACCCGAGACCGATGGACAAGCTTGAGCACGGAGCGCCGTGTGCGAAGCCTGGGTGGTCGCCGCGAGCCTCTCCGCGGGCGAGGCCGTGCTTCCTTCCCGAAGCTCGTCATAGACCCCCTTCTCTTTGAAAGGCCCGGAGCCGTTTCATGGGCCATTTTCAGTTTGTCCGCGATGCTGCTCCGCAGAGCTGCTAACCACGAGAGGGTGTGCGTGTGACCCAGGGGAGCCTCACCGGTACAGCGCCGGGGGCCGCGTGGCATTGGGCTCGGCGTGCAGGAGCCTGGCAGGGGCAGACCACAGGCACTGATTTCAGTTCCCAGCACGGCCCTGCCGCTGAGTGTGTGTATTCCAGGAGAGGCAGGAAGGTCAAATGCGGGCCTTTGATGTGGCTTTAGGGAAGAAAGGGAATCACATGCAGACTCCTGAAATCTTAGCAACCCCGGTGATCGTATTACCTTGTTCCTGGGTTTTGGAAAAGGTGATGCAGGATCACTGGGGACGTGACCACCCTTCTGTATGAGCTGATGAACAGTGTGATCCCAGTGAAAACGCTCCTGACGACCTCCTGCCTGTTTCCACTCTCAGGCTGCGTTCACGCCTGCTCGCCTCTTCTTGGGAAGCCGGGCCCCGCGGCCACACCGACCTCGTGCCGAGGCCGTTTTGCTGCTTGAGGAACGAGGCAGTCTTCCTGCGCCTGGCTCGTGACTCAGTTTCCCAGGGGTTATGTCACATTTTGGGGGGAGTCTTCCTCCCCTTTGCACTGGAAAAGAGGCTGGGCTCCTACGGGGCTGGCCAGCGGTCTCGCAGGGTCAGTGACCTGTCCGGAAGGTCGTGACCTCCAGGGCAGGCTGTAACAGAGACTGCTGGGTCTCAGGGGATGGTGGATAAGGAAGGTGGCCCCTGTGGCCATCCTCAGATTGTCTATAGGATGTTGAGTGGACAAGGAAACTGGGAATCAGGACCCAGGAGCCGGGCTTGGGAAAGACCAGGAGCCAGATCAGAAGCATACGTTCTGGTCCAGGATGGATGGATGGATGGATGGAGGGACACCAGGCTCTGACAAGGGCATGCTCACAGCTGGTCACCCAATTCCAACATGGCAGGGGAGGTGCTGTTCCCTACATCACCAAGCAGTTCTGTGAAACCAGCTGCGTGTCCTACAATCCAACTCGATTCTGACACCGTCCACCCAGAGACAATGTCAGGTGCCACAGTTCAAGAGCTTGTGGACTCTGAGTCCCCCACCCTGCCACCCCCAACCTCAGGGGCCAATCACAGGTCCTGGTTGTCACCTGTTCTTCTGACCGACCAGCAATAGACTGGAGGTCCCCATGACACCTGCGTATTTTAAATCCCATAATCACAACGTCCGTGTTATAGCTCAACCTGGTTCTTTTTATTTTTTTAATATGTATTTATTTTTGAAGGAGAGACAGACAGAGTGCGTGCAAGGGAGGGGCAGAGAGAGAGAGAGCGAGACATGGAATCTGAAGCAGGCTCCGGGCTCTGAGCCGTCAGCACAGAGCCCGAAGTGGGGCTCGAACTCATGAACCGTGAGATCATGACCTGAGCTGAACTTGGATGCTTAACCGACTGAGCCGCCCAGGCGCCCCGTCAATATAGATTTCTTATTATAAATGACAACATCCCAGTGCGCAGTGCCATGGGGCTATGCTCTGGGTGGGAAGGGGCTTTCTTAAAGTCAAAACGGGCCTGAGGGCCAATAGTTTTCAGCCCAGTCCCCCCACGTGGGGCTCCCGGGAGGGACGTGCACGAGAAAGCCCTTCCACTCCGGATCTTTGGGCAGCAAGACCTGAGGCTCCCCAGGCTGGAGACCTGGCGTTCTCACACCTCACTGGCACCTGCACTTTGGGCCCTATTTCAAGGTCTGAGTGGGTGAGTTTGGGGCCAGGTGCCCAGATAATTTGAACAGAGAAGGCCAGCCATTTTCACGTGAGGTCGGAATCAGCATTAGACAGTAGACACCGTCTTTATCGATGGTTATTGTTTCTTTATCTTTACCCTGTGCACACTCCGCATACCATAGGCTGAAACTCGCAAGGAGATACAAGTCTTAGGTTCCGAATGTCTTCTCACACGTGTCCTGCAAAGCCCGGGCCCCCGCCCTATGCATTTGGCACTCCATTGAAGACAGACAGACCCCAATCATCTGCGGCAACACGACGCACGAGACCAACCACCACGCATCCCAGGGACCTGAGTTGGCCTGTGCTGCTCCCACTGCTTGTGGGAAAACTGAAGGTTCAGAAGGGAAGGTGGTCCAAGAGATTTATTAAACACAAGCAAGGGAATTTCTAGGATGTCTTGTCAGCCACCCATGCCTTCCGGTGGCAGTTCTAGGATTACAAAGTGGGCATTCGTTATGTCAGCAGAGCGGGGGGTGGGGCTCCCCCCCCCCAAGATCCTTGACCGCCACAGGAAGTACACTGCACCTCAAGGCATTTCTTTCCGGCATACTTTAGAGGGTCAGCAGCAACAGAGATTGAAACAAAAGGGGTTTCTGCATCATTTTCAATTAAAGAGATAACGCTTTTCCAAGCCCGTGATGGTGTGCGATTATAATCAGATCAGGATGGTTTGTGGAGAACGGCTTTCTGGAAGGAAGTCCAGGAAGAAGGCACGTCTGTTTTGAAAGCGTCCTGGGTGTTGTGACCCTGTGCGGCACCCACGAGCCCCAGGCGGAGTGCTGTGTTGGGCCTCCCCGGGGCTGGGTCCCCAGGGCCGATACCCTCCTGCCGTGGGTGCCGCTCGGCGGGAGGCTGTGATGCCAACGTTTGATGCAGGATTGCTGATGCAATACCTCATTTCTGGCGATGGCGACAAACCTGGGAGGTTGGCACATCTTTTCTAATACACGTCAAAGATTCATGGTGAAATGCGGTGAAGACATGGTTCCGGGGGACAAGTTAAATACCAAAAAAAACGAAAGCGGCTTAAACATCCACCAGAACGAATATGGAGAGGAGGCAGGCATTCCCGTGTGTGCGTGTGCGTCCTGTCACCCTGGTCACCCTGGGCTGGGCGCTGAGGTGTGGCGGTCACACGGAGGCTGCCTGGTGCCTTTAGAAGAAGGAGGTGAGGGAGTCTTCCGCTTCCGTCTCCGGTGTTGTTTGCTCAAATTCCCAGGTTGTTCCATTCCCGACACGGAGCTCTGCTTCAGTCAGATAGAGATCTGACAGACCACCCGGAACAGGGCAGGAACACAGCCAGCTGAGACTGCATTCATCGATACCGCCACAAACGAAGATGCGGAAAAGACACGTAACTCAAACCTACGTCAACTTTTAGAGACGAAAATAGAGCTTTTATTTTATTTTATTTTATTTTTTTTGGTGCTGACGGCAAACTTGGCTACTATGCATCTGTTTAGGGAGAAACATCTGAGGGGCTCCAGAAAGACCGGACTAAAAGGATGGGGTCGTCTACAATGTAACACCGTCTGCAAATTCATGGGGAATCACTCGTGGGTGCCATTGACAAGGAAGGTCACGGGGCTCAGGACTCCCCCGGGGTGACCCCAGGTTTCCGAGGAAGACTGCCGGGTGCAGGTGACAACGGCCCGCCCAGCAGGTGGGACGCAGAGGACCAGAGATTGGGTTTCAGAATGAGTCTGAGAGGGGGAGCCAGGGACGAGCGCACGAGTGATTGAGGACACGACTGATCGTGGGCCCCAAGCACTGAGCATCAGGCCTGGCTTGGGGGATGGCTATGGGGTGGCAGGTTAGGGACAGGGAGGCAGGGAGGTGGCAGGTGCCTTGGCCAAAACCCAGGTCCCACTCTTTCTTCTCAGGGGTCGTGCGAGATGAGGGCAGGGAGAAGAGCCTGGCACTGTAGCGACTGAACTTGGTAGAAACATCCACAGGGTTCCAGAAAGACTGGACTTGGGGTCTGAGCTTGGGGGTTGAAACGTGTCGTCCCGCAAAGACGGGGCCGGCCTCTGTCCCTGGCTGCTGGCCAGCACCCTCCAAATGATCGGGGTTTCCCGAGCGATAGGGGTGCTGCTATTTGAGGTGGGTCCTTGCACCACACCGGAGATGACGCTGATGGGGTGCCTCGGGCTGGGCACTGGTCGCACTTGGAAGACCAGCCTCAGGATTAGGGCGCTGGGGCTTTGAGCCCCAAGACGACAGCCCCACCTTGGGGAGGGAGGGGACGGAGCCTGAGGACACGAAGCTCTCCATTTGGGAACTCCCCGACGCGGCTGGTAAGTCTCTTCCCTTCACTGGTCCTGATTCGTAGCCTTTATAATAAAACGAACTTCCTTTAACCCTAAATAGAATGCCTTCCTGAGTTATCTGAGTTTTGCTAGTAAATTATGAAACCCGACGGGGTCGTGGGAGTCCCCGAACCCGCAGCCGGCTGGCCAGAACTGTGGGGTCCTGGGGACGCCCCTGCTCGTGGCTGGGCATCGATGTGGTGACATCTGGATCCTGGTGAGGGGTCGCCACCAAATCAGATGGCAGGAGAAGCCTGAGCGAGGAGACACCCACCTGGGCAGTGAGTGGCCTCTGAAGGTCAAGCAGGGTTTATGGAGCTTAAATCGCTAAAGACAATAAATATTTACATTAAAAGGAAATGCGGTGCTGGCAGTTGCCTGGAAGTTGTCCGTCGCCTTGCATTTCTAGAGCTCGGGCCGTGGGGCGTCTGGTACCAACTCCGGTGGACCTGACGACCCCACTGGGTTTATTCTCTTCCCTCCAGAACTCCTCCTGCACTTTGATCCCTGGGCCAGGACTCTCATCCCACCTTCCCCGCACACTTTCCGCCAGCAGGTGGAGGGCGGGGCTTGGGGACTTTTGCACGGGCTTAGTGAATTGCGGGAGGTGTGGCTCCGCAAAGGCCCCGCCCACGATGCCGTGGGCCTGGAGGGGAGAAACAGCGCCCGCCTGGCAGACAGGGGATCTCGCAGGTGACCTGCCCACGGCACGTGCTGCCAGGCCCCTCCAGGATCCCACCTGTGAACGCGAGCAGGCGCGGCCCGGGTGCCATCATTCCCCTCCCGGGTCGTGCGCCCTTGGATGACTTTCCTCTGCAACCTGTTCCGGCCCGCCACTTCCTGCCGGGTGTCTTGAGAGGTCTGGCGCTCTGTGTTTTTGTTCCGAGTCTTTAAGGAGTGAAATGCTTCAGCCTCACCTGTGACCCCTGCATTCCCATCCTTGTTACTTATCTCTGCTCCCAGTCAGCACCAGGCAGAAGCTGACAATTCAGGGAGAGAGGAGATTAGATAGAAACGTTATTTCCTGCTCTTGCCTCCTGGGGAACGTTCACGAATATCCTCAGCCAGACGCATCCCTTCTCTGGCTGTGGATTGTTTTCTGCTATCAAACAGTCCCCTAGCTGAGGCAGCTGGAGTTCAAAGCCGCCTCCTGGCAACAGAGCGTGTCCTTGGTGGCTTTTCTGCAGAACTGATTAATGCCCGACAGCGAGTGGTTCTTCCGGGAGCAGCCCTGTGTCGGTGTTTTTTTTAAGGCAAGTAAGACTCTGCCAGAAAGAAGGATAGATTCTCGTCGGCCCTGGGTCTCTCAGACTTGCTTCTGCAGAAGGGCGCGAGGCAAATAATCTGAGTGTTTGTGCAGCCAGAGTCGGGCCTCGGTGATGGACTGACAAGAGTGCCGTCTGCGCGGTGCAGGACGGAAGCCTGCAGGCAGGGTGCCCAGGCCTGGGACCTCGGCGACTTTGATGCAGATCGTATGTGGTTGTGATCTTCCCCTCTGCGTACCCAGTCCTGTGAGCTGACGAGGAGCACACAGTGTCCCTTGTGCTGAAGCTCGGAGACAGGATGTAGCTGTCAGAATGGAATTTTGGATTTGTGGTCAGACTTTGCCAACTGAAAACTGCCATCAGTGGGGGGGGGGGGGGGGGCAGGAATATCTCATCACCGGGAGTCCGGCTTTTCCAGGTGCAGCCGGGCCGTGCCCATCACCGGAGGCGGGCCTGGGACCTCCCGCCATGCCAGCCCACCCTCCTGATCTGCCAGTGACACTGGCACTGACTGCCAGTGACAATCCGGGCGTCTGGCTGATGGGCGGGGTGCTGACGGAATAGCTCAGTCCAGAGCCAGCTCCCGCCCGGCTGCACAGACGGCTCCCCTGGTGGGTCACCACTGGCCTCTCTCAGTGGGTGACGAGCTTGTGATGAGCGTCTCCTCTGAGCAGACCCAGGTGGCGTAGAGCAACAAGCCAGGCCTCGCTCATGATGGCTTTGTCATAACCCGCAGGGATTCCCATCACTAGTTGGCCTGGACGTTGTCGGTGATGATTCAGAAGGGCCACCTTGAAGGCTCGGCTGTTTTTCTTCCTTTTAAAAAATTCTGGATATGAATCTTAGAGAAAGCACTCTTGATTGGGCTGAATCATATAAAGAATGTTTTCTTGACTCAGCTGGGCTCCGAATCTGACCGGACTCGGAGAGAATTAGGAAAGCATTGATGGGCGTGGCGTGTGCGTAGCGTTGACCCCGGGGGATGGAATTCTCATCAGGCACCTGCCTGTCCGTCATCGTGGTAGATCCTATTTTCTAAAGATGCTCGAACCTCTCTACGTACCACCCTCCATGCTCTTCTTACAATAAATAGAACGCTGGGCTCCTCCACTCAGGCAGGCCTTCTGTGTCCCCTCTGGAGCTGGCAGGCCTTGTAACTGTCTCCAGTAGAACATGGCGGAAATGGTATTGGGCACCTGTGGGAACGAGATCACCAAGGTCAAAACCGTTTCCGCCATGGTTTCTTGGCTCTCCTCCTTTTGGAACATTGCTCTTAAGGCCCTGCCACCATCTTGGGAGGAAGCCAGGGGCACATGTGGAGTCCAACTATGGGAGTTCCAGCCAAAAGCCCAGCTAGGCTCATAGCCAGTGGCCTGCATGGACTGCCGACCCTAGAAGGGAAGGGATGCAGATGCTCTCCGAGCCACTTTGAGTCCCCAGATGCCAGCAGGCAGCGACAAGCCACTCTGCCACCTCTTGCCCAAATTCCTGACGCCCAGGAAGCAGGAGAGGTGATAAAGGATCATCGTTTTGAGCCACTAAGTATAGGGTAATTGGTTATGGAGAATAGACACCAATTCAACCTTCTTGTCTAGAGTAGCGGGTGATGAGTAGCCATGGACCCTAGCATGACCCCTTCTCCATGGCTTTTAAAGGACGGTGTGCACGAGCCTGGCGTGGGGCAGGAGCTCAGGGGCAGGAAGAGCAGGTCCATTCCCAAGGGCAGCTGGGCCTCCCCTCCTGGGCACGTCTTCTCTCTGCTGGCTTCGGCTCCACAGCGATTTGCCCAAACTGTCTGTGGCAGAAATTACAAAGAAAAAGCACGTGGCAGCAGGTAGAAAAGCTTTAGGGGGAAACCAGCCCAGCAGCACGGGCGCTGAATTGCGGCCACCCTTGAACTAGCTGGGTTGGAACTGCACGCGTCTGTTTATACGCGGCTTTTCACAGCACGGACCCTAGGCGTCCTTTCTCTTCCTCGCGATTTCCTTACTGACATTCCGTTACCTCCAGCTGGCCTTACTGTAGGAACGCAGCGTATGATACACGTCGTGCACCCAATGTGCTCAGGCAAGCGCTAACCGACCTTTCCGCAGTTGGTAAGGCTTCTGCTCGACCGTAGCCTGTTAGTAAAATTTGGGGGGAGGGGCCAAAAGTTATGTGTGGATTTTCAACTGTGGGAGGTGGGGGATCAGCACCCCAGCCTCCACGGTGTCCAGAGTCAAGTGCCATTCCAAGAAATACCGGGACCGACAAGAACGTCCCCATGGCCCGAGCGACTGACTTTTCTAGGCCTCATGTGTTTTCTGGCTCGTTACGTCCATCACCAGATTTCCCGCCTTCCTGTCCTTTTCTTCCCAGAATAGAGACTGGGAGTCCTAGCTTTCCGAGGCAGGGCCTGGCTGCTGTGTTCTCTGAGCAGCACGTGGAGTCGGTGCCCCCGGGGTTTCCTCGCGGTGCGTCCTGGAAATGCAGGGAAGCCCGCGAGGCATCTGACACCCCGTTACGTAGGACTGAATGTTTTCGTGACATGTTGCCCAGCTGCACCTTTATATAGTCACGGGGCACAGATACTATGCAGGTTCAAGGAGATTAAGCTGTCTTCCCTCCCAGCTGCTGGGGAATGATGCCTGGCACATGGATGATGGATAGAATTACCAGCTCCCGAAGGGTGCTGGGAACCTGTCTTTGTTTTATGTTAGTTTTTCCTACGTAGCTCAGGTCAGCGGCCACGAACGGGACAGGCAAGCGGGCGTCTGGACGCAGAACCCCGCGTGTGGTGCCGTCTGCCCGGGTGATCCGGGGCAGGGGATTCTGTCCGTGCAGCCGCATTCGGCGTCTCCAGGCAGGGAGCAGACCTGTCGCTTTGCTGGGGAGAACGGAGAGCACCTGACTGAGGAACGGGAGGGTCCTGAGCAAGCGGCCGGTCCCCCGGGGCTCTGGGTGGGCCTCCTCTGGAGCAGCTCAGTGAAGACTGACTGCAGGCGTGTGTTTCGACGGGATGGGCCGCCCGTTGCAAACCCTCACGTCGCTCCCGCTTCCCAGGACGGGCCTTCCGGAGCTGCAGGGCACCTGGCTCTGGGGACAGCCTGGGACCCCCAGATGTGGGCACAGGGCGGCCTGTCTTCTCCAGCTGCTCTGCCACTGTGTCTGCAGGGGAGCCTGGCGGTGTGGATGGGGACACGGGCCGGTGGGGGAGGGGGATAGGGTGGACGGGGTGGGGAGGTGGGGGAGTAGACGGGAAGGGGGAGGTAGGAGGAGGGGGAGGGGTGGCAGGTGGGAGAGGGAAACGGAGGGGGAGGGGGGAGGGGGAGGGGGCTGGAACGCCCTCTTCTGGCAGCTGTCAGCCTTCAGACGGGAGCTACACCGTCCGCTCTCTGCGGCCTCCAGCTGCCTCTGCAGACGGGGGGACTGGTCCCCTCCCGGAGCACGTGAGCCAGGACCTCAGGGTGACACCGTCTCTGTGTGTGTTCTCCAGGCTTCTCTTTCCCTGGAGAGCCCCGGCTAGCCCGGTCCGTGCGCTCCGTCACGGACATTCATCACGGCCCCTGAGCATCCTCCCTGCTGGGACTTGGGGTGTCGGGATGGGACGGTGGACAGCCCTGGCCGGTTCCCAACAAGGCGCTGGTTCTGCCCGGGCGGCCACTGGGGGGCTGGTGGCGGGGGGCAGTGCTCGCGAGGCACCCTCGTGTGTAAGGGCTTAGGGAGCATTCTGCACCCTGGAAAGCCGTTCGCACTCGCCGATGAGATCGAAGATTCGCGCACACGACACCCAAGATACAAACGTGCGGTAGGGGAGTTCACGCGCCTTTTGGTTGGAGACACAGGCTGCTTTCACCACCCCCGCCCAACCTGAGTCCCTGTGGGTCTCAGGTCTCAGACTCGCTACTTCTCAGGCGCGGGGGCCAGGGAGGCAAGGACCCCGTGGGCACACACTTTCCTCTGCTGGTGCAGCGTGTAAACGCGAGACAACCGGCCGTGTCCAAACAAACAAATGATACAACGGGAACCAGTTTAGACCCGAGTGTTGGGATTGCGAGAGGCCCAGCGGCAGCCACACATACGTAGAAAGTGTGCTTGGAGATCCTTCCAGGAGGAGCCGTGTACGACGTCAGCACGGGCACACACAACCCGCCTGTGCCACTTACCTGTTGACACTGCCTGTGGCGTTGTGTCCCAGAACGTGGGGTGACCTCTGTGTCCCTCTTTCTCTGGGGCGCATTTGTGGCACTGCGGGCGACAGGTGAGGGGTAGGAGACGTTGCCGTTGTGGGCACACGACGGTGGGCCCACGGGATCGGGGAATGGAGAGCCGCGTCCGGCCCCCACGCGATGCAGAAGGGAGAGGGAAGGCCGAGCACTGGATGGGTCAGGATGGAGATCTCCCTGTCCCTGAGCCGCCACAGCCTGTGGCTTTGCCGCCAGCGCTCAGGGCAGAGGCCAACCCCCCCCCCCCCCCGCCACCCCAGAGTGCCCTCCTGGCCTCCAGCGGGCACTTAGTTTACCCTCGCTGACGAGCCAAAAGTCTCCTTTCCCCAAAACACAGCACGACGAAGCCCAGCTCTGAACTAGGTGGCGCCTTCCTGCCACCCCCTCTAACCACCGACACGACTCCCCTTTCCTGTGGCCGACGCTTCCTGAGCTGAGCTGAGTCCCAGCAGATAGTTCGTGAAAAACGGCTGTTTTTATGTGAAAAGATAAGATCAGTTCCTGGAAAGCTGGGGCAGCGCTTGAAGTCCGGGCGGAGGAGACGGTCCTTCCCGGAAGCCGCTGCTCTCCCAGGTGGGTCCTCCTTGCGGGGCCTCCGTGTCCACCGGGGCCCCCAGGGTTCCTGTTGGGGAAAGGCCACCTTATCTCCCGTCCACACGTACTGCTTCTTGTGTTCTGAGGTTTAAGAAGGAAACCCTGAAATCGAGAGGGTCCCCAGGAACTGGCCGGAGTGCATGTTGGTCCCCTATCCACCTGCGGGGTGGGAGCCTCCTGGGCTCCCAGGTGGGAGGAGGGCAGGGTCCCCACAAGCGACCACGGGAGTGGGCTGGTGACATTGACGTGAGGGTCTTCTTAAGGAAGTCTCAGCCCCGCCTCCTTGTGCGTCCTTCGAAAAGTACATATGGGTATATCAGGGCGGGGGACCCCACTCTCTTGCAGCGAGTGGTCGTGCCCGGGACCCCCAAGCCACGCCCTCACCTTTCTGGTTCTCCTTGGAGGATGCGGCGTGCGCGGACTGAGATGCGCACACCCTCTTGAGAACGGGCCACTAGCATCAGGGGCCAGGGAGACCCCCGGGGAGGAGCAGAGATGGTGAGGCAGAGACGATGTTTCGGGGGAGATGTCGGCCTTCTCTCTTCTCACACTGGGCTCACTCTTAAGGATCGCCGAGAACCCCTCACAGCTTGTGTTTGCGTGAACGTACCCATCGGCATGCACCGCGTCGCCATCCAGTCTCAGCCTTCAAACGAGAGCCCACGCTCACACCTTTACCTGCCTGAGTGACAGACGCGGCCCCCACCGTTTCTGCTGCACCCCTGTGCACACGTGCGCGCAGAAGGGGCAGATCACGCACCGTTATCGCCAAGTCTCGCCTTTAAACTGTCTTGAGGGCATCCCGGGGGCCCCCAGGGGCTCCCAGGCCAGCACTTCCTGTCCTTCAGGGGGTGTCTCTGGGGTCGGAGTGAGGTCCTTTTCCTCCTGGCCAGCTCCCCGCATCCCATGTGGCCCTGCCTCTCTTGGGAGGTCGTGACAGCGATGTGCTCAGGGTCCCCGGGGGTCCACCTTCCTCTCTATCCAGATTCGGAACAAATTGAGAAATCACAGACTCGGCTGACGGGAACCCCGCTGCCATACTCGTCCTGACCAAGGCCACACCGGGGTCGTGGCTTGGGATGACAGCCAGTGAGGCTCCCCAGGGACCCCGGAGTTGGGAAGGCCCGCCACACTATTGCAGGCCAGCCGCGCGCCGGGAACGGTGGGAGGTGCCGACGCCCGGCCTGTGCTCACAGGGGGTTTGCCCCCCGCACCGGTCCCTCTGCCTCCCCACCCCGGGCCCTGAGACTCGGGGAGGCTACTCTTGCTCTGCGCCCTTCCTGTCGATGGATGCTAACAGAAGTGTGCGGCCACTCAGCACGAGAGGCGCCTTCGCGGTGGCTGAGGGCGGGGTGGCCGGTGCAGCGTCAGAATTGGTGACCCTGGCAGGTGGTTTGTTTTCCAAGAGTGTGTGCACGTGTGTCTGTGTGTGCATGTCTGTGTGTGTGCACGTGTGTCTGTGTGTGTGCTTGTATGCCTGTGTGTGCACGTGCACGTGTGTCTGTGTGTGCATGTCTGTGTGTGTGCACGTGTGTCTGTGTGTGTGCTTGTATGCCTGTGTGTGCACGTGCACGTGTGTCTGTGTGTGCATGTCTGTGTGTGTGCACGTGTGTCTGTGTGTGTGCTTGTATGCCTGTGTGTGCACGTGCACGTGTGTCTGTGTGTGCATGTCTGTGCGTGTGTGCACACAAACCCCCCTTTTACCATCTCAGTGTAGTTTCCGAGCTGAGCTTTTATTTTTATTTATTTATTTATTTTTTTCAACGTTTATTTATTTTTGGGACAGAGAGAGACAGAGCATGAACGGGGGAGGGGCAGAGAGAGAGGGAGACACAGAATCGGAAACAGGCTCCAGGCTCCGAGCCATCAGCCCAGAGCCCGACGCGGGGCTCGAACTCGCGGACCGCGAGATCGTGTCCTGGCTGAAGTCGGACGCTTAACCGACTGTGCCACCCAGGGGCCCCATGAGCTGAGCTTTTAAGCAGAATACACTTCCTGGAAGGATTTAGTCGGCTTTACGCGGGTCCGGAGAGGAGGAGGGTCAGTTTGCATCCTGGGCTGCGGGGACCCTGCAGTGCAGGCGGCTGTGGCGTCCTCTAGGAAGGGAAAGCTGTCTCTTGGGCCAGGACCCTGGTGGCCTCCTGTCCTAGAGCCTTTCCCTATGATCCATGTGACTTTGTTTCCTTTTCCTGTTGATCTCACTGCTCGGTCCTCCTGAGTAGATGGCCGTTCGGGCGCGAGAAGGCCAAGTGTCCCCGAGCGTCAGGCCGTTTCCAGAAGGTCAGGACTGTGAGCCCAAGCAGCCCTCTGGCCAAGACTTGGAGCGGCCCCCGTGGGCCCCGCGCTCGGGCCGCAGCGAGGTCTCCACGCCACCGCCAAGAGCGCCTGCCTTTCTGGGTATGGCTGCTTACACATCTGCCTTCCAGGTTCCGGAAGATGTGAGGGATTCCCCGCTCCCCGTACACCCGGAAGGGCAGTGAGTGTCATGAAGGACACACTCCTTCGACTCACATACACCGCTGCCCGGGCGGGCCACCTAGCGGGTTGGTGTAGAATACGGAGGGGATGCCGTCTGCACGGCCGGGTGTGTGTGTTCAGTTTTACGTGGGTGGAGGCGGGGGGTCCACCCTGAGTTCTTGTGTGGCTGTCGTAGAGGCATAATTGGCACAGAGCTGTATATTCACTTCTGGCACGCTGCATTTGCTTCCATCTCAGTATATCCCGGGCAGGATGCCGCATCAGCACCTGCAGATTCACCTGGTTATTTATTTGTTTCTTCATTTATTTATTTATTTTTGAGAAAGAAGCAGAGACAGAGAGCGAGCGGGGGTGGGGGCAGAGAGAGAGAGGGAGACACAGAATCCGAAGCGGGCTCCAGGCTCTGAGCCGTCAGCACAGAGCCGGACGTGGGGCTCAAACCCACCACTCGCAGGATCATGACCTGAGCCGAAGTTGGATGCTTAACCGACTGAGCCACCCGGGTGCCCCTTACCTGGTTTTTTAAGGTGGGCACAACATACCGCACACCACAGATCAGGGTTATGTACCCAGTCCTCTGTGGACGGACGTCTGCTTGTGTCCCGCAGAGATGTAACACAGTTGACAGTGAGGGCAGAGACTGTATGGAAGTAAGCAAAAGCCATCAGATGGTTCCTCCAATCCAGAGACCAAGAGAGGGCTGATAGAGCAAAATCCACTAAAATAGACTTGTTCTCTATTCCTGTCATAGTTTTTTTTAAAGGCATTAAATAGACCGATCCAAAAATGAGCAAAGGGCCTGATTAAATATTTCTCCAGTGAAGATACAAAAAATGGCCAATAAATCCATGAAAAGACGTTGAACACCATCAGCCAACAGGGAAGTGCGGACGACAGTCACAGTGCGATAGCACTTTGCCCCACCTGGCGCGGTCATAATCAAAAAGATAGACAAGTGTCTATCCAACCAAGGAGTGGAGAAACAGGAGTCCTCACTCCCTGCTGCCGGGCACACGAGGTGGTGCAGCTGCTTTGGAAAACACTCTGGTGGTTCCCCAAAAGGTTACCCACAGAGTTAACATGCCATCAGTCCAGTTTATACCCGAGAGAAATGAAAACATACATCTGCATGAAAACGTGCACACCCGTGTTCATAGCATTACTTGGAATAGTGAAAAAGTAGAAACGACTCAAACGTCCGTAAATTATGTGGATGTGTGGATAAGTAAACGGTGGCATGCCCGTACGACGGAATACTGTTGAACGGAGCACTGGCACATGCTATGACACGGTTGGACTTTGAAGATATTATGCTAAGTGAAAGAGCAGTATTGGATAATTCAGTTTATAGCAAATGTCCAGAATAGGCAAATCCTGAAAACAGAGACGGAAAATAGAGTGATGGTCATCTGGGGCCAGGATGAGAGGCCGGGGGTCCAAACGGGGAGAAGTGACTGCTGATGGGCTTGGGGCTCCTTTTGGGGGCAATGAGAATGTTCTAGAAGCGACGGTGACTGTGTTTGCACGGTAGCGATGGTGACTGTGTTTGCACGGTCTGAGAATATACTAGGATCCATGGAAATGTTCAGTTAACATGTGTGAATTACATGGTATGTGAATTACACCTCAACAAGCTGTTACACATGTATGAATAATTAATAATAATAAACAGATGTATCATCTGGTGTTCACCCATCGATCGATCTATCTATCATCTCCTGTCAACACTGGCGTCATGGCTACTTGCTGAAATCGGGACCGTTTCCCACACATATTTTCTCCTTGTTTGATTGGCCTATGTTAGATATGGCAACCAATTTTCCTCTGGTTGTTTCGAGTACTGTTTTGTTCAGGGTGAGCTATTGGTGGTTAACACTGTAATCTAGCTCTTAGATGGTTACAGATACAGAACCCCGATGCTTATGGACCTCAGTGAGGAGTTAACATCATCAGCACTCAGCGATAGGTGCAGTGACAGAGGAGATCTGGGTCCTCACCTGTGCGGAGAGGGTGGGTGTGCTCCAACACGGGAGAGCCGGGTAGCAGGAGAGGCTGAGCCAGGGACATTTCTTTGGTAGTGGCTCCCAAAGGCTCATCCTGGTGTCTGTTTCTCCTGTCCTGCCCGTGCTTCCTAAGCCACATCACACCTTGCAATTAATCCCTTTCTTCTCTAAACCCAAAAGAGAGGATTCTGGCTTTTGTAACTGAACCCTGACCTACACGGTGAGTTATGTAAGCACATTGCTTAACACTGACTGAAACATTTTTACATTTCTGGAAGGAACTCAACTTGGTGAGAGTGTATTCTTCTAAAATATACCGAATTACATTTGCTCATACTTTACGAAGATCTTGGCCTTGCTTTCTTAGGTAAGGCCGGTCTACTTCTCCTTCATATTGATTTAGTAGCCATGTGTTGCCAGCCTTCAAAAAAGAATCTGCACTTTCTTTCTTTGTTGTATTCTAGAAGAGCTTATGTATTAGTGAGTTATTTATTCCTTGAACATTTTCAAGATTTTCTGTGTAAAGCTATCTGCATAAAGCATTTTGGGGGTCAGGATAGCTTTTAGGCAGCTTTTTCAGTTGCTTCCATCGTTATTGATTCATTAGGCTTTCTATTTCTTTTGTGGTCAATTTTGCAGATATATGTTCACCTGAAAAATATTCTATTCTGGAATAGAACGAGTGATCCATCTCATAAAACATGTTTCTTGTTTAGTAATATAAATGTGAATGACCAGTGATTTCTTCTCATAACATTGCTGTACACATTCCTTTTGGTGGCAGTTTATTTCAATCAAATGAGCTTATCTCACCTTATTGGCAGAGCAGAACAACTTGCTCTTAATTGTACCTTCTATTCGTTGTCTATTTAAAAATGTTTCTGAGTCCTGTCCTTTGCTTTCTGCCTTTTGTCACGTAGTCTGTGTTTTGCTCATTTTTGTAACTTAGAGTACTTGTTTGATTATATTTGTATATTTAAGTAATGGCAAAGTGTCTAAAGTTTGAATGATTGTTGTTCGCGGCAACGATAAGAACAATGATTTTATTGACCCCTCACTAAAAAGAGTGAGCAAAGGAGCTCACCTTTGATTCCTTTCACCTCTTCTTATTCCATCTTTGTGGAGGGACAGAATTTGTCCTGTCCAATATGGCTATGTGTAATGTGGACAGATTTTGAAAACATGAATGGTATGTTTTTAATCCTACCAATTAACAATGGGCAGACTAATAATTCTTATGCATCATGTTCTTTTGCAGCCTTTACACATTAACATCAAGCTACACAACTTATTCACTTGGGAAGGTGAGAATAGTTTCAAGGGCAGACATGACTGAGAAGTTTCTAGTTACCAGAAAGAAGAACCAGGTGGATCTTATTCCAAGAGAACTGCCCAAGGAAGAAGAAAGGAGAGTGAGAGGGCAGCTGTTTGATTTCTGTTTCTCTTCTCTCTGGATGAAAATGCCACCGGTGAGGCCTCCCAGAAGAATGGACCCCAATTCCTTTTGTGTCTCTGGGAAGAGACAGCCCAAGGCGGGCCTTGCATAAAGCTGGAAAAGCATCAGTAGAGGGGAATGTCGATGCTGTGTATTTATACCTCAGAGAAGGTGTGGACTGTGTTCACCATAGCCCAGCCTCTTCCCCTGCTCACAGTGCGGTGCCCTGGTCCCAGCATCATGGGCGAGAGGCATCGTGTTGGGAACAGAGAGGCCACTTAGAGCCCAGGGTCAGAGGACCCGTGGTGGGCACAGGGTAAGATGACCCGGTGAGACACATATTGTTTTGAAAAACGCTTTTCACTTTCCAGATACGAGGCATGTTTTTGGCTATTTTATTGTTACTGCTTGCTAATTTCATTCTCTTATGGACAGAAAATATGGTCTACATGATATCAATTGTGGAGTATGGGTTGCGGCTTCCTCTGTGGCCTAGGGGGTGGTCTTTTAGAAAACATTCCACACATACTTGCCATGCACGTGTGTTTTCCAGTTGTTAGATGCCGGGTTCTATGCACGTCCACTAGATCAGCACAATCAATGGTATTCGAAATGGCCTTCAAAACTGGTTTTTTTTTGGTCTGCTTCGTTTTGCTTTTTCGGAGAGAAGTAATATAATCCCTTAATATGATTATGTACTTTTCACTTTTTCTTTGAAGTTATGTTAATTTTTGTCCCTTGTGAGGCTATATGCTATTAGCTATCCACAAGGATAGGAGTGTTATAAATTCCTGGGAAATTGTTCTTTTTGTCATTAAGTTGTGACTTTTTGCCACTCTTTTGCCTCGTGTCTGACGGTGAAATTACCCTCCGGCTTTGGTTGGGTTTGGAGAGTACTGACTGGCGTAGTGGACGTTGGTCCCCTATCTCTCTCCCTAGTGTCTGCCTGAGGCCTCTCCCACCCTGCAGATCTTAGCGGGAGGCAGGGGCCACCTCCCAGCGCGGATGCTGACAAGTCCAGTCTTCCCGCATCTTTGCTGTAGTCATGGCATCCAGTTTTGGCCAAAGTGAAGCTATCTCCCGGGCTTTGGATTGGGACGTGGGGATGTTCAGAAGCAGAGAGAGTGAAGGACAAGTGTCACGTGCCCACAGGCGGCAGTGATTGTTCCAGCATCGTTTGTTAAACGACTATCATTTCTATATTGAATTGTCTTTGCTAATTTATCAAAGGTGAGCTGACTCTATTTGTGTCGATCTGTTTCTGGGCCTTCTAGTCTCTTCTACTGATTTCGTGGCTATTCTTTCGTCAGCGCCACACTGTCCTGTAGCTTGGTAATAAGTCTCGAAAGCAGGCGATGTTAGCCCTTCGCTCTTGTTCTTTGCTGCTTCTCCTCCTTCCCTCCCCCCTCCTCCTCTTCTCCCTTCAACAGTGGGTTGGCTATTCCCGGCTTTTTGCCATTCCTTATAGACTTCAGAAAGTATAGTTTGCTGACATTTTATTGGGATTGCATTGAATCAATACACGAAGTCGGGAAAAGTGGACCTCTTAGCAAGGGTGAGTGTTCCAGCTGTGATCTCGGATTTCCTCCCTAGCGGTTTGTAATTTCCGCATATAAATCCCGTACATTTTGGGGGAATTAGATTTATACCTGACTTCATTTCTGGCGCTATTGTAAATGACACTGGGTTTTCATTTTGAATTCGAAGTGTTTTTGCTGGTCTATAGGAAAATGACTGACTCCAGTATATTTACCTTGCATTCTGCAACCTTGTTATGCTTGCTTATTGATTGAAAGAACTTTTCATCGCCATTGTTGATTCTTTGGGATTTTCTACATAGACGATCATGTTATCAGTTTTATTTATTTATTTATTTATTTATTTATGCAAACTTTTATTCATTGCCTCCCAATCTGTGTATCTTATTTCTTGTTCTTTTGTGCTTGGCCTAGCTAGTTAGCTTTCTAATACGGTATCGAATAGGAGTGGTGCCTTTGCCTTTCAGATTTCAGTTTCCCATCATTAAGTATAATGTGAACTGTAAGTTTTCCTTTGTTTGTTTTGTATTTTTGTAGATGTTATCAAGTTGAGGACATTCTGCTTTATTCCTACCTTGCTAAGACTTTTGCTTTTATACCATGGAGGGGTGTTTTGTGTTCTTTTTTAAATATATATTTTTTTGCATTAACTGATAGGATCATGATTTTTCTTCTTTAGGCCATTCATATAGTAGATTACGTGAGTTGATTGTTGAATGTTGAAGCAGCCTTACGTATCCTGCAATTCCATTTGGTCTTGGTGTACAATTAAAAAAATTTTTCAAAAAGAGTTTTCTAATGTTTGTTTAATTTTGAGAGAGAGAGAGAGAGAGAGAGAGAGAGAGAGAGAGACAGAGCACGAGCAGGGGAGGGGCAGAGAGAGAGGGAGACACAGAATCCGAAGCAGGCTCCGGGCTCCGAGCTGGCAGCACGGAGTCCAGTGCGGGGCTCAAACCCATGAACCGTGAGATCACGACCTGAGCCGAAGTCGGATGCTTACCAGACTGAGTCACCCAGACGCCCCAGTCCTCCCTATATATTTTAAAAAGTTGTCCCTTTATATTTCGGTAGTTGGATTCAGAACTTATTTTGCATTTAGATTTAAATAGTTGGTTGATTAGTTTGCGGGCAAGATGGGGTGATGTGTGCTTCCATGAAGTGGTACCTAATGTCTACTTGTCTCTCTGTTGTGTCAGAAGCCCCTCATGTTCACGGCCCCAGTACACAAACTCATTAAAGGTGCAACCCATGATGCCCTATTTCTAGGCTGGTTTCCTCACTCATTAGCTGGGCTATTTCTACAAAGAGGAAATTTTCTCCCGTGAGCTGTCTGAAACCTAGTGTAGGAGTTTATATAGGAAAGGCAACCTAAATGTTTGGTTCTTTCACTGTACTTAACCAGTTTTCGAAATATCGAGTTGATCTCTGTAATGAGTTTTTAAAGCACCGTCATATACTGAGGACTGAATCACCTTGTTGTATTTAATCCATTGCTCATGGTATCTCTGTTGTTGCTGTTTTGTCCCTTAGATGGCTAACAAGAGCCCGTTCTAGGTGATCCCTGGTCCCTGGTGACGTGACCTGAAAGTGTTGGTGGTGAACTTGCTTTCAGATGTGAGCAGGTGTTACCAATGCATCTAGTACACCTGTTGACCCGCACCTGGGGCCAGCCATTGTTCAAGGAGCCCTGGTCCCTCTTAGTGGGAAAGGTGGAGATTACAATCTGCGTGCCTTGCAGAGTTTTAACGAGGAAATGGAAGTTGCATGCAGAGACCAAGCCCGAGTGGTCCCGGAGGCCCGCATCTCATGTGGGAGGCCTGAGTCACGTGTGTCCCAGCTTGTGAAAATGTTCCCACAGAATAGTTTTGTTTTCTTTTTGCTGGGGGGCCCCGGAGTTTCACCCATTCAGGACAAGTTTTTACATTCATTTCTTGGCTCAAGATTCCCCGAACCACATTCACAGAGCAAATTTGGAATTCTTACATGCATGTGGTGCAGCTTGAGGCTTTGATTTCTCATGGGAAAACTCCGTCTTCCCATTCAAAGCCTCGGGCGGATGGCGGTCCTGCGTGGCACATCCGGGACTGGTGGCTGGAATTCTAACCTCCTTTCCGGGGGCGGGAGGGTCCTCTCTGGATAGCTCTTCTGTTCTCCCAGCCAGACGCTGGGGGTTCGGTACTCCGTGTGGGCCCCCGTCTCCTCTCCCACCCGGAATGGGGGAAAATGCTGGGGCTGTCCCTGGGCCTGTTTCCAGGTGGTGGGGATTTGTGGGGCAGGATTTTTGCTGTCACTTGAGTCTGCTTCATTTCTGGCACCCAAGGACGTCCCTTTTCTCTTCTGAGCTCGGCTAGAGGTCTTTAGGAAAGTCTTATGCAGCCTTTTAAGATCTGTCCTGACTTCCACTTTCTTATCAATCAGGGAGCCATAACATTTTATGTTGGGGGGGCTCTTTCCATCTCTGATGGGGATGCATTCTGCCCGTGAGAGTGGGGAGTGGAGACATATCTTTTTCCCGGGATGCTCCCTCCCAGCCCGACTCCCCGTGTGGGGGGAAGACACCCCCAGCTTGAGGCTTTGATTTCCAGAATACTTTTTAACGCATCAGGTGCACGGACCTTCTCCCGTCTCTGGAAGGTTGGAGGGGGCCACGTTCCTCCCATACCTGACTCTGAGCGTGACGCGTGTTCCTGGTGAGCGGCACCGCCTCCACGGAGGGAGAGCTGCGTCCTCCCCCGGGGCACTTACCAGGTGCCGTGGCCCTCACGTCCTCCGCCACCTCCCCCTTCTTTACCAGGCCGCTTTTGCAAAAAGACATTTTTAGCGGGGCTCCCGGGTGGCTCGGTCGGTTAAGCATTGGACCTCAGCTCAGGTCATGATCTCACGGTTTGTGGGTTCGAGCCTTGCGTGGGGCTCTGTGCTGACGGTGAGGAGCCTGCTTGGGATTCTCTCTCTTTCTTCCCCTTCCATGCTCTCTCTCTCTCAAAATAAATAAACTTAAAAAAAGGCATTTTTAGGAACATTATTGCGAACTACCCCACACGTCCTTGTCAACCAACTCTGCTTTCCTGGGAAGGGAATGCAGACACTGTCTTCAGAGGTATCAGGGCCCAGCGGCGCCTGGGGGCATCTGGATCACACTTGACCCACTGCCGCCCCGGTGGATGAAGCAACGATGCTCTCTGGGACTCTTCCCAAGACGGGAACACAAAGGCCTGCATTCTTTTCCCTCCAGGACGTGTTGTTGCTTCTGACACGTTTTGTTACCGACCGGGGACTGATGAGCCCCTTTGTTCTTGGTTCAAAGTGGCCGGATACAAACGTGGCACCTCTCTCTTTTGTTTCCCCTAAACCTAAAAAAGCAGAGGCTGCGGACGACCGACTCCAAGTCCTGGACCAGGTTCCACATTTCCTCCTGGGGCCAAGCCTGCTTCGGTGAGCTTAGGTCGACACGTTTCCCTCGAGTTTTCGTATTGCGAAGCGTTTCTCCCAAGCAGGTAAGTGTCACCTGCGGGGCATGTTGAGGCTTCTCGCGGAACGCAGCTTCCAAAGAGCTGGCGGGTGATACCCTCCGCAAAGCTTTGCGTAGACGGGGCACTGGCAAGGGAAAAAAAAAAATGAGCCGTGTTATGATCGAGGAACAGTTGCTTAGAGACTGTTCACACAACCGACAATTGAGGAAAAGGCAGCCGTGAAATGGAACGAACACCGGACCCAGACACGAAAGGAAACCCTCATCCACGATCCGGGGGTGATCTCGGCAAATCTGTGTTCATTCCCCATAACCTTGCCCCCTCGGCGGCAGGCCCCAGCAGGGGACAGGGCCGCCTGCCTCACAGGAATGCGCCGCGGGCCCGACGGCCCCGCCCGAGTGAGCGACAGGACGCGCCCAGCAGCAACCACGCCAGGCCCTCGGCGAGCGTGGCAGTGGTCGGAGCCCTGGGACGGCCGTGGAGGAGACACGCCCTGTGGCCCCGGGCGGCACGGTCCTGGGGCCACGAGCCCTCCCCGTCCGTGCCTGTCTCTTTTAGACCGGCTCTGTTTTCCCACCACCCAGCATCTTAGGCGGCAGCACCTGCTAGGGTCCCCAAGGAAGCTTGTCCGCGGGTGCACAGAGGTGCTGGTGCAGATGACATGGTGGCCGCCGACCGGGCCAGTTTCTGTGGAAGCTAAGACCCGTGCTGCTTAAAGCTGAGGGTGCGTCCATCGGCAGAGACCAGGAAGGCAGGCCTCCCCGTGGGTGGAAATGTCTCTGGCCCTCCTCAGCGTCCACACCTGTGCCTCTCGTCCAGCGTCGGCAGATGCCTCTCCAGGGGCCAAAGGGGTCTGGTTCCTGTTCCAACACTCAAGTCTGGTGGCTGTGTTGACCACCCATTCTGGCTGGACACGGTTCCCGGTGTAGGAGGTGGAGGGGTGAACGTGAAACACAGGTCCCAGCCCTCCTGGGGCCGCAGCTTAATCCCCAGCGTGCCCCCGGGGTCCTACAGAACATGGGGCAGCTGTCCCCTTAGGAAAGGGACGGACACAAATGCATTTATTTATTGTGTGCAAGCCGGTGTTTAGACCATGGAGGTTGGGTTTGGACCAAACGGCAAGCTTGTATTAACTTGTATGAACACACAAGGCCCTCGTGTTTTCTGAGCCCTGATTTCCTCACTTGTATGCGGGGAGCGGGAATCTGTCCTTGCAAGGGTTCCTGGGAATGATGGCACGTGGGGGGCACAGTCCGTCCCCTCCTCACTCTCCCCTCTGCTCGACTAGGTCGACACTGGATGGATGCGCTGTGCTGAAAGCCGTTGGCTACGGAACAGAACGTCGGGGCCGCCTTGAGTGTTTTCTTCCACAGTTTGGGTCCTAGGACGCTGAAAACCGTGTTCCTCGTCTCATCGGCTCCCGGTTTTAGATCAGTGGAGACGTCGTACTTTGTTATATTCGACCGGACAGCTTCCGGTTCCCAAATCAAGGACGTTTAGTGAAAGTCCTGGATCCTAAGGGCATTTTGAAAATAGTGGCACACTGAACCGCTGGCCTCCACACTCTTTTTACTAGTGTCTCTTGTCTACGTGAGAGAGCAAAAGAAACTGTCTCTTTTGCCGGAGTCAGCGTCCTCGTTCTTTGTATATGAAGCCCAAACTACTTTTAACCACTACAGCACATAGTCATTATTTGTGGGATGTTTGAGCAAATACCCTGATTTGCTAACACTTGTATATCCGACAGAGTAGATGAAGTACAATACATTTGACACCCATGTTTGTCCTCGGCACCTGTGTGTATCCCACCCGTCCGGATACCCGGTGGTGTATCCCCACCTCCGTGTGTGGCTGACCCCTCCGGACATGTGCCGAGGCGCTCTTGTCTTTTCCTGTCTATGTTTTTCCGCATCTTCTTCCCTCAGATCCGACCCTCCCTCCACCTGTGTCCAGCCAGCAAGTTCCCCCTCGTCTTTTAAGATTCCCTGTGAGTGTCACCTTCTCGTGAAGCCCCCTGCCTCCTCCCAGCTCCACCTCTGGTTCCTACGGCTCCCTGGGGTTGCCGCACTGTGGGGTCACTAAAGTCTCTGTTCCCAGCACTGTCTCTGCCCCGGGCTGCTGGCTGTCCCCAGGGCAAGAGCACAGTCCCTGCTGACTCACCAGGTGCCCGCTGTCCCCTCGGGGTCCCTGCCTGGCACGCTGAAGTGTCTGAGTCACCCCTTCTCCCTGCTCATGCCTCCCACCCTCTGCCCCTCCCTCTCCACCGAGCTCATGACTTCTGTCTTCCACAGAGAAGGTAGTAGCCTCCAGTGAGAATCTGAACAATCACCCCCCCCCGCCACTTCTTTTTTACAAGGGCAGGCTTGATCTGGGCGAGCCATCAGCGCACCTGCCCAAGGCCAAGGGCTGTGGCCCATACTCGTGGCTCTTGTTTCCTGTAGCGACTCCCTTTCCTCTTGCACAGTCAATTCTCCTGTCTCCCGTCAGCATGCAGACCTGCTGGGATAGGTCTCAGAAAAAACCCATCTAGGTGCTGCCTTTTTCTCTGCTCCCGTTATAGCAAGACTCCCTGAATGACCCTCTCTTAGCTTCTCTTCCCATTCTCCCTTGAATCCATTCCGCTCAGATTCCTTTGTCCTCTCCGAGGTCATCATTGGCCTTGATGTAGCTAGATCTGGAGGTCAGTCTTCAGTCCTGGTTCCAGCTACCTCCAGCTGCATGACAACGTACTGCCATATTTAAACACCTGGGCGCCATTCACTGGTTGACTAGGGTGGTTCTAGATGGGCCTTCGTTGTGGCTCTAGTCATCTGAAGAGGAGACTGAGCTGTGCATCCAAGATGGCGGATGCACGTGGCCAGCAGCCAGTGCTGCCTGTGGACTGGGAGCTCACGGTGGACCGCTGGCCACCACCGGACCTGCACGTGGCCTCTCCCCGTGGTTTGGGCTTCTCATCACGTGGGCTTCTGTTTCATGAGACAGTGTTTCAAGGGTGAGTGTTCCAGGATACAAGTAATAGAAGCTGCCAGGCCAGTTATAGGCTCTGCCCAGAGTAGACGCCAACTCCCGGCACTGTTTCCTCTTGGGCAGGGCGGTCCAGGCATAGGATAGGACCCATCCCGATTCGATGGGTGTGGGTGAGAAAGGAACTCTGCCTCCTGGTGGTCCCCCCCGACCCGGAAGTACTCATTCACCAGCGTCTGCCTCTCCTCCTTCCCCTGCCTCCCTGACCCGAGGAGCGTGAGTTGACGTGGGGGCACGTGTGTGGCTTGGAGGCCTACCCCACGTGCAGAGAGACGTGCCTGGGCGCCTGGCAGGCTTGGGGGGACCGAGACCAGCGTGAGGCACTGAGGTTTGAGCAGGAGACCTACCACAGCATCACTGGTCTGTCATGCCTGATGGAACACAACAGGACTTCTCAGAACAATGAGGCGAAGTTCTTTCCACCCCCCCCCCCACCAGTCTAAGCAGATAAGAACCTTCCCACACCCCCACACCCCCAGTATGAAACAAGAGAAGAGGAGGATTCTGAGTTTCTAAACATTCTGCATGCATCTTCTAAAGCCCGAATGGTTCACTGGCATTTGACATCTGTCTGCAGGTGTCGGTGCGCATCCAACGCGTCCCTCCCCCGGGGACGGAGACAGGGTCTTGCCCTGTCTCCAGCTGCGCTAAGATGAGCCCACTCAAGGCAGTCACAGCACAGCTGGAAGAGTTGCACCCGGCCAAACCCAGGCATCTGGTGTATGGTGGCCCGCAGGCCGAGCACGTGACTACGCAGGAGAGGCTGCCTGCTTTTCAGGAGTCCGCGATATGACCGGGCATGTGATGCGGTCATTCATTCCGCCTGCAGGTGTTTAGTAAGTGGTCCATTCTGGGCACCCGGGATGCGGCGGGGGCGGGGTCCATGCAGGGAGGTCCCCTTCCCGAAGCGCCTACTCCTGGGTGGGATGGTGCATGGTACGGCTGATACGAACAAGGGGGGATAACAAGGCACCTGAGCAGAGACCGGATGTGAAGTGAACAAGACACCCAAGCAGGGCTCTGGGGACAGAGCCTCCCGGGGGGGGGGGGGGCAGGGCAACGCCAAGGCAGCTGACGGGAACTCACGTGGGATGGGGGAGAGACCGCGATGATTCTCAGGGTCCCTAGAGTAGCGGCCCATCCTGTCGACCCTGCGTCGTGGACGCCCTATCAGGGTGACTCTCCCCGGGCGAGCCGCGTCAGGACACCCCGATTCTGTGAGCTCAGGGGGCCCCCTGCGGGGCGTGTGCTCTGGTGGGAGAAGTATTTTGATAGCATTCAAAAAATGTCTGCAGAGCCAAAGTCAATAGAACACACTGGGTAAAAATGGGGGAAGACGTCTCACCTCTTCATGAGAGTCTCCGAAGGCGCCCAGCGTTATTTCACATCCTCAAATATTTGAACAGAGTTCAGAGGCTTAAATGCATGTTTCCTTCTTAGAGCGTCCAGGATCTGCTAGTTCCTTCTCCGCGCAGGTGGAGCTTTTCTGCTGAAATGTTTTTTTCTCCCCTGACTTCCTGAATTGCGTTTGCTTAAGAAAACCGTCCGGGAGATCCCAGCATTTAGCCGTGGCAAAGCTCGCGTGAGGCCTGCTGGGGACGCGGCGTGTCCTCCGTGAGCTCCCCCGCCGCAGGCGGATCCCTGAGCCGGGTCGCTGCCCCTCTGTGTCACCCGTGCCTCCCGGCCCGCACCTGCACAGCTGCCCCCCGGGTCCTGCGGGAGGCAGGGGCAGGTGCCCCAGGTCTCAGAGCAAAAGAGTAATTTGAAAAGGAGATGTTCACCGGAGATGGGTTCTCAATTCCTGAGGCCGGGGGCTCTTTGGTGCTCTCCATTTTAAATTGGATTTTTCTTTGAGGACGTGGTCTTGAAGGACAAATCATCATGCGTGTGGTTTTCGGGGGGAGGCTCCCTGGATCCTTCATGGCAAATTCAGAGCCGAGAAATGAGAGAAGGGGCAGGTGGGCGGTTTTCCAATTTGGGCTCAAGTGGGTCTCAAGGGAAATGCAAGGACAGCGAGAAAACATCTAAAATGTCATGTGCAGAGCGTGTGCTCCGAGCGGTTTCCACAGACAGGGCACGCATCCTTGGAGCTGAGATACAGCCGCTGGTAGGCCGCCCGCGGCTGGGTCCGGGACGGGTGGGGGGCAGGGCCGAGCGCCACTCCCCAAATCACACGGGCCCGGCGGCCTCTGCGTTCTCCACCTTCGTGGCTTCTGGGACTCTGTTCTGCACAGGACGCGTGGCCACTCACTGACTTGCCCCCCACCGTCTCACTCGTTCAGGCGTCCACGCACACCCAGCTCTCGGGGACACAAGCCCAGCTCTCGGGGAGCTCACGGCCCGCTGCCCGGTTGGCGTGGCGGAAAACATGTCCCGGGATCAGATTCTCCACTTCTTGGGAAATAAGAAAAAAAGATAAGGGATATGGCCATCGGGGTGTGGGCGTGATAAGTGATCTGCCTAAGCGATATCTGGGGCAAAGGATGCTGGTTTGCACCCCCAGGAGTTGGGCTCACCCGCCGGTGGCCGGAGTCCCCGGAACACTCTGGAAAGGGCACGGGCAGAGGGCGGGCCCTCTGCAGACCGGGGACCCTGCTGTGAAACCTCCTAGTTCCTCCGACAATACAAGTCCCTCATCACCCCCTGGAAAGGGTGAGTCTGGAGAGAAGGAGGTGGCCAAGAGTGTTGTCTCCGTGGAGCAGAGTAGACATGGCACCTGGTCCCGTGGGGCCTGGGCCGGATGGAAGTCACTCTCTCACGCGAGACGCCAGCAGCCATCTTGGAGGGCACTGCACACGCACGACAGACAGCTTACAGTCCCAGGTGCTCCTCTGGTGCATTGGGAGGGTGGCCGTCTGTCACGTGCGTGCAGTGTCCTCCAAGATCTGCCCTGGCGCTCGCTGCCCCAGCCCAACAGCCAGTGTGTCCCGGGAGGCCATGGACGTTTGATCTCCTCGAAGCCCACCTGTGTGGCCGCCATTCTGGCCCCGACCCCTCTCCCACCTGCACGGCCGCTGTTCTGGGCCAAGCGACCGCCACGTCCTGCATGGATCAGTGCAGTGGCCTCCTATGGCGCTCCCCCTTCCACCCTCGCTCGCCTACCGTCAGTTCCTGCAGCGCTTGGAGCCAGGCCAGGGCTCCCCTCAGCTCCAAACCCTCCAGGGCTCCCAGTTTCCCTTGGAGCAAAGACTCCTCTTCACGACAGTTCATGAGACCTAACTATTTAGGTGAAAGCCTATCTTTCAAGCCCTCCCTGTTTTTCTTGACCTCGCCTGTGCTCTCTCGCTCCCTCCCTCTCTCTATATCTATCTATCTATCTATCTATCTATCTATCATCTATCTATCTATATCTATATATAAATTCAGATACACTGAATATGCAAACAGACAGTGAGTGACCAGACCACCCGGCCAGTAAGTCCTGCAGCCACCAGCCACCACCAGAACGGCAGGACCTGATTGAAAACTGCCAGCTTCCCAGTTTCTTGTTCCCAACTCAGGACCAACCAGGACGCCCAGTGGGCTCCCCAACCAATCACACCGGATGCCCCTGCTAGCTGGCCCACTCCCAGCTTCCCCAGGTTCACTGCCTCTGCTCAGCACATGGACTCTCCCCTTCTTTCCCTGTGTCAAGCCTCCCCGCACCCCTGCCCACCTGTGAGTCTCTGACAAAGTCAAGTGACTACAGCAAGCATCAAATAATCCCTTTGGTTGTTCTCATTTGGGTGGATGTCATGTATTCTACACACGCGCGCACGCACACACACACACACACACACAGAGTCATTTGGGGCTTTGGTTTCCGTAAATCATGGGGGATACTTTCTGAGACCCCCAGTGGATGCCTGAAACCACGGAGAGTATTGAACCCATAAATGCCAGGTTTACTTTATAAAGTAGACACGATGAGAGATTGGTAACAATAGCAATAGACTAGAGAAATCATAACAATATACTACAATAGAAGCTATGTGAATGTGTTCTCTCTCTTAGTATTTATTTATTTTTGGGAGAGTGCAAGCAGGGGAGGGGCAGAGAGGGGGGACAGAGGATCCCAAGCAGGTTCTGCGCTGACAGGCTGACAGCAGCGAGCCGGACACGGGGCTCGAACTCATGAACCGCGAGATCATGGCCGGGGCCAAAGTCCGACGCTCAACCGAATGAGCCCCGGAGGCGCCCCGATTGCGGTCTCTCTCTTAAAACATCTCCCTGTGCTGTCCTCACCCTTCTCGTGATGATGGGGGGTGATCAACACCGTGTGATGAGATGAGGAGGTGAATGAAACTGTGGTAAGTGGGAGGAACCACCGCGTAAGCACACGAGGAATGACCTGCACACCCGTGACCCAGACCCTGTTTGCTTGTTGGCCGTGGCCTTGCTCCCGCTAAGCGAAGGCCTGAAGGACCGAGGAACCCGGGGTGGCTCCTGGAGGGGCGCCTGCTGCACGGACATGTGTCAGGGACCTGCTGCCTCAGGGTCTGCATCGTGTCCTTGGGAAGCCAGGGAGGGGGGAGGGGCTGGCCCCTGCAAGCCCCGCCCACCGGAACAATCCTGTTTGATTTTACACCCGTGCAAAGCAAACTTTAATTACAGCTGGCAGAGCCACCAGATTTGGGGGGCTTACCCGCTATAGCAGCTCGCCTTACCTAAACGAACCCTCCAAACAACGACGGGAAATCGAGGACAGGGCGGAGGCCAGGACCTGCCCGGGGCTCCTGTCCCGCCCGCAGCCGGGGGTGGACAGACCTCTCCAGCACTTTGGGTGGGACTCGCGCTTGCACGAGGCGAGGTGGGCGGAGCCCGGAGCTTGGAGACGCAGAGAGGAGGCCAGCGCCGGGCGGTGTCGGCCAAGGGCGGCGGAGCACACACGGAGAGGGCAGAGCCAGGGAGGGCCACACCACGAGGAAGGTGGATTTTGCTAGAGATTCGGAGGGACTCCGTGTGGAGCCAGGGCGCACGGAGTTTGCTTTGCCGTGGGAAGGACCACTCGGCGGCGGGGGGCCGGGGGGCGGGTGGACAGCAGCGGTGGGAGGCAGGGGACCGGCCGCAGATGGGGTAGGGGGAGGCAGGGGACGGCAGAGGGGAGACACGTGTGGGAAGGAAAATTCTGTAATCCTCACCCTGGATGAGAGGGGGCTGAGGGGCACCAGCTGTGCCGCCTAAATCGTTGACCCACGAGAGAAGCGGGACAGAGGGTGGGACCGGGGTGGACAGATGTGCCATGCTGGGCGCCGCACAGAGCCTTGCGGTTACTGACAGCCTCGAGCAGCGTCGCCGTGGGACACACATTCCCTGCATTTGTTTCATTGGAATTAAAATCCCAAACCAGTGTCTATGCAACGAGGCCTGAGGCTTCCCGCCCCGAACCCGATATTGGCAAATTCGTTTCCGCAAGACAGCATTACCTGTCACATTACATTAATGCGGCCTGTTTGTGTTTTACTGGGTCTGCCCTTTTTACAGCCTCTGATTGGACAATCGTTTTGGTTTACAGCTGTACGAAAGCTGTGAGGCGTACAAAACGCATACCCAATTTTTTGAGTCACGGTATGATGAGAATAATTAACTCAAGACAGGAGACGCCTGATCCCTTTTATTTTCCTTTCTTTCCTTTTCCTTTTTTAATTTTTAAAATGTTTATTTACGTATTTTGAGGGAGAGTAGGGGAGGAGCAGCGAGACAGGGAGAGAGAGAGAGAGAGAGAGAGAGAGAGAGAGAGAATCCCAAGCAGGCTCTGTACTGCAGAGCCCAATGCGGGGCTCGAACCTGCAAAACATGAGGTGACCTGAGCTGAGATCAAGAGTCGGATGCTCAACTGACTGAGCCACCCGGGCGTCCCATATTTCTTTTTCTTTTAAAGGAGCTTCGTATCTGCTTTGGGTCTTCACGACCACTGCTTTGGTGCCCTACTAGAAAGTGCGGTGTGGGTCTCTTACACTCTCTTGCACAGAGACGGCCCCATCGGACGTGGAGGAGAGGAGATGGGCTTCTGCTCAGTGACATGGGTCCCCTGTCTTGTCCCTGTGGGGATCCAGTGCACACATCGGTAGGGTGGTGGCCGTCACTGGGTGACGGCCGTGTGTCCTGTGCTGGACGTACACCGTGGTCCCCTGGGGAGTTTGAGGAACGGATACCAGCAGGTGTCTGTGAATCGCACACCACACACATCCGGGGTCTCGTTTAGATGCCGGGGGGGGGTCTCTGCCTCTGTCTTCGTTCTCCTGAATGTGGGGGTTAGCATGGACGGCGCCTGGCCCTCCTGGAGGATAATTAGGAGAGCTGGCCGTTGCTGGAGGCCTTCAGGAAGCCGCAAGCTGAGTGGAGACCTTGTCCCGCGCGAGGAGACCGAGCTTTCCGGAGCTGGCCGCAGCCGCTGCACCTGAACAGGAGCTGGGCGGGCAGGATGTTAGAAGCTTTCTTCCCACCTCACACCCTCCGCTTCAGTTCTATCGAGTAGGCGGCTGGGGACAGACCTTCGTCAGAGCAGGGCTCTCATAGGCGAGGTGACGGGACCTCCGCAGCAGCCGGTGGCCACGTCGGACCTGCTAAATCACACACCTGCCTGTGAACAAGCTCCCCGGGGGATTTTGATGCCTGCTGGTTTGAGAGCCACTGACCTAGAATTTCTTCCATTGTTGCCATTCCATTATCTGCCTTTAATCCCGTTGTATGTTTATTCAGCATCTATGCAAACAGCACCTTGATGGGCTCCAGAGGCGCAGAGATGAGGCAAAGTCCCTGACTTTGAAGGTCACGCGGCCTCGGTGTGGGGGGCGGGTAGCGCACGCAGATGCTTGTTGTGCAGGGTCAGGGCCGCAAAGGAGGAGCACCGGTACCGATGGAAGCACCAGGAAGGGAAGCCACGTCTCCCGGAGCATCACAGGATGCGGGCGTCGCGACAGGGCGTACGACCTGCTCCTCGTAAAGTTCCCGATGGGCCCCTGTCGCCCCAGGTCACCATCTCCATGTGGGGCCGTGCAGCCGTATTTGGAAGAAGGGGCGCATGAGCAGAGCTTTGGAGCCCGAAGAGAAGTCACTTAGGAGATCTGGGCAGGCTGGGGGCCAGGGGCGTGGGGTGGGGCCCGACCGCTCCAGCCTGGCTAAGTCACCTCCCCGAGACGAGACATATCCGCAGGAGAGGCTGTGCGAACGTGAAAGCAACCTCTACCGCGTCCCGCAGGCTGAGCTGGGTTTTGTCTGCTAGGAAAGTACCCCTGTCGCCTTCGACCGAAACGTGCGTTTGGAACAATCATTCCCCTCCATGTGCCCAGACGGCTCTTGCGGCCTTAAGCCCCCACGCGGGACTGGTCGGGCACCCGGGTGGGCAAGGGGGCGGGGGGCCGGGGAGGAGGCGGCCCTCAGGGGTGGGGGTCACCAAGAGGTGCCAGAGGCAAAGCGGGTGCCAGCCTGCGGCCTGCAGGGCGATGCCCTCCTTCATCCCGGCGTCAGGACACCTGGTCGGGTCTGTTTCCACTCGAGCCGCAGGGTTTACAAGAAGCCACCTGAGCTGAATTTGTTAGCCGCTTACAGGAGCAGCAGCGTCGCACAAACAACCCGTAATGATCCATTTCCTGGACGTGCCCTCCCCGTGTGCCCCAGGTTCCGCAAAACCGAAGCCACCTGCCTCCACGAGAAAGGCCCCCTCAGACTTTATTACCTACTGCTATGGGCCTGTGATACGGGCTCTGACCTTGGGGATGGCCTTCTTGTCTACCACGTGACCTGCTAAGAGCACAGCCTGCACACTGTGGGCTCCGTGCTTTGATGCTTTTTTAAGGCTGAGTGCAAGCGGCTGCTTTTAAAAACACAGAGTTAATAATTCTCCAAGCCGGGAGCCAGGGTCTGCACCCCGGGGAGCGTTGACTTTGCGTCGGGACGTCTGCCGTGACATCTGGCCCTTGGCAAGGTTTCCGGGACGGGCAGGCTGCTGCTGCTTCCTTTCCACTCTGGAAAAAACGCTGTGGTTCTGACGACGACCGCAGCGGTGGGGGGAGACAGCACACTGTGTTCTGGGGTCCTGTACCCTCAGAGCTCGCTCTGGACGAGATGCTGGGCCTGGGAGTCTACGGCCGGGCATGCCCTGCCTTGGATCTGGTACTGTGCTTCTAGTCCCTTCTCTGGGCATGTCATCTTCTGGCTCCAGGGCATGGGTGGAGTGGTTCCCTTCGGCCCAGACGCAACCGTCTCTCCCCGTGAGGCCATCTTGTCAGTAGCTAATCACGGGCCCACGAGCATCCGGACCTCAGGGCAGAGGGGCTCTCTGTCCGGCCCGCGGTGCCTCCTGGGCTTTGCGGACTGGCCTCGAACTTCTGGGGGCATGAGGGCCCCTCCCCTAGGCTTCCTTCTGGTTCTCCCACTCTGCCCCGGCTCCCCATGGTCGGCGGTGGGGGGCATCTTCTTCCTATCCTCATGGCACATTCTCGGCGATGGACGTGCATCCCCGTGGTCCTCTGCTGGGCGTGGGCTGTGGGCCCCTTCGAGGCAGGCAGGAGAGCATGTGAGTGCTGGGGGGTGGGGAGGGGGCAGCGTGAGAGCCGACCCCAGCTCTGGGCCGAGTCTGGGACACGCGGCTCTTCTCCGAGCAGCGTGCCCTCTCAAGGGAGTGATGTGTCATCACAGCAAGAGGGCCCGGCGCCGGGCACACCCTGGGTGCTCACGAAATGCCTGTTACCCTCACCACGGTGACCTCCCGGCCGAGGGGCATGCTGGTTCCTCCCGTGCTCCTCGGAGCCAATATGCTGGGCGAGAGGACGCCCCCAGGCCCGCGAGGAGGTGGGAGGGGTTCTGTCACCTTGGCTTATCTTCTAGAACCCTGAGATGCCGCTCCTGCTGCAGGATTATGGGATGAAGTTAGGGGTCAGGAGGAGAGGCGGTGGCTTTGCTCCCCGGGCCAGTTTTCCACTCCCTGATGGCACCAGGAAAACGGTATTAATACTTCTTGGCAAGAAACAAATAACCTTCAGCCCTGGAAAGTTGGCTCGGGGAGAGGGTGCCTGCCCCGGCTATGCTATTTGAAAAGAACAGGCTTTCCCAGCTGACACGGAATCAAACGTGATGGAATCCAAGCCTCTGGTACCGTCTCCCGTGGAAATCGGGCTGCTTCTGGGGAGACGGACGATGGATGGCAGAGCCCTGGGGGGAGGACCAGGACGTCCTAAGTTCTGGGTTCTGTCTGTAAACACGCAGGCCTCCACGTGGGAAAGGAGGTGTCAGAGCTGAGTGTGGCCTCGGGCACTGAGACAGCGGGGGGGCAGGGGGGGGGCTCCCTGCCAAATGTGTCCGTGCATCCGCCCTGCCTCTGGACGGACCTTCCCCGGGCAGGGGTGCTGAGGGCAGGGCCTTCTTCAATGGGGGCAGGAGCCGCCGGTGTGGCCGAGGGGGCGTCTGCTCGGCCGAGACAGCAGCACGCCCAGCCCCCTTCTGTGGCCTGTGCACGGCCGGCTGGCGCGGGAGGGCGCTGTCCGGCTGTGCGACTTGGTATATGGCGCATCGTGGGGCACTTGGCGAGTATGGAACACGGCAAATTCAGTCTGGTCTTCTGTCTTTGTTCGGACGGCAATTACTTAGGCGTATTATAAACACCGGGGGGGCTCAGTCTGTTAGGCGTCTGCCTTCGGCTCAGGTCAAGATCCTGTGGTTCGTGGGGTTTGAGCCAGGCCAGGACGGTGGCTGCAGGTGCACAGGAGCCTTCCCACGCTGACCCCTGAGCTGGCGCACGATTCTCTGAGCCCTTTCTGTCCCTCGTCTGCGTCACGGTCCGGGCCCCAAGCTGGAGGCAGAAGGGGAGAGGCCTGCAGTACCCCTGGCTGCAGCCCCGGGGCGGGGGTCACCGCACACCCCTCCCCCTCCACGGCCACATGCGAAAGGCGAGCGGGCAGGGGCCTGGTAACGCGAACGGGGCAGACGTTTCCGAAGGCCGCGTCTGGGGGCCCACGCCATGTGCTGCAACGGTGGCTTCGTGCTGGCAAAGGGCAGGACCGTTGAGGGCCGAGGTTGTCCAGCAGAGGCAGCGTTGACCCCTGGAGATAGTCAGCAACACCCGGAGACGTGTGTGTGTGTCTCACAACCGGCAGGCGGCCGGAAACACGGACGACCTCGCCCGCCCAAATGTCCCCAGGGCTGGGGTTGAGCAACTGTGTCCCGAGCGCTGCCTGGAGGGCTGGTCTACCTCGTGGCCGGGCCCCCAGCCCACGGTCCCAGCAGGACAGAGCGAGAGCTTTTGGTGTCCCACCGAGGGTCCGAGGGTCGGCCGGTCCTCTGGCATCTCCCAATGTCCTCGAAGACTGGGCGCCGAGCCCCCGGTGGCTAGAGCTCCAGGGACACCATGTCCTGCGGAGGTGACTGGGCCGGGGGACCCTGCTCTAGTCTAAAGACGTGAAGGGGCGTCTCTGGGTCAGTCCGACGTGAGCCAGAAATAGTGTTAGGAAAACACGCGGATATCTCATGCTCAGTCTACCTACCTGCCGGACGACGTACCCGCAGAGCTTGGGGACCTGAAACGGTCTGTGGATCTGGGGGTCATTGCGGGTCAGGGAGTCAGGCGGGGCCTGGCCGGGTGGTTCCTCTGCTCCAGGAAGTTGGTGCGGGACGCCGCAGGCTCGGCTGGGCTACGACGGAGGCTCAGAGGCTCCCGCGCTGATCTCCACAACATGCTTCAGGTCCCCCGGGGTGTCCCAGGAGATGGCAGGAGAACGCAGTCTTTCGTGATGCTTGGGCCGGGAAGCTGGCATCCCGGCCTGTCTCATCTGCCATACTTACTGGTTAGAGTAGATCCAGAGGCGGTGGGGGGCTGCAGACCCCAACCCTCTGTGGGGTGCGGGTCAAAGAAATGGCAGCTGTCTTCCATTCCTCACTCCGGATTCACCCCGGAATGAAGGGACTGCGTGCCAGGGGTGGGGGAGTCTGGACACTGAGATACAGGGTCTTCCGGGACGGCCACGTTCTGTGGAAAGTAGCACCTGACAGACGCTTTCTCGTGGCAGGTGGTCCGCCCTTTCCTTTTTTCCCCGGTGAGCACCTTCTGCCCCTCACCCCACTTTCATGCATGATTTCCCACTCCAGAAGACCTACACACTAGTCCCCATGATCCCCAGGAATGTGGCTCCCTGGCCCAGACAGTGCCTGCCTGGTGTCAGGGTGATAAGAACGGTCCCTGAGCCTCCAAGGGGGAGTGTGGAGGAAGGGGGAAAGTTCCAGAACAAGCAAGCCCTGCACTCGCTTCCTTGTGGGCACAGCATGGCAGAGAGGACCGTGGGGACTCAGTGATGGCCCCGGGGAAAACTGGCCGTAATGGGGAGGGCCAGCCAGCCGGCCATAGCAAGAGTACCACTATTTTGGTGTAGATGTAGGCAGGGAGGCCCACGGTTCCTGTTTGGCCTCTCGTGTTAAGTGTGTGCAATAGGGTTTGAAGTGTGTTGACACCGAGTGCCCCTGGGAGGGGAGGAGCCTGTGGCCCTGGCTTGTCCCTGACCGGGGTCCTCAGGACTCTGCCAGTGACTTCAGTCTGTGCCCGGGGCTCCTCTCCTTCCTATGTGTCACCCTTGACGCCCACATGAGCTGTGCTCTCCCTATAGACTCATCTTGGGTGTAGACCCGTCTCTGGTCGTTGAAATCACTACCAATTCTCCCTATAGACCCATCTTGGGTGTAGACCCGTCTCTGGTCATTGAAATCACTACCAATTCTCCCTATAGACCCATCTTGGGTGTAGACCCGTCTCTGGTCATTGAAATCACTACCAAATATGGCAACCAACACCTGTTTGCATGGAGATTCCAGGCAGAGAAGCGGGCCAGACACATACAGTCACCCGCAGAACTGGTGGTAGGTTCCAGTTAGTCACAGACATTCCCGAGGTGCTGGGGCACGTGGGGGTGGCCGCGAGGAACACAGGCCGCACCCTAACTGGCCTTCAAGATCACCCTATGTCCTGTGGCATTTATTTGCAGCCCACGGCCCCCCTGTTCTTTCCAGGACTGGAGCCTTCCTGGTGTGAGTGATAAACGGCGGTGGCTTGGCAGAGAATGGCACCCGGGACGCTCCTGCCTTCCTCCTGTGGCAAGGGCCCTATTTACGTAGCTATTTCCTCCCCCAGTGGGTGTGCAGCAGAGGCCGCTGGTTTATTTACAGTAGGGCTCCCAGAGAAATCATGCAGAAAACGCCTTGTGGCGTATGCGGTCTTGTGTACTTAGTCTGTTTCTTGGGAACATATGTTCTACCGAAAAGGAAATCCGAGAACTGGACCCTCGGGGAATACTGGGAAGCGAAAGCCTTGCACCTTCCTGATCCCGCACGACAGGAGGGTGCTGTTTCTGCAGGACGCGCTCAGTGAGGTTCCGGGCGCCCCGTGCCCCAGCCTCCACCGCCCGCCTGGGGGCCGCCCCAGAGAGCTACACACAACAGGGCAAAACAAGGGGAGGCGGGGGGTTCTGTCCAGCCTCTGGGGCACCTGCAAATCACGAACGGCCTCCAGCCCAAAGGTAGGGCCCCAGAGCAGCCCGGGAGGCGTGCTGATGGGAGGGATCACCCAGGGGCGCTTCAAGGCCTCAGCGGCCAGGAGCTTGGTGGCCATCCCTCTGTTACTGTTCTTGGGTGCAGGGGCCAGCTGTGGCTGAAAGGCTTAACGGTTAGTGCAGGGTGTTCTCCAGACACGGTCGGCGGCCAGAGCCGGGTGGCGAGTTTGGCGATTCTAAGCCCTGACCACACGGTAAATTCACCCCCAACTTCTGGGTTGGAGCCCGGGTGCCACTTCATTCAGATTTTCGGGGTGGTCCCCAAGTGCCCTCTGGCTCGAGGACCAGCACCAGCCGGCTTCCGGCAGACGGAGGTGACGCACGTAAGCCCTGTGGTGTAAGACCTCAGGCCAGCCGCGTGGAGACGTGTCCTTGGGATTCGGTGAGCCTGGCTCTGACCGGTCACTCAGGGCACCCAAGGCTGACCGTGTGCTGGGATGGTTTGTGTGAATATTAATTTGGCCTTTGTTGTCATGTCTATTCCCACGGGGAAAAAAGAAACACAACAAGGCACAACACAATTCAGCGAACGGGACAGACGGCCGGGCCCCTGTGGTCTTTGTTCATCTCTGGACGTTTGTGTTTCTGACCCCCAAGACAGACCTGCTCTAAGTTATACCCGGAAAAGTCTGAACTCGCTGCGGGGTCCTGTTAATTCATCCTGGAGGAGCAGGGGAGGACCCAGAGTGACAGCCTCTGCGTGGGATGGACTTGGGGAGACAGAAGGGACAGGGAGAGAGCCCACGGAGGGGCAGGGACTGTTAAAAGAGTCCTGGAAAGGGCAGGGTTTCACCGGGTTCAGGAGCTCGGATGGCAGGCTCCTAGCCTGGGCCCATGGTCACAGGACCTGTCCCCAATGTTCCCAGTTGCTTGGGACTCCGGGGACTGTGCCCTCCCTGGGGCAAAGCTGTTTAGTGTGTAGTGAGGTCAACCAAACACCTACTCCCAACACTCCGTGACCCAGCCATCGCATCCCTTTATACGCACTCAAGACAAATTAGCACACGTACCCACCAAGAAGACCTGAACAAAAGTGCATATAGAGGAAACTGTGGTCCGTCCACACACGGAATAGTATTTGGCCATGAAGGTGGATGGCACACTGGCACCTGCTACCCCGCGGATGAACCTCGAAAACATCACCGGCAGCGGGAGAAGCCAGAGCCAAAGGCTGCGTGTTCGGTGACTGGAACAGGTGCACGCACAGAGTCAGGACACGGGTCGGTGGCTCCCGGGGCTGCAGGGGGCCCAGTGGGGAGGCCGGGGGCTTCCGTGGTGAAGCCAAAGAACTACATGGAGTGGTATTTGCCCAACACCCTGAACGTACCAAATGGCACGGAATTCTTCACTTTAAAACGACTGGTTTTATGTTATGTGAACTTTGCCTTAATCAATTTTTAATTTTTTTAATGTTTATTTTTGAGAGAGAGAGAGAGAGAGAGAGAGAGAGAGAGAGAGTCCTAAGCAAGCTCCAGGCTCTGAGCTGTCAGCACAGAGCCCGACGAGGGGCTTGAGCCCACGAACCGTGAGATCGTGACCTGAGCCGAAGTCGGACGCTCAACCCACTGAACCACCCAGGCGCTCCCACCTTAATGAATTTTGTAAACAGTTTTTAAAAAGCAAAAGCTTGCACGTAGCCGCTTTGTCCATAGCAGTCCCGAACCAGAAGTAACCCAAACGTCCCAGTCTCAGAATAAAGCGTGTTTTATCCGAATGCTGGCGTTCTGCTCGGCGAGGACAATGGGTGATTGCTCAATCTTGGTGGATTGTCGAATCCCTGGTGTTGGGGAGGTAGTGCGCTTACAACGTGTGGGTCCAGGCCTTGGAGGTCAAGGGCGCACAGGACCAACCCGTGGCAGCAGGCGTCGAACTGTGGCCGTCTCTGGAGGGGATTCTGGGCTGGCGAAATGTTCCCTGTGTTGATGTAGGGACAGTGACGTGAGTGCATACAGTCGTCAAGACGAGTCAAGCTGCGTCCTACGATGAGTGCTTGCTGTATGTAAATTCTACTTCAGTAAAGACGATTCCAAGAACGGGAAAAGATCGATTTAGGGAAATAGAAACATTAACCACGGGACGTGGACCCTCCAGCTCCAGGCTGGCCCACGCTCGCACGGGCTGCCCCAGTGGCGGGTCCTCCTCTGTGCCTGGCGTCACCGGAGTCCAGCTCGGCCTCTCCGCCTCCACACGGCTTTGCCATTAACTGCTTTGCGCGTCTGTCCCCAGCGGGTCTGAGATCCCTCGCTCGGGGGCAGGACTGGGTCTCACTCCCTGTGGGGTCGCTGGCCTGGTGGAGCAGGGGCACGGAGACCGTGGGGTCCCCCTGGCTACAGTGACCTCAGGTGTCCCGGCCAGATGTGGGAGGCATCCACAGTGCTGCTTGGCGTTTTCCCGCATACCCACAGGAGCCCCGAGGGAGAGGGGTGTTTGGCCCAGACTCTCCGTGTCCTCTGTCCAGTGGGTGCTGACTTCCTGGCCTCACTTAGCCAACAGCCACCGCTGTCCATCACCAGCCCCGTGGACTGAGACCTTGACCCCAGGACGACTCCCAAGGGACCACTGGCCCCGCCCTAGGCTTTGGGACGGGTCCCCGGAAGCCTGGACAAGGGCTTCCCAGACTTTCCGGGACTCCCCGCCACCCAGGATCCCGGGAGCACACGGACTCTGACTCAGAGCGTCTGGGGTAACGGGGTTGATGCCTGGGCCCGCAGGCTGCCTCTGACTTTGAAGGTCTGGAAGGTCTGGCAGCCCCTCAGGTAACAGACGCCGGACATGCACGTTTGTGTGTGCGGCGAGCCGGCCCCTGCGTTCAGGAGCGTACCTGAAACTGAGGCCCAGAACCCATCAGGCAGCGACCCCAGGTGACATCACCGAGGCGGGCTCACGGCGCCCAAGCCCTGAGCGTTTGCCCCATCACCCCCGCCCCCTCCCGCTCCACCCAGAACTTCCGCGCCCCTCTCTGTGTCTGGAGGCCTGCCGGGCGTCCCTCGCCGCTTCCCCTCCGGCTGGAGACTGGCGGCCGGGAACGTCCCTGCAGCGACGCCACACGGGTTCACAGTTTCCAGCGGGCTATTTGCAGAATCCTGTCTTTGCCCCGTTTGAAGCTCACGCCGGCCTAGTTGGAAGGGGCACTTGCTGGGACCGTCTGTCCTACACTCACCCCGTGGGCCGCACAGAACAGAGGGGAGTGAACGTCCCCAGCTGGGGCCCTGTGCTGGCCTCAGTCCCTCCCAGGCCCCGGCGGGTGTGCGAGGAGCCCGGCCCCCAAGCCAGGTCTGGTGTGGGTCAGTGCCGGGCTCTCTCTTTCCCCTGCCAGGTGTGCCGCCCCCCCCCCCCACGGGGCCTGTGGGGACCAGGGTGCCCCGGGGCCCTCTCCGCGGCCAGAACGAGGCTGAGGAAGGGGTCCGCACAGGCCTGTGCTGGCTGGGCCTTTCTGTTTCAGGAGTGCTCTGCACCAGCCCACGGGTGGACGGTCCCTCCAGGCTCCTGTCCTTCCTGCCTGGAGAGCGGGGGGCACCATAGTCCCCGGAGGACGTGTGGCCACACAGACCGCTGGGCCCTGCCCCGGGGTCTCGGGATTCAGTCGAGTTTGGGGTTGAGCATGGAATCCACCTGAGGTCCTCCTGCCCGTCTGGGACTCACGCTCGGAGAACCATTGGCTTGTGCCAAAGGGTCTCGGGATCTGCTGGGGGCAATGCCAGGTCTACGGACCACATCCGTGTCTCCTGAGACTGCAGAGTGTGGGCTGTGGCCCCAGAGATGTCCGGGCCCCAGTTTCCTGTCCAACCTTTGCTGAGTGGGGACAGCAGGCTGCTTCCTTCCACCAAACCTCAGTCTTCCAATCTGTAAAATGCATTAACATTTCCATCTCTAGGGGTGCGGCTGGGTAGGGACCACGGGGCCTCCCAGTGTGTTCTCAGGGGCGTCAGCCGACGGGCGGGGGGGTCCCCCGGAAGAGCCGTCACGGGTACTGGGCGTGAGGCCTGTGGCTGTGGGTCCCGAGCTTTGCCTGGATTGCCCCGAGCCTCGACTGCTCTCTGGGAAGCGGGAGAATACCCCCCTTCAGCGCCCATTCTGCTGCCCAGAGGCCCCTCGAGGTGCTAAATTGAGAGACTGCCAGGCTGGGGTGTTCCCTGGGACCCCACGACTCCACTCCCGCGAAGGTCTGAGGCCCTTTCCGACGCCTAAACCTGGTGAACTCAGGGCACCTCCGCTCTCCCCGAGAACTCTCCAGACCTCCGGGGGTGAATTCTGCAGAATCCCTCCATTGGAGCGCTGGCCTGGACCGCCCAGTTTGGGAGAACTGCTTGTTTACCTTGGCACGTGGGCCGGCTCGTGTTTGCTTTCCTGCCCTGGACTCCCCTCCGCTGGCCCACACCCTGTTTCTCTGGAACAAGGCCTCTCCAGCCTGGCATCAGGCTCCCTCTTCCTGCACCGGGGACCGTGACTCCCGCACCGTGTCCCCGCGGCCCCTGACACCCGTCCCCCACACCGTAAGTGGTGCAGATTCAGTTAGCGTGGGAGGGACAGAGGCCACTCACAGGGCGAGGTCCTGACGCTAATCAGTCCCGCCTCCGGCTGCGGGCTTCCCAGAGAGCCTCCCCTCCAGGAGCTGCGGGCAGAGGCGTCGGGCTGTGAGGTCCCCTGGAGGAAAGCCGCACCTCGAATCATCCAGCGCTGGGCAGAAGTCACGGGAGCAGAGGCCAGGGGATGGGAGGCTGGCTGCTCACAGCATCCGTGCTGGGGAGAAAGAGAAGCCAGGACGGGACTGGTCTATGCCCCCAGAGGGAGCTGGCCTGGGAGATGGGGGAGTGGAGGGCATTCGGGGCACTCTGGGCTGAGGCCTGACTCCCACCAATGGGAAGACTCCTCCATGAAAGGACACCCCAGCCAGGTCGGGACATAGCCCACCGTTGTGTGAGTTCCCAGGGCCCGGCGCTCAGGCTTCAGGCGGCCTAGTTTGGATTGGGAACTTAGATGTGACCCCTGAACCCCTGGCTTGTTGGAGTTTACTTTGAGGCTGGAGTCCAAGGCACTTCGTGACGGGGTCCCCGGAGCCACCTGTGTCTGGAGGGACAGGGGCAGCTGGGCGCCAGCTGAGTGAGGCCGCCCGTGGCCCCCCCGGGCCCTGGAATCCTGTTTCCGACAGAAGCCTGGCCTCTCTACCTTCCGCAGAGAAAGCTGCCCGACGCCTCCTGCACCTGCCTTTTCATTGCTTCTATCTTTTCCGCTCTGCTCTTTCTCTGATGAAGCGGTCAGCGCCCCAGGGTCATGCCCTTACCTCCGCAGGCACTCGGACTCCGTTTGGGAGTCTCCGTCACCTGGACTTCCCGTCTGCCGTGGCCGTGATCGGGGCAGACGAGGGAATCCGGCCCCGTGGTCCACGACGTCCAAGCAAACACTGCTTCTGTGGAGAGAGGTCAAGGTCTTCCCTCACGAATGTTTTGTGGTCCCCGGGGGGGGGGGGTGGTTCACCCACCAGCAAACACCCCATGCACGATGCTCCCTCTGGTTTGAGCGAGGCGTGTTGGGGTGGAGAAGCCCGAGCCCGGGTCCCGGTGCTGCTCTGACAGGTTTGGTGGGACAGCAGAGCTGTGGCCGAGGCCTGGCCGGGGGGGTCAGAGGGCACTGGGGCTCACCGACCAGGGGGCAGAGGGGCCCACGTGTGTTCTGATGGCATTGGGAAGAGGTCCACCCCGCGGGGCTCCAGACACAGGATCCACAGGATCACACCCCATACTCAGTTTCCCCCACCTTTCAAAGGGAGATAAACCTGATAGGTAGTGCCCGGGTCGCCGTGCGCACTCAGGTGACTCCGTCCCTTCCGAGCACCCCGAGCCTCCCGGGGCCCAGCTATCCACACCTGACTGCGTTTGCAACTGTCGATGGCCGTGTTCCCTCCAGGCTCCCCCTGGGGACTCACAGACCAGCGGCCTCCACCTTCTCCCGCCATTGATCGCCAAGGGGGATTGCCCTCCGCTGTGTGTCTCTCTCTCTTTATCTTTTTAACTTTACTTACTTATGTGGAGGGAGGGAGAGAGAGAGAGAGGGAGAGAAATCCCAAGCAGGCTCCGTGATGCCAGCATAAAGCCCAACGTGGGGCCCGATCCCACAACTCTGGGGTCACGACCCGAGCCCAAATCAAGAGCTGGACGCTCACCGGACCGAGCCCCCCAGGCACTCCTCCCCTGTGTGTCTCTTCATGCAAGAGGGTGACCTTTACAACGAAAGGACTTTTCGGTGAAAATTGGGTCTCAGTCCCCACGTGGACGCACGAGGCCAGTCTGAGTGTGGAGAAACGGAGGGCACGTAGTGTGGTTTTGTCACCGAGTGTGGACCCTCAGTGCCCGGTGCACGGGCTGCGTGTTTGGCACTTGCTACGGGGCCCGAGCAGCAGTGTAGGGACGTGTGGGCCCTGCGTCTGCCCTGGCTTACAGGGGTGAGGGCTTGCATGGCACCGGGCGGGCTGCCTGTGGCCGTCTCCTGCCTCAGACGGGCTCCCTTGCCGGCCCCCGTTCCTCCAGTGAGTATCGCAGGAGGACACAGGAGTCGTAGGGAAGTACCAGTAACGACAGAGCACGGGACGGCTCGAGCAGCTGGCTGTCTACTCTGGAGAAGCTGGGGGAAATGTGCGCGTAAACGGGGGCCTGCGAGCTGTCGCTGGCCAGATGTCGGAGACGGAGCCCGGCTGTCCCCGCAAGGCCGAGGCCAGCCAGCCGCCACGGACGAGGGGACAACGCGCAGGGTACCCGTCAACGGCTGGCATTGCCCACACGGGCCACCGCGTGGAAGAATCTGGAAAGCGCTGTGAGAGAAGCCAGACACAGAAGGACAAGTGGCGAACGATCCTATCCGCAGGGACTGTCCCGGCAGGCAAATCCGAGGTGATGGGAAGCAGCCTGGGGCCGGGCGAGGCCTAAGGGACGCGGGGTTTCTCTCGGGCACCAGGAAGATGTGCTAAAGCGCACGGCGGGGAAAGGTCCACATCTCTGGGGACCCACTGGCAGCCGCGGCTCCCGACGCTTCAGAGGGCTCAGTGGCACGGCACCCGCACTGCATCTCGGTAAGGCTGTTACCGGAAGCGAGGGGCTGAGACGCGATCGGCCCTTGTCGGGGTCCACTCCGGACAGAGCCGGCGTCGGCCCGAACAGCTCGGGGCAGCCCAGGTCGTCCCGTCGGGGCGTCAGCGTCTGCGGCCGTCACGCCGCCCGGCGGCCCACGGAGGTACCGCGCTGACTTTCTACCCCGTGTCCCCAGACTTCGCAGACCTTCCTCAGGGCCACGCCCGGGGAACACAGGCCCTTGCTGCCAGCCCTGGCGCGGGGACCCGACTCCCGGCCGGCCTGTCCCGACCCCCGCACGGTGCCACACGTCCGCGGCAGGGGGATCTGGTTCACAGGGTCGTGGGAGGAGGGGGGGGGCAGCCGGGACACCTTCGAACATACGAGGTTCCTCCCCGGGGCTCCATCCCCGGGGCTTCCACATGCAGGGCCCCTCCGGGTTCTCTGGGTTCTGCTTCAGCATCTGCGGTGTGGCGGTAATGGCGCTTGGGTGGCCGGGCAGCCTTGAGGGAAGCAGACGGCTTTCACGGCCTGGAAACCGGTGACGTGGATGTTGTGGGAAGCCTGGAAACCGGTGAGGTGGACGTCGAGGGAGACGTGGAGACCGGTGAGGTGGACGTCGAGGGAGGCCTGGAAACCAGTGAGGTGGACGTTGAGGGAGACATGGAAACCGGTGACGTGGAGGTTGTGGGAAGCCTGGAAACTGGTGAGGTGGACGTCGAGGGAGGCCTGGAAACCAGTGAGGTGGACGTTGAGGGAGACGTGGAAACCGGTGACGTGGAGGTTGTGGGAAGCCTGGAAACCTGTGACATGGACCCCCAGGAAGGCCTGGAAACCGGTGAGGTGGATGCCGTGGGAGGCCGTGAAGCCCGCCCCAGTGCAGGCGGGACCGTCACTCAATGGGACGGGCAGCTAGCGAGCCGCCCTGGCCTGGGCAGGCGCACACACCCCCTGGCCCGCCCAGACCTGTGGAGCTGATGTGCAGGCCCAGTGGCCCAGGGGTCGGGCGGACGCGGGGAGAGCAAGCTGAGTCAGGGCGGACCGTCCGACGGGGCGGGGAGGCGGTTTTGCGTCCGGGGCGCAGGGAAGCCCCCGCTCTCCCCTGCTCTGTGTCTCCCCCGTGTGTCTCCTTTACCTTCACTTCTGACACTGCGGTCACCAGATGCGACCTCTCCCCACACCGAGCAGGTCTCAGACGGCAGCTGGGTCCCCAAGATTTCCGCTCAGTTCTCACACCATCTACCTGGAGACGGCGTCAGATCGCGCGCGCCAGGGGCTCAGTCCTGCAAGACCCCCTCCCCGACCCTAGAAGCCAGAGCAGGTCCAGACGGTCACCCGAGCTTCTGACCAACAGCTTATAGATCAGAGCTTCCCACGTCCCTCCTTCCTCGGGTTCCACGAATTTGCTAGAGCGGCTCCCAGAAGTCAGAGAAAACTATCACGGGCTGGATCCCCAGAGGGTGGAAGTCAGTAGTGGGGGATGGAAGAGGTGCCGCGGCTGGGGTGGGGGAGGGGTGTGGGGCTTCCGCCCCTCCCCCGGGGGCTCCTGCGGGGCCCGCAGCCCGCGGTGCCTCCACCTTGTGCTTGGCGGATTTTATGGAGGCTTCGCGACGAAGCTTCCGACGAAGCAGGATGAATCCTTGACTCCATTCTCAGCCCTTCCCTCTTCCCGAAGAGAATGGGGGCAGGGCTGAACACCCCAGTCTCTAAACATCTCCCGGTCTTTCCAGCAAGCAGCCGGCGTCACCCCATGGCCCCCCCAAGAGTCGCCTCGGTAGAACAAGACACTCTTAACACCGAGGACATCCCAAGGGTTCCGGGAGCCGTGTGACAGGAACGGGGGCAGGGGTCCAAATGGCAGTCGCCCAAGGGCACGTGGCCTTCCTGTTACAGGCTGGAAGGTCCGTGCCAGGGCACCGTGAGGCCAGGGCGGTGTAACCTGTCATCGCCGGAAGCCTTCCTGAGCCCACAGGGGTGCAGGACCCGGCAGGCGTGGGTCCCGGCCCTCCTCCACTCAGCCCCGCCCTCCTCCCCTCAGGTTGTGCCCAGCCTCCCGGCCTGAGCTGCCAGGGGCTCCTCCCTGTTTTAATTTCTAATCACATTATTTCTAATTTTTTTAGTTTTAATCTTTCTCTTTAAGGAGAGCTGCCGCGGACCTCAGGCCCACGTGCGTGAAAATGGACACCGAGGGAAGGGAACCGCGCCCCTCAGTCCACCGGGTCCTCACACAGCCCACCGGCCGGTCAACAGACCCGCTCTCTCCTTTCCAGCTTGGATGTATCTGGAAGGCTGTGCACGGCAGGGAGGACCCAGAGGGACAGGGGCGGCCCCAGCAGGCTGAGCCAGGTGCACGGTGTCTGCGGGGAATGGTCCCCTCTGGACCAGGGCTTCTTTGCCCTCCCCTCGGAACGCCCTGCCCCCAGCCCGTAAAGATCCTCCGGTCTCCCCACGCAACTGTCCCTGTCTTTCCATTTCTTCCTTTGTCAGGAACGCGGCGCATTCCTCAGAGCCTCTCCATGCTTTGCTCTGAGTCTAACACGGGGCTTACCCAGGACAGCGGCAGCCAGGCTCCTGCTCTTTTGCACCTCCCCAGCAGGAACTTGTGCATGTCCCCAAAGCCACCTGTCGTCCCCTACGTGGACACATAGCTGGTGGACAGGTGGACAAATCACTCTCAGATTGCAGGCTGCGGATGGTGTTACGGGCTGTGTCGCGTTCCCCCAGAATTCGTAGGTTAACGTTCTCGCCCCCGGCGTCCCCAGGATGTGGCTGTGTTTGGCCCCGGGGTCTTTGCAGGTGTAATCAGCGAGGCTGAGGTCGCCAGGCTAGGCCCTAATCCAACCTGACTGGGGGCCTTATCAGAAGAGGAGATCAGGACACAGACGTGCGGGGAGAGACGACCACGTGAGGACACGGCGAGGGTGGGGGATGGTGTCTACACCCCACGGAGAGCGGCCTGAGGGAAAGCCGGCCCTGCCCTCGCCTGCGACTCGACCTCCAGCCTCCAGCACTGGGAGGAAATACGTCTGTGTTGTCGAAGTGCCGATCTGTGGTGTTTGCTCTGGTCGTCCGAGCAGACTAGTACGGGTGGACAGGTCCCTCCATTGGGGGCAGGGCCGACAGGTCAGAGGAGGGGCGGGAAGTCCCGCCCAGCCCAAGCCTCCCACACGGGCCACTGGGACCCCCTCGGAGCTCGCTTCCTGCCGAGATTCAGGCCACGTCTTCACATCCCCTTTCCGCTGTGCACGTCTGTCTCTGGGTCCGAGTCTCGCCTTCTGGCGAGGACGCTGGTCATACTGGGCGACCAGTGACCTCACTTTACCTTAATGACCTTGGTCAGGGCCCCATGTCTAAATAAGGCCACGTTTCGAGGCACGGGGGGTCAGGACTCCAACATATCTTGTTTTGGGGGGACACTATTCCACTGGAAACAGTTCCCTTGGGTCACTTCGGAGGCTGGGCCTGGGTGCGGGACTAGTCCTGCGGACGAGCCAGGTAGCCTCCCCCCCCCCCCCCCGGGGCGCCACGGTGCGAGCCCTCCAGCCCCCGCTCCTTGGAGGATGGACACAATTGTGGCACCTGAGAGGTGTTCACACCTCCCTGAGCAGAGGCCTGGCTCTAAAAGCCCGGAGCAGGCTGTGGGTGGTGTTCGAACATTCGAGCAAGAGAGGCCAGCCCAGGGCTCGGCCGTCCAGGAGGTCAGGGTGCAAACGTCTCAGGACTCTCGGGGGGTCGGCGGGCTGCGAAGGAGGGGGCAGCGAGGCCCTGCTGAAAGCTGGGGGCCGGTGTCTCCGGGTGGTGGGGCGGACCCGAGTGGACGCGCTGTTCCCAGGCCGTGCCGGGGCCGGCTGCCTCCTGTCCCGATGCGGTAACAGCTCGAGGACCCCGGGAAGAAGAGACTGTTCTGCCAGCAGCCTGCCCCCTGGCTTTCCCTGAGCTAGAGCACGGTCACCCCCCACCCCTGCCCCCGGACAGGGCTGAGTGCCGATGACAGCTCGAAACTGACCCTGCTGGAGGCCACCTCCAAGGTCAACACGCGCCTTTGGGCCGGAATCTGTGGGTTTCCGGGGCCTAAACGGAAGCCCTCGGTGATGCCGATGAGGGGGAAAGACCACGATCTTCCGGACGGGGGAGAAGGGTGGCTCGTGACGGGCTGGTTTTCCAGGGTTGGGACCGGATCCGGTGGAAGCCTCAGAACCAGTGTCCCTGCCTGGAAAGGATTTTACGATCAGGTGGGAGTCACCAGACGGGTGTCTGTCTCGACGGGGGCTGTGTGATCCTGTCCAGAGACCTGTGTCTGTCGGGCCACGCGGGCCTCCTTATCGTGAGAGATCTCCCATGAGAGACACAGGACAGAGGGGCTGATGTCGGCTTCCGCTGACAAAAGCACTTTGCCGTGAATTCTTCTGACTGTGCTGTCCGCACAGTCACCCCTGCGAGATCTCTCTTCTTTAAAGTCTACGTTGGGATGTGAAGAAGTCAGAAGCGAGGCTTCCCCACCAGAGTTTGCCTTTCAGACTTGTGTGTCTACAACTGTATTATTAGGTTGGGAGGTCAGTGGAGTGTGACCCACGGTTTTTAACAAAGCGAGATAGGATGGAGGGGCGCCTGGGGGGCTCAGTCGGTTAAGCATTCGCATTGGGCTCAGGTCACGATCTCACGGTTCGTGGGTTCGAGCCCCGCGTCGGGCTGTGTGCCGACAGCTCAGAGCCCGGAGTCTGCTTCCGATTTTGTGTCTCCCTCTCTCTCTGCCCTTCCCCTGCTCACTCTCTCTCTGCCTCTCAAATAAACGTTTAAAAAAAACCCAAAAAAGTGAAATAGGAGGGAATAGAAAACACCAGCGTGCACTAAACCCTCTTTCCCCCCCCAACACCCCCCCCCAACATAAAACCCAAGATACCGTGATGCTCAGGTTGTGCCCACTCGCCTGCTGTGAACGAGCCCTTGGCCCCCCGCCCGCCCCCCCCAGTCCTGTCCTTGCTCTGTCTCCCACGCAGGGCATTTCCTCCATGTTGCAAGTGGCCTCCGCCTTCACTCACGTCGGTGCCCAGATGTCACCTCTTCTGAGAAGTCGCTCCTGACGTTGGTCCTTTCATTTTCACCCTCAACCCTCCTTCGTTTTTGAGATACTCATCACCACCTGCTGTGCTGTGACAGCCATGTGCCTCTTGCTGTGGGCTGTCTCTGTCCTCAGGCTATCAGCTGCGCCTGGGAAGGGCCATCGTCTTTTTTGCCGTCTGCTCGGCGGCTAGCACGATGTTTGGCACACGGCAGATCTCAACAAATATTTGTTATTCTGCAAGGATGAAATGCCATCCTGCTGTCACTGAGCTGGGGGGGGATCATCTACAATAATCCAAGCCCAAAGCCCAGAATAAAGCGTTGAGGAAATACTGGGCGTTCTACTGCTTTAACTTGTCTGAACTTTCAGGGTGGGTGCATTCGTTATTTAAAAAAATTACAAATATGTCTTCCTGGGAAAGAAAGATATCCTGTGGTCCCCAACGAGATGGAGATTGGGGGATGGAATTATGTACTTTTAATTTTTTTAGAGTTAAAAAAATTTTTTATGTTTACTTTTGAGAGACGGAGAGAGACAGAGGGGCAGAGACAGAGGGAGACACAGGATCCGAAGCCGGCTCCAGGCTCCGAGCTGTCCGCACACAGCCAGACGCGCGGCTCGAACCCACGAACCGTGAGATCATGACCTTAACCGACTGAGCCGCCCAGGCGCCCTGGAGTCATGTACGTTTAAAGTGGGAGCGCCCAAAGAGTACAGAGATTGACTGAAGCTTCTCATGTGATTTCCAGACGCTCCCGCCCCGGGAGCCCGACAGGGACGTCCCTGTGGTCACGCTTCTGCACTTTCCGTGGTCACTAGAGCTTTGTATTTCTTTAAAAAAATTTTTTTTAATGTTTATTTTTGAGACAGAGAGAGACAGAGCGTGAACGGGGGAGGGGCAGAGAGAGAGGGAGACACAGAATCGGAAACGGGCTCCAGGCTCTGAGCGGTCAGCACAGAGCCCGACGCGGGGCTCGAACTCACGGACCATGAGATCATGACCTGAGCCGAAGCCGGACGCTTAACCGGCTGAGCCACCCAGGCGCCCCTAGAGCCTTGTATTTCTGAGGCAAAAGGTATTTCCAGAACGCGCTGAATATTTTCAAATCCACAAATTCCTTGGGGTCTCCGCGGCTCATTTTCAAAGTGCAGCGAATTCCCTATTTGGAGGGATGTGGGGGGAAGGCGTCCCTGGACCAGGAGCTGCTACACGTCCCCGCAGAAATATTCATCTGTCTTGCGTCTGCTTAATAACAGAAGCGGTTCACACTCACACGTTCACACCGAACTTAACTGCGTGGTCATGACCTGGTCTGGGAAGATGCGTTTGACCTGGGAAGGAGCCAGGGTAGGAAGGAAGGTACCCGGAGAACGCAACCGGAAGGCGCCCCGGCACACTCCTGGCGGAACGTCTGGTCTCACTCGTCGCCGGGCCAGACCGCATCTCAGATAAGCTTACGGGCGGTTCTCAGAGCTAAGGGGCAGCCAACCCCAGAGGCCCGGACGGAAGCGCGTTCTCATGTTGGTCTCTGAGGTGAGTGTGGGTAGAGTTGGCGGCCGGCAGAGAACCAGGGGACAGCAGGGGTGCGTCCGCGTCCTGCTGCGGGGACGAGCTACACGTGTGCGAGCGTCGGCCTGGGGGACAAAAGGCTGCCCTGGCTTCCACTTTGTCCTGCTCAAACGTTGCGGGAAAAACGTCCCTAAGCCCTGAGAAGAACACCCTTCCCTTTCCTTCCCTGAACTCTTCACTATTTTCTTGCTGTTGTTGCCCCCTGGTCCGTTCCCCAGGGCACCCGTGCTGAGCGCTTGTGTTCGTTATTCCTGTTAACTCCGTCAGGCTCTCCGGGAGGCCGGTGTTACTGCGTTCGTCTCACAGGTGTGAACAGCGAGCCTTCTCCGCGGTTCCGTGGCCGGGAGGGATGTGGCCCCTGGCACTGGAGGCCTGGAGCCTCTTCTGAGAAGCCCGGAGCCTGCAGGACCTTCTAGGGAGGCAGGTGGCAGTTCCCGCGGGGACCCAGACAGCCTGGGCCACACGTGCATCCCGCTTCCAGGAAGCTGAATGTTGACAGCACCCCGGGGAGCCGCTTCTTCCGCCCCCTCCTGTCTCTCGGGTTGGAGAGCGTGTCCGAAGGCTCCGGGGAAGCTCGGCTGGGGAGACGGTATGTCACAACTGCACCTTGGGGAAACGTGGGCTGCCGGGGGCTACTTGTGGGAACTGATTTACATCTGGGCGTCTGTGCCAGTGGGCAGACCCGTGGGGCGGACTTTGGTGCCGCGGTGAGGTGCCCGGGTGCCCAAGAAACGAAGGGACACCCCCGGCAGCCCTGAGCCCACCCGGGACCACTCAAACCTGACACGGCGGGGGTTCAGGGAGAGAGGAGCGGAAAGAGAATTCCAACAACAGGTCCTGTGGGCAGAAGCCCCTGAAGGTCACCAGGCACAGCTGGGGGAAGCCCTCTCCCACAGAAGGGGAGGGTCACCTGCTGTGCTCTCGCCGGGACACGAGCACCGTCCGCCCGACGCACGCGGGAGTCACCTCCGGGGCACAGGACTTCCGTTGGATCTCCCAGGGAGTCTCCTGGGGCTTGTCCTCACCACAGCTTCAGTCCACACACAGGCTCACCTGCTCACCCAGCGGGACTGATGGGCCCGACCGTGTGCCGTGCAGAGCTGTGGCCGTGAGCAGATGACCGAGGTCCTTGCCACGGGGGGGGCGGACCTTCACGGTAGGGCTGGCCCACCTTTTCTATAGACATTTTAGGCTCTGGGGTCCCAGCGGTTTTGGCTACTCAGCCTCACGAAAGCACGAACGTCAAGACACGACACGAACCTGGGTGTGGCCGTGTTCCGGGACGGCTTCCTCTGAGAGACGGCGGCCGGCCCGTCCGAGGATTCGGCTCAGGCCGTGGGTTGCTGCTCCTGCTCCGGTGAACAAGATGGAAAGAGACTTTCCACGTTCAAGTGGCACCAACTTTATTTTTCTAACGCCTTTGCGGGACAGCTCCGTGCCTGGGGCTGATCGTAGAGCACCCAGCCCTAGTCCTTGACCCCTTGTCACCTTGCAGGAAGAGGTCGGGACAGCAGTGGGTGTCCCAAGACACCCACTTGCAAGACATGGTCTGTTATGGGCTGAGTTGTCGCGTCCGTGTGTTGAAGGCCTAACTGCCAGCACATCAGAACGTGACCGCGCTTGGAGACAGGGCCCTGAAGGAAGCGATTACGGTACAGGAGGTCACTGGGGTGGGTGCTAATCCCGCACGACTGGGTCCTCATGAGCAGAGATCAGGACATAGACACTCACAGAGGGATGGCCACGTGAGGACACAGGAGGACGATGGCGTCTACACGGCAGGAGGGAGGCCTTCAGGGAAGCCAGCCGTGCCCAGGCCTTGCATCTGGGACTCCTGGCCTCCAGGACGGGGACAGAACAGTCTCCGTGGCCTCGAGCACCCCGTCCGTGGTGTCTCCTAAGGTCACCAAGCAAGCTTATAAACCCATCATGTCCCAAGTGTAAGAGACTCCCAAAGGTCAGAGCAGAGGAAGGGGCAGCCCTCCTCCCCCGGCCGATCCTACAAGTGCCGGGAAGGCTCCCGGCTCCTTTTTTTCTTCGGCAACATCCCCAGAAGGGCCGCGGCCCTGCCGGCCTCTCAGCCCCTCTGGGGAAGGTACCCATTTAGACGGACAGAGAGCGTGTGTAGAGTTGAGGCTGAGAGCCCTTCCCAGGCTGCACAAGGTGGAAAATATGCCTCGGACCAGTTCACCAGTGTGTGAGCGGGAGGGCCGTCGTGGCCCCAGACGTCCCCGACTCCAGGAAGGGTCCGGCCTCTGGCGGCAGACGGCCTGCGGCAGAAACACTCGAGCCGGGTCCTGGCGTCAGAGGAGGTGGTGGCCCAAACTCCAGAGTCATTAGGAAAGCAAACAGCCAGCCGCTGAGGTTTCTGTTGTGTGGGCGTCCAGCCCAGGCTGTTCATGAGAGCAGCCGGGCCGGTTCAAGAATAAATAATCCAATCAGTAGCTTCTTGGGTTTACGAAGGCTGAGAATCAGACTTCTAAGCTGTTGGGTTTTTTTGGTAACTAAAATTTCATTTCCAACCGTTGCGGTAACAAAATACCCGCGATAATCCTGCAGGGAACGTGGCAACCTTTTAAGTAAACAGGGAAGAAAATTCGTGTTCCAATGGTAACTTGGGCCTGGGGAGGTTTTTATAAGGGGAGGATTCCTGCAGAGGCGCCTGGGTGGCTCAGTCGGTTAAGCGTCC